>NW_025726609.1:0-600000 GCF_021461395.2 Schistocerca americana | reverse complement strand
AAGTGAAGCATTAGAATCTAAAACTGGACTCACAGGATAAGTTCAAATCACAGAAAGTTAGAGTGTCACTCCTCTTATACTTCAGTCGGCATTGTGCCTTTTGAATTTAATTCCGATGCAATTACTTTGTTTCATGGGCAACAAGACGATGCAAGGTATACAATAAACCTGAAGTGAAGCATCGGAATCTAAATAGGACTCACAGGAGTGGTTCAAATCATAGAATGGGGGAGTGTCAGTCCTCTTGTACTTTAGTCGGCATTGCGCATTTTGTGTTATATTCGGATGAAATTTCTGTGTTTCATCGTCAATAAGAAGGTCCAAGGCATACAGTAAACCTGAAGTGAAGCATCGGAATCTAAAACTGGAGTCACAGGAGAGGTTCAAATCATAGAAAGTTAGAGTGTCAGTCCTCGTTTACTTAAGTCGGCATTGTGCCTTTCGTATTAAATTCCGATGCAATTTCTGTGTTTCCTCGTCAATAAGAAGGAACAAGGTATACAGTAAACCAGAAGTGAAGCATCGGAATCTAAAAGTGGACTCACAGGAGAGGTTCAAATCATAGATAGAGAGAGGGTCAGTCCTCTTGTACTTAAGTCGGCATTGTGTCATTTGAATTTAATTCCGATGCAATTTCTGTGTTTCATCGTCAATAAGAAGGTCCAAGGGATACAGTAAATCTGAAGTGAAGCATCGGAACCTGAAACTGGACTCACAGGAGAGGTTCAAATCATAGAAAGTTAGAATGTCAGTCCTCTTGTTCTTAATCGACATTGTGGCGTTTGTATTAAATTCGGATGCAATTTCTGTGTTTCATCGTCAATAAGAAGTTCCAAGGGATACAGTAAACCTGAAGTGAAGCATCGGAATCTAAAACTGGACTCACAGGAGAGGTTCAAATCACAGAAAGTGAGAGTGTCAGTCCTCTTGTACTTAAGTCGCCATTGTGCCTTTTGTATTAAATTCGGATGCAATTTCTGTGTTTCATCGTCAATAAGAAGGTCCAAGGGATACAGTAAACCTGAAGTGAAGCATCGGAATCCAAAACTGGACTCACAGGAGAGGTTCAAATCATAGAAAGTTAGAGTGTCAGTCCTTTTGTACTTAAGTCGGCATTGTGCCTTTTGTATTAAATTCGGATGACAACTCTGTGTTTCGTCGTCAATAAGAAGGTCCAAGGGATACAGTAAACCTGAAGTGAAGCATCGGAATCTAAAACTGGACTCACAGGAGAGGTTCAAATCATAGAAAGTTAGAGTGTCAGTCCTCTTGTACTTAAGTCGCCATTGTGCCTTTTGTATTAAATTCGGATGCAATTTCTGTGTTTCATCGTCAATAAGAAGGTCCAAGGGATACAGTAAACCTGAAGTGAAGCAACGGAATCCAAAACTGGACTCACATGAGAGGTTCAAATCATAGAAAGTTAGAGTGTCAGTCCTTTTGTACTTAAGTCGGGATTGTGCCCTTTGTATTAAATTCGGATGCCAACTCTGTGTTTCGTCGTCAATAAGAAGGTCCAAGGGATACAGTAAACCTGAAGTGAAGCATCGGAATCTAAATCTGACCTCACAGGAGAAGTTCGAATCATGGAAAGTGAGAGTGTCAGTGCTCTTGTACTTAAGTCAGCATTGTGCTATTTGTATTAAATTCGGATGCAAATTCTGTGTTTCATCGTCAATAAGAAGGTCCAAGGGATACAGTAAACCTGAAGTAAGCATCGGAATCTAAAACTGGACTCACAGGAGAGATTCAAATCATAGAAAGTTAGAGTGTCAGTCCTCTTGTACTTAAGTCGGCATTGTGCCTATTGAATTTAATTCCAATGCTTTTTCTGTGTTTCATTGTCAATAAGAAGGTCCAAGGGATACAGTAAACCTGAAGTGTAGCATCGGAATCTAAAACTGGACTCACAGGAGAGGTGCAAATCATAGAAAGTTAGAATGTCAGTCCTCTTGTACTTAAGTCGACATTGTGGCGTTTGTATTAAATTCGGATGCAATTTCTGTGTTTCATCGTCAATAAGAAGTTCCAAGGGATACAGTAAACCTGAAGTGAAGCATCGGAATCTAAAACAGGACTCACAGGAGAGGTTCAAATCATAGAAAGTGAGAGTGTCAGTCCTCTTGTACATAAGTCGCCATTGTGCCTTTTGTATTAAATTCGGATGCAATTTCTGTGTTTCATCGTCAATAAGAAGGTCCAAGGGATACAGTAAACCTGAAGTGAAGCATCGGAATCCAAAACTGGACTCACAGGAGAGGTTCAAATCATAGAAAGTTAGAGTGTCAGTCCTTTTGTACTTAAGTCGGCATTGTGCCTTTTGTATTAAATTCGGATGCCAACTCAATGTTTCGTCGTCAATAAGAAGGTCCAAGGGATACAGTAAACCTGAAGTGAAGCATCGGAATCTAAAACTGGACTCACAGGAGAGGTTCAAATCATTGAAAGTTAGAGTGTCAGTCATCTTGTACTTAAGTCGCCATTGTGATTTTTGTATTAAATTTGGATGCAATTTCTGTGTTTCATCGTCAATAAGAAGGTGCAAGGTATACAGTAAACCTGAAGTGAAGCATCGGAATCTAAATCTGACCTCACAGGAGAAGTTCGAATCATGGAAAGTGAGAGTGTCAGTGCTCTTGTACTTAAGTCAGCATTGTGCCATTTGTATTAAATTCGGATGCAAATTCTGTGTTTCATCGTCAATAAGAAGGTCCAAGGGATACAGTAAACCTGAAGTAAGCATCGGAATCTAAAACTGGACTCACAGGAGAGGTTCAAATCATAGAAAGTTAGAATGTCAGTCCTCTTGTACTTAAGTCGACATTGTGGCGTTTGTATTAAATTCGGATGCAATTTCTGTGTTTCATCGTCAATAAGAAGTTCCAAGGGATACAGTAAACCTGAAGTGAAGCATCGGAATCTAAAACTGGACTCACAGGAGAGGTTCAAATCATAGAAAGTGAGAGTGTCAGTCCTCTTGTACTTAAGTCGCCATTGTGCCTTTTGTATTAAATTCGGATGCAATTTCTGTGTTTCATCGGCAATAAGAAGGTCCAAGGGATACAGTAAACCTGAAGTGAAGCATCGGAATCCAAAACTGGATTCACAGGAGAGGTTCAAATCATAGAAAGTTAGAGTGTCAGTCCTTTTGTACTTAAGTCGGCATTGTGCCTTTTGTATTAAATTCGGATGCCAACTCTGTGTTTCGTCGTCAATAAGAAGGTCCAAGGGATACAGTAAACCTGAAGTGAAGCATCGGAATCTAAAACTGGACTCACAGGAGAGGTTCAAATCATAGAAAGTTAGAGTGTCAGTCCTCTTGTACTTAAGTCGCCATTGTGCCTTTTGTATTAAATTCGGATGCAATTTCTGTGTTTCATCGTCAATAAGAAGGTCCAAGGGATACAGTAAACCTGAAGTGAAGCATCGGAATCCAAAACTTAACTCACAGGAGAGGTTCAAATCTTAGAAAGTTAGAGTGTCAGTCCTTTTGTACTTAAGTCGGCATTGTGCCCTTTGTATTAAATTCGGATGCCAACTCTGTGTTTCGTCGTCAATAAGAAGGTCCAAGGGATACAGTAAACCTGAAGTGAAGCATCGGAATCTAAAACTGGACTCACAGGTGAGGTTCAAATCATAGAAAGTTAGAGTGTCAGTCCTCTTGTACTTAAATCGGCATTGTGCAATTTGAATTTAATTCCGATGCAATTTCTGTGTTTCATCGTCAATAAGAAGGTCCAAGGGATACAGTAAACCTGAAGTGAAGCATCGGAATCTAGAACTGGACTCACAGGAGAGGTTCAAATCAAAGAAAGTTAGAGTGTCAGTCCTCTTGTACTTAAGTCGGCATTGTGCCATTTGAATTTAATTCCAATGCTTTTTCTGTGTTTCATTGTCAATAAGAAGGTCCAAGGGATACAGTAAACCTGAAGTGTAGCATCGGAATTTAAAACTGGACTCACAGGAGAGGTTCAAATCATAGAAAGTTAGAATGTCAGTCCTCTTGTACTTAAGTCGGCATTGTGCCTTGTGTATTAAATTCGGATGCAATTTCTGTGCTTCATCGTCAATTAGACGGTCCAAGGGATACAGTAAACCTGAAGTGAAGCATCTGAATCCAAAACTGGACTCACAGGAGAGGTTCAAATCATAGAAAGTTAGAGTGACAGTCCTTTTGTACTTAAGTCGGCATTGTGCCTTTTGTATTAAATTCGGATGCCAACTCTGTGTTTCGTCGTCAATAAGAAGGTCCAAGGGATACAGTAAACCTGAAGTGAAGCATCGGAATCCAAAACTGGACTCACAGGGGAGGTTCAAATCATAGAAAGTTAGAGTGTCAGTCCTTTTGTACTTAAGTCGGCATTGTGCCTTTTGTATTAAATTCGGATGCCAACTCTGTGTTTCGTCGTCAATAAGAAGGTCCAAGGGATACAGTAAACCTGAAGTGAAGCATCGGAATGTAAATCTGGACTCACAGGTGAGGTTCAAATCATAGAAAGTTAGAGTGTCAGTCCTCTTGTACTTAAATCGGCATTGTGCAATTTGAATTTAATTCCGATGCAATTTCTGTGTTTCATCGTCAATAAGAAGGTGCAAGGTACACAGTAACCCTGAAGTGAAGCATCGGAATCTAAAACTGGACTCACAGTAGAGGTTCAAATCATAAAAAGTAAGAGTGTCAGTCCTCTTGTACTTAAGTCGTCATTGTGGCATTTGTATTAAATTCGGATGCAATTTCTGTGTTTCATCGTCAATAAGAAGTTCCAAGGGATACAGTAAACCTGAAGTGAAGCATCGGAATCCAAAACTGGACTCACAGGAGAGGTTCAAATCATAGAAAGTTAGAGTGTCAGTCCTTTTGTACTTAAGTCGGCATTGTGCCCTTTGTATTAAATTCGGATGCCAACTCTGTGTTTCGTCGTCAATAAGAAGGTCCAAGGGATACAGTAAACCTGAAGTGAAGCATCGGAATCTAAAACTGGACTCACAGGTGAGGTTCAAATCATAGAAAGTTAGAGTGTCAGTCCTCTTGTACTTAAATCGGCATTGTGCAATTTGAATTTAATTCCGATGCAATTTCTGTGTTTCATCGTCAATAAGAAGGTCCAAGGGATACAGTAAACCTGAAGTGAAGCATCGGAATCTAAAACTGGACTCACAGGAGAGGTTCAAATCAAAGAAAGTTAGAGTGTCAGTCCTCTTGTACTTAAGTCGGCATTGTGCCATTTGAATTTAATTCCAATGCTTTTTCTGTGTTTCATTGTCAATAAGAAGGTCCAAGGGATACAGTAAACCTGAAGTGTAGCATCGGAATCTGAAACTGGACTCACAGGAGAGGTTCAAATCATAGAAAGTTAGAATGTCAGTCCTCTTGTACTTAAGTCGGCATTGTGCCTTGTGTATTAAATTCGGATGCAATTTCTGTGTTTCATCGTCAATAAGAAGGTGCAAGGTATACAGTAACCCTGAAGTGAAGCATCGGAATCTAAAACTGGACTCACAGTAGAGGTTCAAATCATAGAAAGTAAGAGTGTCAGTCCTCTTGTACTTAAGTCGACATTGTGGCATTTGTATTAAATTCGGATGCAATTTCTGTGTTTCATCGTCAATAAGAAGTTCCAAGGGATACAGTAAACCTGAAGTGAAGCATCGGAATCTAAAACTGGACTCACAGGAGAGGTTCAAATCATAGAAAGTTAGAGTGTCAGTCCTTTTGTACTTAAGTCAGCATTGTGCCTTTTGTATTAAATTCGGATGCCAACTCTGTGTTTCGTCGTCAATAAGAAGGTCCAAGGGATACAGTAAACCTGAAGTGAAGCATCGGTATCTAAAACTGGACTCACAGGAGAGGTTCAAATCATAGAAAGTTAGAGTGTCAGTCCTCTTGTACTTAAGTCGCCATTGTGCCTTTGTATTAAATTCGGATGCAATTTCTGTGTTTCATCGTCAATAAGAAGGTCCAAGGGATACAGTAAACCTGAAGTGAAGCATCGGAATCCAAAACTGGACTCACAGGAGAGGTTCAAATCATAGAAAGTTAGAGTGTCAGTCCTTTTGTACTTAAGTCGGCATTGTGCCTTTTGTATTAAATTCGGATGCCAACTCTGTGTTTCGTCGTCAATAAGAAGGTCCAAGGGATACAGTAAACCTGAAGTGAAGCATCGGAATCTAAAACTGGACACACAGGTGAGGTTCAAATCATAGAAAGTTAGAGTGTCAGTCCTCTTGTACTTAAATCGGCATTGTGCAATTTGAATTTAATTCCGATGCAATTTCTGTGTTTCATCGTCAATAAGAAGGTCCAAGGGATACAGTAAACCTGAAGTGAAGCATCGGAATCTAAAACTGGAGTCACAGGAGAGGTTCAAATCAAAGAAAGTTAGAGTGTCAGTCCTCTTGTACTTAAGTCGGCATTGTGCCATTTGAATTTAATTCCAATGCTTTTTCTGTGTTTCATTGTCAATAAGAAGGTCCAAGGGATACAGTAAACCTGATGTGTAGCATCGGAATCTAAAACTGGACTCACAGGAGAGGTTCAAATCATAGAAAGTTAGAATGTCAGTCTTCTTGTACTTAAGTCGACATTGTGCCTTGTGTATTAAATTCGGATGCAATTTCTGTGTTTCATCGTCAATAAGAAGGTGCAAGGTATTCAGTAAACCTGAAGTGAAGCATCGGAATCTAAAACTGGACTCACAGGAGAGGTTCAAATCATAGATAGTAAGAGTGTCAGTCCTCTTGTACTTAAGTCGACATTGTGCCACTTGTATTAAATTCGGATGCAATTTCTGTGTTTCATCGTCAATAAGAAGTTCCAAGGGTTACAGTAAACCTGAAGTGAAGCATCGGAATCTAAAACTGGACTCAGAGGAGAGGTTCAAATCATAGAAAGTGAGAGTGTCAGTCCTCTTGAACTTAAGTCGCCATTGTGCCTTTTGTATTAAATTCGGATGCGATTTCTGTGTTTCATCGCCAATAAGAAGGTCCAAGGGATACAGTAAACCTGAAGTGAAGCATCGGTATCCACAAACTGGACTTACAGGAGAGGTTCAAATCATAGAAAGTTAGAGTGTCAGTCCTCTTGTACTTAAGTCGGCATTGTGCCTTTTGTATTAAATTCGGATGCCAACTCTGTGTTTCGTCGTCAATAAGAAGGTCCAAGGGATACAGTAAACCTAAAGTGAAGCATCGGAATCTAAAACTGGACTCACAAGAGAGGTTCAAATCATAGAAAGTGAGAGTGTCCGTCCTCTTGTACTTAAGTCGCCATTGTGCCTTTTGAATTAAATTCCGATGCATTTTCTGTGTTTCATCGTCAATAAGAAGGTGCAAGGTATACAGTAAACCTGAAGTGAACCATCGGAATCTAAAAATGGACTCACAGGATAGGTTGATATCTTAGAAAGATAGTGTGTCAGTCCTCTTGTACTTAAGTCGGCATTGTGCCTTTTGAATTTAATTCCGATGCATTTTCTGTGTTTCATCGTCAATAAGAAGGCCCAAGGCATACAATAAACCTGAAGTGAAGCATCGGAATCTAAAACTGGACTCACAGGAGAGGTTCAAATCATAGAAAGCGAGAGTGTCAGTCCTCTTTTACTTAAGTCGCCATTGTGCTTTTTGTATTAAATTCGGATGCAATTTCTGTGTTTCATCGTCAATAAGAAGGTCCAAGGGATACAGTAAACCTGAAGTGAAGCATCGGAATCCAAAACTGGACTCACAGTAGAGGTTCAAATCATAGAAAGTTAGAGTGTCAGTCCTTTTGTACTTAAGTCGGCATTGTGCCTTTTGTATTAAATTCGGATGCCAACTCTGTGTTTCGTCGTCAATAAGAAGGTCCAAGTGAAACAGTAAACCTGAAGTGAAGCATCGGAATCTAAAACTGGACTCACAGGAGAGGTTCAAATCATAGAAAGTGAGAGTGTCAGTCCTCTTGTACTTAAGTCGCCATTGTGCCTTTTGTATTAAATTCGGATGCAATTTCTGTGTTTCATCGTCAATAAGAAGGTCCAAGGGATACAGTAAACCTGAAGTGAAGCATCGGAATCCAAAACTGGACTCACAGGAGAGGTTCAAATCATAGAAAGTTAGAGTGTCAGTCCTTTTGTACTTAAGTCGGCATTGTGCCTTTTGTATTAAATTCGGATGCCAGCTCTGTGTTTCGTCGTCAATAAGAAGGTCCAAGGGATACAGTAAACCTGAAGTGAAGCATCGGAATCTAAAACTGGACTCACAGGTGAGGTTCAAATCATAGAAAGTTAGAGTGTCAGTCCTCTTGTACTTAAATCGGCATTGTGCAATTTGAATTTAATTCCGATGCAATTTCTGTGTTTCATCGTCAATAAGAAGGTCCAAGGGATACAGTAAACCTGAAGTGAAGCATCGGAATCTAAAACTGAACTCACAGGAGAGGTTCAAATCAAAGAAAGTTAGAGTGTCAGTCCTCTTGTACTTAAGTCGGCATTGTGCCATTTGAATTTAATTCCAATGCTTTTTCTGTGTTTCATTGTCAATAAGAAAGTCCAAGGGATACAGTAAACCTGAAGTGTGGCATCGGAATCTAAAACTGGACTCACAGGAGAGGTTCAAATCATAGAAAGTTAGAGTGTCAGTCCTCTTGTACTTAAGTCGGCATTGTGCCTTGTGTATTAAATTCGGATGCAATTTCTGTGTTTCATCGTCAATAAGAAGGTGCAAGGTATACAGTAACCCTGAAGTGAAGCATCGGAATCTAAAACTGGACTCACAGTAGAGGTTCAAATCATAGAAAGTAAGAGTGTCAGTCCTCTTGTACTTAAGTCGTCATTGTGGCATTTGTATTAAATTCGGATGCAATTTCTGTGTTTCATCGTCAATAAGAAGTTCCAAGGGATACAGTAAACCTGAAGTGAAGCATCGGAATCCAAAACTGGACTCACAGGAGAGGTTCAAATCACAGAAAGTTAGAGTGTCAGTCCTTTTGTACTTAAGTCGGCATTGTGCCCTTTGTATTAAATTCGGATGCCAACTCTGTGTTTCGTCGTCAATAAGAAAGTCCAAGGGATACAGTAAACCTGAAGTGAAGCATTGGAATCTAAAACTGGACTCACAGGTGAGGTTCAAATCATAGAAAGTTAGAGTGTCAGTCCTCTTGTACTTAAATCGGCATTGTGCAATTTGAATTTAATTCCGATGCAATTTCTGTGTTTCATCGTCAATAAGAAGGTCCAAGGGATACAGTAAACCTGAAGTGAAGCATCGGAATCTAAAACTGGACTCACAGGAGAGGTTCAAATCAAAGAAAGTTAGAGTGTCAGTCCTCTTGTACTTAAGTCGGCATTGTGCCATTTGAATTTAATTCCAATGCTTTTTCTGTGTTTCATTGTCAATAAGAAGGTCCAAGGGATACACTAAACCTGAAGTGTAGCATCGGAATCTGAAACTGGACTCACAGGAGAGGTTCAAATCATAGAAAGTTAGAATGTCAGTCCTCTTGTACTTAAGTCGGCATTGTGCCTTGTGTATTAAATTCGGATGCAATTTCTGTGTTTCATCGTCAATAAGAAGGTGCAAGGTATACAGTAACCCTGAAGTGAAGCATCGGAATCTAAAACTGGACTCACAGTAGAGGTTCAAATCATAGAAAGTAAGAGTGTCAGTCCTCTTGTACTTAAGTCGACATTGTGGCATTTGTATTAAATTCGGATACAATTTCTGTGTTTCATCGTCAATAAGAAGTTCCAAGGGATACAGTAAACCTGAAGTGAAGCATCGGAATCTAAAACTGGACCCACAGGAGAGGTTCAAATCATAGAAAGTTAGAGTGTCAGTCCTTTTGTACTTAAGTCGGCATTGTGCCTTTTGTATTAAATTCGGATGCCAACTCTGTGTTTCGTCGTCAATAAGAAGGTCCAAGGGATACAGTAAACCTGAAGTGAAGCATCGGTATCTAAAACTGGACTCACAGGAGAGGTTCAAATCATAGAAAGTTAGAGTGTCAGTCCTCTTGTACTTAAGTCGCCATTGTGCCTTTGTATTAAATTCGGATGCAATTTCTGTGTTTCATCGTCAATAAGAAGGTCCAAGGGATACAGTAAACCTGAAGTGAAGCATCGGAATCCAAAACTGGACTCACAGGAGAGGTTCAAATCATAGAAAGTTAGAGTGTCAGTCCTTTTGTACTTAAGTCGGCATTGTGCCTTTTGTATTAAATTCGGATGCCAACTCTGTGTTTCGTCGTCAATAAGAAGGTCCAAGGGATACAGTAAACCTGAAGTGAAGCATCGGAATCTAAAACTGGACACACAGGTGAGGTTCAAATCATAGAAAGTTAGAGTGTCAGTCCTCTTGTACTTAAATCGGCATTGTGCAATTTGAATTTAATTCCGATGCAATTTCTGTGTTTCATCGTCAATAAGAAGGTCCAAGGGATACAGTAAACCTGAAGTGAAGCATCGGAATCTAAAACTGGAGTCACAGGAGAGGTTCAAATCAAAGAAAGTTAGAGTGTCAGTCCTCTTGTACTTAAGTCGGCATTGTGCCATTTGAATTTAATTCCAATGCTTTTTCTGTGTTTGATTGTCAATATGAAGGTCCAAGGGATACAGTAAACCTGATGTGTAGCATCGGAATCTAAAACTGGACTCACAGGAGAGGTTCAAATCATAGAAAGTTAGAATGTCAGTCTTCTTGTACTTAAGTCGACATTGTGCCTTGTGTATTAAATTCGGATGCAATTTCTGTGTTTCATCGTCAATAAGAAGGTGCAAGGTATTCAGTAAACCTGAAGTGAAGCATCGGAATCTAAAACTGGACTCACAGGAGAGGTTCAAATCATAGATAGTAAGAGTGTCAGTCCTCTTGTACTTAAGTCGACATTGTGCCATTTGTATTAAATTCGGATGCAATTTCTGTGTTTCATCGTCAATAAGAAGTTCCAAGGGTTACAGTAAACCTGAAGTGAAGCATCGGAATCTAAAACTGGACTCAGAGGAGAGGTTCAAATCATAGAAAGTGAGAGTGTCAGTCCTCTTGAACTTAAGTCGCCATTGTGCCTTTTGTATTAAATTCGGATGCGATTTCTGTGTTTCATCGTCAATAAGAAGGTCCAAGGGATACAGTAAACCTGAAGTGAAGCATCGGTATCCAAAACTGGACTTACAGGAGAGGTTCAAATCATAGAAAGTTAGAGTGTCAGTCCTCTTGTACTTAAGTCGGCATTGTGCCTTTTGTATTAAATTCGGATGCCAACTCTGTGTTTCGTCGTCAATAAGAAGGTCCAAGGGATACAGTAAACCTAAAGTGAAGCATCGGAATATAAAACTGGACTCACAAGAGAGGTTCAAATCATAGAAAGTGAGAGTGTCCGTCCTCTTGTACTTAAGTCGCCATTGTGCCTTTTGAATTAAATTCCGATGCATTTTCTGTGTTTCATCGTCAATAAGAAGGTGCAAGGTATACAGTAAACCTGAAGTGAACCATCGGAATCTAAAAATGGACTCACAGGATAGGTTGATATCTTAGAAAGTTAATGTGTCAGTCCTCTTGTACTTAAGTCGGCATTGTGCCTTTTGAATTTAATTCCGATGCATTTTCTGTGTTTCATCGTCAATAAGAAGGTCCAAGGCATACAATAAACCTGAAGTGAAGCATCGGAATCTAAAACTGGACTCACAGGAGAGGTTCAAATCATAGAAAGCGAGAGTGTCAGTCCTCTTTTACTTAAGTCGCCATTGTGCCTTTTGTATTAAATTCGGATGCAATTTCTGTGTTTCATCGTCAATAAGAAGGTCCAAGGGATACAGTAAACCTGAAGTGAAGCATCGGAATCTAAAACTGGACTCACAGGAGAGGTTCAAATCAAAGAAAGTTAGAGTGTCAGTCCTCTTGTACTTAAGTCGGCATTGTGCCATTTGAATTTAATTCCAATGCTTTTTCTGTGTTTCATTGTCAATAAGAAGGTCCAAGGGATACACTAAACCTGAAGTGTAGCATCGGAATCTGAAACTGGACTCACAGGAGAGGTTCAAATCATAGAAAGTTAGAATGTCAGTCCTCTTGTACTTAAGTCGGCATTGTGCCTTGTGTATTAAATTCGGATGCAATTTCTGTGTTTCATCGTCAATAAGAAGGTGCAAGGTACACAGTAACCCTGAAGTGAAGCATCGGAATCTAAAACTGGACTCACAGTAGAGGTTCAAATCATAGAAAGTAAGAGTGTCAGTCCTCTTGTAGTTAAGTCGACATTGTGGCATTTGTATTAAATTCGGATACAATTTCTGTGTTTCATCGTCAATAAGAAGTTCCAAGGGATACAGTAAACCTGAAGTGAAGCATCGGAATCTAAAACTGGACTCACAGGAGAGGTTCAAATCATAGAAAGTTAGAGTGTCAGTCCTTTTGTACTTAAGTCGGCATTGTGCCTTTTGTATTAAATTCGGATGCCAACTCTGTGTTTCGTCGTCAATAAGAAGGTCCAAGGGATACAGTAAACCTGAAGTGAAGCATCGGTATCTAAAACTGGACTCACAGGAGAGGTTCAAATCATAGAAAGTTAGAGTGTCAGTCCTCTTGTACTTAAGTCGCCATTGTGCCTTTGTATTAAATTCGGATGCAATTTCTGTGTTTCATCGTCAATAAGAAGGTCCAAGGGATACAGTAAACCTGAAGTGAAGCATCGGAATCCAAAACTGGACTCACAGGAGAGGTTCAAATCATAGAAAGTTAGAGTGTCAGTCCTTTTGTACTTAAGTCGGCATTGTGCCTTTTGTATTAAATTCGGATGCCAACTCTGTGTTTCGTCGTCAATAAGAAGGTCCAAGGGATACAGTAAACCTGAAGTGAAGCATCGGAATCTAAAACTGGACACACAGGTGAGGTTCAAATCATAGAAAGTTAGAGTGTCAGTCCTCTTGTACTTAAATCGGCATTGTGCAATTTGAATTTAATTCCGATGCAATTTCTGTGTTTCATCGTCAATAAGAAGGTCCAAGGGATACAGTAAACCTGAAGTGAAGCATCGGAATCTAAAACTGGAGTCACAGGAGAGGTTCAAATCAAAGAAAGTTAGAGTGTCAGTCCTCTTGTACTTAAGTCGGCATTGTGCCATTTGAATTTAATTCCAATGCTTTTTCTGTGTTTGATTGTCAATATGAAGGTCCAAGGGATACAGTAAACCTGATGTGTAGCATCGGAATCTAAAACTGGACTCACAGGAGAGGTTCAAATCATAGAAAGTTAGAATGTCAGTCTTCTTGTACTTAAGTCGACATTGTGCCTTGTGTATTAAATTCGGATGCAATTTCTGTGTTTCATCGTCAATAAGAAGGTGCAAGGTATTCAGTAAACCTGAAGTGAAGCATCGGAATCTAAAACTGGACTCACAGGAGAGGTTCAAATCATAGATAGTAAGAGTGTCAGTCCTCTTGTACTTAAGTCGACATTGTGCCATTTGTATTAAATTCGGATGCAATTTCTGTGTTTCATCGTCAATAAGAAGTTCCAAGGGTTACAGTAAACCTGAAGTGAAGCATCGGAATCTAAAACTGGACTCAGAGGAGAGGTTCAAATCATAGAAAGTGAGAGTGTCAGTCCTCTTGAACTTAAGTCGCCATTGTGCCTTTTGTATTAAATTCGGATGCGATTTCTGTGTTTCATCGTCAATAAGAAGGTCCAAGGGATACAGTAAACCTGAAGTGAAGCATCGGTATCCAAAACTGGACTTACAGGAGAGGTTCAAATCATAGAAAGTTAGAGTGTCAGTCCTCTTGTACTTAAGTCGGCATTGTGCCTTTTGTATTAAATTCGGATGCCAACTCTGTGTTTCGTCGTCAATAAGAAGGTCCAAGGGATACAGTAAACCTAAAGTGAAGCATCGGAATATAAAACTGGACTCACAAGAGAGGTTCAAATCATAGAAAGTGAGAGTGTCCGTCCTCTTGTACTTAAGTCGCCATTGTGCCTTTTGAATTAAATTCCGATGCATTTTCTGTGTTTCATCGTCAATAAGAAGGTGCAATGTATACAGTAAACCTGAAGTGAACCATCGGAATCTAAAAATGGACTCACAGGATAGGTTGATATCTTAGAAAGTTAATGTGTCAGTCCTCTTGTACTTAAGTCGGCATTGTGCCTTTTGAATTTAATTCCGATGCATTTTCTGTGTTTCATCGTCAATAAGAAGGTCCAAGGCATACAATAAACCTGAAGTGAAGCATCGGAATCTAAAACTGGACTCACAGGAGAGGTTCAAATCATAGAAAGCGAGAGTGTCAGTCCTCTTTTACTTAAGTCGCCATTGTGCCTTTTGTATTAAATTCGGATGCAATTTCTGTGTTTCATCGTCAATAAGAAGGTCCAAGGGATACAGTAAACCTGAAGTGAAGCATCGGAATCCAAAACTGGACTCACAGGAGAGGTTCAAATCATAGAAAGTTAGAGTGTCAGTCCTTTTGTACTTAAGTCGGCATTGTGCCTTTTGTATTAAATTCGGATGCCAACTCTGTGTTTCGTCGTCAATAAGAAGGTCCAAGTGAAACAGTAAACCTGAAGTGAAGCATCGGAATCTAAAACTGGACTCACAGGAGAGGTTCAAATCATAGAAAGTGAGAGTGTCAGTCCTCTTGTACTTAAGTCGCCATTGTGCCTTTTGTATTAAATTCGGATGCAATTTCTGTGTTTCATCGTCAATAAGAAGGTCCAAGGGATACAGTAAACCTGAAGTGAAGCATCGGAATCCAAAACTGGACTCACAGGAGAGGTTCAAATAATAGAAAGTTAGAGTGTCAGTCCTTTTGTACTTAAGTCGGCATTGTGCCTTTTGTATTAAATTCGGATGCCAGCTCTGTGTTTCGTCGTCAATAAGAAGGTCCAAGGGATACAGTAAACCTGAAGTGAAGCATCGGAATCTAAAACTGGACTCACAGGTGAGGTTCAAATCATAGAAAGTTAGAGTGTCAGTCCTCTTGTACTTAAATCGGCATTGTGCAATTTGAATTTAATTCCGATGCAATTTCTGTGTTTCATCGTCAATAAGAAGGTCCAAGGGATACAGTAAACCTGAAGTGAAGCATCGGAATCCAAAACTGGTCTCACAGGAGAGGTTCAAATCAAAGAAAGTTAGAGTGTCAGTCCTCTTGTACTTAAGTCGGCATTGTGCCATTTGAATTTAATTCCAATGCTTTTTCTGTGTTTCATTGTCAATAAGAAGGTCCAAGGGATACAGTAAACCTGAAGTGTAGCATCGGAATCTAAAACTGGACTCACAGGAGAGGTTCAAATCATAGAAAGTTAGAATGTGAGTCCTCTTGTACTTATGTCGGCATTGTGCCTTGTGTATTAAATTCGGATGCAATTTCTGTGCTTCATCGTCAATAAGAAGGTCCAAGGGATACAGTAAACCTGAAGTGAAGCATCGGAATCCAAAACTGGACTCACAGGAGAGGTTCAAATCATAGAAAGTTAGAGTGACAGTCCTTTTGTACTTAAGTCGGCATTGTGCCTTTTGTATTAAATTCGGATGCCAACTCTGTGTTTCGTCGTCAATAAGAAGGTCCAAGGGATACAGTAAACCTGAAGTGAAGCATCGGAATCCAAAACTGGACTCACAGGGGAGATTCAAATCATAGAAAGTTAGAGTGTCAGTCCTTTTGTACATAAGTCGGCATTGTGCCTTTTGTATTAAATTCGGATGCCAACTCTGTGTTTCGTCGTCAATAAGAAGGTCCAAGGGATACAGTAAACCTGAAGTGAAGCATCGGAATCTAAATCTGGACTCACAGGTGAGGTTCAAATCATAGAAAGTTAGAGTGTCAGTCCTCTTGTACTTAAATCGGCATTGTGCAATTTGAATTTAATTCCGATGCAATTTCTGTGTTTCATCGTCAATAAGAAGGTCCAAGGGATACAGTAAACCTGAAGTAAGCATCGGAATCTAAAATTGGACTCACAGGAGAGGTTCAAATCATAGAAAGTTAGAGTGTCAGTCCTCTTGTACTTAAGTCGGCATTGTGCCTATTGAATTTAATTCCAATGCTTTTTCTGTGTTTCATTGTCAATAAGAAGGTCCAAGGGATACAGTAAACCTGAAGTGTAGCATCGGAATCTAAAACTGGACTCACAGGAGCGGTTCAAATCATAGAAAGATAGAATGTCAGTCCTCTTGTACTTAAGTCGGCATTGTGCCTGTTGTATTAAATTCGGATGCCAACTCTGTGTTTCGTCGTCAATAAGAAGGTCCAAGGGATACAGTAAACCTGAAGTGAAGCATCGGAATCTAAAACTGGACTCACAGGAGAGGTTCAAATCATAGAAAGTTAGAGTGTCAGTCCTCTTGTACTTAAGTCGCCATTGTGCCTTTTGTATTAAATTCGGATGCAATTTCTTTGTTTCATCGTCAATAAGAAGGTCCAAGGGATACAGTTAACCTAAAGTGAAGCATCGGAATCCAAAACTGGACTCACAGGAGAGGTTCAAATCATAGAAAGTTAGAGTGTCAGTCCTTTTGTACTTAAGTCGGCATTGTGCCCTTTGTATTCAATTCGGATGCCAACTCTGTGTTTCGTCGTCAATAAGAAGGTCCAAGGGATACAGTAAACCTGAAGTGAAGCATCGGAATCTAAAACTGGACTCACAGGTGAGGTTCAAATCATAGAAAGTTAGAGAGTCAGTCCTCTTGTACTTAAATCGGCATTGTGCAATTTGAATTTAATTCCGATGCAATTTCTGTGTTTCAACGTCAATAAGAAGGTCCAAGGGATACAGTAAACCTGAAGTGAAGCATCGGAATCTAAAACTGGACTCACAGGAGAGGTTCAAATCAAAGAAAGTTAGAGTGTCAGTCCTCTTGTACTTAAGTCGGCATTGTGCCATTTGAATTTAATTCCAATGCTTTTTCTGTGTTTCATTGTCAATAAGAAAGTCCAAGGGATACAGTAAACCTGAAGTGTAGCATCGGAATCTAAAACTGGACTCACAGGAGAGGTTCAAATCAAAGAAAGTTAGAATGTCAGTCCTCTTGTACTTAAGTCGGCATTGTGCCTTGTGTATTAAATTCGGATGCAATTTCTGTGTTTCATCGTCAATAAGAAGGTGCAAGGTATACAGTAACCCTGAAGTGAAGCATCGGAATCTAAAACTGGACTCACAATAGAGGTTCAAATCATAGAAAGTAAGAGTGTCAGTCCTCTTGTACTTAAGTCGACATTGTGGCATTTGTATTAAATTCGGATGCATATTCTGTGTTTCATCGTCAATAAGAAGTTCCAAGGGATACAGTAAACCTGAAGTGAAGCATCGGAATCTAAAACTGGACTGACAGGAGAGGTTCAAATCATAGAAAGTTAGAGTGTCAGTCCTTTTGTACATAAGTCGGCATTGTGCCTTTTGTATTAAATTCGGATGCCAACTCTGTGTTTCGTCGTCAATAAGAAGGTCCAAGGGATACAGTAAACCTGAAGTGAAGCATCGGAATCTAAAACTGGACTCACAGGAGAGGTTCAAATCATAGAAAGTTAGAGTGTCAGTCCTCTTGTACTTAAGTCGCCATTGTGCCTTTTGTATTAAATTCGGATGCAATTTCTGTGTTTCATCGTCAATAAGAAGGTCCAAGGGATACAGTAAACCTGAAGTGAAGCATCGGAATCCAAAACTGGACTCACAGGAGAGGTTCAAATCATAGAAAGTTAGAGTGTCAGACCTCTTGTACTTAAGTCGGCATTGTGCCCTTTGTATTAAATTCGGATGCCAACTCTGTGTTTCGTCGTCAATGAGAAGGTCCAAGGGATACAGTAAACCTGAAGTGAAGCATCGGAACCTAAAACTGGACTCACAGGTGAGGTTCAAATCATAGAAGGTTAGAGTGTCAGTCCTCTTGTACTTAAATCGGCATTGTGCAATTTGAATTTAATTCCGATGCAATTTCTGTGTTTCATCGTCAATAAGAAGATCCAAGGGATACAGTAAACCTGAAGTGAAGCATCGGAATCTAAAACTGGACTCACAGGAGAGGTTCAAATCAAAGAAAGTTAGAGTGTCAGTCCTCTTGTACTTAAGTCGGCATTGTGCCATTTGAATTTAATTCCAGTGCTTTTTCTGTGTTTCATTGTCAATAAGAAGGTCCAAGGGATACAGTAAACCTGAAGTGTAGCATCGGAATCTAAAACTGGACTCACAGGAGAGGTTCAAATCATAGAAAGTTAGAATGTCAGTCCTCTTGTACTTAAGTCGGCATTGTGCCTTGTGTATTAAATTCGGATGCAATTTCTGTGTTTCATCGTCAATAAGAAGGTGCAAGGTATACAGTAACCCTGAAGTGAAGCATCGGAATCTAAAACTGGACTCACAGTAGAGGTTCAAATCATAGAAAGTAAGAGTGTCAGTCCTCTTGTACTTAAATCGACATTGTGGCATTTGTATTAAATTCGGATGCAATTTCTGTGTTTCATCGTCAATAAGAATTTCCAAGGGATACAGTAAACCTGAAGTGAAGCATCGGAATCTAAAACTGGACTCACAGGAGAGGTTCAAATCATAGAAAGTTAGAGTGTCAGTCCTTTTGTACTTAAGTCGGCATTGTGCCTTTTGTATTAAATTCGGATGCCAACTCTGTGTTTCGTCGTCAATAAGAAGGTCCAAGGGATACAGTAAACCTGAAGTGAAGCATCGGAATCTAAAACTGGACTCACAGGAGAGGTTCAAATCATAGAAAGTTAGAGTGTCAGTCCTCTTGTACTTAAGTCGCCATTGTGCCTTTTGTATTAAATTCGGATGCAATTTCTGTGTTTCATCGTCAATAAGAAGGTCCAAGGGATACAGTAAACCTGAAGTGAAGCATCGGAATCCAAAACTGGACTCACAGGAGAGGTTCAAATCATAGAAAGTCAGAGTGTCAGTCCTTTTGTACTTAAGTCGGCATTGTGCCTTTTGTATTAAATTCGGATGCCAACTCTGTGTTTCGTCGTCAATAAGAAGGTCCAAGGGATACAGTAAACCAGAAGTGAAGCATCGGAATCTAAAACTGGACTCACAGGTGAGGTTCAAATCATAGAAAGTTAGAGTGTCAGTCCTCTTGTACTTAAGTCGGCATTGTGCCTATTGAATTTAATTCCAATGCTTTTTCTGTGTTTCATTGTCAATAAGAAGGTCCAAGGGATACAGTAAACCTGAAGTGTAGCATCGGAATCTAAAACTGGACTCACAGGAGCGGTTCAAATCATAGAAAGATAGAATGTCAGTCCTCTTGTACTTAAGTCGGCATTGTGCCTGTTGTATTAAATTCGGATGCCAACTCTGTGTTTCGTCGTCAATAAGAAGGTCCAAGGGATACAGTAAACCTGAAGTGAAGCATCGGTATCTAAAACTGGACTCACAGGAGAGGTTCAAATCATAGAAAGTTAGAGTGTCAGTCCTCTTGTACTTAAGTCGCCATTGTGCCTTTTGTATTAAATTCGGATGCAATTTCTTTGTTTCATCGTCAATAAGAAGGTCCAAGGGATACAGTAAACCTAAAGTGAAGCATCGGAATCCAAAACTGGACTCACAGGAGAGGTTCAAATCATAGAAAGTTAGAGTGTCAGTCCTTTTGTACTTAAGTCGGCATTGTGCCCTTTGTATTAAATTCGGATGCCAACTCTGTGTTTCGTCGTCAATAAGAAGGTCCAAGGGATACAGTAAACCTGAAGTGAAGCATCGGAATCTAAAACTGGACTCACAGGTGAGGTTCAAATCATAGAAAGTTAGAGTGTCAGTCCTCTTGTACTTAAATCGGCATTGTGCAATTTGAATTTAATTCCGATGCAATTTCTGTGTTTCAACGTCAATAAGAAGGTCCAAGGGATACAGTAAACCTGAAGTGAAGCATCGGAATCTAAAACTGGACTCACAGGAGAGGTTCAAATCAAAGAAAGTTAGAGTGTCAGTCCTCTTGTACTTAAGTCGGCATTGTGCCATTTGAATTTAATTCCAATGCTTTTTCTGTGTTTCATTGTCAATAAGAAAGTCCAAGGGATACAGTAAACCTGAAGTGTAGCATCGGAATCTAAAACTGGACTCACAGGAGAGGTTCAAATCATAGAAAGTTAGAATGTCAGTCCTCTTGTACTTAAGTCGGCATTGTGCCTTGTGTATTAAATTCGGATGCAATTTCTGTGTTTCATCGTCAATAAGAAGGTGCAAGGTATACAGTAACCCTGAAGTGAAGCATCGGAATCTAAAACTGGACTCACAATAGAGGTTCAAATCATAGAAAGTAAGAGTGTCAGTCCTCTTGTACTTAAGTCGACATTGTGGCATTTGTATTAAATTCGGATGCATATTCTGTGTTTCATCGTCAATAAGAAGTTCCAAGGGATACAGTACACCTGAAGTGAAGCATCGGAATCTAAAACTGGACTGACAGGAGAGGTTCAAATCATAGAAAGTTAGAGTGTCAGTCCTTTTGTACATAAGTCGGCATTGTGCCTTTTGTATTAAATTCGGATGCCAACTCTGTGTTTCGTCGTCAATAAGAAGGTCCAAGGGATACAGTAAACCTGAAGTGAAGCATCGGAATCTAAAACTGGACTCACAGGAGAGGTTCAAATCATAGAAAGTTAGAGTGTCAGTCCTCTTGTACTTAAGTCGCCATTGTGCCTTTTGTATTAAATTCGGATGCAATTTCTGTGTTTCATCGTCAATAAGAAGGTCCAAGGGATACAGTAAACCTGAAGTGAAGCATCGGAATCCAAAACTGGACTCACAGGAGAGGTTCAAATCATAGAAAGTTAGAGTGTCAGACCTCTTGTACTTAAGTCGGCATTGTGCCCTTTGTATTAAATTCGGATGCCAACTCTGTGTTTCGTCGTCAATAAGAAGGTCCAAGGGATACAGTAAACCTGAAGTGAAGCATCGGAACCTAAAACTGGACTCACAGGTGAGGTTCAAATCATAGAAGGTTAGAGTGTCAGTCCTCTTGTACTTAAATCGGCATTGTGCAATTTGAATTTAATTCCGATGCAATTTCTGTGTTTCATCGTCAATAAGAAGATCCAAGGGATACAGTAAACCTGAAGTGAAGCATCGGAATCTAAAACTGGACTCACAGGAGAGGTTCAAATCAAAGAAAGTTAGAGTGTCAGTCCTCTTGTACTTAAGTCGGCATTGTGCCATTTGAATTTAATTCCAGTGCTTTTTCTGTGTTTCATTGTCAATAAGAAGGTCCAAGGGATACAGTAAACCTGAAGTGTAGCATCGGAATCTAAAACTGGACTCACAGGAGAGGTTCAAATCATAGAAAGTTAGAATGTCAGTCCTCTTGTACTTAAGTCGGCATTGTGCCTTGTGTATTACATTCGGATGCAATTTCTGTGTTTCATCGTCAATAAGAAGGTGCAAGGTATACAGTAACCCTGAAGTGAAGCATCGGAATCTAAAACTGGACTCACAGTAGAGGTTCAAATCATAGAAAGTAAGAGTGTCAGTCCTCTTGTACTTAAATCGACATTGTGGCATTTGTATTAAATTCGGATGCAATTTCTGTGTTTCATCGTCAATAAGAATTTCCAAGGGATACAGTAAACCTGAAGTGAAGCATCGGAATCTAAAACTGGACTCACAGGAGAGGTTCAAATCATAGAAAGTTAGAGTGTCAGTCCTTTTGTACTTAAGTCGGCATTGTGCCTTTTGTATTAAATTCGGATGCCAACTCTGTGTTTCGTCGTCAATAAGAAGGTCCAAGGGATACAGTAAACCTGAAGTGAAGCATCGGAATCTAAAACTGGACTCACAGGAGAGGTTCAAATCATAGAAAGTTAGAGTGTCAGTCCTCTTGTACTTAAGTCGCCATTGTGCCTTTTGTATTAAATTCGGATGCAATTTCTGTGTTTCATCGTCAATAAGAAGGTCCAAGGGATACAGTAAACCTGAAGTGAAGCATCGGAATCCAAAACTGGACTCACAGGAGAGGTTCAAATCATAGAAAGTCAGAGTGTCAGTCCTTTTGTACTTAAGTCGGCATTGTGCCTTTTGTATTAAATTCGGATGCCAACTCTGTGTTTCGTCGTCAATAAGAAGGTCCAAGGGATACAGTAAACCAGAAGTGAAGCATCGGAATCTAAAACTGGACTCACAGGTGAGGTTCAAATCATAGAAAGTTAGAGTGTCAGTCCTCTTGTACTTAAATCGGCATTGTGCAATTTGAATTTAATTCCGATGCAATTTCTGTGTTTCAACGTCAATAAGAAGGTCCAAGGGATACAGTAAACCTGAAGTGAAGCATCGGAATCTAAAACTGGACTCACAGGAGAGGTTCAAATCAAAGAAAGTTAGAGTGTCAGTCCTCTTGTACTTAAGTCGGCATTGTGCCATTTGAATTTAATTCCAATGCTTTTTCTGTGTTTCATTGTCAATAAGAAAGTCCAAGGGATACAGTAAACCTGAAGTGTAGCATCGGAATCTAAAACTGGACTCACAGGAGAGGTTCAAATCATAGAAAGTTAGAGTGTCAGTCCTCTTGTACTTAAATCGGCATTGTGCAATTTGAATTTAATTCCGATGCAATTTCTGTGTTTCAACGTCAATAAGAAGGTCCAAGGGATACAGTAAACCTGAAGTGAAGCATCGTAATCTAAATCTGACCTCACAGGAGAAGTTCGAATCATGGAAAGTGAGAGTGTCAGTGCTCTTGTACTTAAGTCAGCATTGTGCCATTTGTATTAAATTCGGATGCAAATTCTGTGTTTCATCGTCAATAAGAAGGTCCAAGGGATACAGTAAACCTGAAGTAAGCATCGGTATCTAAAATTTGACTCACAGGAGAGGTTCAAATCATAGAAAGTTAGAGTGTCAGTCCTCTTGTACTTAAGTCGGCATTGTGCCTATTGAATTTAATTCCAATGCTTTTTCTGTGTTTCATTGTCAATAAGAAGGTCCAAGGGATGCAGTAAACCTGAAGTGTAGCATCGGAATCTAAAACTGGACTCACAGGAGCGGTTCAAATCATAGAAAGTTAGAGTGTCAGTCCTCTTGTACTTAAGTCGACATTGTGGCATTTGTATTAAATTCGGATGCAATTTCTGTGTTTCATCGTCAATAAGAAGTTCCAAGGTATACAGTAAACCTGAAGTGAAGCATCGGAATCTAAAACTGGACTCACAGGAGAGGTTCAAATCATAGAAAGTTAGAGTGTCAGTCCTTTTGTACTTAAGTCGGCATTGTGCCCTTTGTATTAAATTCGGATGCCAACTCTGTGTTTCGTCGTCAATAAGAAGGTCCAAGGGATACAGTAAACCTGAAGTGAAGCATCGGAATCTAAAACTGGACTCACAGGTGAGGTTCAAATCATAGAAAGTTAGAGTGTCAGTCCTCTTGTACTTAAATCGGCATTGTGCAATTTGAATTTAATTTCGATGCAATTTCTGTGTTTCAACGTCAATAAGAAGGTCCAATTGATACAGTAAACCTGAAGTGAAGCATCGGAATCTAAAACTGGACTCACAGGAGAGGTTCAAATCAAAGAAAGTTAGAGTGTCAGTCCTCTTGTACTTAAGTCGGCATTGTGCCATTTGAATTTAATTCCAATGCTTTTTCTGTGTTTCATTGTCAATAAGAAGGTCCAAGGGATACAGTAAACCTGATGTGTAGCATCGGAATCTAAAACTGGACTCACAGGAGAGGTTCAAATCATAGAAAGTTAGAATGTCAGTCCTCTTGTACTTAAGTCGACATTGTGCCTTGTGTATTAAATTCGGATGCAATTTCTGTGTTTCATCGTCAATAAGAAGGTGCAAGGTATTCAGTAAACCTGAAGTGAAGCATCGGAATCTAAAACTGGACTCACAGGAGAGGTTCAAATCATAGATAGTAAGAGTGTCAGTCCTCTTGTACTTAAGTCGACATTGTGCCATTTGTATTAAATTCGGATGCAATTTCTGTGTTTCATCGTCAATAAGAAGTTCCAAGGGTTACAGTAAACCTGAAGTGAAGCATCGGAATCTAAAACTGGACTCAGAGGAGAGGTTCAAATCATAGAAAGTGAGAGTGTCAGTCCTCTTGAACTTAAGTCGCCATTGTGCCTTTTGTATTAAATTCGGATACGATTTCTGTGTTTCATCGTCAATAAGAAGGTCCAAGGGATACAGTAAACCTGAAGTGAAGCATCGGTATCCAAAACTGGACTCACAGGAGAGGTTCAAATCATAGAAAGTTAGAGTGTCAGTCCTCTTGTACTTAAGTCGGCATTGTGCCTTTTGTATTAAATTCGGATGCCAACTCTGTGTTTCGTCGTCAATAAGAAGGTCCAAGGGATACAGTAAACCTAAAGTGAAGCATCGGAATCTAAAACTGGACTCACAAGAGAGGTTCAAATCATAGAAAGTGAGAGTGTCCGTCCTCTTGTACTTAAGTCGCCATTGTGCCTTTTGAATTAAATTCCGATGCATTTTCTGTGTTTCATCGTCAATAAGAAGGTGCAAGGTATACAGTAAACCTGAAGTGAACCATCGGAATCTAAAAATGGACTCACAGGATAGGTTGATATCTTAGAAAGTTAGTGTGTCAGTCCTCTTGTACTTAAGTCGGCATTGTGCCTTTTGAATTTAATTCCGATGCATTTTCTGTGTTTCATCGTCAATAAGAAGGTCCAAGGCATACAATAAATCTGAAGTGAAGCATCGGAATCTAAAACTGGACTCACAGGAGAGGTTCAAATCATAGAAAGCGAGAGTGTCAGTCCTCTTTTACTTAAGTCGCCATTGTGCCTTTTGTATTAAATTCGGATGCAATTTCTGTGTTTCATCGTCAATAAGAAGGTCCAAGGGATACAGTAAACCTGAAGTGAAGCATCGGAATCCAAAACTGGACTCACAGGAGAGGTTCAAATCATAGAAAGTTAGAGTGTCAGTCCTTTTGTACTTAAGTCTGCATTGTGCCTTTTGTATTAAATCCGGATGCCAACTCTGTGTTTCGTCGTCAATAAGAAGGTCCAAGTGATACAGTAAACCTGAAGTGAAGCATCGGAATCTAAAACTGGACTCACAGGAGAGGTTCAAATCATAGAAAGTGAGAGTGTCAGTCCTCTTGTACTTAAGTCGCCATTGTGCCTTTTGTATTAAATTCGGATGCAATTTCTGTGTTTCATCGTCAATAAGAAGGTCCAAGGGATACAGTAAACCTGAAGTGAAGCATCGGAATCCAAAACTGGACTCACAGGAGAGGTTCAAATCATAGAAAGTTAGAGTGTCAGTCCTTTTGTACTTAAGTCGGCATTGTGCCTTTTGTATTAAATTCGGATGCCAACTCTGTGTTTCGTCGTCAATAAGAAGGTCCAAGGGATACAGTAAACCTGAAGTGAAGCATCGGAATCTAAAACTGGACTCACAGGTGAGGTTCAAATCATAGAAAGTTAGAGTGTCAGTCCTCTTGTACTTAAATCGGCATTGTGCAATTTGAATTTAATTCCGATGCAATTTCTGTGTTTCATCGTCAATAAGAAGGTCCAAGGGATACGGTAAACCTGAAGTGAAGCATCGGAATCTAAAACTGGACTCACAGGAGAGGTTCAAATCAAAGAAAGTTAGAGTGTCAGTCCTCTTGTACTTAAGTCGGCATTGTGCCATTTGAATTTAATTCCAATGCTTTTTCTGTGTTTCATTGTCAATAAGAAGGTCCAAGGGATACAGTAAACCTGAAGTGTAGCATCGGAATCTAAAACTGGACTCACAGGAGAGGTTCAAATCATAGAAAGTTAGAGTGACAGTCCTTTTGTACTTAAGTCGGCATTGTGCCTTTTGTATTAAATTCGGATGCCAACTCTGTGTTTCGTCGTCAATAAGAAGGTCCAAGGGATACAGTAAACCTGAAGTGAAGCATCGGAATCCAAAACTGGACTCACAGGGGAGGTTCAAATCATACAAAGTTAGAGTGTCTGTCCTTTTGTACTTAAGTCGGCTTTGTGCCTTTTGTATTAAATTCGGATGCCAACTCTGTGTTTCGTCGTCAATAAGAAGGTCCAAGGGATACAGTAAACCTGAAGTGAAGCATCGGAATCTAAATCTGGACTCACAGGTGAGGTTCAAATCATAGGAAGTTAGAGTGTCAGTCCTCTTGTACTTAAATCGGCATTGTGCAATTTGAATTTAATTCCGATGCAATTTCTGTGTTTCATCGTCAATAAGAAGGTCCAAGGGATACAGTAAACCTGAAGTAAGCATCGGAATCTAAAATTGGACTCACAGGAGAGGTTCAAATCAAAGAAAGTTAGAGTGTCAGTCCTCTTGTACTTAAGTCGGCATTGTGCCATTTGAATTTAATTCCAATGCTTTTTCTGTGTTTCATTGTCAATAAGAAGGACCAAGGGATACAGTAACCCTGAAGTGTAGCATCGGAATCTAAAACTGGACTCACAGGAGCGGTTCAAATCATAGAAAGTTAGAATGTCAGTCCTCTTGTACTTAAGTCGACATTGTGGCATTTGTATTAAATTCGGATGCAATTTCTGTGTTTCATCGTCAATAAGAAGTTCCAAGGGATACAGTAAACCTGAAGTGAAGCATCGGAATCTAAAACTGGAATCACAGGAGAGGTTCAAATCATAGAAAGTGAGAGTGTCAGTCCTCTTGTACTTAAGTCGCCATTGTGCCTTTTGTATTAAATTCGGATGCAATTTCTGTGTTTCATCGTCAATAAGAAGGTCCAAGGGATACAGTAAACCTGAAGTGAAGCATCGGAATCCAAAACTGGACTCACAGGAGAGGTTCAAATCATAGAAAGTTAGAGTGTCAGTCCTTTTGTACTTAAGTCGGCATTGTGCCTGTTGTATTAAATTCGGATGCCAACTCTGTGTTTCGTCGTCAATAAGAAGGTCCAAGGGATACAGTAAACCTGAAGTGAAGCATCGGAATCTAAAACTGGACTCACAGGAGAGGTTCAAATCATAGAAAGTTAGAGTGTCAGTCCTCTTATACTTAAGTCGCCATTGTGCCTTTTGTATTAAATTCGGATGCAATTTCTGTGTTTCATCGTCAATAAGAAGGTCCAAGGGATACAGTAAACCTGAAGTGAAGCATCGGAATCCAAAACTGGACTCACAGGAGAGGTTCAAATCATAGAAAGTTTGAGTGTCAGTCCTTTTGTACTTAAGTCGGCATTGTGCCCTTTGTATTAAATTCGGATGCCAACTCTGTGTTTCGTCGTCAATAAGAAGGTCCAAGGGATACAGTAAACCTGAAGTGAAGCATCGGAATCTAAAACTGGACTCACAGGTGAGGTTCAAATCATAGAAAGTTAGAGTGTCAGTCCTCTTGTACTTAAATCGGCATTGTGCAATTTGAATTTAATTCCGATGCAATTTCTGTGTTTCAACGTCAATAAGAAGGTCCAAGGGATACAGTAAACCTGAAGTGAAGCATCGGAATCTAAAACTGGACTCACAGGAGAGGTTCAAATCAAAGAAAGTTAGAGTGTCAGTCCTCTTGTACTTAAGTCGGCATTGTGCCATTTGAATTTAATTCCAATGCTTTTTCTGTGTTTCATTGTCAATAAGAAAGTCCAAGGGATACAGTAAACCTGAAGTGTAGCATCGGAATCTAAAACTGGACTCACAGGAGAGGTTCAAATCACAGAAAGTTAGAATGTCAGTCCTCTTGTACTTAAGTCGGCATTGTGCCTTGTGTATTAAATTCGGATGCAATTTCTGTGTTTCATCGTCAATAAGAAGGTGCAAGGTATACAGTAACCCTGAAGTGAAGCATCGGAATCTAAAACTGGACTCACAATAGAGGTTCAAATCATAGAAAGTAAGAGTGTCAGTCCTCTTGTACTTAAGTCGACATTGTGGCATTTGTATTAAATTCGGATGCAAATTCTGTGTTTCATCGTCAATAAAAAGTTCCAAGGGATACAGTAAACCTGAAGTGAAGCATCGGAATCTAAAACTGGACTGACAGGAGAGGTTCAAATCATAGAAAGTTAGAGTGTCAGTCCTTTTGTACATAAGTCGGCATTGTGCCTTTTGTATTAAATTCGGATGCCAACTCTGTGTTTCGTCGTCAATAAGAAAGTCCAAGGGATACAGTAAACCTGAAGTGAAGCATCGGAATCTAAAACTGGACTCACAGGAGAGGTTCAAATCATAGAAAGTTAGAGTGTCAGTCCTCTTGTACTTAATTCGCCATTGTGCCTTTTGTATTAAATTCGGATGCAATTTCTGTGTTTCATCGTCAATAAGAAGGTCCAAGGGATACAGTAAACCTGAAGTGAAGCATCGGAATCCAAAACTGGACTCACAGGAGAGGTTCAAATCATAGAAAGTTAGAGTGTCAGACCTCTTGTACTTAAGTCGGCATTGTGCCCTTTGTATTAAATTCGGATGCCAACTCTGTGTTTCGTCGTCAATAAGAAGGTCCAAGGGATACAGTAAACCTGAAGTGAAGCATCGGAATCTAAAACTGGACTCACAGGTGAGGTTCAAATCATAGAAGGTTAGAGTGTCAGTCCTCTTGTACTTAAATCGGCATTGTGCAATTTGAATTTAATTCCGATGCAATTTCTGTGTTTCATCGTCAATAAGAAGATCCAAGGGATACAGTAAACCTGAAGTGAAGCATCGGAATCTAAAACTGGACTCACAGGAGAGGTTCAAATCAAAGAAAGTTAGAGTGTCAGTCCTCTTGTACTTAAGTCGGCATTGTGCCATTTGAATTTAATTCCAATGCTTTTTCTGTGTTTCATTGTCAATAAGAAGCTCCAAGGGATACAGTAAACCTGAAGTGTAGCATCGGAATCTAAAACTGGACTCACAGGAGAGGTTCAAATCATAGAAAGTTGGAATGTCAGTCCTCTTGTACTTAAGTCGGCATTGTGCCTTGTGTATTAAATTCGGATGCAATTTCTGTGTTTCATCGTCAATAAGAAGGTGCAAGGGATACAGTAAACCTGAAGTGAAGCATCGGAATCTAAAACTGGAATCACAGGAGAGGTTCAAATCATAGAAAGTGAGAGTGTCAGTCCTCTTGTACTTAAGTCGCCATTGTGCCTTTTGTATTAAATTCGGATGCAATTTCTGTGTTTCATCGTCAATAAGAAGGTCCAAGGGATACAGTAAACCTGAAGTGAAGCATCGGAATCCAAAACTGGACTCACAGGAGAGGTTCAAATCATAGAAAGTTAGAGTGTCAGTCCTTTTGTACTTAAGTCGGCATTGTGCATGTTGTATTAATTTCGGATGCCAACTCTGTGTTTCGTCGTCAATAAGAAGGTCCAAGGGATACAGTAAACCTGAAGTGAAGCATCGGAATCTAAAACTGGACTCACAGGAGAGGTTCAAATCATAGAAAGTTAGAGTGTCAGTCCTCTTGTACTTAAGTCGCCATTGTGCCTTTTGTATTAAATTCGGATGCAATTTCTGTGTTTCATCGTCAATAAGAAGGTCCAAGGGATACAGTAAACCTGAAGTGAAGCATCGGAATCCAAAACTGGACTCACAGGAGAGGTTCAAATCATAGAAAGTTTGAGTGTCAGTCCTTTTGTACTTAAGTCGGCATTGTGCCCTTTGTATTAAATTCGGATGCCAACTCTGTGTTTCGTCGTCAATAAGAAGGTCCAAGGGATACAGTAAACCTGAAGTGAAGCATCGGAATCTAAAACTGGACTCACAGGTGAGGTTCAAATCATAGAAAGTTAGAGTGTCAGTCCTCTTGTACTTAAATCGGCATTGTGCAATTTGAATTTAATTCCGATGCGATTTCTGTGTTTCAACGTCAATAAGAAGGTCCAAGGGATACAGTAAACCTGAAGTGAAGCATCGGAATCTAAAACTGGACTCACAGGAGAGGTTCAAATCAAAGAAAGTTAGAGTGTCAGTCCTCTTGTACTTAAGTCGGCATTGTGCCATTTGAATTTAATTCCAATGCTTTTTCTGTGTTTCATTGTCAATAAGAAAGTCCAAGGGATACAGTAAACCTGAAGTGTAGCATCGGAATCTAAAACTGGACTCACAGGAGAGGTTCAAATCACAGAAAGTTAGAATGTCAGTCCTTTTGTACTTAAGTCGGCATTGTGCCTTGTGTATTAAATTCGGATGCAATTTCTGTGTTTCATCGTCAATAAGAAGGTGCAAGGTATACAGTAACCCTGAAGTGAAGCATCGGAATCTAAAACTGGACTCACAATAGAGGTTCAAATCATAGAAAGTAAGAGTGTCAGTCCTCTTGTACTTAAGTCGACATTGTGGCATTTGTATTAAATTCGGATGCAAATTCTGTGTTTCATCGTCAATAAGAAGTTCCAAGGGATACAGTAAACCTGAAGTGAAGCATCGGAATCTAAAACTGGACTGACAGGAGAGGTTCAAATCATAGAAAGTTAGAGTGTCAGTCCTTTTGTACATAAGTCGGCATTGTGCCTTTTGTATTAAATTCGGATGCCAACTCTGTGTTTCGTCGTCAATAAGAAGGTCCAAGGGATACAGTAAACCTGAAGTGAAGCATCGGAATCCAAAACTGGACTCACAGGAGAGGTTCAAATCATAGAAAGTTAGAGTGTCAGACCTCTTGTACTTAAGTCGGCATTGTGCCCTTTGTATTAAATTCGGATGCCAACTCTGTGTTTCGTCGTCAATAAGAAGGTCCAAGGGATACAGTAAACCTGAAGTGAAGCATCGGAATCTAAAACTGGACTCACAGGTGAGGTTCAAATCATAGAAGGTTAGAGTGTCAGTCCTCTTGTACTTAAATCGGCATTGTGCAATTTGAATTTAATTCCGATGCAATTTCTGTGTTTCATCGTCAATAAGAAGATCCAAGGGATACAGTAAACCTGAAGTGAAGCATCGGAATCTAAAACTGGACTCACAGGAGAGGTTCAAATCAAAGAAAGTTAGAGTGTCAGTCCTCTTGTACTTAAGTCGGCATTGTGCCATTTGAATTTAATTCCAATGCTTTTTCTGTGTTTCATTGTCAATAAGAATATCCAAGGGATACAGTAAACCTGAAGTGAAGCATCGGAATCTAAAACTGGACTCACAGGAGAGGTTCATATCATAGAAAGTTAGAGTGTCAGTCCTTTTGTACTTAAGTCGGCATTGGCCTTTTGTATTAAATTCGGATGTCAACTCTGTGTTTCGTCGTCAATAAGAAGGTCCAAGGGATTTAGTAAACCTGAAGTGAAGCATCGGAATCTAAAACTGGACTCACAGGAGAGGTTCAAATCATAGAAAGTTAGAGTGTCAGAACTCTTGTACTTAAGTCGCCATTGTGCCTTTTGTATTAAATTCGGATGCAATTTCTGTGTTTCATCGTCAATAAGAAGGTCCAAGGGATACAGTAAACCTGAAGTGAAGCATCGGAATCCAAAACTGGACTCACAGGAGAGGTTCAAATCATAGAAAGTCAGAGTGTCAGTCCTTTTGTACTTAAGTCGGCATTGTGCCTTTTGTATTAAATTCGGATGCCAACTCTGTGTTTCGTCGTCAATAAGAAGGTCCAAGGGATACAGTAAACCAGAAGTGAAGCATCGGAATCTAAAACTGGCCTCACAGGTGAGGTTCAAATCATAGAAAGTTAGAGTGTCAGTCCTCTTGTACTTAAATCGGCATTGTGCAATTTGAATTTAATTCCGATGCAATTTCTGTGTTTCAACGTCAATAAGAAGGTCCAAGGGATACAGTAAACCTGAAGTGAAGCATCGGAATCTAAAACTGGACTCACAGGAGAGGTTCAAATCAAAGAAAGTTAGAGTGTCAGTCCTCTTGTACTTAAGTCGGCATTGTGCAATTTGAATTTAATTCCAATGCTTTTTCTGTGTTTCATTGTCAATAAGAAAGTCCAAGGGATACAGTAAACCTGAAGTGTAGCATCGGAATCTAAAACTGGACTCACAGGAGAGGTTCAAATCATAGAAAGTTAGAGTGTCAGTCCTCTTGTACTTAAATCGGCATTGTGCAATTTGAATTTAATTCCGATGCAATTTCTTTGTTTCAACGTCAATAAGAAGGTCCAAGGGATACAGTAAACCTGAAGTGAAGCATCGGAATCTAAATCTAACCTCACAGGAGAAGTTCGAATCATGGAAAGTGAGAGTGTCAGTGCTCTTGTACTTAAGTCAGCATTGTGCCTTTTGTATTAAATTTGGATGCAATTTCTGTGTTTCATCGTCAATAAGATGGTCCAAGGGATACAGTAAACCTGAAGTGAAGCATCGGAATCCAAAACTGGACTCACAGGAGAGGTTCAAATCATAGAAAGTTAGAGTGTCAGTCCTTTTGTACTTAAGTCGGCATTGTGCCTGTTGTATTAAATTCGGATGCCAACACTGTGTTTCGTCGTCAATAAGAAGGTCCAAGGGATACAGTAAACCTGAAGTGAAGCATCGGAATCTAAAACTGGACTCACAGGTGAGGTTCAAATCATAGTAAGTTAGAGTGTCAGTCCTCTTGTACTTAAATCGGCATTGTGCAATTTGAATTTAATTTCGATGCAATTTCTGTGTTTCAACGTCAATAAGAAGGTCCAAGGGATACAGTAAACCTGAAGTGAAGCATCGGAATCTAAAACTGGACTCACAGGAGAGGTTCAAATCAAAGAAAGTTAGAGTGTCAGTCCTCTTGTACTTAAGTCGGCATTGTGCCATTTGAATTTAATTCCAATGCTTTTTCTGTGTTTCATTGTCAATAAGAAAGTCCAAGGGATACAGTAAACCTGAAGTGTAGCATCGGAATCTAAAACTGGACTCACAGGAGAGGTTCAAATCATAGAAAGTTAGAATGTCAGTCCTCTTGTACTTAAGTCGGCATTGTGCCTTGTGTATTAAATTCGGATGCAATTTTTGTGTTTCATCGTCAATAAGAAGGTGCAAGGTATACAGTAACCCTGAAGTGAAGCATCGGAATCTAAAACTGGACTCACAGTAGAGGTTCAAATCATAGAAATTAAGAGTGTCAGTCCTCTTGTACTTAAGTCGACATTGTGGCATTTGTATTAAATTCGGATGCAAATTCTGTGTTTCATCGTCAATAAGAAGTTCCAAGGGATACAGTAAACCTGAAGTGAAGCATCGGAATCTAAAACTGGACTGACAGGAGAGGTTCAAATCATAGAAAGTTAGAGTGTCAGTCCTTTTGTACATAAGTCGGCATTGTGCCTTTTGTATTAAATTCGGATGCCAACTCTGTGTTTCGTCGTCAATAAGAAGGTCCAAGGAATACAGTAAACCTGAAGTGAAGCATCGGAATCTAAAACTGGACTCACAGGAGAGGTTCAAATCATAGAAAGTTAGAGTGTCAGTCCTCTTGTACTTAAGTCGCCATTGTGCCTTTTGTATTAAATTCGGATGCAATTTCTGTGTTTCATCGTCAATAAGAAGGTCCAAGGGATACAGTAAACCTGAAGTGAAACATCGGAATCCAAAACTGGACTCACAGGAGAGGTTCAAATCATAGAAAGTTAGAGTGTCAGTCCTTTTGTACCTAAGTCGGCATTGTGCCCTTTGTATTAAATTCGGATGCCAACTCTGTGTTTCGTCGTCAATAAGAAGGTCCAAGGGATACAGTAAACCTGAAGTGAAGCATCGGAATCTAAAACTGGACTCACAGGTGAGGTTCAAATCATAGAAGGTTAGAGTGTCAGTCCTCTTGTACTTAAATCGGCATTGTGCAATTTGAATTTAATTCCGATGCAATTTCTGTGTTTCATCGTCAATAAGAAGATCCAAGGGATACAGTAAATCTGAAGTGAAGCATCGGAATCTAAAACTGGACTCACAGGAGAGGTTCAAATCAAAGAAAGTTAGAGTGTCAGTCCTCTTGTACTTAAGTCGGCATTGTGCCATTTGAATTTAATTCCAATGCTTTTTCTGTGTTTCATTGTCAATAAGAAGGTCCAAGGGATACAGTAAACCTGAAGTGTAGCATCGGAATCTAAAACTGGACTCACAGGAGAGGTTCAAATCATAGAAAGTTAGAATGTCAGTCCTCTTGTACTTAAGTCGGCATTGTGAATTGTGTATTAAATTCGGATGCAATTTCTGTGTTTCATCGTCAATAAGAAGGTGCAAGGTATACAGTAACCCTGAAGTGAAGCATCGGAATCTAAAACTGGACTCACAGTAGAGGTTCAAATCATAGAAAGTAAGAGTGTCAGTCCTCTTGTACTTAAGTCGACATTGTGGCATTTGTATTAAATTCGGATGCAATTTCTGTGTTTCATCGTCAATAAGAAGTTCCAAGGGATACAGTAAACCTGAAGTGAAGAATCGGAATCTAAAACTGGACTCACAGGAGAGGTTCAAATCATAGAAAGTTAGAGTGTCATTCCCTTTGTACTTAAGTCGGCATTGTGCCTTTTGTATTAAATTCGGATGCCAACTCTGTGTTTCGTCGTCAATAAGAAGGTCCAAGGGATACAGTAAACCTGAAGTGAAGCATCGGAATCTAAAACTGGACTCACAGGAGAGGTTCAAATCATAGAAAGTTAGAGTGTCAGTCCTCTTGTACTTAAGTCGCCATTGTGCCTTTTGTATTAAATTCGGATGCAATTTCTGTGTTTCATCGTCAATAAGAAGGTCCAAGGGATACAGTAAACCTGAAGTGAAGCATCGGAATCCAAAACTGGACTCACAGGAGAGGTTCAAATCATAGAAAGTCAGAGTGTCAGTCCTTTTGTACTTAAGTCGGCATTGTGCCTTTTGTATTAAATTCGGATGCCAACTCTGTGTTTCGTCGTCAATAAGAAGGTCCAAGGGATACAGTAAACCTGAAGTGAAGCTTCGGAATCTAAAACTGGACTCACAGGTGAGGTTCAAATCATAGAAAGTTAGAGTGTCAGTCCTCTTGTACTTAAATCGGCATTGTGCCATTTGAATTTAATTCCAATGCTTTTTCTGTGTTTCATCGTCAATAAGAAGTTCCAAGGGATACAGTAAACCTGAAGTGAAGCATCGGAATCTAAAACTGGACTGACAGGAGAGGTTCAAATCATAGAAAGTTAGAGTGTCAGTCCTTTTGTACTTAAGTCGGCATTGTGCCTTTTGTATTAAATTCGGATGCCAACTCTGTGTTTCGTCGTCAATAAGAAGGTCCAAGGGATACAGTAAACCTGAAGTGATGCATCGGAATCTAAAACTGGACTCACAGGAGAGGTTCAAATCATAGAAAGTTAGAGTGTCAGTCCTCTTGTACTTAAGTCGCCATTGTGCCTTTTGTATTAAATTCGGATGCAATTTCTGTGTTTCATCGTCAATAAGAAGGTCCAAGGGATACAGTAAACCTGAAGTGAAGCATCGGAATTCAAAACTGGACTCACAGGAGAGGTTCAAATCATAGAAAGTTAGAGTGTCAGTCCTTTTGTACTTAAGTCGGCATTGTGCCCTTTGTATTAAATTCGGATGCCAACTCTGTGTTTCGTCGTCAATAAGAAGGTCCAAGGGATACAGTAAACCTGAAGTGAAGCATCGGAATCTAAAACTGGACTCACAGGTGAGGTTCAAATCATAGAAGGGTAGAGTGTCAGTCCTCTTGTACTTAAATCGGCATTGTGCAATTTGAATTTAATTCCGATGCAATTTCTGTGTTTCATCGTCAATAAGAAGATCCAAGGGATACAGTAAACCTGAAGTGAAGCATCGGAATCTAAAACTGGACTCACAGGAGAGGTTCAAATCAAAGAAAGTTAGAGTGTCAGTCCTCTTGTACTTAAGTCGGCATTGTGCCATTTGAATTTAATTCCAATGCTTTTTCTGTGTTTCATTGTCAATAAGAAGGTCCAAGGGATACAGTAAACCTGAAGTGTAGCATCGGAATCTAAAACTGGACTCACAGGAGAGGTTCAAATCATAGAAAGTTAGAATGTCAGTCCTCTTGTACTTAAGTCGGCATTGTGCCTTGTGTATTAAATTCGGATGCAATTTCTGTGTTTCATCGTCAATAAGAAGGTGCAAGGTATACAGTAACCCTGAAGTGAAGCATCGAAATCTAAAACTGGACTCACATTAGAGGTTCAAATCATAGAAAGTAAGAGTGTCAGTCCTCTTGTAGTTAAGTCGAAATTGTGGCATTTGTATTTAATTCGGATGCAATTTCTGTGTTTCATCGTCAATAAGAAGTTCCAAGGGATACAGTAAACCTGAAGTGAAGCATCGGAATCTAAAACTGGACTCACAGGAGAGGTTCAAATCATAGAAAGTTAGAGTGTCAGTCCTTTTGTACTTAAGTCGGCATTGTGCCTTTTGTATTAAATTCGGATGCCAACTCTGTGTTTCGTCGTCAATAAGAAGGTCCAAGGGATACAGTAAACCTGAGGTGAAGCATCGGAATCTAAAACTGGACTCACAGGACAGGTTCAAATCATAGAAAGTTAGAGTGTCAGTCCTCTTGTACTTAAGTCGCCATTGTGCCTTTTGTATTAAATTCGGATGCAATTTCTGTGTTTCATCGTCAAAAAGGAATTCCAAGGGATACAGTAAACCTGATGTGAAGCATCGGAATCCAAAACTGGACTCACAGGAGAGGTTCAAATCATAGAAAGTTAGAGTGTCAGTCCTTTTGTACTTAAGTCGGCATTGTGCTTTTTTTGTATTAAATTCGGATGCCAACTCTGTGTTTCGTCGTCAATAAGAAGGTCCAAGGGATACAGTAAACCTGAAGTGAAGCATCGGAATCTAAAACTGGACTCACAGGTGAGGTTCAAATCATAGAAAATTAGAGTGTCAGTCCTCTTGTACTTAAATCGGCATTGTGCAATTTGAATTTAATTCCGATGCAATTTCTGTGTTTCATCGTCAATAAGAAGGTCCAAGGGATACAGTAAACCTGAAGTGAAGCATCGGAATCTAAAACTGGACTCACAGGAGAGGTTAAAATCAAAGGAAGTTAGAGTGTCAGTCCTCTTGTACTTAAGTCGGCATTGTGCCATTTGAATTTAATTCCAATGCTTTTTCTGCGTTTCATTGTCAATAAGAAGGTCCAAGGGATACAGTAAACCTGAAGTGTAGCATCGGAATCTAAAACTGGACTCACAGGAGAGGTTCAAATCATAGAAAGTTAGAATGTCAGTCCTCTTGTACTTAAGTCGGCATTGTGCCTTGTGTATTAAATTCGGATGCAATTTCTGTGTTTCATCGTCAATAAGAAGGTGCAAGGTATACAGTAACCCTGAAGTGAAGCATCGAAATCTAAAACTGGACTCACATTAGAGGTTCAAATCATAGAAAGTAAGAGTGTCAGTCCTCTTGTAGTTAAGTCGAAATTGTGGCATTTGTATTTAATTCGGATGCAATTTCTGTGTTTCATCGTCAATAAGAAGTTCCAAGGGATACAGTAAACCTGAAGTGAAGCATCGGAATCTAAAACTGGACTCACAGGAGAGGTTCAAATCATAGAAAGTTAGAGTCTCAGTCCTTTTGTACTTAAGTCGGCATTGTGCCTTTTGTATTAAATTCGGATGCCAACTCTGTGTTTCGTCGTCAATAAGAAGGTCCAAGGGATACAGTAAACCTGAGGTGAAGCATCGGAATCTAAAACTGGACTCACAGGACAGGTTCAAATCATAGAAAGTTAGAGTGTCAGTCCTCTTGTACTTAAGTCGCCATTGTGCCTTTTGTATTAAATTCGGATGCAATTTCTGTGTTTCATCGTCAAAAAGGAATTCCAAGGGATACAGTAAACCTGATGTGAAGCATCGGAATCCAAAACTGGACTCACAGGAGAGGTTCAAATCATAGAAAGTTAGAGTGTCAGTCCTTTTGTACTTAAGTCGGCATTGTGCTTTTTTTGTATTAAATTCGGATGCCAACTCTGTGTTTCGTCGTCAATAAGAAGGTCCAAGGGATACAGTAAACCTGAAGTGAAGCATCGGAATCTAAAACTGGACTCACAGGTGAGGTTCAAATCATAGAAAATTAGAGTGTCAGTCCTCTTGTACTTAAATCGGCATTGTGCAATTTGAATTTAATTCCGATGCAATTTCTGTGTTTCATCGTCAATAAGAAGGTCCAAGGGATACAGTAAACCTGAAGTGAAGCATCGGAATCTAAAACTGGACTCACAGGAGAGGTTAAAATCAAAGGAAGTTAGAGTGTCAGTCCTCTTGTACTTAAGTCGGCATTGTGCCATTTGAATTTAATTCCAATGCTTTTTCTGCGTTTCATTGTCAATAAGAAGGTCCAAGGGATACAGTAAACCTGATGTGTAGCATCGGAATCTAAAACTGGACTCACAGGTGAGGTTAAAATCATAGAAAGTTAGAATGTCAGTCCTCTTGTACTTAAGTCGGCATTGTGCCTTGTGTATTAAATTCGGATGCAATTTCTGTGTTTCATCGTCAATAAGAAGGTGCAAGGTATACAGTAAACCTGAAGTGAAGCATCGGAATCTAAAACTGGACTCACAGGAGAGGTTCAAATCATAGATAGTAAGAGTGTCAGTCCTCTTGTACTTAAGTCGACATTGTGCCATTTGTATTAAATTCGGATGCAATTTCTGTGTTTCGTCGTCAATAAGAAGTTCCAAGGGATACAGTAAACCTGAAGTGAAGCATCGGAATCTAAAACTGGGCTCAGAGGAGAGGTTCAAATCATAGAAAGTGAGAGTGTCAGTCCTCTTGTACTTAAGTCGCCATTGTGCCTTTTGTATTAAATTCGGATGCGATTTCTGTGTTTCTTCGTCAATAAGAAGGTCCAAGGGATACAGTAAACCTGAAGTGAAGCATCGGAATCCAAAACTGGACTCACAGGAGTGGTTCAAATCATAGAAAGTTAGAGTGTCAGTCCTCTTGTACTTAAGTCGGCATTGTGCCTTTTGTATTAAATTCGGATGCCAACTCTGTGTTTCGTCGTCAATAAGAAGGTCCAAGGGATACAGTAAACCTGAAGTGAAGCATCGGAATCTAAAACTGGACTCACAAGAGAGGTTCAAATAATAGAAAGTGAGAGTGTCAGTCCTCTTGTACTTAAGTCGCCATTGTGCCTTTTGTATTAAATTCCGATGCATTTTCTGTGTTTCATCGTCAATAAGAAGGTGCAAGGTATACAGTAAACCTGAAGTGAACCATCGGAATCTAAAAATGGACTCACAGGATAGGTTGATATCTTAGAAAGTTAGTGTGTCAGTCCTCTTGTACTTAAGTCGGCATTGTGCCTTTTTAATTTAATTCCGATGCAATTTCTGTGTTTCATCGTCAATAAGAAGGTCCAAGGCATACAATAAACATGAAGTGAAGCATCGGAATCTAAAACTGGACTCACAGGAGAGGTTCAAATCATAGAAAGCGAGAGTGTCAGTTCTCTTTTACTTAAGTCCGCATTGTGCCTTTTGAATTAAATTCGGGTGCAATTTCTGTGTTTCGTCGTCAATAAGAAGGTCCAAGGGATACAGTAAACCTGAAGTGAAGCATTAGAATGTAAAACTGGACTCACAGGATAAGTTCAAATCACAGAAAGTTAGAGTGTCACTCCTCTTATACTTCAGTCGGCATTGTGGCTTTTGAATTTAATTCCGATGCAATTACTTTGTTTCATCGGCAACAAGACGGTGCAAGGTATACAATAAACCTGAAGTGAAGCATCGGAATCTAAATAGGACTCACAGGAGTGGTTCAAATCATAGAATGGGGGAGTGTCAGTCCTCTTGTACTTTAGTCAGCATTGTACATTTTGTGTTATATTCGGATGCAATTTCTGTGTTTCATCGTCAATAAGAAGGTCCAAGTGATACAGTAAACCTGAAGTGAAGCATCGGAATCTAAAACTGGAGTCACAGGAGAGGTTCAAATCATAGAAAGTTAGAGTGCCAGTCCTCTAGTACTGAAGTCGGCATTGTGCCATTTGTATTAAATTCGGATGCTATTTCTGTGTTTCATTGTCAATAAGAAGGTCCAAGGGATACAGTAAACCTGAAGTGAAGCATCGGAATCTAAAAGTGGACTCACATTAGAGGTTCAAATCATAAAAAGAGAGAGTGTCAGTCCTCTTTTACTTAAGCCGGCATTGTGCCTTTTGTATTAAGTTCCGTTGCAATTTCTGTGTTTCATCGTCAATGAAAAGGTCCAAGGGACACAGTAAACCTGATGTGGAGCATCGGAATCTAAAACTGGACTCACAGGAGAGGTTCAAATCATAGAATGGGGGAGTGTCAGTCCTCTTGTACTTTAGTCAGCATTGTGCATTTTGTGTTATATTCGGATGCAATTTCCGTGTTTCATCGTCAATAAGAAGGTCCAATGGATACAGTAAACCTGAAGTGAAGCATCCGAATCTTAAACTGGACTCACAGGAGAAGTTCAAATCATAGAAAGTGAGAGTGTCAGTCCTCGTTTACTTAAGTCGGAATTGTGCCTTTTGTATTAAATTCCGATGCAATTTCTGTGTTTCCTCGTCAATAAAAAGGAACAAGGTATACAGTAAACCAGAAGTGAAGCATCGGAATCTAAAAGTGGACTCACATTAGAGGTTCAAATCATAAAAAGACAGAGTGTCAGTCCTCTTTTACTTAAGCCGGCATTGTGCCTTTTGTATTAAGTTCCGTTGCAATTTCTGTGTTTCATCGTCAATGAAAAGGTCCAAGGGACACAGTAAACCTGATGTGGAGCATCGGAATCTAAAACTGGACTCACAGGAGAGGTTCAAATCATAGATAGAGAGAGTGTCAGTCCTCTTGTACTTAAGTCGGAATTGTGCCATTTGAATTTAATTCCGATGCAATTTCTGTGTTTCATCGTCAATAAGAAGGTCCAAGGGATACAGTAAATCTGAAGTGAAGCATCGGAACCTGAAACTGGACTCACAGGAGATGTTCAAATCATAGAAAGTGAGAGTGTCAGTCCTCTTGTACTTAAGTCGCCATTGTGATTTTTGTATTAAATTGGGATGCAATTTCTGTGTTTCATCGTCAATAAGAAGGTGCAAGGTATACAGTAAACCTGAAGTGAAGCATCGGAATCTAAATCTGACCTCACAGGAGAAGTTGGAATCATGGAAAGTGAGAGTGTCAGTGCTCTTGTACTTAAGTCAGCATTGTGCCATTTGTATTAAATTCGGATTCAAATTCTGTGTTTCATCGTCAATAAGAAGGTCCAATGGATACAGTAAACCTGAAGTAAGCATCGGAATCTAAAACTGTACTCACAGGAGAGGTTCAAATCATAGAAAGTTAGAGTGTCAGTCCTCTTGTACTTAAGTCGGCATTGTGCCTTTTGAATTTAATTCCAATGCTTTTTCTGTGTTTCTTTGTCAATAAGAAGGTCCAAGGGATACAGTAAACCTGAAGTGTAGCATCGGAATCTAAAAGTGGACTCACAGGAGAGGTTCAAATCATAGAAAGATAGAATGTCAGTCCTCTTGTACTTAAGTCGGCATTGTGCATTGTGTATTAAATTCGGATGCAATTTCTGTGTTGCATCGTCAATAAGAAGGTGCAAGGTATACAGTAACCCTGAAGTGAAGCATCGGAATCTAAAACTGGACTCACAGGAGAGGTTCAAATCATAGAAAGTAAGAGTGTCAGTCCTCTTGTACTTAAGTCGACATTGTGGCATTTGTATTAAATTCGGATGCAATTTCTGTGTTTCATCGTCAATAAGAAGTTCCAAGGGATACAGTAAACCTGAAGCATCGGAATCTAAAACTGGACTCACAGGAGAGGTTCAAATCATAGAAAGTGAGAGTGTCAGCCCTCTTTTGCTTAAGTCGGCATTGTGCGTTTTGAATTTAATTCCGATGCAATTTCTGTGTTTCATCGTCAATAAGAAGGTCCAAGGGATACAGTAAACCTGAAGTGAAGCATCGGAATCTAAAACTGGACTCACAGGAGATGTTCAATTCATAGAAAGTGAGTGAGTCAGTCCTCTTGTACTTAAGTCGCCATTGTGATTTTGGTATTAAATTCGGATGCAATTTCTGTGTTTCATCGTCAATAAGAAGGTCCAAGGGATACAGTAAACCTGAAGTGAAGCATCGGAATCCAAAACCGGACTCACAGGAGAGGTTCAAATCATAGAAAGTTAGAGTGTCAGTCCTTTTGTACCTAAGTCGGCATTGTGCACTTTGTATTAAGTTCGGATGCCAACTCTGTGTTTCGTCGTCAATAAGAAGGTCCAAGGGATACAGTAAACCTGAAGTGAAGCATCGGAGTCTAAAACTGGACTCACAGGTGAGGTTCAAATCATAGAAGGTTAGAGTGTCAGTCCTCTTGTACTTAAATCGGCATTGTGCAATTTGAATTTAATTCCGATGCAATTTCTGTGTTTCATCGTCAATAAGAAGATCCAAGGGATACAGTAAACCTGAAGTGAAGCATCAGAATCTAAAACTGGACTCACAGGAGAGGTTCAAATCAAAGAAAGTTAGAGTGTCAGTCCTCTTGTACTTAAGTCGGCATTGTGCCATTTGAATTTAATTCCAATGCTTTTTCTGTGTTTCATTGTCAATAAGAAGGTCCAAGGGATACAGTAAACCTGAAGTGTAGCATCGGAATCTAAAACTGGACTCACAGGAGAGGTTCAAATCATAGAAAGTTAGAGTGTCAGTCCTCTTGTACTTAAATCGGCATTGTGCAATTTGAATTTAATTCCGATGCAATTTCTGTGTTTCATCGTCAATAAGAAGATCCAAGGGATACAGTAAACCTGAAGTGAAGCATCGGAATCTAAAACTGGACTCACAGGAGAGGTTCAAATCATAGAAAGTTAGAGTGTCAGTCCCTTTGTACTTAAGTCGGCATTGTGCCTCTTGTATTAAATTCGGATGCCAACTCTGTGTTTCGTCGTCAATAAGAAGGTCCAAGGGATACAGTAAACCTGAAGTGAAGCATCGGAATCTAAAACTGGACTCACAGGAGAGGTTCAAATCATAGAAAGTTAGAGTGTCAGTCCTCTTGTACTTAAGTCGCCATTGTGCCTTTTGTATTAAATTCGGATGCAATTTCTGTGTTTCATCGTCAATAAGAAGGTCCAAGGGATACAGTAAACCTGAAGTGAAGCATCGGAATCCAAAACTGGACTCACAGGAGAGGTTCAAATCATAGAAAGTCAGAGTGTCAGTCCTTTTGTACTTAAGTCGGCATTGTGCCTTTTGTATTAAATTCGGATGCCAACTCTGTGTTTCGTCGTCAATAAGAAGGTCCAAGGGATACAGTAAACCTGAAGTGAAGCATCGGAATCCAAAACTGGACTCACAGGAGATGTTCAAATCATAGAAAGTTAGAGTGTCAGTCCTCTTGTACTTAAGTCGGCATTGTGCCTTTTGTATTAAATTCGGATGCCAACTCTGTGTTTCGTCGTCAATAAGAAGGTCCAAGGGATACAGTAAACCTGAAGTGAAGCATCGGAATCTAAAACTGGACTCACAAGAGAGGTTCAAATAATAGAAAGTGAGAGCGTCAGTCCTCTTGTACTTAAGTCGCCATTGTGCCTTTTGTATTAAATTCCGATGCATTTTCTGTGTTTCATCGTCAATAAGAAGGTGCAAGGTATACAGTAAACCTGAAGTGAACCATCGGAATCTAAAAATGGACTCACAGGATAGGTTGATATCTTAGAAAGTTAGTGTGTCAGTCCTCTTGTACTTAAGTCGGCATTGTGCCTTTTTAATTTAATTCCGATGCAATTTCTGTGTTTCATCGTCAATAAGAAGGTCCAAGGCATACAATAAACATGAAGTGAAGCATCGGAATCTAAAACTGGACTCACAGGAGAGGTTCAAATCATAGAAAGCGAGAGTGTCAGTTCTCTTTTACTTAAGTCCGCATTGTGCCTTTTGAATTAAATTCGGGTGCAATTTCTGTGTTTCGTCGTCAATAAGAAGGTCCAAGGGATACAGTAAACCTGAAGTGAAGCATTAGAATGTAAAACTGGACTCACAGGATAAGTTCAAATCACAGAAAGTTAGAGTGTCACTCCTCTTATACTTCAGTCGGCATTGTGGCTTTTGAATTTAATTCCGATGCAATTACTTTGTTTCATCGGCAACAAGACGGTGCAAGGTATACAATAAACCTGAAGTGAAGCATCGGAATCTAAATAGGACTCACAGGAGTGGTTCAAATCATAGAATGGGGGAGTGTCAGTCCTCTTGTACTTTAGTCAGCATTGTGCATTTTGTGTTATATTCGGATGCAATTTCTGTGTTTCATCGTCAATAAGAAGTTCCAAGTGATACAGTAAACCTGAAGTGAAGCATCGGAATCTAAAACTGGAGTCACAGGAGAGGTTCAAATCATAGAAAGTTAGAGTGCCAGTCCTCTAGGACTGAAGTCGGCATTGTGCCATTTGTATTAAATTCGGATGCTATTTCTGTGTTTCATTGTCAATAAGAAGGTCCAAGGGATACAGTAAACCTGAAGTGAAGCATCGGAATCTAAAAGTGGACTCACATTAGAGGTTCAAATCATAAAAAGAGAGAGTGTCAGTCCTCTTTTACTTAAGCCGGCATTGTGCCTTTTGTATTAAGTTCCGTTGCAATTTCTGTGTTTCATCGTCAATGAAAAGGTCCAAGGGACACAGTAAACCTGATGTGGAGCATCGGAATCTAAAACTGGACTCACAGGAGAGGTTCAAATCATAGAATGGGGGAGTGTCAGTCCTCTTGTACTTTAGTCAGCATTGTGCATTTTGTGTTATATTCGGATGCAATTTCCGTGTTTCATCGTCAATAAGAAGGTCCAATGGATACAGTAAACCTGAAGTGAAGCATCCGAATCTTAAACTGGACTCACAGGAGAAGTTCAAATCATAGAAAGTGAGAGTGTCAGTCCTCGTTTACTTAAGTCGGAATTGTGCCTTTTGTATTAAATTCCGATGCAATTTCTGTGTTTCCTCGTCAATAAAAAGGAACAAGGTATACAGTAAACCAGAAGTGAAGCATCGGAATCTAAAAGTGGACTCACATTAGAGGTTCAAATCATAAAAAGAGAGAGTGTCAGTCCTCTTTTACTTAAGCCGGCATTGTGCCTTTTGTATTAAGTTCCGTTGCAATTTCTGTGTTTCATCGTCAATGAAAAGGTCCAAGGGACACAGTAAACCTGATGTGGAGCATCGGAATCTAAAACTGGACTCACAGGAGAGGTTCAAATCATAGATAGAGAGAGTGTCAGTCCTCTTGTACTTAAGTCGGCATTGTGCCATTTGAATTTAATTCCGATGCAATTTCTGTGTTTCATCGTCAATAAGAAGGTCCAAGGGATACAGTAAATCTGAAGTGAAGCATCGGAACCTGAAACTGGACTCACAGGAGATGTTCAAATCATAGAAAGTGAGAGTGTCAGTCCTCTTGTACTTAAGTCGCCATTGTGATTTTTGTATTAAATTGGGATGCAATTTCTGTGTTTCATCGTCAATAAGAAGGTGCAAGGTATACAGTAAACCTGAAGTGAAGCATCGGAATCTAAATCTGACCTCACAGGAGAAGTTGGAATCATGGAAAGTGAGAGTGTCAGTGCTCTTGTACTTAAGTCAGCATTGTGCCATTTGTATTAAATTCGGATTCAAATTCTGTGTTTCATCGTCAATAAGAAGGTCCAATGGATACAGTAAACCTGAAGTAAGCATCGGAATCTAAAACTGTACTCACAGGAGAGGTTCAAATCATAGAAAGTTAGAGTGTCAGTCCTCTTGTACTTAAGTCGGCATTGTGCCTTTTGAATTTAATTCCAATGCTTTTTCTGTGTTTCTTTGTCAATAAGAAGGTCCAAGGGATACAGTAAACCTGAAGTGTAGCATCGGAATCTAAAAGTGGACTCACAGGAGAGGTTCAAATCATAGAAAGATAGAATGTCAGTCCTCTTGTACTTAAGTCGGCATTGTGCATTGTGTATTAAATTCGGATGCAATTTCTGTGTTGCATCGTCAATAAGAATGTGCAAGGTATACAGTAACCCTGAAGTGAAGCATCGGAATCTAAAACTGGACTCACAGGAGAGGTTCAAATCATAGAAAGTAAGAGTGTCAGTCCTCTTGTACTTAAGTCGACATTGTGGCATTTGTATTAAATTCGGATGCAATTTCTGTGTTTCATCGTCAATAAGAAGTTCCAAGGGATACAGTAAACCTGAAGCATCGGAATCTAAAACTGGACTCACAGGAGAGGTTCAAATCATAGAAAGTGAGAGTGTCAGCCCTCTTTTGCTTAAGTCGGCATTGTGCGTTTTGAATTTAATTCCGATGCAATTTCTGTGTTTCATCGTCAATAAGAAGGTCCAAGGGATACAGTAAACCTGAAGTGAAGCATCGGAATCTAAAACTGGACTCACAGGAGATGTTCAATTCATAGAAAGTGAGTGAGTCAGTCCTCTTGTACTTAAGTCGCCATTGTGATTTTGGTATTAAATTCGGATGCAATTTCTGTGTTTCATCGTCAATAAGAAGGTCCAAGGGATACAGTAAACCTGAAGTGAAGCATCGGAATCCAAAACCGGACTCACAGGAGAGGTTCAAATCATAGAAAGTTAGAGTGTCAGTCCTCTTGTACTTAAATCGGCATTGTGCAATTTGAATTTAATTCCGATGCAATTTCTGTGTTTCATCGTCAATAAGAAGATCCAAGGGATACAGTAAACCTGAAGTGAAGCATCGGAATCTAAAACTGGACTCACAGAAGAGGTTCAAATCATAGAAGGTTAGAGTGTCAGTCCTCTTGTACTTAAGTCGGCATTGTGCCATTTGAATTTAATTCCAATGCTTTTTCTGTGTTTCATTGTCAATAAGAAGGTCCAAGGGATACAGTAAACCTGAAGTGTAGCATCGGAATCTAAAACTGGACTCACAGGAGAGGTTCAAATCATAGAAAGTTAGAATGTCAGTCCTCTTGTACTTAAGTCGGCATTGTGCCTTGTGTATTAAATTCGGATGCAATTTCTGTGTTTCATCGTCAATAAGAAGGTGCAAGGTATACAGTAACCCTGAAGTGAAGCATCGGAATCTAAAACTGGACTCACAGTAGAGGTTCAAATCATAGAAAGTAAGAGTGTCAGTCCTCTTGTACTTAAGTCGACATTGTGGCATTTGTATTAAATTCGGATGCAATTTCTGTGTTTCATCGTCAATAAGAAGTTCCAAGGGATACAGTAAACCTGAAGTGAAGCATCGGAATCTAAAACTGGACTGACAGGAGAGGTTCAAATCATAGAAAGTTAGAGTGTCAGTCCTTTTGTACTTAAGTCGGCATTGTGCCTTTTGTATTAAATTCGGATGCCAACTCTGTGTTTCGTCGTCAATAAGAAGGTCCAAGGGATACAGTAAACCTGAAGTGAAGCATCGGAATCTAAAACTGGACTCACAGGAGAGGTTCAAATCATAGAAAGTTAGAGTGTCAGTCCTCTTGTACTTAAGTCGCCATTGTGCCTTTTGTATTAAATTCGGATGCAATTTCTGTGTTTCATCGTCAATAAGAAGGTGCAAGGTATACAGTAACCCTGAAGTGAAGCATCGGAATCTAAAACTGGACTCACAGTAGAGGTTCAAATCATAGAAAGTAAGAGTGTCAGTCCTCTTGTACTTAAGTCGAAATTGTGGCATTTGTATTAAATTCGGATGCAATTTCTGTGTTTCATCGTCAATAAGAAGTTCCAAGGGATACAGTAAACCTGAAGTGAAGCATCGGAATCTAAAACTGGACTCACAGGAGAGGTTCAAATCATAGAAAGTTAGAGTGTCAGTCCTTTTGTACTTAAGTCGGCATTGTGCCTTTTGTATTAAATTCGGATGCCAACTCTGTGTTTCGTCGTCAATAAGAAGGTCCAAGGGATACAGTAAACCTGAAGTGAAGCATCGGAATCTAAAACTGGACTCACAGGTGAGGTTCAAATCATAGAAAGTTAGAGTGTCAGTCCTCTTGTACTTAAATCGGCATTGTGCAATTTGAATTTAATTCCGATGCAATTTCTGTGTTTCATCGTCAATAAGAAGGTCCAAGGGATACAGTAAACCTGAAGTGAAGCATCGGAATCTAAAACTGGACTCACAGGAGAGGTTCAAATCAAAGAAAGTTAGAGTGTCAGTCCTCTTGTACTTAAGTCGGCATTGTGCCATTTGAATTTAATTCCAATGCTTTTTCTGTGTTTCATTGTCAATAAGAAGGTCCAAGGGATACAGTAAACCTGATGTGTAGCATCGGAATCTAAAACTGGACTCACAGGAGAGGTTCAAATCATAGAAAGTTAGAGTGTCAGTCCTTTTGTACTTAAGTCGGCATTGTGCCTTTTGTATTAAATTCGGATGCCAACTCTGTGTTTCGTCGTCAATAAGAAGGTCCAAGGGATACAGTAAACCTGAAGTGAAGCATCGGAATCTAAAACTGGACTCACAGGAGAGGTTCAAATCATAGAAAGTTAGAGTGTCAGTCCTCTTGTACTTAAGTCGCCATTGTGCCTTTTGTATTAAATTCGGATGCAATTTCTGTGTTTCATCGTCAATAAGGACGTCCAAGGGATACAGTAAACCTGATGTGAAGCATCGGAATCCAAAACTGGACTCACAGGAGAGGTTCAAATCATAGAAAGTTAGAGTGTCAGTCCTTTTGTACTTAAGTCGGCATTGTGCCTTTTGTATTAAATTCGGATGCCAACTCTGTGTTTCGTCGTCAATAAGAAGGTCCAAGGGATACAGTAAACCTGAAATGAAGCATCGGAATCTAAAACTGGACTCACAGGTGAGGTTCAAATCATAGAAATTTAGAGTGTCAGTCCTCTTGTACTTAAATCGGCATTGTGCAATTTGAATTTAATTCCGATGCAATTTCTGTGTTTCATCGTCAATAAGAAGGTCCAAGGGATACAGTAAACCTGAAGTGAAGCATCGGAATCTAAAACTGGACTCACAGGAGAGGTTCAAATCAAAGAAAGTTAGAGTGTCAGTCCTCTTGTACTTAAGTCGGCATTGTGCCATTTGAATTTAATTCCAATGCTTTTTCTGTGTTTCATTGTCAATAAGAAGGTGCAAGGGATACAGTAAACCTGATGTGTAGCATCGGAATCTAAAACTGGACTCACAGGAGAGGTTCAAATCATAGAAAGTTAGAATGTCAGTCCTCTTGTACTTAAGTCGGCATTGTGCCTTCTGTATTAAATTCGGATGCAATTTCTGTGTTTCATCGTCAATAAGAAGGTGCAAGGTATACAGTAAACCTGAAGTGAAGCATCGGAATCTAAAACTGGACTCACAGGAGAGGTTCAAATTATAGATAGTAAGAGTGTCAGTCCTCTTGTACTTAAGTCGACATTGTGCCATTTGTATTAAATTCGGGTGCAATTTCTGTGTTTCGTCGTCAATAAGAAGTTCCAAGGGATACAGTAAACCTGAAGTGAAGCATCGGAATCTAAAACTGGACTCAGAGGAGAGGTTCAAATCATAGAAAGTGAGAGTGTCAGTCCTCTTGTACTTAAGTCGCCATTGTGCCTTTTGTATTAAATTCGGATGCGATTTCTGTGTTTCTTCGTCAATAAGAAGGTCCAAGGGATACAGTAAACCTGAAGTGAAGCATCGGAATCCAAAACTGGACTCACAGGAGAGGTTCAAATCATAGAAAGTTAGAGTGTCAGTCCTCTTGTACTTAAGTCGGCATTGTGCCTTTTGTATTAAATTCGGATGCCAACTCTGTGTTTCGTCGTCAATAAGAAGGTCCAAGGGATACAGTAAACCTGAAGTGAAGCATCGGAATCTAAAACTGGACTCACAAGAGAGGTTCAAATCATAGAAAGTGAGAGTGTCAGTCCTCTTGTACTTAAGTCGCCATTGTGCCTTTTGTATTAAATTCCGATGCATTTTCTGTGTTTCATCGTCAATAAGAAGGTGCAAGGTATACAGTAAACCTGAAGTGAACCATCGGAATCTAAAAATGGACTCACAGGATAGGTTGATATCTTAGAAAGTTAGTGTGTCAGTCCTCTTGTACTTAAGTCGGCATTGTGCCTTTTTAATTTAATTCCGATGCAATTTCTGTGTTTCATCGTCAATAAGAAGGTCCAAGGCATACAATAAACATGAAGTGAAGCATCGGAATCTAAAACTGGACTCACAGGAGAGGTTCAAATCATAGAAAGCGAGAGTGTCAGTTCTCTTTTACTTAAGTCCGCATTGTGCCTTTTGAATTAAATTCGGGTGCAATTTCTGTGTTTCGTCGTCAATAAGAAGGTCCAAGGGATACAGTAAACCTGAAGTGAAGCATTAGAATCTAAAACTGGACTCACAGGTTAAGTTCAAATCACAGAAAGTTAGAGTGTCACTCCTCTTATACTTCAGTCGGCATTGTGGCTTTTGAATTTAATTCCGATGCAATTACTTTGTTTCATCGGCAACAAGACGGTGCAAGGTATACAATAAACCTGAAGTGAAGCATCGGAATCCAAATAGGACTCACAGGAGTGGTTCAAATCATAGAATGGGGGAGTGTCAGTCCTCTTGTACTTTAGTCAGCATTGTGCATTTTGTGTTATATTCGGATGCAATTTCTGTGTTTCATCGTCAATAAGAAGGTCCAAGGGATACAGTAAACCTGAAGTGAAGCATCGGAATCTAAAACTGGAGTCACAGGAGAGGTTCAAATCATAGAAAGTTAGAGTGCCAGTCCTCTAGAACTTAAGTCGGCATTGTGCCATTTGTATTAAATTCGGATGCAAACTCTGTGTTTCATCGTCAATAAGAAGGTCCAATGGATACAGTAAACCTGAAGTGAAGCATCCGAATCTTAAACTGGACTCACAGGAGAAGTTCAAATCATAGAAAGTGAGAGTGTCAGTCCTCGTTTACTTAAGTCGGAATTGTGCCTTTTGTATTAAATTCCGATGCAATTTCTGTGTTTCCTCGTCAATAAAAAGGAACAAGGTATACAGTAAACCAGAAGTGAAGCATCGGAATCTAAAAGTGGACTCACATTAGAGGTTCAAATCATAAAAAGAGAGAGTGTCAGTCCTCTTTTACTTAAGCCGGCATTGTGCCTTTTGTATTAAGTTCCGTTGCAATTTCTGTGTTTCATCGTCAATGAAAAGGTCCAAGGGACACAGTAAACCTGATGTGGAGCATCGGAATCTAAAACTGGACTCACAGGAGAGGTTCAAATCATAGATAGAGAGAGTGTCAGTCCTCTTGTACTTAAGTCGGCATTGTGCCATTTGAATTTAATTCCGATGCAATTTCTGTGTTTCATCGTCAATAAGAAGGTCCAAGGGATACAGTAAATCTGAAGTGAAGCATCGGAACCTGAAACTGGACTCACAGGAGATGTTCAAATCATAGAAAGTGAGAGTGTCAGTCCTCTTGTACTTAAGTCGCCATTGTGATTTTTGTATTAAATTGGGATGCAATTTCTGTGTTTCATCGTCAATAAGAAGGTGCAAAGTATACAGTAAACCTGAAGTGAAGCATCGGAATCTAAATCTGACCTCACAGGAGAAGTTGGAATCATGGAAAGTGAGAGTGTCAGTGCTCTTGTACTTAAGTCAGCATTGTGCCATTTGTATTAAATTCGGATTCAAATTCTGTGTTTCATCGTCAATAAGAAGGGCCAATGGATACAGTAAACCTGAAGTAAGCATCGGAATCTAAAACTGGACTCACAGGAGAGGTTCAAATCATAGAAAGTTAGAGTGTCAGTCCTCTTGTACTTAAGTCGGCATTGTGCCTTTTGAATTTAATTCCAATGCTTTTTCTGTGTTTCTTTGTCAATAAGAAGGTCCAAGGGATACAGTAAACCTGAAGTGTAGCATCGGAATCTAAAAGTGGACTCACAGGAGAGGTTCAAATCATAGAAAGATAGAATGTCAGTCCTCTTGTACTTAAGTCGGCATTGTGCCTTGTGTATTAAATTCGGATGCAATTTCTGTGTTGCATCGTCAATAAGAAGGTGCAAGGTATACAGTAACCCTGAAGTGAAGCATCGGAATCTAAAACTGGACTCACAGGAGAGGTTCAAATCATAGAAAGTAAGAGTGTCAGTCCTCTTGTACTTAAGTCGACATTGTGGCATTTGTATTAAATTCGGATGCAATTTCTGTGTTTCATCGTCAATAAGAAGTTCCAAGGGATACAGTAAACCTGAAGTGAAGCATCGGAATCTAAAACTGGACTCACAGGAGAGGTTCAAATCATAGAAAGTGAGAGTGTCAGCCCTCTTTTGCTTAAGTCGGCATTGTGCGTTTTGAATTTAATTCCGATGCAATTTCTGTGTTTCATCGTCAATAAGAAGGTCCAAAGGATACAGTAAACCTGAAGTGAAGCATCGGAATCTAAAACTGGACTCACAGGAGATGTTCAATTCATAGAAAGTGAGTGAGTCAGTCCTCTTGTACTTAAGTCGCCATTGTGATTTTGGTATTAAATTCGGATGCAATTTCTGTGTTTCATCGTCAATAAGAAGGTCCAAGGGATACAGTAAACCTGAAGTGAAGCATCGGAATCTAAAACTGGACTCACAGGAGAGGTTCAAATCATAGAAAGTTAGAGTGTCAGTCCTCTTGTACTTACGTCGGCATTGTACCTTTTGTATTAATTTCGGATGCAAACTCTGTGTTTCATCTTCAATTAGAAGGTCCAAGGGATACAGTAAACCTGAAGTGAAGCATCGGAATCTAAAACTGGACTCACAGGAGAGGTTCAAATCATAGAAAGTTAGAGTGTCAGTTCTCTTGTACTTAAGTCGGCATTGTGCCTTTTGAATTTAATTCCAATGCTTTTCTGTGTTTCATTGTCAATAAGAAGGTCCAAGGGATACAGTAAACCTGCAGTGTAGCATCGGAATCTAAAACTGGACTCACAGGAGAGGTTCAAATCATAGAAAGTTAGAATGTCAGTCCTCTTGCACTTAAGTCGGCATTGTGCCTTGTGTATTAAATTCGGATGCTATTTCTGTGTTTCATCGTCAATAAGAAGGTGCAAGGTATACAGTCAACCTGAAGTGAAGCATCGGAATCTAAAACTGGACTCACAGGAGAGGTTCATATCATAGAAAGTAAGAGTGTCAGTCCTCGAGTACTTAAGTCGACATTGTGCCATTTGTATTAAAATCGGATACAATTTCTGTGTTTCATCGTCAATAAGAAGATCCAAGGGATACAGTAAACCTGAAGTGAAGCATCGGAATCTAAAACTGGACTCACAGGAGAGGTTCAAATCATAGAAAGTGAGAGTGTCAGTCCTCTTGTACTTAAGTCGCCATTGTGCCTTATGTGTTAAATTCGGATGCAATTTCTGTGTTTCATCGTCAATAAGAAGGTCCAAGGGATACAGTAAACCTGAAGTGAAGCATCGGAATCCAAAACAGGACTCACAGGAGAGGTTCAAATCATAGAAAGTTAGAGTGTCAGTCCTCTTGTACTTAAGTCGGCATTGTGCCTTATGTATTAAATTCGGATGCAAACTCTGTGTTTCGTCGTCAATTAGAAGGTCCAAGGGATACAGTAAACCTGAAGTGAAGCATCGGAATCTAAAACCGGACTCACAGGAGAGGTTCAAATCATAGAAAGTTAGAGTGTCAGTCCTCTTGTACTTAAGTCGGCATTGTGCCATTTGAATTTAATTCCAATGCTTTTTCTGTGTTTCATTGTCAATAAGAAGGTCCAAGGGATACAGTAAACCTGAAGTGTAGCATCGGAATCTAAAACTGGACTCACAGGAGAGGTTCAAATCATAGAAAGTTAGAATGTCAGTCCTCTTGTACTGAAGTCGGCATTGTGCCTTGTGTATTAAATTCGGATGCAATTTCTTTGTCTCATCGTCAATAAGAAGGTCCAAGGGATACAGTAAATCTGAAGTGAAGCATCGGAATCTGAAACTGGACTCACAGGAGATGTTCAAATCAAAGAAAGTGAGAGTGTCAGTCCTCTTGTATTTAAGTCGCCATTGTGATTTTTTTATTAAATTCGGATGCAGATTCTGTGTTTCATCGTCAATAAGAAGGTGCAAGGTATACAGTAAACCTGAAGTGAAGCATCGGAATCTAAATCTGACCTCACAGGACAAGTTCGAATCATGGAAAGTGAGAGTGTCAGTCCTCTTGTACTTAAGTCGGCATTGTGCCTTTGTATTAAATACGGATGCCAACTCTGTGTTTCGTCGTCAACAAGAATGTCCAAGGGATACAGTAAACCTGAAGTGAAGCATCGGAATCTAAAACTGGACTCACAGGAGACGTTCAAATCATAGAAAGTTAGAGTGTCAGTCCTCTTGTACTTAACTCGGCATTGTGCCGTTTGAATTTAATTCCGATGCAATTTCTGTGTTTCATCGTCAATAAGAAGCTCCAAGGGATACAGTAAACCTGATGTGAAGCATCGGAATCTAAAACTGGACTCACGGGAGAGGTTCAAATCTAGAAAGTGAGAGTGTCAGTCCTCTTGTACTTAAGTCGCCATTGTGCCTTTTGTGTTAAATTCGGATGCAATTTCTGTGTTTCATCGTCAATAAGAAGGTCCAAGGGATACAGTAAACCTGAAGTGAAGCATCGGAATCCAAAACTGGACTCACAGGATAGGTTCAAATCATAGAAAGTTAGAGTGTCAGTCCTCTTGTACTTAAGTCCGCATTGTGCCTTTTGTTTTAAATTCGGATGCAAACTCTGGGTTTCGTCGTCAATTAGAAGGTCCAAGGGATACAGTAAACCTGAAGTGAAGCATCGGAATCTAAAACTGGACTCACAGGAGAGGTTCAAATCATAGAAAGTTAGAGTGTCAGTCCTATTGTACTTAAGTCGGCATTGTGCCATTTGAATTTAATTCCAATGCTTTTTCTGTGTTTCATTGTCAATAAGAAGGTACAAGGGATACAGTAAACCTGAAGTGTAGCATCGGAATCTAAAACTGGACTCACAGGAGAGGTTCAAATCATAGAAAGTTAGAATGTCAGTCCTCTTGTACTTATGTCGGCATTGTGCCTTGTGTATTAAATTCGGATGCAATTTCTGTGTTTCATCGTCAATAAGAAGGTCCAAGGGATACAGTAAATCTGAAGTGAAGCATCGGAATCTGAAACTGGACTCACAGGAGAGGTTCAAATCATAGAAAGTTAGAGTGTCAGTCCTCTTGTACTTAAGTCGACATTGTGGCATTTGTATTAAATTCGAATGCAATTTCTGTGTTTCATCGTCAATAAGAAGTTCCAAGGGATACAGTAAACCTGAAGTGAAGCATCGGAATCTAAAACTGGACTCACAGGAGAGGTTCAAATCATAGAAAGTGAGAGTGTCAGTCCTCTTGTACTTAAGTCGCCATTATGCCTTTTGTATTAAATTCGGATGCAATTTCTGTGTTTCATCGTCAATAAGAAGGTCCAAGGGATACAGTAAACCTGAAGTGAAGCATCGGAATCCAAAACTGGACTCACAGGAGAGGTTCAAATCATAGAAAGTTAGAGTGTCAGTCCTTTTGTACTTAAGTCGGCATTGTGCCTTTTGTATTAAATTCGGATGCCTACTCTGTGTTTCGTCGTCAATAAGAAGGTCCAAGGGATACAGTAAACCTGAAGTGAAGCATCGGAATCTAAAACAGGACTCACAGGAGAGGTTCAAATCATAGAAAGTGAGAGTGTCAGTCCTCTTTTGCTTAAGTCGGCATTGTGCGTTTTGAATTTAATTCCGATGCAATTTCTGTGTTTCATCGTCAATAAGAGGGTCCAAGGGATACAGTAAACCTGAAGTGAAGCATCGGAATCTAAAACTGGACTCACAGGAGATGTTCAAATCATAGAAAGTGAGAGTGTCAGTCCTCTTGTACTTAAGTCGCCATTGTGATTTTGGTATTAAATTCGGATCCAATTTCTGTGTTTCATCGTCAATAAGAAGGTCCAAGGGATACAGTAAACCTGAAGTGAAGCATCGGAATCTAAAACTGGACTCACAGGAGAGGTTCAAATCATAGAAAGTTAGAGTGTCAGTCCTCTTGTACTTACGTCGGCATTGTACCTTTTGTATTAATTTCGGATGCAAACTCTGTTTTTCATCGTCAATAAGAAGCTCCAAGGGATACAGTAAACCTGATGTGAAGCATCGGAATCTAAAACTGGACTCACAGGAGAGGTTCAAATCTAGAAAGTGAGAGTGTCAGTCCTCTTGTACTTAAGTCGCCATTGTGCCTTTTGTGTTAAATTCGGATGCAATTTCTGTGTTTCATCGTCAATAAGAAGGTCCAAGGGATACAGTAAACCTGAAGTGAAGCATCGGAATCTAAAACTGGACTCACAGGATAGGTTCAAATCATAGAAAGTTAGAGTGTCAGTCCTCTTGTACTTAAGTCCGCATTGTGCCTTTTGTTTTAAATTCGGATGCAAACTCTGGGTTTCGTCGTCAATTAGAAGGTCCAAGGGATACAGTAAACCTGAAGTGAAGCATCGGAATCTAAAACTGGACTCACAGGAGAGGTTCAAATCATAGAAAGTTAGAGTGTCAGTCCTCTTGTACTTAAGTCGGCATTGTGCCATTTGAATTTAATTCCAATGCTTTTTCTGTGTTTCATTGTCAATAAGAAGGTACAAGGGATACAGTAAACCTGAAGTGTAGCATCGGAATCTAAAACTGGACTCACAGGAGAGGTTCAAATCATAGAAAGTTAGAATGTCAGTCCTCTTGTGATTAAGTCGGCATTGTGCCTTGTGTATTAAATTCGGATGCAATTTCTGTGTTTCATCGTCAATAAGAAGGTCCAAGGGATACAGTAAATCTGAAGTGAAGCATCGGAATCTGAAACTGGACTCACAGGAGAGGTTCAAATCATAGAAAGTTAGAGTGTCAGTCCTCTTGTACTTAAGTCGACATTGTGGCATTTGTATTAAATTCGAATGCAATTTCTGTGTTTCATCGTCAATAAGAAGTTCCAAGGGATACAGTAAACCTGAAGTGAAGCATCGGAATCTAAAACTGGACTCACAGGAGAGGTTCAAATCATAGAAAGTGAGAGTGTCAGTCCTCTTGTACTTAAGTAGCCATTGTGCCTTTTGTATTAAATTCGGATGCAATTTCTGTGTTTCATCGTCAATAAGAAGGTCCAAGGGATACAGTAAACCTGAAGTGAAGCATCGGAATCCAAAACTGGACTCACAGGAGAGGTTCAAATCATAGAAAGTTAGAGTGTCAGTCCTTTTGTACTTAAGTCGGCATTGTGCCTTTTGTATTAAATTCGGATGCCTACTCTGTGTTTCGTCGTCAATAAGAAGGTCCAAGGGATACAGTAAACCTGAAGTGAAGCATCGGAATCTAAAACAGGACTCACAGGAGAGGTTCAAATCATAGAAAGTGAGAGTGTCAGTCCTCTTTTGCTTAAGTCGGCATTGTGCGTTTTGAATTTAATTCCGATGCAATTTCTGTGTTTCATCGTCAATAAGAGGGTCCAAGGGATACAGTAAACCTGAAGTGAAGCATCGGAATCTAAAACTGGACTCACAGGAGATGTTCAAATCATAGAAAGTGAGAGAGTCAGTCCTCTTGTACTTAAGTCGCCATTGTGATTTTGGTATTAAATTCGGATGCAATTTCTGTGTTTCATCGTCAATAAGAAGGTCCAAGGGATACAGTAAACCTGAAGTGAAGCATCGGAATCTAAAACTGGACTCACAGGAGAGGTTCAAATCATAGAAAGTTAGAGTGTCAGTCCTCTTGTACTTACGTCGGCATTGTACCTTTTGTATTAATTTCGGATGCAAACTCTGTTTTTCATCGTCAATTAGAAGGTCCAAGGGATACAGTAAACCTGAAGTGAAGCATCGGAATCTAAAACTGGACTCACAGGAGAGGTTCAAATCATAGAAAGTTAGAGTGTCAGTTCTCTTGCACTTAAGTCGGCATTGTGCCTTTTGAATTTAATTCCTATGCTTTTCTGTGTTTCATTGTCAATAAGAAGGTCCAAGGGATACAGTAAATCTGAAGTGTAGCATCGGAATCTAAAACTGGACTCACAGGAGAGATTCAAATCATAGAAAGTTAGAATGTCAGTCTTCTTGCACTTAAGTCGGCATTGTGCCTTGTGTATTAAATTCGGATGCTATTTCTGTGTTTCATCGTCAATAAGAAGGTGCAAGGTATACAGTTAACCTGAAGTGAAGCATCGGAATCTAAAACTGGACTCACAGGAGAGGTTCAAATCATAGAAAGTAAGAGTGTCAGTCCTCGTGTACTTAAGTCGACATTGTGCCATTTGTATTAAACTCGGATGCAATTTCTGTGTTTCATCGTCAATAAGAAGATCCAAGGGATACAGTAAACCTGAAGTGAAGCATCGGAATCTAAAACTGGACTCACAGGAGAGGTTCAAATCATAGAAAGTGAGAGTGTCAGTCCTCTTCTACTTAAGTCGCCATTGTGCCTTATGTGTTAAATTCGGATGCAATTTCTGTGTTTCATCGTCAATAAGAAGGTCCAAGGGATACAGTAAACCTGAAGTGAAGCATCGGAATCCAAAACTGGACTCACAGGAGAGGTTCAAATCATAGAAAGTTAGAGTGTCAGTCCTCTTGTACTTAAGTCGGCATTGTGCCTTTTGTATTAAATTCGGATGAAAACTCTGTGTTTCGTCGTCAATTAGAAGGTCCAAGGGATACAGTAAACCTGTGTGAAGCATCGGAATCTAAAACTGGACTCACAGGAGAGGTTCAAATCATAGAAAGTTAGAGTGTCAGTCCTCTTGTACTTAAGTCGGCATTGTGCCATTTGAATTTACTTCCAATGCTTTTTCTGTGTTTCATTGTCAATAAGAAGGTCCAAGGGATACAGTAAATCTGAAGTGAAGCACCGGAATCTGAAACTGGGCTCACAGGAGATGTTCAAATCATAGAAAGTGAGAGTGTCAGTCCTCTTGTACTTAACTCGGCATTGTGCCATTTGAATTTAATTCCGATGCAATTTCTGTGTTTCATCGTCAATAAGAAGGTCCAAGGGATACAGTAAACCTGATGTGAAGCATCGGAATCTAAAACTGGACTCACAGGAGAGGTTCATATCTAGAAAGTGAGAGTGTCAGTCCTCTTATACTTAAGTCGCCATTGTGCCTTTTGTGTTAAATTCGGATGCAATTTCTGTGTTTCATCGTCAATAAGAAGGTCCAAGGGATACAGTAAACCTGAAGTGAAGCATCGGAATCCAAAACTGGACTCACAGGAGAGGTTCAAATTATAGAAAGTTAGAGTGTCAGTCCTCTTGTACTTAAGTCCGCATTGTGCATTTTGTATAAAATTCGGATGCAAACTCTGTGTTTCGTCGTCAATTGGAAGGTCCAAGGGATACAGTAAACCTGAAGTGAAGCATCGGAATCTAAAACTGGACTCACAGGAGAGGTTCAAATCATAGAAAGTTAGAGTGTCAGTCCTCTTGTACTTAAGTCGGCATTGTGCCATTTGAATTTAATTCCAATGCTTTTTCTGTGTTTCATTGTCAATAAGAAGGTCCAAGGGATACAGTAAACCTGAAGTGTAGCATCGGAATCTAAAACTGGACTCACAGGAGAGGTTCAAATCATAGAAAGTTAGAATGTCAGTCCTCTTGTACTTAAGTCGGCATTGTGCCTTGTGTATTAAATTCGGATGCAATTTCTGTGTTTCATCGTCAATAAGAAGGTCCAAGGGATACAGTAAATCTGAAGTGATGCATCGGAATCTGAAACTGGACTCACAGGAGATGTTCAAATCATAGAAAGTGAGAGTGTCAGTCCTCTTGTACTTAAGTCGCCATTGTGATTTTCGTATTAAATCCGGATGCAATTTCTGTGTTTCATCGTCAATAAGAAGGTGCAAGTTATACAGTAAACCTGAAGTGAAGCATCGGAATCTAAATCTGACCTCACAGGACAAGTTCGAATCATGGAAAGTGAGAGTGTCAGTGCTCTTGTACTTAAGTCAGCATTGTGCCATTTGTATTAAATTCGGATGCAAATTCTGTGTTTCATCGTGAATAAGAAGGTCCAAGGGATACAGTAAACCTGAAGTGTAGCACCGGAATCTAAAACTGGACTCACAGGAGAGGTTCAAATCATAGAAAGTTAGAATGTCAGTCCTCTTGTACTTAAGTCGGCATTGTGCCTTGTGTATTAAATTCGGATGCAATTTCTGTGTTTCATCGTCAATAAGAAGGTGCAAGGTATACGGTAAACCTGAAGTGAAGCATCGGAATCTAAAATTGGACTCACAGCAGAGGCTCAAATCATAGAAAGTAAGAGTGTCAGTCCTCTTGTACTTAAGTCGCCATTGTGCCTTTTGTATTAAATTCGGTTCCAATTTCTGTGTTTCATCGTCAATAAGAAGGTCCAAGGGATACAGTAAACCTGAAGTGAAGCATCGGAATCCAAAACTGGACTCACAGGAGAGGTTCAAATCATAGAAAGTTAGAGTGTCAGTCCTCTTGTACTTAAGTCGGCATTGTGCCTTTTGTATTAAATTCGAATGCCAACTCTGTGTTTCGTCGTCAATAAGAAGGTCCAAGGGATACAGTAAACCTGAAGTGAAGCATCGGAATCCAAAACTGGACTCACAGGAGAGGTTCAAATCATAGAAAGTTAGAGTGTCAGTCCTCTTGTACTTAACTCGGCATTGTGCCATTTGAATTTAATTCCGATGCAATTTCTGTGTTTCATCGTCAATAAGAAGGTCCAAGGGATACAGTAAACCTGAAGTGAAGCATCGGAATCTAAAACAGGACTCACAGGAGAGGTTCAAATCATAGAAAGTGAGAGTGTCAGTCCTCTTTTGCTTAAGTCGGCATTGTGCGTTTTGAATTTAATTCCGATGCAATTTCTGTCTTTCATCGTCAATAAGAAGGTCCAAGGGATACAGTAAACCTGAAGTGAAGCATCGGAATCTAAAACTGGACTCACAGGAGATGTTGAAATCATAGAAAGTGAGAGAGTCAGTCCTCTTGACTTAAGTCGCCATTGTAATTTTGGTAATAAATTCGGATGCAATTTCTGTGTTTCATCGTCAATAAGAAGGTCCAAGGAATACAGTAAACCTGAAGTGAAGCATCGGAATCCAAAACTGGACTCACAGGAGAGGTTTAAATCACAGAAAGTTAGAGTGTCAGTCATCTTGTACTTAAGTCGGCATTGTGCCTTGTGTATTAAATTCGGATGCAATTTCTGTGTTTCATCGTCAGTAAGAAGGTGCAAGATATACAGAAAACCTGAAGTGAAGCATCGGAATCTAAAACTGGACTCACAGGAGAGGTTCAAATCATAGAAAGTAAGAGTGTCAGTCCTCTTGTACTTAAGTCGACATTGTGCCATTTGTATTAAATTCGGATGCAATTTCTGTGTTTCTTCGTCAATAAGAAGATCCAAGGGATACAGTAAACCTGAAGTGAAGCATCGGAATCCAAAACTGGACTCACCGGAGAGGTTCAAATCATAGTAAGTTAGAGTGTCAGTCCACTTGTACTTAAGTCGGCATTGTGCCTTTGGTATTAAATTCGGATGCCAACTCTGTGTTTCGTCGTCAATAAGAAGGTCCAAGGGATACAGTAAACCTGAAGTGAAGCATCGGAATCTAAAACTGGACTCACAGGAGAGGTTCAAATCATAGAAAGTGAGAGTGTCAGTCCTCTTGTACTTAAGTCGCCATTGTGCCTTTTGTATTAAATTCGGATGCAATTTCTGTGTTTCATCGTCAATAAGAAGGTCCAAGGGATACAGTAAACCTGAAGTGAAGCATCGGAATCCATAACTGGACTCACAGGAGAGGTTCAAATCATAGAAAGTTAGAGTGTAAGTCCTCTTGTACTTAAGTCGGCATTGTGCCTTTTGTATTAAATTCGGATGCAAACTCTGTGTTTCGTCATCAATAAGAAGGTCCAAGGGATACAGTAAACCTGAAGTGAAGCATCGGAATCTAAAACTGGACTCACAGGAGAGGTTCAAATCAAAGAAAGTTTGAGTGTCAGTCCTCTTGTACTTAAGTCGGCATTGTGCCATTTGAATTTAATTCCAATGCTTTTTCTGTGTTTCATTGTCAATAAGAAGGTCCAAGGGATACAGTAAACCTGAAGTGTAGCATAGGAATCTAAAACTGGACTCACAGGAGAGGTTCAAATCATAGAAAGTTAGAATGTCAGTCCTTTTGTACTTAAGTCGGCATTGTGCCTTGTGTATTAAATTCGGATGCAATTTCTGTGTTTCATCGTCAATAAGAAAGTGCAAGATATACAGAAAACCTGAAGTGAAGCATCGGAATCTAAAACTGGACTCACAGGAGAGGTTCAAATCATAGAAAGTTAGAATGTCAGTCCTTTTGTACTTAAGTCGACATTGTGCCATTTGTATTAAATTCGGATGCAATTTCTGTGTTTCATCGTCAATAAGAAGTTCCAAGGGATACAGTAAACCTGAAGTGAAGCATCGGAATCCAAAACTGGACTCACAGGAGAGGTTCAAATCATAGAAAGTTAGAGTGTCAGTCCTCTTTTACTTAAGTCGGCATTGTGCCTTTTTTATTAAATTCGGATGCCAACTCTGTGTTTCGTCGTCAATAAGAAGGTCCAAGGGATACAGTAAACCTGAAGTGAAGCATCGGAATCTAAAACTGGACTCACAGGAGATGTTCAAATCATAGAAAGTGAGAGAGTCAGTCCTCTTGTACTTAAGTCGCCATTGTGATTTTGGTATTAAATTCGGATGCAATTTCTGTGTTTCATCGTCAATAAGAAGGTCCAGGTGATACTGTAAACCTGAAGTGAAGCATCGGAATCTAAAACTGGACTCACAGGAGAGGTTCAAATCATAGAAAGTGAGAGAGTCAGTCCTCTTGTACTTAAGTCGCCATTGTGATTTTGGTATTAAATTCGGATGCAATTTCTGTGTTTCATCGTCAATAAGAGGGTCCAAGGGATACAGTAAACCTGAAGTGAAGCATCGGAATCTAAAACTGGACTCACAGGAGAGGTTCAAATCATAGAAAGTGAGAGTGTCAGTCCTCTTGTACTTACGTCGGCATTGTACCTTTTGTATTAATTTCGGATGCAAACTCTGTGTTTCATCGTCAATTAGAAGGTCCAAGGGATACACTAAACCTGAAGTGAAGCATCGGAATCTAAAACTGGACTCACAGGAGAGGTTCAAATCATAGAAAGTAAGAGTGTCAGTCCTCTTGTACTTAAGTCGACATTGTGCCATTTGCATTAAATTCGGATGCAATTTCTTTGTTTCATCGTCAATAAGAAGTTCCAAGGGATACAGTAAACCTGAAGTGAAGCATCGGAATCTAAAACTGGACTCACAGGAGAGGTTCAAATCATAGAGAGTGAGAGTGTCAGTCCTCTTGTACTTAAGTCGCCATTGTGCCTTTTGTATTAAATTCGGATGCAATTTCTGTGTTTCATCGTCAATAAGAAGGTCCAAGGGATACAGTAAACCTGAAGTGAAGCATCGGAATCCAAAACTGGACTCACAGGAGAGGTTCAAATCATAGAAAGTTAGAGTGTCAGTCCTCTTGTACTTAAGTCGGCATTGTGCCATTTGAATTTAATTCCAATGCTTTTTCTGTGTTTCATTGTCAATAAGATGGTCCAAGGGATACAGTAAACCTGAAGTGTAGCATCGGAATCTAAAACTGGACTCACAGGAGAGGTTCAAAACATAGAAAGTTAGAATGTCAGTCCTCTTGTACTTAAGTCGGCATTGTGCCTTGTGTATTAAATTCGGATGCAATTTCTGTGTTTCATCGTCAATAAGAAGTTCCAAGGGATACAGTAAACCTGAAGTGAAGCATCGGAATCTAAAACTGGACTCACAGGAGAGGTTCAAATCATAGAGAGTGAGAGTGTCAGTCCTCTTGTACTTAAGTCGCCATTGTGCCTTTTGTATTAAATTCGGATGCAATTTCTGTGTTTCATCGTCAATAAGAAGGTCCAAGGGATACAGTAAACCTGAAGTGAAGCATCGGAATCTAAAACTGGACTCACAGGAGATGTTGAAATCATAGAAAGTGAGAGAGTCAGTCCTCTTGACTTAAGTCGCCATTGTAATTTTGGTAATAAATTCGGATGCAATTTCTGTGTTTCATCGTCAATAAGAAGGTCCAAGGAATACAGTAAACCTGAAGTGAAGCATCGGAATCTAAAACTGGACTCACAGGAGAGGTTTAAATCACAGAAAGTTAGAGTGTCAGTCATCTTGTACTTAAGTCGGCATTGTGCCTTGTGTATTAAATTCGGATGCAATTTCTGTGTTTCATCGTCAGTAAGAAGGTGCAAGATATACAGAAAACCTGAAGTGAAGCATCGGAATCTAAAACTGGACTCACAGGAGAGGTTCAAATCATAGAAAGTAAGAGTGTCAGTCCTCTTGTACTTAAGTCGACATTGTGCCATTTGTATTAAATTCGGATGCAATTTCTGTGTTTCTTCGTCAATAAGAAGATCCAAGGGATACAGTAAACCTGAAGTGAAGCATCGGAATCCAAAACTGGACTCACCGGAGAGGTTCAAATCATAGTAAGTTAGAGTGTCAGTCCACTTGTACTTAAGTCGGCATTGTGCCTTTGGTATTAAATTCGGATGCCAACTCTGTGTTTCGTCGTCAATAAGAAGGTCCAAGGGATACAGTAAACCTGAAGTGAAGCATCGGAATCTAAAACTGGACTCACAGGAGAGGTTCAAATCATAGAAAGTGAGAGTGTCAGTCCTCTTGTACTTAAGTCGCCATTGTGCCTTTTGTATTAAATTCGGATGCAATTACTGTGTTTCATCGTCAATAAGAAGGTCCAAGGGATACAGTAAACCTGAAGTGAAGCATCGGAATCCATAACTGGACTCACAGGAGAGGTTCAAATCATAGAAAGTTAGAGTGTAAGTCCTCTTGTACTTAAGTCGGCATTGTGCCTTTTGTATTAAATTCGGATGCAAACTCTGTGTTTCGTCATCAATAAGAAGGTCCAAGGGATACAGTAAACCTGAAGTGAAGCATCGGAATCTAAAACTGGACTCACAGGAGAGGTTCAAATCAAAGAAAGTTTGAGTGTCAGTCCTCTTGTACTGAAGTCGGCATTGTGCCATTTGAATTTAATTCCAATGCTTTTTCTGTGTTTCATTGTCAATAAGAAGGTCCAAGGGATACAGTAAACCTGAAGTGTAGCATAGGAATCTAAAACTGGACTCACAGGAGAGGTTCAAATCATAGAAAGTTAGAATGTCAGTCCTTTTGTACTTAAGTCGGCATTGTGCCTTGTGTATTAAATTCGGATGCAATTTCTGTGTTTCATCGTCAATAAGAAAGTGCAAGATATACAGAAAACCTGAAGTGAAGCATCGGAATCTAAAACTGGACTCACAGGAGAGGTTCAAATCATAGAAAGTAAGAGTGTCAGTCCTCTTGTACTTAAGTCGACATTGTGCCATTTGTATTAAATTCGGATGCAATTTCTGTGTTTCATCGTCAATAAGAAGTTCCAAGGGATACAGTAAACCTGAAGTGAAGCATCGGAATCCAAAACTGGACTCACAGGAGAGGTTCAAATCATAGAAAGTTAGAGTGTCAGTCCTCTTTTACTTAAGTCGGCATTGTGCCTTTTTTATTAAATTCGGATGCCAACTCTGTGTTTCGTCGTCAATAAGAAGGTCCAAGGGATACAGTAAACCTGAAGTGAAGCATCGGAATCTAAAACTGGACTCACAGGAGATGTTCAAATCATAGAAAGTGAGAGAGTCAGTCCTCTTGTACTTAAGTCGCCATTGTGATTTTGGTATTAAATTCGGATGCAATTTCTGTGTTTCATCGTCAATAAGAAGGTCCAAGTGATACTGTAAACCTGAAGTGAAGCATCGGAATCTAAAACTGGACTCACAGGAGAGGTTCAAATCATAGAAAGTGAGAGAGTCAGTCCTCTTGTACTTAAGTCGCCATTGTGATTTTGGTATTAAATTCGGATGCAATTTCTGTGTTTCATCGTCAATAAGAGGGTCCAAGGGATACAGTAAACCTGAAGTGAAGCATCGGAATCTAAAACTGGACTCACAGGAGAGGTTCAAATCATAGAAAGTGAGAGTGTCAGTCCTCTTGTACTTACGTCGGCATTGTACCTTTTGTATTAATTTCGGATGCAAACTCTGTGTTTCATCGTCAATTAGAAGGTCCAAGGGATACAGTAAACCTGAAGTGAAGCATCGGAATCTAAAACTGGACTCACAGGAGAGGTTCAAATCATAGAAAGTAAGAGTGTCAGTCCTCTTGTACTTAAGTCGACATTGTGCCATTTGTATTAAATTCGGATGCAATTTCTTTGTTTCATCGTCAATAAGAAGTTCCAAGGGATACAGTAAACCTGAAGTGAAGCATCGGAATCTAAAACTGGACTCACAGGAGAGGTTCAAATCATAGAGAGTGAGAGTGTCAGTCCTCTTGTACTTAAGTCGCCATTGTGCCTTTTGTATTAAATTCGGATGCAATTTCTGTGTTTCATCGTCAATAAGAAGGTCCAAGGGATACAGTAAACCTGAAGTGAAGCATCGGAAACCAAAACTGGACTCACAGGAGAGGTTCAAATCATAGAAAGTTAGAGTGTCAGTCCTCTTGTACTTAAGTCGGCATGGTGCCTTTTGTATTTAATTCGGATGCAAACTCTGTGTTTCGTCTTCAATAAGAAGGTCCAAGGGATACAGTAAACCTGAAGTGAAGCATCGGAATCTAAAACTGGACTCACAGTAGAGGTTCAAATCAAAGAAAGTTAGAGTGTCAGTCCTCTTGTACTTAAGTCGGCATTGTGCCATTTGAATTTAATTCCAATGCTTTTTCTGTGTTTCATTGTCAATAAGATGGTCCAAGGGATACAGTAAACCTGAAGTGTAGCATCGGAATCTAAAACTGGACTCACAGGAGAGGTTCGAAACATAGAAAGTTAGAATGTCAGTCCTCTTGTACTTAAGTCGGCATTGTGCCTTGTGTATTAAATTCGGATGCAATTTCTGTGTTTCATCGTCAATAAGAAGGTGCAAGATATACAGAAAACCTGAAGTGAAGCATCGGAATCTAAAACTGGACTCACAGGAGAGGTTCAAATCATAGAAAGTAAGAGTGTCAGTCCTCTTGTACTTAAGTCGCCATTGTGCCTTTTGTATTAAATTCGGATGCGATTTCTGTGTTTCATCGTCAATAAGAAGGTCCAAGGGATACAGTAAACCTGAAGTGAAGCATCGGAATCCAAAACTGGACTCACAGGAGAGGTTCAAATCATAGTAAGTTAGAGTGTCAGTCCTCTTGTACTTAAGTCGGCATTGTGCCTTTTGTATTAAATTCGGATGCCAACTCTGTGTTTCGTCGTCAATAAGAAGGTCCAAGGGATACAGTAAACCTGAAGTGAAGCATCGGAATCTAAAACTGGACTCACAGGAGAGGTTCAAATCATAGAAAGTTAGAGTGTCAGTCCTCTTGTACTTAAGTCGGCATTGTGCCATTTGAATTTATTTCCGATGCAATTTCTGTGTTTCATCGTCAATAAGAAGGTCCAAGGGATACAGTAAACCTGAAGTGAAGCATCGGAATCTAAAACAGGACTCACAGAGGAAGTTTCTAGTCACGGAAAGTGAGAGTGTCAGTCCTCTTTTGCTTAAGTCGGCATTGTGCGTTTTGAATTTAATTCCGATGCAATTTCTGTGTTTCATCGTCAATAAGAAGGTCCAAGGGATACAGTAAACCAGAAGTGAAGCATCGGAATCTAAAACTGGACTCACAGGAGATGTTCAAATCATAGAAAGTGAGAGAGTCAGTCCTCTTGTACTTAAGTCGCCATTGTGATTTTGGTATTAAATGCGGATGCAATTTCTGTGTTTCATCGTCAATAAGAAGGTCCAAGGGATACAGTAAACCTGAAGTGAAGCATCAGAATCTAAAACTGGACTCACAGGAGAGGTTCAAATCATAGAAAGTGAGAGTGTCAGTCCTCTTGTACATACGTCGGCATTGTACCTTTTGTATTAATTTCGGATGCAAACTCTGTGTTTCATCGTCAATTAGAAGGTCCAAGGGATACTGTAAACCTGAAGTGAAGCATCGGAATCTAAAACTGGACTCACAGGAGAGGTTCAAATCATAGAAAGTTAGAGTGTCAGTTCTCTTGTACTTAAATCGGCATTGTGCCTTTTGAATTTAATTCCAATGCTTTTCTGTGTTTCATTATCAATAAGAAGGTCCAAGGGATACAGTAAACCTGAAGTGTAGCATCGGAATCTAAAACTGGACTCACAGGAGAGGTTCGAATCATAGAATGTTAGAATGTCAGTCCTCTTGCACTTAAGTCGGCATTGTGCCTTGTGTATTAAATTCGGATGCAATTTCTGTGTTTCATCGTCAATAAGAAGGTGCAAGGTATACAGTTAACCAGAAGTGAAGCATCGGAATCTAAAACTGGACTCACAGAAGAGGTTCAAATCATAGAAAGTAAGAGTGTCAGTCCAATTGTACTTAAGTCGACATTGTGCCATTTGTATTAAATTCGGATGCAATTTCTGTGTTTCATCGTCAATAAGAAGGTCCAAGGGATACAGTAAACCTGAAGTGAAGCATCGGAATCCAAAACTGGACTCACAGGAGAGGTTCAAATCATAGAAAGTGAGAGTGTCAGTCCTCTTGTACTTAAGTCGCCATTGTGTCTTTTGTATTAAATTCGGATGCAATTTCTGTGTTTCATCGTCAATAAGAAGGTCCAAGGGATACAGTAAACTTGAAGTGAAGCATCGGAATATAAAACTAGACTCACAGGAGAGGTTCAAATCATAGAAAGTTAGAGTGTCAGTCCCCTTGTACTTAAGTCGGCATTGTGCCTTTTGTATTAAATTAGGATGCAAACTCTGTGTTTCGTCGTTAATAAGAAGGTCCAAGGGATACAGTAAACCTGAAGTGAAGCATCGGAATCTAAAACTGGACTCACAGGAGAGGTTCAAATCATAGAAAGTTAGAGTGTCAGTCCTCTTGTACTTAAGTCGGCATTGTGCCATTTAGATTTAATTCCGATGCAATTTCTGTGTTTCATCGTCAATAAGAAAGTCCAAGGGATTCAGTAAACCTCAAATGAAGCATCGGAATCTAAAACAGGACTCACAGGAGAGGTTCATATCATAGAAAGTGAGAGTGTCAGTCCTCTTTTGCTTAAGTCGGAATTGTGCATTTTGAATTTAATTCCGATGCAATTTCTATGTTTCATCGTCAATAAGAAGGTCCAAGGGATACAGTAAACCTGAAGCGAAGCATCGGAATCTAAAACTGGACTCACAGGAGATGTTCAAATCATAGACAGTGAGAGAGTCAGTCTTCTTGTACTTAAGTCGCCATTGTGATTTTGGTATTAAATTCGGATGCAATTTCTGTGTTTCATCGTCAATAAGAAGGTCCAAGGGATACAGTAAAAATGAAGTGAAGCATCGGAATCTAAGACTGGACTCATAGGTGAGGTTCAAATCAGAGAAAGTTGGAGTGTCAGTCCCCTTGTACTTACGTCGTAATTGTACCTTTTGTATTAAATTCGGATGCAAACTCTGTGTTTCATCGTCAATTAGAAGGTCCAAGGGATACAGTAAACCTGAAGTGAAGCATCGGAATCTAAAACTGGACTCACAGGAGAGGTTCAAATCATAGAAAGTGAGAGTGTCAGTCCTCTTGTACTTAAGACGGCAATGTGCCTTTTGAATTTAATTCCGATGCAATTTCTGTGTTTCATCGTCAATAAGAAGGTGCAAGGTATACAGTAAACCTGAAGTGAAGCATCGGAATCTAAATCTGACCTCACAGGAGAGGTTCGAATCATAGAAAGTGAGAGTGTCAGTCCTCTTGTACTTAAGTCGCAATTGTGCCTTTTGTATTAAATTCGGATGCAATTTCTGTGTTTCGTCGTCAATAAGAAGGTCCAAGGGATACAGTAAACCTGAAGTGAAGCATCGGAATCTAAAACTGGACTCACAGGAGAGGTTCAAATCATAGAAAGTTAGAGTGTCATGTCCCTTGTACTTAAATCGGCATTGTGCCTTTTGAATTTAATTCCAATGCTTTTCTGTGTTTCATTATCAATAAGAAGGTCCAAGGGATACAGTAAACCTGAAGTGTAGCATCGGAATCTAAAACTGGACTCACAGGAGAGGTTCGAATCATAGAATGTTAGAATGTCAGTCCTCTTGCACTTAAGTCGGCATTGTGCCTTGTGTATTAAATTCGGATGCAATTTCTGTGTTTCATCGTCAATAAGAAGGTGCAAGGTATACAGTTAACCAGAAGTGAAGCATCGGAATCTAAAACTGGACTCACAGAAGAGGTTCAAATCATAGAAAGTAAGAGTGTCAGTCCTCTTGTACTTAAGTCGACATTGTGCCATTTGTATTAAATTCGGATGCAATTTCTGTGTTTCATCGTCAATTAGAAGGTCCAAGGGATACAGTAAACCTGAAGTGAAGCATCGGAATCCAAAACTGGACTCACAGGAGAGGTTCAAATCATAGAAAGTGAGAGTGTCAGTCCTCTTGTACTTAAGTCGCCATTGTGTCTTTTGTATTAAATTCGGATGCAATTTCTGTGTTTCATCGTCAATAAGAAGGTCCAAGGGATACAGTAAACTTGAAGTGAAGCATCGGAATCCAAAACTGGACTCACAGGAGAGGTTCAAATCATAGAAAGTTAGAGTGTCAGTCCCCTTGTACTTAAGTCGGCATTGTGCCTTTTGTATTAAATTCGGATGCAAACTCTGTGTTTCGTCGTTAATAAGAAGGTCCAAGGGATACAGTAAACCTGAAGTGAAGCATCGGAATCTAAAACTGGACTCACAGGAGAGGTTCAAATCATAGAAAGTTAGAGTGTCAGTCCTCTTGTACTTAAGTCGGCATTGTGCCATTTAGATTTAATTCCGATGCAATTTCTGTGTTTCATCGTCAATAAGAAAGTCCAAGGGATTCAGTAAACCTCAAATGAAGCATCGGAATCTAAAACAGGACTCACAGGAGAGGTTCATATCATAGAAAGTGAGAATGTCAGTCCTCTTTTGCTTAAGTCGGAATTGTGCATTTTGAATTTAATTCCGATGCAATTTCTATGTTTCATCGTCAATAAGAAGGTCCAAGGGATACAGTAAACCTGAAGTGAAGCATCGGAATCTAAAACTGGACTCACAGGAGATGTTCAAATCATAGAAAGTGAGAGAGTCAGTCTTCTTGTACTTAAGTCGCCATTGTGATTTTGGTATTAAATTCGGATGCAATTTCTGTGTTTCATCGTCAATAAGAAGGTCCAAGGGATACAGTAAACCTGAAGTGAAGCATCGGAATCTAAAACTGGACTCATAGGAGAGGTTCAAATCAGAGAAAGTTGGAGTGTCAGTCCCCTTGTACTTAAGTCGACATTGTGCCATTTGTATTAAATTCGGATGCAATTTCTGTGTTTCATCGTCAATAAGAAGGTCCAAGGGATACAGTAAACCTGAAGTGAAGCATCGGAATCTAAAACTGGACTCACAGGAGAGGTTCAAATCATAGAAAGTGAGAGTGTCAGTCCTCTTGTACTTAAGTCGCCATTGTGCTATTTGTCTTAAATTCGGATGCAATTTCTGCGTTTCATCGTCAATAAGAAGGTCGAAGGGATACAGTAAACCTGAAGTGAAGCATCGGAATCCAAAACTGAACTTACAGGAAAGGTACAAATCATAGAAAGTTAGAGTGTCAGTCCTCTTGTACTTAAGTCGGCATTGTGCCTTTTGTATTAAATTCGGATGCAAACTCTGTGTTTCCTCGTCAATAAGAAGGTCCAAGCGATACAGTAAACCTGAAGTGAAGCATCGGAATCTAAAACTGGACTCACAGGAGAGGTACAAATCATAGAAAGTTAGAGTGTGAGTCCTCTTGTACTTAAGTCGGCATTGTGCCATTTGAATTTAATTCCGATGCAATTTCTGTGTTTCATCGTCAATAAGAAGGTCCAAGGGATACAGTAAATCTGAAGTGAAGCATCGGAATCTGAAACTGGGCTCACAGGAAATGTTCAAATCATAGAAAGTGAGAGTGTCAGTCCTCTTGTACTTAAGTCGACATTGTGCCATTTGTATTAAATTCGGATGCAATTTCTGTGTTTCATCGTCAATAAGAAGGTCCAAGAGATACAGTAAACCTGAAGTGAAGCATCGGAATCTAAAACTGGACTCACTAAAGAGGTTCAAATCATAGAAAGTTAGAGTGTCAGTCCTCTTGTACTTAAGTCGGCATTGTACCTTTTGTATTAAATTCGGATGCAAACTCTGTGTTTCATCGTCAATTAGAAGGTCCAAGGGATACAGTAAACCTAAAGTGAACCATCGGAATCTAAAACTGGACTCACAGGAGAGGTTCAAATCAGAGAAAGTGAGAGTGTCAGTCCTCTTGTACTTAAGTCGGAATTGTGCCTTTTGAATTTAATTCCGATGCAATTTCTGTGTTTCATCGTCAATAAGAAGGTGCAAGGTATACAGTAAACCTGAAGTGAAGCATCGTAATCTAAATCTGACCTCACAGGAGAAGTTCGAATCATGCAAAGTGAGAGTGTCAGTGCTCTTGTACTTAAGTCAGCATTGTGCCATTTGTATTAAAGTCGGATGCAATTTCTGTGTTTCATCGTCAATAAGAAGGTCCAAGGGATACAGTAAACCTGAAGTGTAGCATCGGAATCTAAAACTGGACTCACAGGAGAGGTTCAAATCATAGAAAGTTAGAATGTCAGTCCTCTTGTACTTAAGTCGGCATTGTGCCTTGTGTATTAAATTCGGATGCAATTTCTGTGTTTCATCGTCAATAAGAAGGTGCAAGGTATACAGTAAACCTGAAGTGAAGCATCGGAATCTAAAACTGGACTCACAGGAGAGGTTCAAATCATAGAAAGTAAGAGTGTCAGTCCTCTTGTACTTAAGTCGACATTGTCCCATTTGTATTAAATTCGGATGCAATTTCTGTGTTTCATCGTCAATAAGAAGGTTCAAGAGATACAGTAAACCTGAAGTGAAGCATCGGAATCTAAAACTGGACTCACAGGAGAGGTTCAAATCATTGAAAGTGAGAGTGTCAGTCCTCTTGTACTTAAGTCGCCATTGTGCCTTTTGTATTAAATTTGGATGCAATTTCTGTGTTTCATCGTCTATAAGAAGGTCCAAGGGATACAGTAAACCTGAAGTGAAGCATCGGAATCCAAAACTGGACTCACAGGAGAGGTTCAAATCATAGAAAGTTAGAGTGTCAGCCCTCTGGTACTTAAGTCGGCATTGTGCCTTTTGTATTAAATTCGTATGCAAACTCTGTATTTCGTCGTCAATAAGAAGGTCCAAGGGATGCAGTAAACCTGAAGTGAAGCATCGGAATCTAAAACTGGACTCACAGGAGAGGTTCAAATCATAGAAAGTTAGAGTGTCAGTCCTCTTGTACTTAAGTCGGCATTGTGCCATTTGAATTTAATTCCGACGCAATTTCTGTGTTTCATCGTCAATAAGAAAGTCCAAGGGATACAGTAAACTTGAAGTGAAGCATCGGAATCTAAAACTGGACTCACAGGAGAGGTTCAAATCATAGAAAGTGAGAGTGTCAGTCCTCTTTTGCTTAAGACGGCATTGTGCGTTTTGAATTTAATTCCGATGCAATTTCTGTGTTTCATCGTCAATAAGAAGGTCCAAGGGATACAGTAAACCTGAAGTGAAGCATCGGAATCTAAACCTGCACTCACAGGAGAGGTTCAAGTCATAGTAAGTGAGAGTGTCAGTCCTCTTGTACTTAAAACGGCATTGTGCCTTTTGAATTTAATTCCGATGCAATTTATGTGTTTCATCGTCAATAAGAAGGTGCAAGGTATACAGTAAACCTGAAGTGAAGCATCGGAATCTAAATCTGACCTCACAGGAGAGGTTCGAATCATAGAAAGTGAGAGTGTAAGTCCTCTTGTACTTAAGTCGCCATTGTGATTTTGGTAATAAATTCGGATGCAATTTCTGTGTTTCATCGTCAATAAGAAGGTCCAAGGGATACAGTAAACCTGAAGTGATGCATCGGAATCTAAAACTGGACTCACAGGAGAGGATCAAATCATAGAAAGTGAGAGAGTCAGTCCTCTTGCACTTAAGTCGCCATTGTGATTTTGGTACTAAATTCGGATGCAATTTCTGTGTTTCATCGTCAATAAGAAGCGGCAAGGGATACAGTAAACCTGAAGTGAAGCATCGGAATCTAAAACTGGACTCACAGGAGAGGATCAAATCATAGAAAGTTAGAGTGTCAGTCCTCTTGTACTTACGTCGGCATTGTACCTTTTGTATTAAATTCGGATGCAAACTCTGAGTTTCATCGTCAATTAGAAGGTCCAAGGGATACAGTAAACCTGAAGTGAAGCATCGGAATCTAAAACTGGACTCACAGGAGAGGTTCAAATCATAGAAAGTGAGAGTGTCAGTCCTCTTGTACTTAAAACGGCATTGTGCCTTTTGAATTTAATTCCGATGCAATTTCTGTGTTTCATCGTCAATAAGAAGGTGCAAGGTATACAGATAACCAGAAGTGAAGCATCGGAATCTAAATCTGACCTCAGAGGAGAGGTTCGAATCATAGAAAGTGAGAGTGTCAGTCCTCTTGTACTTAAGTCGGCATTGTGCCATTTGTATTAAATTCGGATGCAATTTCTGTGTTTCATCGTCAATAAGAAGGTCCAAGGGATACAGTAAAACTGAAGTGTAGCATCGGAATCTAAAACTGGACTCACAGGAGAGGTTCAAATCATAGAAAGTTAGAATGTCAGCCCTCTTGTACTTAAGTCGGCATTGTGCCTTGTGTATTAAATTTGGATGCAATTTCTGTGTTTCATCGTCAATAAGAAGGTGCAAGGTATACAGTAAACCTGAAGTGAAGCATCGGAATCTAAAACTGGACTCACAGGAGAGGTTCAAATCATAGAAAGTAAGAGTGTCAGTCCTCTTGTACTTAAGTCGACATTGTCCCATTTGTATTAAATTCGGATGCAATTTCTGTGTTTCATCGTCAATAAGAAGGTTCAAGAGATACAGTATACCTGAAGTGAAGCATCGGAATCTAAAACTGGACTCACAGGAGAGGTTCAAATCATACAAAGTGAGAGTGTCAGTCCTCTTGTACTTAAATCGCCATTGTGCCTTTTGTATTAAATTCGGATGCAATTTCTGTGTTTCATCGTCTACAAGAAGGTCCAAGGGATACAGTAAACCTGAAGTGAAGCATCGGAATCCAAAACTGGACTCACAGGAGAGGTTCAAATCATAGAAAGTTAGAGTGTCAGTCCTCTTGTACTTAAGTCGGCATTGTGCCTTTTGTATTAAATTCGGATGCAAACTCTGTATTTCGTCGTCAATAAGAAGGTCCAAGGGATACAGTAAACCTGAAGTCAAGCATCGGAATCTAAAACTGGACTCACAGGAGAGGTTGAAATCATAGAAAGTTAGAGTGTCAGTCCTCTTGCACGTACGTCGGCATTGTGCCTTTTGTATTAAATTCGGATGCAAACTCTGTGTTTCATCGTGAATAAGAAGGTCCAAGGGATACAGTAAACCTGAAGTGAAGCATCGGAATCTAAAACTGGACTCACAGGAGAGGTTCAAATCATAGAAAGTTTGAGTGTCAGTCCTCTTGTACTTAAGTCGGCATTGTGCGTTTTGAATTTAATGCCGATGCAATTTCTGTGTTTCATCGTCAATAAGAAGGTCCAAGGGATACAGTAAACCCAAAGTGAAGCATCGGAATCTAAACCTGGACTCACAGGAGATGATCAAATCATAGAAAGTGAGAGAGTCAGTCCTCTTGTACTTAAGTCGCCATTGTGATTTTGGTATTAAATTCGGATGCGATTTCTGTGTTTCATCGTCAATAAGAAGGTCCAAGGGATACAGTAAACCTGAAGTGAAGCATCGGAATCTAAAACTGGACTCACAGGAGAGGATCAAATCATAGAAAGTTAGAGTGTCGGTCCTCTTGTACTTAAGTCGTCATTGTACCTTTTGTATTAAATTCGGATGCAAACTCTGTTTTTCATCGTCAATTGGAAGGTCCAAGGGATACAGTAAACCTGAAGAGAAGCATCGGAATCTAAAACTGGGCTCACAGGAGAGGTTCAAATCATAGAAAGTGAGAGTGTCAGTCCTCTTGTACTTAAAACGGCATTGTGCCTTTTGAATTTAATTCCGATGCAATTTATGTGTTTCATCGTCAATAAGAAGGTGCAAGGTATACAGTAAACCTGAAGTGAAGCATCGGAATCTAAATCTGACCTCACAGGAGAGGTTCGAATCATAGAAAGTGAGAGTGTAAGTCCTCTTGTACTTAAGTCGCCATTGTGATTTTGGTAATAAATTAGGATGCAATTTCTGTGTTTCATCGTCAGTAAGAAGGTCCAAGGGATACAGTAAACCTGAAGTGATGCATCGGAATCTAAAACTGGACTCACAGGAGAGGATCAAATCATAGAAAGTGAGAGAGTCAGTCCTCCTGCACTTAATTCGCCATTGTGATTTTGGTATTAAATTCGGATGCAATTTCTGTGTTTCATCGTCAATAAGAAGCTGCAAGGGATACAGTAAACCTGAAGTGAAGCATCGGAATCTAAAACTGGACTCACAGGAGAGGATCAAATCATAGAAAGTTAGAGTGTCAGTCCTCTTGTACTTACGTCGGCATAGTACCTTTTGTATTAAGTTCGGATGCAAACTCTGTGTTTCATCGTCAATTAGAAGGTCCAAGGGATACAGTAAACCTGAAGTGAAGCATCGGAATCTAAAACTGGACTCACAGGAGAGGTTCAAATCATAGAAAGTTAGAATGTCAGTCCTCTTGTACTTAAAACGGCATTGTGCCTTTTGAATTTAATTCCGATGCCATTTCTGTGTTTCATCGTCAATAAGAAGGTGCAAGGTATACAGTAAACCTGAAGTGAAGCATCGGAATCTAAATCTGACCTCAGAGGAGAGGTTCGAATCATAGAAAGTGAGAGTGTCAGTCCTCTTGTACTTAAGTCGCAATTGTGCCATTTGTATTAAATTCGGATGCAATTTTGGTGTTTCGTCGTCAATAAGAAGGTCCAAGGGATACAGTAAACCTGAGGTGAGGCATCGGAATCTAAAACTGGACTCACAGGGGTGGTTCAAATCATAGAAAGTGAGAGTGTCAGTCCTCTTGTACTTAAGTCGGCATTGTGCCTTTTGAATTTAATTCCGAAGCTATTTCTGTGTTTCATTGTCAATAAGAAGGTCCAAGGGATACAGTAAACCTGAAGTGAAGCATCGGAACCTAAAACTGGACTCACAGTAGAGATTCAAATGATAGAAAGTGAGAGTGTCAGTCCTCTTGTACTTAAGTCGGCATTGTGCCATTTGTATTAAATTCGGATGCAATTTCTGTGTTTCATCGTCAATAAGAAGGTCCAAGGGATACAGTAAACCTGAAGTGTAGCATCGGAATCTAAAACTGGACTCACAGGAGAGGTTCAAATCATAGAAAGTTAGAATGTCAGCCCTCTTGTACTTAAGTCGGCATTGTGCCTTGTGTATTAAATTTGGATGCAATTTCTGTGTTTCATCGTCAATAAGAAGGTGCAAGGTATACAGTAAACCTGAAGTGAAGCATCGGAATCTAAAACTGGACTCACAGGAGAGGTTCAAATCATAGAAAGTAAGGGTGTCAGTCCTCTTGTACTTAAGTCGACATTGTCCCAATTGTAATAAATTCGGATGCGAATTCTGTGTTTCATCGTCAATAAGAAGGTTCAAGAGATACAGTAAACCTGAAGTGAAGCATCGGAATCTAAAACTGGACTCACAGGAGAGGTTCAAATCATAGAAAGTGAGAGTGTCAGTCCTCTTGTACTTAAATCGCCATTGTGCCTTTTGTATTAAATTCGGATGCAATTTCTGTGTTTCATCGTCTATAAGAAGGTCCAAGGGATACAGTAAACCTGAAGTGAAGCATCGGAATCCAAAACTGGACTCACAGGAGAGGTTCAAATCATAGAAAGTTAGAGTGTCAGTCCTCTTGTACTTAAGTCGGCATTGTGCCTTTTGTATTAAATTCGGATGCAAACTCTATATTTCGTCGTCAATAAGAAGGTCCAAGGAATACAGTAAACCTGAAGTGAAGCATCGGAATCAAAAACTGGACTCACAGGTGAGGTTCAAATCATAGAAAGTTAGAGTGTCAGTCCTCTTGTACTTAAGTCGGCATTGTGCCATTTGAATTTAATTCCGACGCAATTTCTGTGTTTCATCGTCAATACGAAAGTCCAAGGGATACAGTAAACCTGAAGTGAAGCATCGGAATCTAAAACTGGACTCACAGGAGAGGTTCAAATCATAGAAAGTGAGAGTGTCAGTCCTCTTTTGCGTAAGTCGGCATTGTGCGTTTTGAATTTAATTCCGATGCAATTTCTGTGTTTCATCGTCAATAAGAAGGTCCAAGGGATACAGTAAACCTGAAGTGAAGCATCGGAATCTAAAACTGGACTCACAGGAGATGATCAAATCATAGAAAGTGAGAGTGTAAGTCCTCTTGTACTTAAGTTGCCATTGTGATTTTGGTATTAAATTCGGATGCAATTTCTGTGTTTCATCGTCAATAAAAAGGTCCAAGGGATACAGTAAACCTGAAGTGATGCATCGGAATCTAAAACTGGACTCACAGGAGAGGATCAAATCATAGAAAGTGAGAGAGTCAGTCCTCTTGCACTTAAGTCGCCATTGTGATTATGGTATTAAATTCGGATGCAATTTCTGTGTTTCATCGTCAATAAGAAGCTGCAAGGGATACAGTAAACCTGAAGTGAAGAATCGGAATCTCAAACTGGACTCACAGGAAAGGATCAAATCATAGAAAGTTAGAGTGTCAGTCCTCTTGTACTTACGTCGGCATTGAACCTTTTGTATTAAATTCGGATGCAAACTCTGTGTTTCATCGTCAATTAGAAGGTCCAAGGGATGCAGTAAACCTGAAGTGAAGCATCGGAATCTAAAACTGGACTCACAGGAGAGGTTCAAATCATAGAAAGTGAGAGTGTCAGTCCTTTTGTACTTAAAACGGCATTGTGCCTTTTGAATTTAATTCCGATGCAACTTCTGTGTTTCATCGTCAATAAGAAGGTGCAAGGTATACAGTAAACCTGAAGTGAAGCATCGGAATCTAAATCTGAACTCAGAGGAGAGGTTCGAATCATAGAAAGTGAGAGTGTCAGTCCTCTTGTACTTAAGTCGCAATTGTGCCATTTGTATTAAATTCGGATGCAATTTCGGTGTTTCGTCGTCAATAAGAAGGTCCAAGGGATACAGTAAACCTGAAGTGAGGCATCGGAATCTAAAACTGGACTCACAGGGGTGGTTCAAATCATAGAACGTGAGAGTGTCAGTCCTCTTGTACTTAAGTCGCCATTGTGCCTTTTGTTTTAAATTCGGATGCAATTTCTGTTTTCATCGTCAATAAGAAGGTCCAAGGGATACAGTAAACCTGAAGTAAAGCATCGAAATCTAAAACTGGACTCACAGGAGAGGTTCAAATCATAGAAAGTTTGAGTGTCAGTCCTGTTGTACTTAAGTCGGCATTGTGACTTTTGTATTAAATTCGGATGCAAACTCTGTGTTTCATCGTCAATAAGATGGTCCAAGGGATAGAGTAAACCTGAAGTGAAGCATCGGAATCTAAAACTGGACTCACAGGAGAGGTTCAAATCATAAAAAGTTAGAGTGTCGGTCCTCTTGTACTTAAGTCGGCATTGTGCTTTTTGAATTTAATTCCGAAGCTATTTCTGTGTTTCATTTTCAATAAGAAGGTCCAAGGGATACAGTAAACCTGAAGTGAAGCATCGGAACCTAAAACTGGACTCACAGTAGAGATTCAAATCATAGAAAGTGAGAGTGTCAGTCCTCTTGTACTTAAGTCGGCATTGTGCCATTTGTATTAAATTCGCATGCAATTTCTGTGTTTCATCGTCAATAAGATGGTCCAAGGGATACAGTAAACTTGAAGTGAAGCATCGGAATCTAAAACTGGACTCACAGGAGAGGTTCAAATCATAAAAAGTTAGAATGTCAGCCCTCTTGTACTTAAGTCGGCATTATGCCTTGTGTATTAAATTTGGATGCAATTTCTGTGTTTCATCGTCAATAAGAAGGTGCAAGGTATACAGTAAACCTGAAGTGAAGCATCGGAATCTAAAACTGGACTCACAGGAGAGGTTCAAATCATAGAAAGTAAGGGTTTCAGTCCTCTTGTACTTAAGTCGACATTGTCCCATTTGTATTAAATTCGGATGCAATTTCTGTGTTTCATCGTCAATAAGAAGGTTCAAGAGATACAGTAAACCTGAAGTGTAGCATCGGAATCTAAAACTGGACTCACAGGAGAGGTTCAAATCATAGAAAGTGAGAGTGTCAGTCCTCTTGTACTTAAATCGCCATTGTGCCTTTTGTATTAAATTCGGATGCAATTTCTGTGTTTCATCGTCTATAAGAAGGTCCGAGGGATACAGTAAACCTGAAGTGAAGCATCGGAATCCAAAACTGGACTCACAGGAGAGGTTCATATCATAGAAAGTTAGAGTGTCAGTCCTCTTGTACTTAAGTCGGCATTGTGCCTTTTGTATTAAATTCGGATGCAAACTCTGTATTTCGTCGTCAATAAGAAGGTCCAAGGGATACAGTGAACCTGAAGTGAAGCATCGGAATCTAAAACTGGACTCACAGGAGAGGTTCAAATCATAGAAAGTTAGAGTGTCAGTCCTCTTGTACTTAAGTCGGCATTTTGCCATTTGAATTTAATTCCGACGCAATTTCTGTGTTTCATCGTCAATACGAAAGTCCAAGGGATACAGTAAACCTGAAGTGAAGCATCGGAATCTAAAACTGGACTCACAGGAGAGGTTCAAATCATAGAAAGTGAGAGTGTCAGTCCTCTTTTGCGTAAGTCGGCATTGTGCGTTTTGAATTTAATTCCGATGCAATTTCTGTGTTTCATCGTCAATAAGAAGGTCCAAGGGATACAGTAAACCTGAAGTGAAGCATCGGAATCTAAAACTGGACTCACAGGAGATGATCAAATCATAGAAAGTGAGAGTGTAAGTCCTCTTGAACTTAAGTTGCCATTGTGATTTTGGTATTAAATTCGGATGCAATTTCTGTGTTTCATCGTCAATAAGAAGGTCCAAGGGATACAGTAAACCTGAAGTGATGCATCGGAATCTAAAACTGGACTCACAGGAGAGGATCAAATCATAGAAAGTGAGAGAGTCAGTCCTCTTGCACTTAAGTCGCCATTGTGATTATGGTATTAAATTCGGATGCAATTTCTGTGTTTCATCGTCAATAAGAAGCTGCAAGGGATACAGTAAACCTGAAGTGAAGCATCGGAATCTAAAACTGGACTCACAGGAGAGGATCAAATCATAGAAAGTTAGAGTGTCAGTCCTCTTGTACTTACGTCGGCATTGAACCTTTTGTATTAAATTCGGATGCAAACTCTGTGTTTCATCGTCAATTAGAAGGTCCAAGGGATACAGTAAACCTGAAGTGGAGCATCGGAATCTAAAACTGGACTCACAGGAGAGGTTCAAATCATAGAAAGTGAGAGTGTCAGTCCTTTTGTACTTAAAACGGCATTGTGCCTTTTGAATTTAATTCCGATGCAACTTCTGTGTTTCATCGTCAATAAGAAGGTGCAAGGTATACAGTAAACCTGAAGTGAAGCATCGAAATCTAAATCTGACCTCAGAGGAGAGGTTCGAATCATAGAAAGTGAGAGTGTCAGTCCTCTTGTACTTAAGTCGCAATTGTGCCATTTGTATTAAATTCGGATGCAATTTCGGTGTTTCGTCGTCAATAAGAAGGTCCAAGCGATACAGTAAACCTGAAGTGAGGCATCGGAATCTAAAACTGGACTCACAGGGGTGGTTCAAATCATAGAACGTGAGAGTGTCAGTCCTCTTGCACTTAAGTCGCCATTGTGCCTTTTGTTTTAAATTCGGATGCAATTTCTGTTTTCATCGTCAATAAGAAGGTCCAAGGGATACAGTAAACCTGAAGTAAAGCATCGAAATCTAAAACTGGACTCACAGGAGAGGTTCAAATCATAGAAAGTTAGAGTGTCAGTCCTGTTGTACTTAAGTCGGCATTGTGACTTTTGTATTAAATTCGGATGCAAACTCTGTGTTTCATCGTCAATAAGATGGTCCAGGGGATAGAGTAAACCTGAAGTGAAGCATCGGAATCTAAAACTGGACTCACAGGAGAGGTTCAAATCATAAAAAGTTAGAGTGTCGGTCCTCTTGTACTTAAGTCGGCATTGTGCTTTTTGAATTTAATTCCGAAGCTATTTCTGTGTTTCATTTTCAATAAGAAGGTCCAAGGGGTACAGTAAACCTGAAGTGAAGCATCGGAACCTAAAACTGGACTCACAGTAGAGATTCAAATCATAGAAAGTGAGATTGTCAGTCCTCTTGTACTTAAGTCGGCATTGTGCCATTTGTATTAAATTCGCATGCAATTTCTGTGTTTCATCGTCAATAAGAAGGTCCAAGGGATACAGTAAACCTGAAGTGAAGCATCGGAATCTAAAACTTGACTCACAGGAGAGGTTCAATCATAGAAATTTAGAGTGTCAGTCCTCTTGTACTTACGACGGCATTGTACCTTTTGTATTAAATTCGGATGCAAACTCTGTGTTTCATGGTCAATTAGAAGGTCCAAGGGATACAGTAAACCTGAATTGAAGCATCGGAATCTAAAACTGGACTCACAGGAGTGGTTCAAATCATAGAAAGTTAGAGTGTCAGTTCTCTTATACTTAAGTCGGCATTGTGCCTTTTGAATTTAATTCCAATGCTTTTTCTGTGTTTCATTGTCACTAAGAAGGTCCAAGGGATACAGTAAACCTGAGGTAAAGCATCGGAATCTAAAACTGGACTCACAGGAGAGGTTCAAATCATAGAAGGTTAGAGTGTCAGTCCTCTTGTACTTAAGTCGGCATTGTGCCTTTTGTATTAAATTCGGATGCAAACTCTGTGTTTCATGGTCAATAAGAAGGTCCAAGGGATAGAGTAAACCTGAAGTGAAGCATCGGAATCTAAAACTGGACTCACTGGAGAGGTTCAAATCAAAAAAAGTTAGAGTGTCAGTCCTCTTGTACTTAAGTCGCCATTGTGCCTTTTGTAATAAATTCGGATGCAATTTCTGTTTTCATCGTCAATAAGAAGGTCCAAGGGATACAGTAAACCTGAAGTAAAGCATCGGAATCTAAAACTGGACTCACAGGAGAGGTTCAAATCATAGTAAGTTAGAGTGTCAGTCCTCTTGTACTTAAGTCGGCATTGTGCCATTTGAATTGAATTCGGATGCACACTCTGTGTTTCATCGTCAATAAGAAGGTCCAAGGGATAGAGTAAACCTGAAGTGAAGCATCGGAATCTAAAACTGGGCTCACAGGAGAGGTCCAAATCATAAAAAGTTAGAGTGTCAGTCCTCTTGTACTTAATTCGGCATTGTGCCTTTTGAATTTAATTCCGATGCTATTTCTGTGTTTCATTGTCAATAAGAAGGTCCCAGGGATACAGTAAACCTGAAGTGAAGCATCGGAACCTAAAACTGGACTTACAGGAGAGATTCAAATCATAGAAAGTGAGAGTGTCAGTCCTCTTGTACTTAAGTCGGCATGTGCCATTTGTATTAAATTCGCATGCAATTTCTGTGTTTCATCGTCAATAAGAAGGACCAAGGGATTCAGAAAACCTGAAGTGAAGCATCGGAATCTAAGACTGGACTCACAGGAGAGGTTCAAATCATAGAAAGTTAGAGTGTCAGGCCTATTGTACTTACGACGGCATTGTACCTTTTGTACTAAATTCGGATGCAAACTCTGTGTTTCATCGTCAATTAGAAGGTCCAAGGGATACAGTAAACCTGAAGTGAAGCATCGGAATCTAAAACTGGACTCACAGGAGAGGTTCAAATCATAGAAAGTTAGAGTGTCAGTTCTCTTGTACTTATGTCGGCATTGTGATTGTTGAATTTAATTCCAATGCTTTATCTGTGTTTCATTGTCAATAAGAAGGTCCAAGGGATACAGTAAACCTGAAGTGTAGCATCGGAATCTAAAACTGGACTCACAGGAGAGGTTCAAATCATAGAAAGTAAGAGTGTCAGTCCTCTTGTACTAAGTCGACATTGTGCCATTTGTATTAAATTCGGATGCAATTTCTGTGTTTTATCGTCAATAAGAAGGTCCAAGGGATACAGTAAACCTGAAGTGAAGCATCGGAAACCAAAACTGGACTCACAGGAGAGGTTCAAATGATAGAAAGTTAGAGTGTCAGTCCTCTTGTACTTAAGTCGGCATTGTGCCTTTTGTATTAAATTCGGAAGCAAACTCTGTGTTTCGTCGTCAATAAGAAGGTCCAAGGTATACAGTAAACCTGATGTGAAGCATCGGAATCTAAAACTGGACTCACAGGAGATGTTCAAATCATAGAAAGTTAGAGTGTCAGTCCTCTTGTACTTAAGTCGGCATTGTGCCATTTGAATTTAATTCCGATGCAATTTCTGTGTTTCATCGTCAATAAGAAGGTCCAAGGTATACAGTAAACCTGAAGTGAAGCATCGGAATCTAAAACAGGACTCACAAGAGAGGTTCAAATCATAGAAAGTGAGAGTGTCAGTCCTCTTTTGCTTAATTCGGCATTGTGCGTTTTGAATTTAATTCCGATGCAATTTCTGTGTTTCATTGTCAATAAGAAGGTCCAAGGGATACAGTAAACCTGAAGTGAAGCATCGGAACCTAAAACTGGACTCACAGGAGAGGTGCAAATCATAGAAAGTGAGAGTGTCAGTCCTCTTGTACTTAAGTCGACATTGTGCCTTTTGTATTAAATTCGGATGCAATTTCTGTTTTCATCGTCAATAAGAATGTCCAAGGGATACAGTAAACCTGAAGTAAAGCATCGGAAACCAAAACTGGACTCACAGGAGAGGTTCAAATGATAGAAAGTTAGAGTGTCAGTCCTCTTGTACTTAAGTCGGCATTGTGCCTTTTGTATTAAATTCGGAAGCAAACTCAGTGTTTCGTCGTCAATAAGAAGGTCCAAGGGATACAGTAAACCTGATGTGAAGCATCGGAATCTAAAACTGGACTCACAGGTGATGTTCAAATAATAGAAAGTGAGAGTGTCAGTCCTCTTGTACTTAAGTCGCCATTGTGCCTTTTGTGTTAATCTCGAATGCAATTTCTGTTTTCATCGTCAATAAGAAGGTCCAAGGGATACAGTAAACCTGAAGTAAAGCATCGGAATCTAAAACAGGACTCACAGGAGAGGTTCAAATCATAGAAAGTTAGAGTGTCAGTCCTATTGTACTTAAGTCGGCATTGTGCCTTTTGTATTAAATTCGGATGCAAACTCTGTGTTTCATCGTCAGTAAGAAGGTCCAAGGGATACAGTAAACCTGAAGTGAAGCATCGGAATCTAAAACTGGACTCACAGGAGAGGTTAAAATCATAAAAAGTTAGAGTGTCTGTCCTCTTGTACTTAAGTCGGCATTGTGCCTTTTGAATATAATTCCGATGCTATTTCTGTGTTTCATTGTGAATAAGAAGGTCCAAGGGATACAGTAAACCTGAAGTGAAGCATCGGAACCTAAAACTGGACTCACAGGAGAGATTCAAATCATAGAAAGTGAGAGTGTCAGTCCTCTTGTACTTAAGTCGGCATTGTGCCACTTGAATGTAATTCCGATGCAATTTCTGTGTTTCATCGTCAATAAGAAGGTCCAAGGGATACAGTAAATCTGAATTGAAGCATCGGAATCTGAGCATGGACTCACAGGAGATGTTCAAATCATAGAAAGTGAGAGTGTCAGTCCTCTTGTAATTAAGTCGGCATTGTGCCTTTTGTATTAAATTCGGATGCAAACTCTGTGTTTCATGGTCAATAAGAAGGTCCAAGGGATAGAGTAAACCTGAAGTGAAGCATCGGAATCTAAAACTGGACTCACAGGAGAGGTTCAAATCAAAAAAAGTTAGAGTGTCAGTCCTCTTGTACTTAAGTCGCCATTGTGCTTTTTGTAATAAATTCGGATGCAATTTCTGTTTTCATCGTCAATAAGAAGGTCCAAGGGATACAGTAAACCTGAAGTAAAGCATCGGAATCTAAAACTGGACTCACAGGAGAGGTTCAAATCATAGTAAGTTAGAGTGTCAGTCCTCTTGTACTTAAGTCGGCATTGTGCCTTTTGTATTAAATTCGGATGCACACTCTGTGTTTCATCGTCAATAAGAAGGTCCAAGGGATAGAGTAAACCTGAAGTGAAGCATCGGAATCTAAAACTGGACTCACAGGAGAGGTTCAAATCATAGAAAGTTAGAGTGTCTGTTCTCTGGTACTTATGTCAGCATTGTACCTGTTGAATTTAATTCCAATGCTTTATCTGTGCTTCATTGTCAATAAGAAGGTCCAAGGGATACAGTAAACCTGAAGTGTAGCATCGGAATCTAAAACTGGACTCACAGGAGAGGTTCAAATCATAGAAAGTAAGAGTGTCAGTCCTCTTGTACTTAAGTCGACATTGTGCCATTTGTATTAAATTCGGATGCAATTTCTGTGTTTCATCGTCAATAAGAAGGTCCAAGGGATACAGTAAACCTGAAGTGAAGCATCGGAAACCAAAACTGGACTCACAGGAGAGGTTCAAATGATAGAAAGTTAGAGTGTCAGTCCTCTTGTACTTAAGTCGGCATTGTGCCTTTTGTATTAAATTCGGAAGCAAACTCTGTGTTTCGTCGTCAATAAGAAGGTCCAAGGGATACAGTAAACCTGAAGTGAAGCATCGGAATCTAAAACAGGACTCACAAGAGAGGTTCAAATCATAGAAAGTGAGAGTGCCAGTCCTCTTTTGCTTAATTCGGCATTGTGCGTTTTGAATTTAATTCCGATGCAATTTCAGTGTTTCATTGTCAATGAGAAGGTCCAAGGGATACAGTAAACCTGAAGTGAAGCATCGGAACCTAAAACTGGACTCACAGGAGAGGTTCAAATCATAGAAAGTGAGAGTGTCAGTCCCCTTGTACTTAAGTCGCCATTGTGCCTTTTGTATTAAATTCGGATGCAATTTCTGTTTTCATCGTCAATAAGAAGGTCCAAGGGATACAGTAAACCTGAAGTAAAGCATCGGAAACCAAAACTGGACTCACAGGAGAGGTTCAAATGATAGAAAGTTAGAGTGTCAGTCCTCTTGTACTTAAGTCGGCATTGTGCCTTTTGTATTAAATTCGGAAGCAAACTCTGTGTTTCGTCGTCAATAAGAAGGTCCAAGGGATACAGTAAACCTGATGTGAAGCATCGGAATCTAAAACTGGACTCACAGGAGATGTTCAAATCATAGAAAGTTAGAGTGTCAGTCCTCTTGTACTTAAGTCGGCATTGTGCCATTTGAATTTAATTCCGATGCAATTTCTGTGTTTCATCGTCAATAAGAAGGTCCAAGGTATACAGTAAACCTGAAGTGAAGCATCGGAATCTAAAACAGGACTCACAAGAGAGGTTCAAATCATAGAAAGTGAGAGTGTCAGTCCTCTTTTGCTTAATTCGGCATTGTGCGTTTTGAATTTAATTCCGATGCAATTTCTGTGTTTCATTGTCAATAAGAAGGTCCAAGGGATACAGTAAACCTGAAGTGAAGCATCGGAACCTAAAACTGGACTCACAGGAGAGGTGCAAATCATAGAAAGTGAGAGTGTCAGTCCTCTTGTACTTAAGTCGCCATTGTGCCTTTTGTATTAAATTCGGATGCAATTTCTGTTTTCATCGTCAATAAGAATGTCCAAGGGATACAGTAAACCTGAAGTAAAGCATCGGAAACCAAAACTGGACTCACAGGAGAGGTTCAAATGATAGAAAGTTAGAGTGTCAGTCCTCTTGTACTTAAGTCGGCATTGTGCCTTTTGTATTAAATTCGGAAGCAAACTCTGTGTTTCGTCGTCAATAAGAAGTTCCAAGGGATACAGTAAACCTGATGTGAAGCATCGGAATCTAAAACTGGACTCACAGCTGAGGTTCAAATAATAGAAAGTGAGAGTGTCAGTCCTCTTGTACTTAAGTCGCCATTGTGCCTTTTGTGTTAAATTCGAATGCAATTTCTGTTTTCATCGTCAATAAGAAGGTCCAAGGGATACAGTAAACCTGAAGTAAAGCATCGGAATCTAAAACAGGACTCACAGGAGAGGTTCAAATCATAGAAAGTTAGAGTGTCAGTCCTATTGTACTTAAGTCGGCAATGTGCCTTTTGTATTAAATTCGGATGCAAACTCTGTGTTTCATCGTCAGTAAGAAGGTCCAAGGGATACAGTAAACCTGAAGTGAAGCATCGGAATCTAAAACTGGACTCACAGGAGAGGTTAAAATCATAAAAAGTTAGAGTGTCTGTCCTCTTGTACTTAAGTCGGCATTGTGCCTTTTGAATATAATTCCGATGCTATTTCTGTGTTTCATTGTGAATAAGAAGGTCCAAGGGATACAGTAAACCTGAAGTGAAGCATCGGAACCTAAAACTGGACTCACAGGAGAGATTCAAATCATAGAAAGTGAGAGTGTCAGTCCTCTTGTACTTAAGTCGGCATTGTGCCATTTGAATGTAATTCCGATGCAATTTCTGTGTTTCATCGTCAATAAGAAGGTCCAAGGGATACAGTAAATCTGAATTGAAGCATCGGAATCTGAGCTTGGACTCACAGGAGTTGTTCAAATCATAGAAAGTGAGAGTGTCAGTCCTCTTGTACTTACGTCGGCATTGATCCTTTTGTATTAAATTCGGATGCAAACTCTGTGTTTCATCGTCAATTAGAAGGTCCAAGGGATACAGTAAACCTGAAGTGAAGCATCGGAATCTAAAACTGGACTCACAGGAGAGGTTCAAATCATAGAAAGTGAGAGTGTCAGACCTTTTGTACTTAAAACGGCATTGTGCCTTTTGAATTTAATTCCGATGCAACTTCTGTGTTTCATCGTCAATAAGAAGGTGCAAGGTATACAGTAAACCTGAAGTGAAGCATCGGAATCTAAATCTGACCTCAGAGGAGAGGTTCGAATCATAGAAAGTGAGAGTGTCAGTCCTCTTGTACTTAAGTCGCAATTGTGCCATTTGTATTAAATTCGGATGCAAATTCGGTGTTTCGTCGTCAATAAGAAGGTCCAAGGGATACAGTAAACCTGAAGTGAGGCATCGGAATCTAAAACTGGACTCACAGGGGTGGTTCAAATCATAGAACGTGAGAGTGTCAGTCCTCTTGTACTTAAGTCGCCATTGTGCCTTTTGTTTTAAATTCGGATGCAATTTCTGTTTTCATCGTCAATAAGAAGGTCCAAGGGATACAGTAAACCTGAAGTAAAGCATCGAAATCTAAAACTGGACTCACAGGAGAGGTTCAAATCATAGAAAGTTAGAGTGTCAGTCCTGTTGTACTTAAGTCGGCATTGTGACTTTTGTATTAAATTCGGATGCAAACTCTGTGTTTCATCGTCAATAAGATGGTCCAAGGGATAGAGTAAACCTGAAGTGAAGCATCGGAATCTAAAACTGGACTCACAGGAGAGGTTCAAATCATAAAAAGTTAGAGTGTCGGTCCTCTTGTACTTAAGTCGGCATTGTGCTTTTTGAATTTAATTCCGAAGCTATTTCTGTGTTTCATTTTCAATAAGAAGGTCCAAGGGATACAGTAAACCTGAAGTGAAGCATCGGAACCTAAAACTGGACTCACAGTAGAGATTCAAATCATAGAAAGTGAGAGTGTCAGTCCTCTTGTACTTAAGTCGGCATTGTGCCATTTGTATTAAATTCGCATGCAATTTCTGTGTTTCATCGTCAATAAGAAGGTCCAAGGGATACAGTAAACCTGAAGTGAAGCATCGGAATCTAAAACTGGACTCACAGGAGAGGTTCAATCATAGAAATTTAGAGTGTCAGTCCTCTTGTACTTACGACGGCATTGTACCTTTTGTATTAAATTCGGATGCAAACTCTGTGTTTCATGGTCAATTAGAAGGTCCAAGGGATACAGTAAACCTGAATTGAAGCATCGGAATCTAAAACTGGACTCACAGGAGTGGTTCAAATCATAGAAAGTTAGAGTGTCAGTTCTCTTATACTTAAGTCGGCATTGTGCCTTTTGAATTTAATTCCAATGCTTTTTCTGCGTTTCATTGTCACTAAGAAGGTCCAAGGGATACAGTAAACCTGAGGTAAAGCATCGGAATCTAAAACTGGACTCACAGGAGAGGTTCAAATCATAGAAGGTTAGAGTGTCAGTCCTCTTGTACTTAAGTCGGCATTGTGCCTTTTGTATTAAATTCGGATGCAGACTCTGTGTTTCATGGTCAATAAGAAGGTCCAAGGGATAGAGTAAACCTGAAGTGAAGCATCGGAATCTAAAACTGGACTCACAGGAGAGGTTCAAATCAAAAAAAGTTAGAGTGTCAGTCCTCTTGTACTTAAGTCGCCATTGTGCCTTTTGTAATAAATTCGGATGCAATTTCTGTTTTCATCGTCAATAAGAAGGTCCAAGGGATACAGTAAACCTGAAGTAAAGCATCGGAATCTAAAACTGGACTCACAGGAGAGGTTCAAATCATAGTAAGTTAGAGTGTAAGTCCTCTTGTACTTAAGTCGGCATTGGGCCTTTTGTATTAAATTCGGATGCACACTCTGTGTTTCATCGTCAATAAGAAGGTCCAAGGGATAGAGTAAACCTGAAGTGAAGCATCGGAATCTAAAACTGGACTCACAGGAGAGGTCCAAATCATAAAAAGTTAGAGTGTCAGTCCTCTTGTACTTAATTCGGCATTGTGCCTTTTGAATTTAATTCCGATGCTATTTCTGTGTTTCATTGTCAATAAGAAGGTCCCAGGGATACAGTAAACCTGAAGTGAAGCATCGGAACCTAAAACTGGACTTACAGGAGAGATTCAAATCATAGAAAGTGAGAGTGTCAGTCCTCTTGTACTTAAGTCGGCATGTGCCATTTGTATTAAATTCGCATGCAATTTCTGTGTTTCATCGTCAATAAGAAGGACCAAGGGATTCAGTAAACCTGAAGTGAAGCATCGGAATCTAAAACTGGACTCACAGGAGAGGTTCAAATCATAGAAACTTAGAGTGTCAGGCCTCTTGTACTTACGACGGCATTGTACCTTTTGTATAAAATTCGGATGCAAACTCTGTGTTTCATCGTCAATTAGAAGGTCCAAGGGATACAGTAAACCTGAAGTGAAGCATCGGAATCTAAAACTGGACTCACAGGAGAGGTTCAAATCATAGAAAGTTAGAGTGTCAGTTCTCTTGTACTTATGTCGGCATTGTGATTGTTGAATTTAATTCCAATGCTTTATCTGTGTTTCATTGTCAATAAGAAGGTCCAAGGGATACAGTAAACCTGAAGTGTAGCATCGGAATCTAAAACTGGACTCACAGGAGAGGTTCAAATCATAGAAAGTAAGAGTGTCAGTCCTCTTGTACTTAAGTCGACATTGTGCCATTTGTATTAAATTCGGATGCAATTTCTGTGTTTCATCGTCAATAAGAAGGTCCAAGGGATACAGTAAACCTGAAGTGAAGCATCGGAAACCAAAACTGGACTCACAGGAGAGGTTCAAATGATAGAAAGTTAGAGTGTCAGTCCTCTTGTACTTAAGTCGGCATTGTGCCTTTTGTATTAAATTCGGAAGCAAACTCTGTGTTTCGTCGTCAATAAGAAGGTCCAAGGGATACAGTAAACCTGATGTGAAGCATCGGAATCTAAAACTGGACTCACAGGAGATGTTCAAATCATAGAAAGTTAGAGTGTCAGTCCTCTTGTACTAAAGTCGGCATTGTGCCATTTGAATTTAATTCCGATGCAATTTCTGTGTTTCATCGTCAATAAGAAGGTCCAAGGTATACAGTAAACCTGAAGTGAAGCATCGGAATCTAAAACAGGACTCACAAGAGAGGTTCAAATCATAGAAAGTGAGAGTGTCAGTCCTCTTTTGCTTAATTCGGCATTGTGCGTTTTGAATTTAATTCCGATGCAATTTCTGTGTTTCATTGTCAATAAGAAGGTCCAAGGGATACAGTAAACCTGAAGTGAAGCATCGGAACCTAAAACTGGACTCACAGGAGAGGTGCAAATCATAGAAAGTGAGAGTGTCAGTCCTCTTGTACTTAAGTCGCCATTGTGCCTTTTGTATTAAATTCGGATGCAATTTCTGTTTTCATCGTCAATAAGAATGTCCAAGGGATACAGTAAACCTGAAGTAAAGCATCGGAAACCAAAACTGGACTCACAGGAGAGGTTCAAATGATAGAAAGTTAGAGTGTCAGTCCTCTTGTACTTAAGTCGGCATTGTGCCTTTTGTATTAAATTCGGAAGCAAACTCTGTGTTTCGTCGTCAATAAGAAGGTCCAAGGATACAGTAAACCTGATGTGAAGCATCGGAATCTAAAACTGGACTCACATGTGAGGTTCAAATAATAGAAAGTGAGAGTGTCAGTCCTCTTGTACTTAAGTCGCCATTGTGCCTTTTGTGTTAAATTCGAATGCAATTTCTGTTTTCATCGTCAATAAGAAGGTCCAAGGGATACAGTAAACCTGAAGTAAAGCATCGGAATCTAAAACAGGACTCACAGGAGAGGTTCAAATCATAGAAAGTTAGAGTGTCAGTCCTATTGTACTTAAGTCGGCATTGTGCCTTTTGTATTAAATTCGGATGCAAACTCTGTGTTTCATCGTCAGTAAGAAGGTCCAAGGGATACAGTAAACCTGAAGTGAAGCATCGGAATCTAAAACTGGTCTCACAGGAGAGGTTAAAATCATAAAAAGTTAGAGTGTCTGTCCTCTTGTACTTAAGTCGGTATTGTGCCTTTTGAATATAATTCCGATGCTATTTCTGTGTTTCATTGTGAATAAGAAGGTCCAAGGGATACAGTAAACCTGAAGTGAAGCATCGGAACCTAAAACTGGACTCACAGGAGAGATTCAAATCATAGAAAGTGAGAGTGTCAGTCCTCTTGTACTTAAGTCGGCATTGTGCCATTTGAATGTAATACCGATGCAATTTCTGTGTTTCATCGTCAATAAGAAGGTCCAAGGGATACAGTAAATCTGAATTGAAGCATCGGAATCTGAGAATGGACTCAAAGGAGATGTTCAAATCATAGAAAGTGAGAGTGTCAGTCCTCTTGTAATTAAGTCGGCATTGTGCCTTTTGTATTAAATTCGGATGCAAACTCTGTGTTTCATGGTCAATAAGAAGGTCCAAGGGATAGAGTAAACCTGAAGTGAAGCATCGGAATCTAAAACTGGACTCACAGGAGAGGTTCAAATCAAAAAAAGTTAGAGTGTCAGTCCTCTTGTACTTAAGTCGCCATTGTGCTTTTTGTAATAAATTCGGATGCAATTTCTGTTTTCATCGTCAATAAGAAGGTCCAAGGGATACAGTAAACCTGAAGTAAAGCATCGGAATCTAAAACTGGACTCACAGGAGAGGTTCAAATCATAGTAAGTTAGAGTGACAGTCCTCTTGTACTTAAGTCGGCATTGTGCGTTTTGTATTAAATTCGGATGCACACTCTGTGTTTCATCGTCAATAAGAAGGTCCAAGGGATAGAGTAAACCTGAAGTGAAGCATCGGAATCTAAAACTGGACTCACAGGAGAGGTTCAAATCATAGAAAGTTAGAGTGTCTGTTCTCTGGTACTTATGTCGGCATTGTACCTGTTGAATTTAATTCCAATGCTTTATCTGTGTTTCATTGTCAATAAGAAGGTCCAAGGGATACAGTAAACCTGAAGTGTAGCATCGGAATCTAAAACTGGACTCACAGGAGAGGTTCAAATCATAGAAAGTAAGAGTGTCAGTCCTCTTCTATTTAAGTCGACATTGTGCCATTTGTATTAAATTCGGATGCAATTTCTGTGTTTCATCGTCAATAAGAAGGTCCAAAGGATACAGTAAACCTGAAGTGAAGCATCGGAAACCAAAACTGGACTCACAGGAGAGGTTCAAATGATAGAAAGTTAGAGTGTCAGTCCTCTTGTACTTAAGTCGGCATTGTGCCTTTTGTATTAAATTCGGAAGCAAACTCTGTGTTTCGTCGTCAATAAGAAGGTCCAAGGGATACAGTAAACCTGATGTGAAGCATCGGAATCTAAAACTGGACTCACAGGAGATGTTCAAATCAACGAAAGTTAGAGTGTCAGTCCTCTTGTACTTAAGTCGGCATTGTGCCATTTGAATTTAATTCCGATGCAATTTCTGTGTTTCATCGTCAATAAGAAGGTCCAAGGTATACAGTAAACCTGAAGTGAAGCATCGGAATCTAAAACAGGACTCACAAGAGAGGTTCAAATCATAGAAAGTGAGAGTGTCAGTCCTCTTTTGCTTAATTCGGCATTGTGCGTTTTGAATTTAATTCCGATGCAATTTCTGTGTTTCATTGTCAATAAGAAGGTCCAAGGGATACAGTAAACCTGAAGTGAAGCATCGGAACCTAAAACTGGACTCACAGGAGAGGTGCAAATCATAGAAAGTGAGAGTGTCAGTCCTCTTGTACTTAAGTCGCCATTGTGCCTTTTGTATTAAATTCGGATGCAATTTCTGTTTTCATCGTCAATAAGAATGTCCAAGGGATACAGTAAACCTGAAGTAAAGCATCGGAAACCAAAACTGGACTCACAGGAGAGGTTCAAATGATAGAAAGTTAGAGTGTCAGTCCTCTTGTACTTAAGTCGCCATTGTGCTTTTTGTAATAAATTCGGATGCAATTTCTGTTTTCATCGTCAATAAGAAGGTCCAAGGGATACAGTAAACCTGAAGTAAAGCATCGGAATCTAAAACTGGACTCACAGGAGAGGTTCAAATCATAGTAAGTTAGAGTGTCAGTCCTCTTGTACTTAAGTCGGCATTGTGCCTTTTGTATTAAATTCGGATGCACACTCTGTGTTTCATCGTCAATAAGAAGGTCCAAGGGATAGAGTAAACCTGAAGTGAAGCATCGGAATCTAAAACTGGACTCACAGGAGAGGTTCAAATCATAGAAAGTTAGAGTGTCTGTTCTCTGGTACTTATGTCGGCATTGTACCTGTTGAATTTAATTCCAATGCTTTATCTGTGTTTCATTGTCAATAAGAAGGTCCAAGGGATACAGTAAACCTGAAGTGTAGCATCGGAATCTAAAACTGGACTCACAGGAGAGGTTCAAATCATAGAAAGTAAGAGTGTCAGTCCTCTTCTATTTAAGTCGACATTGTGCCATTTGTATTAAATTCGGATGCAATTTCTGTGTTTCATCGTCAATAAGAAGGTCCAAGGGATACAGTAAACCTGAAGTGAAGCATCGGAAACCAAAACTGGACTCACAGGAGAGGTTCAAATGATAGAAAGTTAGAGTGTCAGTCCTCTTGTACTTAAGTCGGCATTGTGCCTTTTGTATTAAATTCGGAAGCAAACTCTGTGTTTCGTCGTCAATAAGAAGGTCCAAGGGATACAGTAAACCTGATGTGAAGCATCGGAATCTAAAACTGGACTCACAGGAGATGTTCAAATCATAGAAAGTTAGAGTGTCAGTCCTCTTGTACTTAAGTCGGCATTCTGCCATTTGAATTTAATTCCGATGCAATTTCTGTGTTTCATCGTCAATAAGAAGGTCCAAGGTATACAGTAAACCTGAAGTGAAGCATCGGAATCTAAAACAGGACTCACAAGAGAGGTTCAAATCATAGAAAGTGAGAGTGTCAGTCCTCTTTTGCTTAATTCGGCATTGTGCGTTTTGAATTTAATTCCGATGCAATTTCTGTGTTTCATTGTCAATAAGAAGGTCCAAGGGATACAGTAAACCTGAAGTGAAGCATCGGAACCTAAAACTGGACTCACAGGAGAGGTGCAAATCATAGAAAGTGAGAGTGTCAGTCCTCTTGTACTTAAGTCGCCATTGTGCCTTTTGTATTAAATTCGGATGCAATTTCTGTTTTCATCGTCAATAAGAATGTCCAAGGGATACAGTAAACCTGAAGTAAAGCATCGGAAACCAAAACTGGACTCACAGGAGAGGTTCAAATGATAGAAAGTTAGAGTGTCAGTCCTCTTGTACTTAAGTCGGCATTGTGCCTTTTGTATTAAATTCGGAAGCAAACTCTGTGTTTCGTCGTCAATAAGAAGGTCCAAGGGATACAGTAAACCTGATGTGAAGCATCGGAATCTAAAACTGGACTCACAGGTGAGGTTCAAATAATAGAAAGTGAGAGTGTCAGTCCTCTTGTACTTAAGTCGCCATTGTGCCTTTTGTGTTAAATTCGAATGCAATTTCTGTTTTCATCGTCAATAAGAAGGTCCAAGGGATACAGTAAACCTGAAGTAAAGCATCGGAATCTAAAACAGGACTCACAGGAGAGGTTCAAATCATAGAAAGTTAGAGTGTCAGTCCTATTGTACTTAAGTCGGCATTGTGCCTTTTGTATTAAATTCGGATGCAAACTCTGTGTTTCATCGTCAGTAAGAAGGTCCAAGGGATACAGTAAACCTGAAGTGAAGCATCGGAATCTAAAACTGGACTCACAGGAGAGGTTAAAATCATAAAAAGTTAGAGTGTCTGTCCTCTTGTACTTAAGTCGGCATTGTGCCTTTTAAATATAATTCCGATGCTATTTCTGTGTTTCATTGTGAATAAGAAGGTCCAAGGGATACAGTAAACCTGAAGTGAAGCATCGGAACCTAAAACTGGACTCACAGGAGAGATTCAAATCATAGAAAGTGAGAGTGTCAGTCCTCTTGTACTTAAGTCGGCATTGTGCCATTTGAATGTAATTCCGATGCAATTTCTGTGTTTCATCGTCAATAAGAAGGTCCAAGGGATACAGTAAATCTGAATTGAAGCATCGGAATCTGAGCATGGACTCACAGGAGATGTTCAAATCATAGAAAGTGAGAGTGTCAGTCCTCTTGTAATTAAGTCGGCATTGTGCCTTTTGTATTAAATTCGGATGCAAACTCTGTGTTTCATGGTCAATAAGAAGGTCCAAGGGATAGAGTAAACCTGAAGTGAAGCATCGGAATCTAAAACTGGACTCACAGGAGAGGTTCAAATCAAAAAAAGTTAGAGTGTCAGTCCTCTTGTACTTAAGTCGCCATTGTGCTTTTTGTAATAAATTCGGATGCAATTTCTGTTTTCATCGTCAATAAGAAGGTCCAAGGGATACAGTAAACCTGAAGTAAAGCATCGGAATCTAAAACTGGACTCACAGGAGAGGTTCAAATCATAGTAAGTTAGAGTGTCAGTCCTCTTGTACTTAAGTCGGCATTGTGCCTTTTGTATTAAATTCGGATGCACACTCTGTGTTTCATCGTCAATAAGAAGGTCCAAGGGATAGAGTAAACCTGAAGTGAAGCATCGGAATCTAAAACTGGACTCACAGGAGAGGTTCAAATCATAGAAAGTTAGAGTGTCTGTTCTCTGGTACTTATGTCGGCATTGTACCTGTTGAATTTAATTCCAATGCTTTATCTGTGTTTCATTGTCAATAAGAAGGTCCAAGGGATACAGTAAACCTGAAGTGTAGCATCGGAATCTAAAACTGGACTCACAGGAGAGGTTCAAATCATAGAAAGTAAGAGTGTCAGTCCTCTTGTACTTAAGTCGACATTGTGCCATTTGTATTAAATTCGGATGCAATTTCTGTGTTTCATCGTCAATAAGAAGGTCCAAGGGATACAGTAAACCTGAAGTGAAGCATCGGAAACCAAAACTGGACTCACAGGAGAGGTTCAAATGATAGAAAGTTAGAGTGTCAGTCCTCTTGTACTTATGTCGGCATTGTGCCTTTTGTATTAAATTCGGAAGCAAACTCTGTGTTTCGTCGTCAATAAGAAGGTCCAAGGGATACAGTAAACCTGAAGTGAAGCATCGGTATCTAAAACAGGACTCACAAGAGAGGTTCAAATCATAGAAAGTGAGAGTGTCAGTCCTCTTTTGCTTAATTCGGCATTGTGCGTTTTGAATTTAATTCCGATGCAATTTCTGTGTTTCATTGTCAATGAGAAGGTCCAAGGGATACAGTAAACCTGAAGTGAAGCATCGGAACCTAAAACTGGACTCACAGGAGAGGTTCAAATCATAGAAAGTGAGAGTGTCAGTCCCCTTGTACTTAAGTCGCCATTGTGCCTTTTGTATTAAATTTGGATGCAATTTCTGTTTTCATCGTCAATAAGAAGGTCCAAGCGATACAGTAAACCTGAAGTAAAGCATCGGAAACCAAAACTGGACTCACAGGAGAGGTTCAAATGATAGAAAGTTAGAGTGTCAGTCCTCTTGTACTTAAGTCGGCATTGTGCCTTTTGTATTAAATTCGGAAGCAAACTCTGTGTTTCGTCGTCAATAAGAAGGTCCAAGGGATACAGTAAACCTGATGTGAAGCATCGGAATCTAAAACTGGACTCACAGGAGAGGTTCAAATAATAGAAAGTGAGAGTGTCAGTCCTCTTGTACTTAAGTCGCCATTGTGCCTTTTGTATTAAATTCGGATGCAATTTCTGTTTTCATCGTCAATAAGAAGGTCCAAGGGATACAGTAAACCTGAAGTAAAGCATCGGAATCTAAAACAGGACTCACAGGAGAGGTTCAAATCATAGAAAGTTAGAGTGTCAGTCCTATTGTACTTAAGTCGGCATTGTGCCTTTTGTATTAAATTCGGATGCAAACTCTGTGTTTCATCGTCAATAAGAAGGTCCAAGGGATACAGTAAACCTGAAGTGAAGCATCGGAATCTAAAACTGGACTCACAGGAGAGGTTAAAATCATAAAAAGTGAGAGTGTCAGTCCTCTTGTACTTAAGTCGGCATTGTGCCATTTGAATGTAATTCCGATGCAATTTCTGTGTTTCATCGTCAATAAGAAGGTCCAAGGGATACAGTAAATCTGAATTGAAGCATCGGAATCTGAGCTTGGACTCACAGGAGTTGTTCAAATCATAGAAAGTGAGAGTGTCAGTCCTCTTGTACTTAAGTCGCCATTGTGATTTTTGTATTAAATTCGGATGCAATTTCTGTGTTTCATCGTTAATAAGAAAGTATAAGGGATACAGTAAACCTCAAGTGAGGCATCGGAATCTAAAACTGGACTCACTGGAGAGGTTCAAATCATAGAAAGTTAGAGGGTCAGTCCTCTTGTACTTAAGTCGGCATTGTACCTTTTGTATTAAATAGGGATGCAAACTCTGTGTTTCATCGTCAATTAGATGGTCCAAGGGATACAGTAAACCTGAAGTGAAGCATCGGGATCTAAAACTGGACTCACAGGAGAGGTTCAAATCAGAGAAAGTGAGAGTGTCAGTCCTCTTGTAGTTAAGTCGGAATTGTGCCTTTTGAATTTAATTCCGATGCAATTTCTGTGATTCATCGTCAATAAGAAGGTGCAAGGTATACAGTAAACCTGAAGTGAAGCATCGGAATCTAAAACTGGACTCACAGGAGAAGTTCGAATCATGGAAAGTGAGAGTGTCAGTATTCTTGTACTTAAGTCAGCATTGTGCCATTTGTATTAAATTCGGAAGCAATTTCTGTGTTTCATCGTCAATAAGAAGGCCCAAGGGATACAGTAAACCTGAAGTGTTGCATCGGAATCTAAAACTTGACTCACAGGAGAGGTTCAAATCATAGAAAGTTAGAATGTCAGTCCTCTAGTACTTAAGTCGGCATTGTGCCTTGTGTATTAAATTCGGATGCAATTTCTGTGTTTCATCGTCAATAAGATGGTGCAAGGTATACAGTAAACCTGAAGTGAAGCATCGGAATCCAAAACTGGACTCACAGGAGAGGTTCAAATCATAGAAAGTAAGAGTGTCAGTCCTCTTGTACTTAAGTCGACACTGTGCCATTTGTATTAAATTCGGATGCAATTTCTGTGTTTCATCGTCAATAAGAAGGTCCAAGGGATACAGTAAACCTGAAGTGAAGCATCGGAATCCAAAACTGGACTCACAGGAGAGGTTCAAATCATAGAAAGTTAGTGTGTCAGTCCTCTTGTACTTAAGTCGGCATTGTGCCTTTTGTATTAAATTCGGATGCAAACTCTGTGTTTCGTCGTCAATAAGAAGGTAAAAGGGATACAGTAAACCTGAAGTGAAGCATCGGAATCTAAAACTGGACTCACAGGAGAGGTCCAAATCATAGAAAGTGAGAGTGTCAGTCCTCTTTTGCTTAAGTCGGCATTGTGCGTTTTGAATTTAATTCCGATGCAATTTCTGTGTTTCATCGTCAATAAGAAGGTCCAAGGGATACAGTAAACCTGAAGTGAAGCATCGGAATCTAAATCTGGACTCACAGGAGATGTTCAAATCATAGAAAGTGAGAGTATCAGTCCTCTTGTACTTAAGTCGCAATTGTGCCAATTGTATTAAATTCGGATGCAATTTCTGTGTTTCGTCGTCAATAAGAAGGTCCAAGGGATACAGTAAACCTGAAGTGAAGCAACGGAATCTAAAACTGGACTCACAGCTGAGGTTGAAATCATAGAAAGTAAGAGTGTCAGTCCTCTTGTACTTAAGTCGCCATTGTGCCTTTTGTATTAAGTTCGGATGCAATTTCTGTTTTCATCGTCAATAAGAAGGTACAAGGGATACAGTAAACCTGAAGTAAAGCATCGGAATCTAAAACTGGACTCACAGGAGAGGTTCAAATCATAGGAAGTTAGAGTGTCAGTCCTCTTGTACTTAAGTCGGCATTGTGCCTTTTGTATTAAATTCTGATGCAAACTCTGTGTTTCATCGTCAATAAGAAGGTCCAAGGGATACAGTAAACCTGAAGTGAAGCATCGGAATCTAAAACTGGACTCACAGGAGAGGTTCAAATCATAAAAAGTTAGAGTGTCAGTCCTCTTGTACTTAAGTCGGCATTGTGCCTTTTGAATTTAATTCCGATGCTATTTCTGTGTTTCATTGTCAATAAGAAGGTCCAAGGGATACAGTAAACCTGAAGTGAAGCATCGGAATCTAAAACTGGACTCACAGGAGTGGTTCAAATCATAGAAAGTGAGAGTGTCAGTCCTCTTGTACTTAAAACGACATTGTGCCTTTTGAATTTAATTCCGATGCAATTTCTGTGTTTCATCGTCAATAAGAACGTTCAATGTATACAGTAAACCTGAAGTGAAGCATCGGAATATAAATCTGACCTCACAGGACAGGTTCGAATCATAGAATGTGAGAGTGTCAGTCCTCTTGTACTTAAGTCGCAATTGTGCCATTTGTATTAAATTCGGATGCAATTTCTGTGTTTCGTCGTCAATAAGAAGGTCCAAGGGATACAGTAAACCTGAAGTGAAGCATCGGAATCTAAAACTGGACTCTCAGGGGAGGTTCAAATCATAGAAAGTGAGAGTGTCAGTCCTCTTGTACTTAAGTCGCCATTGTGAATTTTGTATTAAGTTCGGATGCAATTTCTGTTTTCATCGTCAATAAGAAGGTCCAAGGGATACAGTAAACCTGAAGTAAAGCATCGGAATCTAAAACTGGACTCACAGGAGAGGTTCAAATCATAGAAAGTTAGAGTGTCAGTCCTCTTGTACTTACGTCGGCATTGTACCTTTTGTATTAAATTCGGATGCAAACTCTGTTTCATCGTCAATTAGAAGGTCCAAGGGATACAGTAAACCTGAAGTGAAGCATAGGAATCTAAAACTGGACTCACAGGAGAAGTTCAAATCATAGAAAGTTAGAGTGTCAGTCCTCTTGTACTTAAGTCGGCATTGTGCCTTTTGTATTAAATTCGGATGCAAACTCTGTGTTTCATCGTCAATAAGAAGGTACAAGGGATACAGTAAAACTGAAGTGAAGCATCGGAATCTAAAACTGGACTCACAGGAGAGGTTCAAATCATAAAAAGTTAGAGTGTCAGTCCTCTTGTACTTAAGTCGGCATTGTGCCTTTTGAATTTAATTCCGATGCTATTTCTGTGTTTCATTGTCAATATGAAGGTCCAAGGGATACAGTAAACCTGAAGTGAAGCATCGGAATCTAAAACTGGACTCACAGGAGAGGTTCAAATCATAGAAAGTGAGAGTGTCAGTCCTCTTGTACTTAAAACGACATTGTGCCTTTTGAATTTAATTCCGATGCAATTTCTGTGTTTCATCGTCAATAAGAACGTTCAATGTATACAGTAAACCTGAAGTGAAGCATCGGAATATAAATCTGACCTCACAGGACAGGTTCGAATCATAGAAAGTGAGAGTGTCAGTGCTCTTGTACTTAAGTCGCAATTGTGCCATTTGTATTAAATTCGGATGCAATTTCTGTGTTTCGTCGTCAATAAGAAGGTCCAAGGGATACAGTAAACCTGAAGTGAAGCATCGGAATCTAAAACTGGACTCACAGGGGAGGTTCAAATCATAGAAAGTGAGAGTGTCAGTCCTCTTGTACTTAAGTCGCCATTGTGCCTTTTGTATTAAGTTCGGATGCAATTTCTGTTTTCATCGTCAATAAGAAGGTCCAAGGGATACAGTAAACCTGAAGTAAAGCATCGGAATCTAAAACTGGACTCACAGGAGAGGTTCAAATCATAGAAAGTTAGAGTGTCAGTCGTCTTGTACTTACGTCGGCATTGTACCTTTTGTATTAAATTCGGATGCAAACTCTGTTTCATCGTCAATTAGAAGGTCCAAGGGATACAGTAAACCTGAAGTGAAGCATCGGAATCTAAAACTGGACTCACAGGAGAAGTTCAAATCATAGAAAGTTAGAGTGTCAGTCCTCTTGTACTTAAGTCGGCATTGTGCCATTTGAATTTAATTCCGATGCAATTTCTGTGTTTCATCGTCAATAAGAAGGTCCAAGGGATACAGTAAACCTGAAGTGAAGCATCGGAATCTAAAACTGGACTTACAGGAGAGGTTGAAATCATCGAAAGTGAGAGTGTCAGTCCTCTTTTGCTTAAGTCGGCATTGTGAGTTTTGGATTTAATTCCGATGCAATTTCTGTGTTTCATCGTTAATAAGAATGTCCAAGGGATACAGTAAACCTGAAGTGAAGCATCGGAATCTAAAACTGGACTCACAGGAGATGTTCAAATCATAGAAAGTGAGAGAGTCAGTCCTCTTGTACTTAAGTCGCCATTGTGATTTTAGTATTAAATTCGGATGCAATTTCTGTGTTTCATCGTCAATAAGAAGGTCCAAGGATTACAGTAAACCTGAAGTGAAGCATCGGAATCTAAAACTGGACTCACAGGAGAGGTTCAAATCATAGAAAGTTAGAGTGTCAGTCCTCTTGTACTTACGTCAGCATTGTACCTTTTGTATTAAATTCGGATGCAAACTCTGTGTTTCATCGTGAATTAGAAGGTCCAAGGGATACAGTAAACCTGAAGTGAAGCATCGGAATCTAAAAGTGGACTCACAGGAGGGGTTCAAATCATAGAAAGTGAGAGTGTCAGTCCTCTTGTACTTAAGTCGCAATTGTGCCATTTGTATTAAATTCGGATGCAATTTCTGTGTTTCGTCGTCAATAAGAAGGTCCAAGGGATACAGTAAACCTGAAGTGAAGCATCGGAATCTAAAACTTCACTCACATCGGAGGTTCAAATCATAGAAAGTTAGAGTGTCAGTCCTCTTGTACATAAGTCGGCATTGTGCCTTTTGTATTAAATTCGGATGCAAACTCTGTGTTTCATCGTCAATAAGAAGGTCCAAGGGATACAGTAAACCTGAAGTGAAGCATCGGAATCTAAAACTGGACTTACAGGAGAGGTTCAAATAATAAAAAGTTAGAGTGTCAGTCCTCTTGTACTTAAGTCGGCATTGTGCCTTTTGAATTTAATTCCGATGCTATTTCTGTGTTTCATTGTCAATAAGAAGGTCCAAGGGATACAGTAAACCTGAAGTGAAGCATCGGAACCTAAAACTGGACTCACAGGAGAGATTCAAATCATAGAAAGTGAGAGTGTCAGTCCTGTTGTACTTAAGTCGGCATTGTGCCATTTGTATTAAATTCGGATGCAATTTCTGTGTTTCATCGTCAATAAGAAGGTCCAAGGGATAAAGTAAACCTGATGTGAAGCATCGGAATATAAATCTGACCTCACAGGAGAGGTTCGAATCATAGAAAGTGAGAGTGTCATTCCTCTTGTACTTAAGTCGCAATTGTGCCATTTGTATTAAATTCGGATGCAATTTCTGTGTTTCGTCGTCAATAAGAAGGTCCAAGGGATACAGTAATCATGAAGTGAAGCATCGGAATCTAAAACTGGACTCACAGGGGAGGTTCAAATCATAGAAAGTGAGACTGTCAGTCCTCTTGTACTTAAGTCGCCATTGTGCCTTTTGTATAAAGGTCGGATGCAATTTCTGTTTTCATTGTCAATAAGAAGGTCCAAGGGATACAGTAAACCTGAAGTAAAGCATCGGAATCTAAAACTGGACTCACAGGAGAGGTTCAAATCATAGAAAGTTAGGGTGTCAGTCCTCTTGTACTTAAGTCGGCATTGTGCCTTTTGTATTAAATTCGGATGCAAACTCTTTGTTTCATCGTCAATAATAAGGTCCAAGGGATACAGTAAACCTGCAGTGAAGCATCGGAATCTAAAACTGAACTCACAGGAGAGGTTCAAATCATAGAAAGTTAGAGTGTCAGTCCTCTTGTACTTAAGTCGGCATTGTGCCTTTTGAATTTAATTCCGATGCTATTTCTGTGTTTCATTGTCAATAAGAAGGTCCAAGGGATACAGTAAACCTGAAGTAAAGCATCGGAATCTAAAACTGAACTCACAGGAGATGTTCAAATCATAGAAAGTGAGAATGTCGGTCCTCTTGTACTAAAGTGGCCATTGTGATTTTTGTATTAAATTCGGATGCAATTTCTGTGTTTCATCGTCAATAAGAAGGTCCAAGGGATACAGTAAACCTGAAGTGAAGCATCGGAATCTAAAACTGGACTCAATGGAGAGGTGCAAATCATAGAAAGTTAGAGTGTCAGTCCTCTGGTACTTAAGTCGGCATTGTATATTTTGTATTACATTCGGATGCAAACTCTGTGTTTCATCGTCAATTAGAAGGTCCAAGGGATACAGTAAACCTGAAGTGAAGCATCGGAATGTAAAACTGGACTCACAGGAGAGGTTCAAATCATAGAAAGTGAGAGTGTCAGTCCTCTTGTACTTAAGTCAGCATTGTGCCTTTTGAATTTAATTCCGATGCAATTTCTGTGTTTCATCGTCAATAAGAAGGTGCAAGGTATACAGTAAACCTAAAGTGAAGCATCGGAAACTAAAACTGGACTCACAGGAGAGGTTCAAATCATAGAAAGTGAGAGTGTTAGTCGTCTTCTACTTAGGTCGGCACTGTGGCTTTTGAATTTAATTCCGATGCAATTTCTGTGTTTCATCGTCAATAAGAAGGTCCAAGGGATACAGTAAACCTGAAGTGAAGCATCGGAATCTAAAACTGGAATCACAGGAAAGGTTCAAATCATAAAAAGTTAGAGTGTCAGTCCTCTTGTACTTAAGTCGGCATTGTGCCTTTTGAATTTAATTCCGATGCTATATCTGTGTTTCATTGTCAATAAGAAGGTCCAAGGGATACAGTAAACCTGAAGTGAAGCATCGGAATCTAAAACTGGACTCAATGGAGAGGTGCAAATCATAGACAGTTAGAGTGTCAGTCCTCTTGTACTTAAGTCGGCATTGTAACTTTTGTATTACATTCGGATGCAAACTCTGTGTTTCATCGTCAATTAGAAGGTCCAAGGGATACAGTAAACGGGAAGTAAAGCATCGGAATCTAAAACTGGACTCACAGGAGAGGTTCGAATCATAGAAAGTGAGAGTGTCAGTCCTCTTGTACTTAAGTCGCAATTGTGCCATTTGTATTAAATTCGGATGCAATTTCTGTGTTTCGTCGTCAATAAGAAGGTCCAAGGGATACAGTAAACCTGAAGTGAAGCAACAGAATCTAAAACTGGACTCACAGCGGAGGTTGAAATCATAGAAAGTGAGAGTGTCAGTCCTCTTGTACTTAAGTCGCCATTGTGCCTTTTGTATTAAGTTCGGATGCAATTTCTGTTTTCATCGTCAATAAGAAGGTACAAGGGATACAGTAAACCTGAAGTAAAGCATCGGAATCTAAAACTGGACTCACAGGAGAGGTCCAAATCATAGAAAGTGAGAGTGTCAGTCCTCTTTTGCTTAAGTCGGCATTGTGCGTTTTGAATTTAATTCCGATGCAATTTCTGTGTTTCATCGTCAATAAGAAGGTCCAAGGGATACAGTAAACCTGAAGTGAAGCATCGGAATCTAAAACTGGACTCGCAGGGGAGGTTCAAATCATAGAAAGTGAGAGAGTCAGTCCTCTTGTACTTAAGTCGCCATTGTGATTTTGGTATTAAATTCGGATGCAATTTCTGTGTTTCATCGTCAATAAGAAGGTCCAAGGGATACAGTAAACCTGATGTGAAGCATCGGAATATAAATCTGACCTCACAGGAGAGGTTCGAATCATAGAAAGTGAGAGTGTCATTCCTCTTGTACTTAAGTCGCAATTGTGCCATTTGTATTAAATTCGTATGCAATTTCTGTGTTTCGTCGTCAATAAGAAGGTCCAAGGGATACAGTAAACATGATGTGAAGCATCGGAATCTAAAACTGGACTCACAGGGGAGGTTCAAATCATAGAAAGTGAGAGTGTCAGTCCTCTTGTACTTCAGTCGCCATTGTGCCTTTTGTACTAAGTTCGGATGCAATTTCTGTTTTCATTGTCAATAAGAAGGTCCAAGGGATACAGTAAACCTGAAGTAAAGCATCGGAATCTAAAACTGGACTCACAGGAGAGGTTCAAATCATAGAAAGTTAGGGTGTCAGACATCTTGTACTTAAGTCGGCATTGTGCCTTTTGTATTAAATTCGGATGCAAACTCTGTGTTTCATCGTCAATAAGAAGGTCCAAGGGATACAGTAAACCTGCAGTGAAGCATCGGAATCTAAAACTGAACTCACAGGAGAGGTTCAAATCATAGAAAGTTAGAGTGTCAGTCCTCTTGTACTTAAGTCGGCATTGTGCCTTTTGAATTTAATTCCGATGCTATTTCTGTGTTTCATTGTCAATAAGAAGGTCCAAGGGATACAGTAAACCTGAAGTAAAGCATCGGAATCTAAAACTGAACTCACAGGAGATGTTCAAATCATAGAAAGTGAGAATGTCGGTCCTCTTGTACTAAAGTGGCCATTGTGATTTTTGTATTAAATTCGGATGCAATTTCTGTGTTTCATCGTCAATAAGAAGGTCCAAGGGATACAGTAAACCTGAAGTGAAGCATCGGAATCTAAAACTGGACTCAATGGAGAGGTGCAAATCATAGAAAGTTAGAGTGTCAGTCCTCTGGTACTTAAGTCGGCATTGTATCTTTTGTATTACATTCGGATGCAAACTCTGTGTTTCATCGTCAATTAGAAGGTCCAAGGGATACAGTAAACCTGAAGTGAAGCATCGGAATGTAAAACTGGACTCACAGGAGAGGTTCAAATCATAGAAAGTGAGAGTGTCAGTCCTCTTGTACTTAAGTCAGCATTGTGCCTTTTGAATTTAATTCCGATGCAATTTCTGTGTTTCATCGTCAATAAGAAGGTGCAAGGTATACAGTAAACCTAAAGTGAAGCATCGGAAACTAAAACTGGACTCACAGGAGAGGTTCAAATCATAGAAAGTGAGAGTGTTAGTCGTCTTCTACTTAGGTCGGCACTGTGGCTTTTGAATTTAATTCCGATGCAATTTCTGTGTTTCATCGTCAATAAGAAGGTCCAAGGGATACAGTAAACCTGAAGTGAAGCATCGGAATCTAAAACTGGACTCGCAGGGGAGGTTCAAATCATAGAAAGTGAGAGAGTCAGTCCTCTTGTACTTAAGTCGGCATTGTACCTTTTGTATTACATTCGGATGCAAACTCTGTGTTTCATCGTCAATTAGAAGGTCCAAGGGATACAGTAAACCTGAAGTAAAGCATCGGAATCTAAAACTGGACTCACAGGAGAGGTTCAAATCATAGAAAGTTAGAGTGTCAGTCCTCTTGTACTTAAGTCGGCATTGTGCCTTTTGAATTTAATTCCGATGCTATTTCATTGTCAATAAGAAGGTCCAAGGGATACAGTAAACCTGAAGTGAAGCATCCGAATCTAAAACTGGACTCACAGGAGAGATTCAAATCATAGAACGTGAGAGTGTCAGTCCTCTTGTACTTAAGTCGGCATTGTGCCATTTGTATTAAATTCGGATGCAATCTCTGTGTTTCATCGTCAATAAGAAGGCCCAAGGGATACAGTAAACCTGAAGTGAAGCATCGGAATCTAAAACTGGACTCACAGGAGAGGTTCAAATCATAGAAAGTGAGAGTGTCAGTCCTCTTTTGCTTAAGTCGGCATTGTGCGTTTTGGATTTAATTCCGATGCAATTTCTGTGATTCATCGTCAATAAGAAGGTCCAAGGGATACAGTAAACCTGAAGTGAATCATCGGAAACTAAAACTGGACTCACAGGAGATGTTCAACTCATAGAAAGTGAGAGAGTCAGTCCTCTTGTACTTAAGTCGCCATTGTGATTTTGGTATTAAATTCGGATGCAATTTCTGTGTTTCATCGTCAATAAGAAGGTGCAAGGTATACAGTAAACCTGAAGTAAAGCATCGGAATATAAATCTGACCACACAGGAGTGGTTCGAATCATGGAAAGTGAGAGTGTCATTCCTCTTGTACTTAAGTCGCAATTGTGCCATTTGCATTAAATTCGGATGCAATATCAGTGTTTCGTCGTCAATAAGAAGGTCCAAGGGATACAGTAAACATGAAGTGAAGCATCGGAATCTAAAACTGGACTCACAGGGGAGGTTCAAATCATAGAAAGTGAGAGTGTCAGTCCTCTTGTACTTAAGTCGCCATTGTGCCCTTTGTATTAAGTTCGGATCCAATTTCTGTTTTCATCGTCAATAAGAAGGTCCAAGGGATACAGTAAACCTGAAGTAAAGCATCGGAATCTAAAACTGGACTCACAGGAGAGGTTCAAATCATAGAAAGTTAGAGTGTCAGTCCTCTTGTACTTAAGTCGGCATTGTGCCTTTTGTATTAAATTCGGATGCAAACTTTGTGTTTCATCGTCAATAAGAAGGTCCAAGGGATACAGTAAACCTGAAGTGAAGCATCGGAATCTAAAACTGGACTCACAGGAGAGGTTCAAATCATAAAAAGTTAGAGTGTCAGTCCTCTTGTACTTAAGTCGGCATTGTGCCTTTTGAATTTAATTCCGATGCTATTTCTGTGTTTCATTGTCAATAAGAAGGTCCAAAGGATACAGTAAACCTGAAGTGAAGCATCGGAACCTAAAACTGGACTCACAGGAGACATTCAAATCATAGAAAGTGAGAGTGTCAGTCCTCTTGTACTTAAGTCGGCATTGTGCCATTTGTATTAAATTCGGATGCAATTTCTGTGTTTCATCGTCAATAAAAAGGTCCAAGGGATACAGTAAACCTGAAGTAAAGCATCGGAATCTAAAACTGGACTCACAGGAGAGGTTCAAATCATAGAAAGTTAGAGTGTCAGTCCTCTTGTACTTCAGTCGGCATTGTGCCTTTTGTATTAAATTCGGATGCAAATTCTGTTTTTCATCGTCAATAAGAAGGTCCAAGGGATACAGTAAACCTGAAGTGAAGCATCGGAATCTAAAACTGGACTCACAGGAGAGGTTCAAATCATAGAAAGTTAGAGTGTCAGTCCTCTTCTACTTAAGTTGGCATTGTGCGTTTTAAATTTAATTCCGATGCAATATCTGTGTTTTATCGTCAATACGAAGGTCCAAGGGATACTATAAACCTGAAGTGAAGCATCGGAATCTAAAACTGAACTCACAGGTGATGTTCAAATCATAGAAAGTGAGATTGTCGGTCCTCTTGTACTAAAGTGGCCATTGTGATTTTTGTATTAAATTCGGATGCAATTTCTGTGTTTCATCGTCAATATGAAGGTCCAAGGGATACAGTAAACCTGAAGTGAAGCATCGGAATCTAAAACTGGACTCACAGGAGAGGTGCAAATCATAGAAAGTTAGAGTGTCAGTCCTCTTGTACTTAAGTCGGCATTGTACCTTTTGTATTAAATTCGGATGCAAACTCTGTGTTTCATCGTCAATTAGAAGGTCCAAGGGATACAGTAAATCTGAAGTGAAGGATCGGAATGTAAAGCTGGACTCACAGGAGAGGTTCAAATCATAGAAAGTGAGAGTGTCAGTCCTCTTGTACTTAAGTCAGCATTGTGCCTTTTGAATTTAATTCCGATGCAATTTCTGTGTTTCATCGTCAATAAGAAGGTGCAAGCTATACAGTAAACCTAAAGTGAAGCATCGGAAACTAAAACTGGACTCACAGGAGAGGTTCAAATCATAGAAAGTGAGATTGTTAGTCGTCTTCTACTTAGGTCGGCACTGTGGCTTTTGAATTTAATTCCGATGCAATTTCTGTGTTTCATCGTCAATAAGAACGTCCATGGGATACAGTAAGCCTGAAGTGAAGAATCGGAATCCAAAACTGGACTCACAGGAGAGATTCAAATCATAGAAAGTTAGAGTGTCACTCCTCTAGTACTTAAGTCGGTAATGTGCCTTTTGTATTAAATTCGGAAGCAATTTCTGTGTTTCATCGGCAATAAGAAGGTCCAAGGGATACAGTAAACCTTAAGTGAAGCATCGGAATCTAAAACTGGACTCCCAGGAGAGGTTCAAATCATAGAATGTTAGAGTGTCAGTCCTCTTTTACTTAAGACGGCATTGTGCCATTTGTATTAAATTCGGATGCGATTTCTGTGTTTTATCGTCAACAAGAAGGTCCGAGGGATACGGTATACCTGAAGTGAGGCATCGGAATCTAAATCTGACCGCACAGGAGAGGTTCGAAACATAGAAAGTGAGAGTGTCAATCCTCTTGTACTTAAGTCGGCATTGTGCCATTTGTATTAAATTGGGATGCAATTTCTGTGTTTCATCGTCAATAAGAAGGTCCAAGAGATACAGTAAACCTGAGGTGAAGCATCGGAATCTAAAACTGGACTCACAGGAGAGGTTCAAATCATAGAAAGTTAGAGTGTCAGTCCTCTTGTACTTAAGTCGGCATTGTGCCTTTTGTATTAAATTCTGATGCAAACTCTGTGTTTCATCGTCAATAAGAAGGTCCAAGGGATACAGTAAACCTGAAGTGCAGCATCGGAATCTAAAACTGGTCTCGCAGGAGAGGTTCAAATCATAGAAAGTTAGAGTGTCAGTCCTCTTGTACTTAAGTCGGCATTGTGCCTTTTGAATTTAATTCCGATGCTATGTCTGTGTTTCATTGTCAATAAGAAGGTCCAAGGGATACAGTAAACCTGAAGTGAAGCATCGGAACCTAAAACTGGACTCACAGGAGAGATTCAAATCATAGAGAGTGAGAGTGTCAGTCCTCTTGTACTTAAGTCGGCATTGTGCCATTTGTATTAAATTCGGATGCAATTTCTGTGTTTCATCGTCAATAAGAAGGTCCAAGGGTTACAGTAAACCTGAAGTAAAGCATCGGAATCTAAAACTGGACTCACAGGAGAGGTTCAAATCATAGAAAGTTAGAGTGTCAGTCCTCTTGTACTTAAGTCGGCATTGTGCCTTTTGAATTTAATTCCGATGCAATTTCTGTTTCATCGTCAATAAGAAGGTGCAAGGTATACAGTAACCCTGAAGTGAAGCATCGGAATATAAATCTGACCTCACAGGAGAGGTTCGAATCATAGAAAGTGAGAGTGTCAGTCCTCTTGTACTTAAGTCGCAATTGTGCCATTTGAATTAAATTCGGATGCAATTTCTGTGTTTCGTCTTCAATAAGAAGGTCCAAGGGATACAGTAAACCTGAAGTGAAGCATCGGAATCTAAAACTGGACTCACAGGGGCGGTTCAAATCATAGAAAGTGAGAGTGTCAGTCGTCTTGTAGTTAAGTCGCCATTGTGCCTTTTGTATTAAGTTCGGATGCAATTTCTGTTTTCATCGTCATTAAGAAGGTCCAAGGGATACAGTAAACCTGAAGTAAAGCATCGGAATCTAAAACTGGACTCACAGGAGAGGTTCAAATCATAGAAAGTTAGAGTGTCAGTCCTCTTGTACTTACGTCGGCATTGTACCTTTTGTATTAAATTCGGATGCAAACTCTGTGTTTCATCGTCAATTAGAAGCTCCAAGGGATACAGTAAACCTGAAGTGAAGCATCGGAATATAAAACTGGACTCACAGGAGAGGTGCAAATCATAGAAAGTTAGAGTGTCAGTCCTCTTGTACTTAAGTCGGCATTGTACCTTTTCTATTAAATTCGGATGCAAACTCTGTGTTTCATCGTCAATTAGAAGGTCCAAGGGATACAGTAAACCTGAAGTGAAGGATAGGAATGTAAAACTGGACTCACAGGAGAGGTTCAAATCATAGAAAGTGAGAGTGTCAGTCCTCTTGTTCTTAAGTCAGCATTGTGCCTTTTGAATTTAATTCCGATGCAATTTCTGTGTTTCATCGTCAATAAGAAGGTGCAAGCTATACAGTAAACCTAAAGTGAAGCATCGGAAACTAAAACTGGACTCACAGGAGAGGTTCAAATCATAGAAAGTGAGAGTGTTAGTCGTCTTCTACTTAGGTCGGCACTGTGGCTTTTGAATTTAATTCCGATGCAATTTCTGTGTTTCATCGTCAATAAGAACGTCCAAGGGATACAGTAAGCCTGAAGTGAAGAATCGGAATCCAAAACTGGACTCACAGGAGAGATTCAAATCATAGAAAGTTAGAGTGTCACTCCTCTAGTACTTAAGTCGGTAATGTGCCTTTTGTATTAAATTCGGAAGCAATTTCTGTGTTTCATCGGCAATAAGAAGGTCCAAGGGATACAGTAAACCTTAAGTGAAGCATCGGAATCTAAAACTGGACTCACAGTAGAGGTTCAAATCATAGAAAGTTAGAGTGTCAGTCCTCTTGTACTTAAGTCGGCATTGTGCCTTTTGTATTAAATTCTGATGCAAACTCTGTGTTTCATCGTCAATAAGAAGGTCCAAGGGATACAGTAAACCTGAAGTGAAGCATCGGAATCTAAAACTGGTCTCGCAGGAGAGGTTCAAATCATAGAAAGTTAGAGTGTCAGTCCTCTTGTACTTAAGTCGGCATTGTGCCTTTTGAATTTAATTCCGATGCTATTTCTGTGTTTCATTGTCAATAAGAAGGTCCAAGGGATACAGTAAACCTGAAGTGAAGCATCGGAACCTAAAACTGGACTCACAGGAGAGATTCAAATCATAGAGAGTGAGAGTGTCAGTCCTCTTGTACTTAAGTCGGCATTGTGCCATTTGTATTAAATTCGGATGCAATTTCTGTGTTTCATCGTCAATAAGAAGGTCCAAGGGTTACAGTACACCTGAAGTAAAGCATCGGAATCTAAAACTGGACTCACAGGAGAGGTTCAAATCATAGAAAGTTAGAGTGTCAGTCCTCTTGTACTTAAGTCGGCATTGTGCCTTTTGAATTTAATTCCGATGCAATTTCTGTTTCATCGTCAATAAGAAGGTGCAAGGTATACAGTAACCCTGAAGTGAAGCATCGGAATATAAATCTGACCTCACAGGAGAGGTTCGAATAATAGAAAGTGAGAGTGTCAGTCCTCTTGTACTTAAGTCGCAATTGTGCCATTTGTATTAAATTCGGATGCAATTTCTGTGTTTCGTCGTCAATAAGAAGGTCCAAGGGATACAGTAAACCTGAAGTGAAGCATCAGAATCTAAAACTGGACTCACAGGGGAGGTTCAAATCATAGAAAGTGAGAGTGTCAGTCGTCTTGTACTTATGTCGCCATTGTGCCTTTTGTATTAAGTTCGGATGCAATTTCTGTTTTCATCGTCATTAAGAAGGTCCAAGGGATACAGTAAACCTGAAGTAAAGCATCGGAATCTAAAACTGGACTCACAGGAGAGGTTCAAATCATAGAAAGTTAGAGTGTCAGTCCTCTTGTACTTACGTCGGCATTGTACCTTTTGTATTAAATTCGGATGCAAACTCTGTATTTCATCGTCAATTAGAAGCTCCAAGGGATACAGTAAACCTGAAGTGAAGCATCGGAATCTAAAACTGGACTCACAGGAGAGGTCCAAATCATACAAAGTGAGAGTGTCAGACCTCTTTTGCTTAAGTCGGCATTGTGCGTTTTGAATTTAATTCCGATGCAATTTCTGTGTTTCATCGTCAATAAGAAGGTCCATGGGATACAGTAAACCTGAAGTGAAGCATCGGAATCTATAACTGGACTCACAGGAGATGTTCAAATCGTAGAAAGTGAGAGAGTCAGTCCTCTTGTACTTAAGTCGCCATTGTGATTTTGGTATTACATTCGGATGCAATTTCTGTGTTTCATCGTCAATAAGAAGGTCCAAGAGATACAGTAAACGTGAGGTGAAGCATCGGAATCTAAAACTGGACTCACAGGAGAGGTTCAAATCATAGAAAGTTAGTGTCAGTCCTCTTGTACTTAAGTCGGCATTGTGATTTTGAATTTAATTCCGAAGCTATTTCTGTGTTTCATTGTCAATAAGAAGGTCCAAGGGATACAGTAAACCTGAAGTGAAGCATCGGAATCTAAAACTGGAGTCACAGGAGAGGGTCAAATCATAGAAAGTTTGAGTGTCAGTCCTCTTTTACTTACGTCGGCATTGTACCTTTTGTATTAAATTCGGATGCAAACTCTGTGATCCATCGTCAATTAGAAGGTCCAAGGGATACAGTAAACCTGAAGTGAAGCATCGGAATCTAAAACTGGACCCACAGGAGAGGTTCAAATCATAGAACGTGAGAGTGTCAGTCCTCTTGTACTTAAGTCGGCATTGTGCCTTTTGTATTAAATTCGGATGCAAACTCTGTGTTTCATCGTCAAATAGAAGGTCCAAGGGATACAGTGAACCTGAAGTGAAGCATCGGAATCTAAAACTGGAATCACAGGAGAGGTTCAAATCATAAAAAGTTAGAGTGTCAGTCCTCTTGTACTTAAGTCGGCATTGTGCTTTTGAATTTAATTCCGATGCTATTTCTGTGTTTCATTGTCAATAAGAAGGTCCAAGGGATACAGTAAACCTGAAGTGAAGCATCGGAACCTAAAACTGGACTCACAGGAGGGATTCAAATCATAGAAAGTGAGAGTGTCAGTCCTCTTGTACTTAAGTCGGCATTGTGCCATTTGTATTCCATTCGGATGCAATTTCTGTGTTTCATCGTCAATAAGAAGGTCCAAGGGATACAGCAAACCTGAAGTAAAGCATCGGAATCTAAAACTGGACTCACAGGAGAGGTTCAAATCATAGAAAGTTAGATTGTCAGTCCTCTTGTACTTAAGTCGGCATTGTGCCTTTTGAATTTAATTCCGATGCAATTTTTGTTTCATCGTGAATAAGAAGGTGCAAGGTATACAGTAACCCTGAAGTGAAGCATCGGAATATAAATCTGACTGCACAGGAGAGGTTCGAAACATAGAAAGTGAGAGTGTCAGTCCTCTTGTACTTATGTCGCAATTGTGCCATTTGTATTACATCCGGATGCAATTTCTGCGTTTCGTCGTCAATAAGAAGGTCCAAGGGATACAGTAAACCTGAAGTGAAGCATCGGAATCTAAAACTGGAACCACAGGGGAGGTTCAAATCATAGAAAGTGAGAGTGTCAGTCCTCTTGTACTTAAGTCGCCATTGTGCCTTTTGTATTAAGTTCGGATGCAATTTCTGTTTTAATCGTCAATAAGAAGATCCAAGGGATACAGTAAACCTGAAGTAAAGCATCGGAATCTAAAACTGGACTCACAGGAGAGGTTCAAATCATAGAAAGTTAGAGTGTCAGTCCTCTTGTACTTAAGTCGGCATTGTGCCTTTTGTATTAAATTCGGATGCAAACTCTGTGTTTCATCGCAATTAGAAGGTCCAAGGGATACAGTGAACCTGAAGTGAAGCATCGGAATCTACAACTGGACTCACTGGAGAGGTTCAAATCATAAAAAGTTAGAGTGTCAGTCCTCTTGTACTTAAGTCGGCATTGTGCTTTTGAATTTAATTCCGATGCTATTTCTGTGTTTGATTGTCAACAAGAAGGTCCAAGAGATACAGTAAACCTGAAGTGAAGAATCGGAACCTAAAACTGGACTCACAGGAGGGATTCAAATCATAGAAAGTGAGAGTGTCAGTCCTCTTGTACTTAAGTCGGCATTGTGCCATTTGTATTCCATTCGGATGCAACTTCTGTGTTTCATCGTCAATAAGAAGGTCCAAGGGATACAGTAAACCTGAAGTAAAGCATCGGAATCTAAAACTGGACTCACAGGAGAGGTTTAAATCATAGAAAGTTAGAGTGTCAGTCCTCTTGTACTTAAGTCGGCATTGTGCCTTTTGAATTTTATTCCGATGCAATTTTTGTTTCATCGTCAATAAGAAGGTGCAAGGTATACAGTAACCCTGAAGTGAAGCATCGGAATATAAATCTGACCTCACAGGAGAGGTTCGAATCATAGAAAGTGAGAGTGTCAGTCCTCTTGTACTTATGTCGCAATTGTGCCATTTGTATTAAATTCGGATGCAATTTCTGTGTTTCGTCGTCAATAAGAAGGTCCAAGGGATACAGTAAACCTGAAGTGAAGCATCGGAATCTAAAACTTGACTCACAGGGGAGGTTCAAATCATACAAAGTGAGAGTGTCAGACCTCTTTTGCTTAAGTCGGCATTGTGCGTTTTCAATTTAATTCCGATGCAATTTCTGTGTTTCATCGTCAATAAGAAGGTCCAAGGGATACAGTAAAACTGAAGTGAAGCATCGGAATCTAAAACTGTACTCACAGGAGATGTTCAAATCATAGAATGTGAGAGAGTCAGTCCTCTTGTACTTAAGTCGACATTTTGATTTTGGTATTAAATTCGGATGCAATTTCTGTGTTTCATCGTCAATAAGAAGGTCCAAGGGATACAGTAAACCTGAAGTGAAGCATCGGAATCTTAAACTGGACTCACAGGAGAGGTTCAAATCATAGAAAGTTAGAGTGTCAGTCCTCTTGTACTTACGTCAGCAAAGTACCTTTTGTATTAAATTCGGATGCAAACTCTGTGTTTCATCGTCAAATAGAAGGTCCAAGGGATGCAGTAAACCTGAAGTGAAGCATCGGAATCTAAAACTGGACTCACAGGAGAGGTTCAAATCATAGAAAGTGAGAGTATCAGTCCTCTTGTACTTAAAACGGCATTGTGCTTTTTGAATTTCATTCCGATGCAATTTCTGTGTTTCATCGTCAATAAGAAGGTGCAAGGTATACAGTAAACCTGAAGTGAAGCATCGGAATATAAATCTGACCTCATAGGAGAGGTTCGAATCATAGAAAGTGAGAGTGTCAGTCCTCTTGTACTTAAGTCGCAATTGTGCCATTTGTATTATATTCGGATGCAATTTCTGTGTTTCGTCGTCAATAAGAAGGTCCTAGGGATACAGTAAACATGAAGTGAAGCATCGGAATCTAAACCTGGACTCACAGGAGAGGTTCAAATCATAGAAAGTTAGAGTGTCAGTCCTCTTGTACTTACGTCGGCATTGTACCTTTTGTATTAAATTCGGATGCAAACTCTGTGTTTCATCGTCAATTAGAAGGTCCAAGGGATACAGTAAACCTGAAGTGATGCATCGGAATCTAAAACTGGACTCACAGGAGAGGTTCAAATCATAGAAAGTGAGAGTGTCAGTCCTCTTGTACTTAAAACAGCATTGTGCCTTTTGAATTTAATTCCGATGCAATTTCTGTGTTTCATCGTCAAAAAGAAGGTGCAAGGTATACAGTAAACCTGAAGTAAAGCATCGGAATATAAATCTGACCTCACGGGAGAGGTTCGAATCATGGAAAGTGAGAGTGTCATTCCTCTTGTACTTAAGTCGCAATTGTGCCATTAGTATTAAATTCGGATGCAATTTCTGTTTTTCGTCGTCAATAAGAAGGACCAACGGATACAGTAAACATGAAGTGAAGCATCGGAATCTAAAACTGGACTCACAGGGGAGGTTCAAATCATAGAAAGTGTGAGTGTCAGTGCTCTTGTACTTTAGTCGCCATTGTGCCCTTTGTATTAAGTTCGGATGCAATTTCTGTTTTCATCGTCAATAAGAAGGTCCAAGGGATACAGTAAACCTGAAGTAAAGCATAGGAATCTAAAACTGGACTCACAGGAGAGGTTCAAATCATAGAAAGTTAGAGTGTCAGTCCTCTTGTACTTAAGTCGGCATTGTGCCTTTTGTATTAAATTCGGATGCAAACTCTGTGTTTCATCGTCAATAAGAAGGTCCAAGGGATACAGTAAACCTGAAGTGAAGCATCGGAATCTAAAACTGGACTCACAGGAGAGGTTCAAATCATAAAAAGTTAGAGTGTCAGTCCTCTTGTACTTAAGTCGGCATTGTGCCTTTTGAATTTAATTCCGATGATATTTCTGTGTTTCATTGTCAATAAGAAGGTCCAAGGGATACAGTAAACCTGAAGTGAAGCATCGGAACCTAAAACTGGACTCACAGGAGACATTCAAATCATAGAAAGTGAGAGTGTCAGCCCTCTTGTACTTAAGTCGGCATTGTGCCATTTGTATTAAATTCGGATGCAATTTCTGTGTTTCATCGTCAATAAAAAGGTCCAAGGGATACAGTAAACCTGAAGTAAAGCATCGGAATCTAAAACTGGACTCACAAGAGAGGTTCAAATCATAGAAAGTTAGAGTGTCAGTCCTCTTGTACTTAAGTCGGCATTGTGCCTTTTGTATTAAATTCGGATGCAAACTCTGTTTTTCATCGTCAATAAGAAGGTCCAAGGGATACAGTAAACCTGAAGTGAAGCATCGGAATCTAAAACTGGACTCACAGGAGAGGTTCAAATCATAGAAAGTTAGAGTGTCAGTCCTCTTCTACTTAAGTCGGCATTGTGCGATTTAAAGTTAATTCCGATGCAAGATCTGTGTTTTATCGTCAATACGAAGGTCCAAGGGATACAGTAAACGTGAAGTGAAGCATCGGAATCTAAAACTGAACTCACAGGAGATGTTCAAATCATAGAAAGTGAGATTGTCGGTCCTCTTGTACTAAAGTGGCCATTGTGATTTTTGTATTAAATTCGGATGCAATTTCTGTGTTTCATCGTCAATATGAAGGTCCAAGGGATACAGTAAACCTGAAGTGAAGGATCGGAATGTAAAACTGGACTCACAGGAGAGGTTCAAATCATAGAAAGTGAGAGTGTCAGTCCTCTTGTACTTAAGTCGGCATTGCGCCATTTGTATTAAATTCGGATGCAATTTCTGTGTTTCATCGTCAATAAAAAGGTCCAAGGGATACAGTAAACCTGAAGTAAAGCATCGGAATCTAAAACTGGACTCACAGGAAAGGGGCAAATCATAGAAAGTGAGAGTGTCAGTCCTCTTGTACTTAAGTCGGCATTGTACCTTTTGTATTAAATTCGGATGCAAACTCTGTGTTTCATCGTCAATTAGAAGGTCCAAGGGATACAGTAAACCTGAAGTGAAGGATCGGAATGTAAAACTGGACTCACAGGAGAGGTTCAAATCATAGAAAGTGAGAGTGTCAGTCCTCTTATACTTAAGTCAGCATTGTGCCTTTTGAATTTAATTCCGATGCAATTTCTGTGTTTCATCTTCAATAAGAACGTCCAAGGGATACAGTAAGCCTGAAGTGAAGAATCGGAATCCAAAACTGGACTCACAGGAGAGATTGAAATCATAGAAAGTTAGAGTGTCACTCCTCTAGTACTTAAGTCGGTAATGTGCCTTTTGTATTAAATTCGGAAGCAATTTCTGTGTTTCATCGGCAATAAGAAGGTCCAAGGGATACAGTAAACCTTAAGTGAAGCATCGGAATCTAAAACTGGACTCACAGGAGAGGTTCAAATCATAGAATGTTAGAGTGTCAGTCCTCTTTTACTTAAGACGGCATTGTGCCATTTGTATTAAATTCGGATGCGATTTCTGTGTTTTATCGTCAACAAGAAGGTCCGAGGGATACGGTAAACCTGAAGTGAGGCATCGGAATCTAAATCTGACCGCACAGGAGAGGTTCGAAACATAGAAAGTGAGAGTGTCAATCCTCTTGTACTTAAGTCGGCATTGTGCCATTTGTATTAAATTCGGATGCAATTTCTGTGTTTCATCGTCAATAAGAAGGTCCAAGAGATACAGTAAACCTGAGGTGAAGCATCGGAATCTAAAACAGGACTCACAGGAGAGGTTCAAATCATAGAAAGTTAGAGTGTCAGTCCTCTTCTACTTAAGTCGGCATTGTGCCTTTTGTATTAAATTCTGATGCAAACTCCGTGTTTCATCGTCAATAAGAAGGTCCAAGGGATACAGTAAACCTGAAGTGAAGCATCGGAATCTAAAACTGGTCTCGCAGGAGAGGTTCAAATCATAGAAAGTTAGAGTGTCAGTCCACTTGTACTTAAGTCGGCATTGTGCCTTTTGAATTTAATTCCGATGCTATTTCTGTGTTTCATTGTCAATAAGAAGGTCCAAGGGATACAGTAAACCTGAAGTGAAGCATCGGAACCTAAAACTGGACTCACAGGAGAGATTCAAATCATAGAGAGTGAGAGTGTCAGTCCTCTTGTACTTAAGTCGGCATTGTGCCATTTGTATTAAATTCGGATGCAATTTCTGTGTTTCATCGTCAATAAGAAGGTCCAAGGGTTACAGTAAACCTGAAGTAAAGCATCGGAATCTAAAACTGGACTCACAGGAGAGGTTCAAATCATAGAAAGTTAGAGTGTCAGTCCTCTTGTACTTAAGTCGGCATTGTGCCTTTTGAATTTAATTCCGATGCAATTTCTGTTTCATCGTCAATAAGAAGGTGCAAGGTATACAGTAACCCTGAAGTGAAGCATCGGAATATAAATCTGACCTCACAGGAGAGGTTCGAATCATAGAATGTGAGAGTGTCAGTCCTCTTGTACTTAAGTCGCAATTGTGCCATTTGTATTAAATTCGGATGCAATTTCTGTGTTTCGTCTTCAATAAGAAGGTCCAAGGGATACAGTAAACCTGAAGTGAAGCATCGGAATCTAAAACTGGACTCACAGGGGAGGTTCAAATCATAGAAAGTAAGAGTGTCAGTCGTCTTGTACTTAAGTCGCCATTGTGCCTTTTGTATTAAGTTCGGATGCAATTTCTGTTTTCATCGTCATTATGAAGGTCCAAGGGATACAGTAAACCTGAAGTAAAGCATCGGAATCTAAAACTGGACTCACAGGAGAGGTTCAAATCATAGAAGGTTAGAGTGTCAGTCCTCTTGTACTTACGTCGGCATTGTACCTTTTGTATTAAATTCAGATGCAAACTCTGTGTTTCATCGTCAATTAGAAGCTCCAAGGGATACAGTAAACCTGAAGTGAAGCATCGGAATATAAAACTGGACTCACAGGAGAGGTGCAAATCATAGAAAGTTAGAGTGTCAGTCCTCTTGTACTTAGGTCGGCATTGTACCTTTTGTATTAAATTCGGATGCAAACTCTGTGTTTCATCGTCAATTAGAAGGTCCAAGGGATACAGTAAACCTGAAGTGAAGGATCGGAATGTAAAACTGGACTCACAGGAGAGGTTCAAATCATAGAAAGTGAGAGTGACAGTCCTCTTGTACTTAAGTCAGCATTGTGCCTTTTGAATTTAATTCCGATGCAATTTCTGTGTTTCATCGTCAATAAGAAGGTGCAAGCTATACAGTAAACCTAAAGTGAAGCATCGGAAACTAAAACTGGACTCACAGGAGAGGTTCAAATCTTAGAAATTGAGAGTGTTAGTCGTCTTCTACTTAGGTCGGCACTGTGGCTTTTGAATTTAATTCCGATGCAATTTCTGTGTTTCATCGTCAATAAGAACGTCCAAGGGATACAGTAAGCCTGAAGTGAAGAATCGGAATCCAAAACTGGACTCACAGGAGAGATTCAAATCATAGAAAGTTAGAGTGTCACTCCTCTAGTACTTAAGTCGGTAATGTGCCTTTTGTATTAAATTCGGAAGCAATTTCTGTGTTTCATCGGCAATAAGAAGGTCCAAGGGATACAGTAAACCTTAAGTGAAGCATCGGAATCTAAAACTGGACTCACAGTAGAGGTTCCAAACATAGAATGTTAGAGTGTCAGTCCTCTTTTACTTAAGACGGCATTGTGCCATTTGTATTAAATTCGGATGCGATTTCTGTGTTTTATCGTCAACAAGAAGGTCCGAGGGATACGGTATCCTGAAGTGAGGCATCGGAATCTAAATCTGACCGCACAGGAGAGGTTCGAAACATAGAAAGTGAGAGTGTCAATCCTCTTGTACTTAAGTCGGCATTGTGCCATTTGTATTAAATTCGGATGCAATTTCTGTGTTTCATCGTCAATAAGAAGGTCCAAGAGATACAGTAAACCTGAGGTGAAGCATCGGAATCTAAAACTGGACTCACGATAGAGGTTCAAATCATAGAAAGTTAGAGTGTCAGTCCTCTTGTACTTAAGTCGGCATTGTGCCTTTTGTATTAAATTCTGATGCAAACTCTGTGTTTCATCGTCAATGAGAAGGTCCAAGGTATACAGTAAACCTGAAGTGAAGCATCGGAATCTAAAACTGGTCTCGCAGGAGAGGTTCAAATCATAGAAAGTTAGAGTGTCAGTCCTCTTGTACTTAAGTCGGCATTGTGCCTTTTGAATTTAATTCCGATGCTATTTCTGTGTTTCATTGTCAATAAGAAGGTCCAAGGGATACAGTAAACCTGAGGTGAAGCATCGGAATCTAAAACTGGACTCACAGGAGAGGTTCAAATCATAGAAAGTTAGAGTGTCAGTCCTCTTGTACTTAAGTCGGCATTGTACCTTTTGTATTAAATTCGGATGCAAACTCTGTGTTTCATCGTCAATTAGAAGGTCCAAGGGATACAGTAAACCTGAAGTGAAGGATCGGAATGTAAAACTGGACTCACAGGAGAGGTTCAAATCATAGAAAGTGAGAGTGTCAGTCCTCTTGTACTTAAGTCAGCATTGTGCCTTTTGAATTTAATTCCGATGCAATTTCTGTGTTTCATCTTCAATAAGAACGTCCAAGGGATACAGTAAGCCTGAAGTGAAGAATCGGAATCCAAAACTGGACTCACAGGAGAGATTGAAATCATAGAAAGTTAGAGTGTCACTCCTCTAGTACTTAAGTCGGTAATGTGCCTTTTGTATTAAATTCGGAAGCAATTTCTGTGTTTCATCGGCAATAAGAAGGTCCAAGGGATACAGTAAACCTTAAGTGAAGCATCGGAATCTAAAACTGGACTCACAGGAGAGGTTCAAATCATAGAATGTTAGAGTGTCAGCCCTCTTTTACTTAAGAAGGCATTGTGCCATTTGTATTAAATTCGGATGCGATTTCTGTGTTTTATCGTCAACAAGAAGGTCCGAGGGATACGGTAAACCTGAAGTGAGGCATCGGAATCTAAATCTGACCGCACAGGAGAGGTTCGAAACATAGAAAGTGAGAGTGTCAATCCTCTTGTACTTAAGTCGGCATTGTGCCATTTGTATTAAATTCGGATGCAATTTCTGTATTTCATCGTCAATAAGAAGGTCCAAGAGATACAGTAAACCTGAGGTGAAGCATCGGAATCTAAAACTGGACTCACAGGAGAGGTTCAAATCATAGAAAGTTAGAGTGTCAGTCCTCTTGTACTTAAGTCGGCATTGTGCCTTTTGTATTAAATTCTGATGCAAACTCCGTGTTTCATCGTCAATAAGAAGGTCCAAGGGATACAGTAAACCTGAAGTGAAGCATCGGAATCTAAAACTGGTCTCGCAGGAGAGGTTCAAATCATAGAAAGTTAGAGTGTCAGTCCTCTTGTACTTAAGTCGGCATTGTGCCTTTTGAATTTAATTCCGATGCTATTTCTGTGTTTCATTGTCAATAAGAAGGTCCAAGGGATACAGTAAACCTGAAGTGAAGCATCGGAACCTAAAACTGGACTCACAGGAGAGATTCAAATCATAGAGAGTGAGAGTGTCAGTCCTCTTGTACTTAAGTCGGCATTGTGTCATTTGTATTAAATTCGGATGCAATTTCTGTGTTTCATCGTCAATAAGAAGGTCCAAGGGTTACAGTAAACCTGAAGTAAAGCATCGGAATCCAAAACTGGACTCACAGGAGAGGTTCAAATCATAGAAAGTTAGAGTGTCAGTCCTCTTGTACTTAAGTCGGCATTGTGCCTTTTGAATTTAATTCCGATGCAATTTCTGTTTCATCGTCAATAAGAAGGTGCAAGGTATACAGTAACCCTGAAGTGAAGCTTCGGAATATAAATCTGACCTCACAGGAGAGGTTCGAATCATAGAATGTGAGAGTGTCAGTCCTCTTGTACTTAAGTCGCAATTGTGCCATTTGTATTAAATTCGGATGCAATTTCTGTGTTTCGTCTTCAATAAGAAGGTCCAAGGGATACAGTAAACCTGAAGTGAAGCATCGGAATCTAAAACTGGACTCACAGGGGAGGTTCAAATCATAGAAAGTGAGAGTGTCAGTCGTCTTGTACTTAAGTCGCCATTGTGCCTTTTGTATTAAGTTCGGATGCAATTTCTGTTTTCATCGTCATTATGAAGGTCCAAGGGATACAGTAAACCTGAAGTAAAGCATCGGAATCTAAAACTGGACTCACAGGAGAGGTTCAAATCATAGAAAGTTAGAGTGTCAGTCCTCTTGTACTTACGTCGGCATTGTACCTTTTGTATTAAATTCAGATGCAAACTCTGTGTTTCATCGTCAATTAGAAGCTCCAAGGGATACAGTAAATCTGAAGTGAAGCATCGGAATATAAAACTGGACTCACAGGAGAGGTGCAAATCATAGAAAGTTAGAGTGTCAGTCCTCTTGTACTTAAGTCGGCATTGTACCTTTTGTATTAAATTCGGATGCAAACTCTGTGTTTCATCGTCAATTAGAAGGTCCAAGGGATACAGTAAACCTGAAGTGAAGGATCGGAATGTAAAACTGGACTCACAGGAGAGGTTCAAATCATAGAAAGTGAGAGTGTCAGTCCTCTTGTACTTAAGTCAGCATTGTGCCTTTTGAATTTAATTCCGATGCAATTTCTGTGTTTCATCGTCAATAAGAAGGTGCAAGCTATACAGCAAACCTAAAGTGAAGAATCGGAAACTAAAACTGGACTCACAGGAGAGGTTCAAATCTTAGAAATTGAGAGTGTTAGTCGTCTTCTACTTAGGTCGGCACTGTGGCTTTTGAATTTAATTCCGATGCAATTTCTGTGTTTCATCGTCAATAAGAACGTCCAAGGGATACAGTAAGCCTGAAGTGAAGAATCGGAATCCAAAACTGGACTCACAGGAGAGATTCAAATCATAGAAAGTTAGAGTGTCACTCCTCTAGTACTTAAGTCGGTAATGTGCCTTTTGTATTAAATTCGGAAGCAATTTCTGTGTTTCATCGGCAATAAGAAGGTCCAAGGGATACAGTAAACCTTAAGTGAAGCATCGGAATCTAAAACTGGACTCACAGTAGAGGTTCCAAACATAGAATGTTAGAGTGTCAGTCCTCTTTTACTTAAGACGGCATTGTGCCATTTGTATTAAATTCGGATGCGATTTCTGTGTTTTATCGTCAACAAGAAGGTCCGAGGGATACGGTATCCTGAAGTGAGGCATCGGAATCTAAATCTGACCGCACAGGAGAGGTTCGAAACATAGAAAGTGAGAGTGTCAATCCTCTTGTACTTAAGTCGGCATTGTGCCTTTTGAATTTAATTCCGATGCTATTTCTGTGTTTCATTGTCAATAAGAAGGTCCAAGGGATACAGTAAACCTGAAGTGAAGCATCGGAACCTAAAACTGGACTCACAGGAGAGATTCAAATCATAGAGAGTGAGAGTGTCAGTCCTCTTGTACTTAAGTCGGCATTGTGTCATTTGTATTAAATTCGGATGCAATTTCTGTGTTTCATCGTCAATAAGAAGGTCCAAGGGTTACAGTAAACCTGAAGTAAAGCATCGGAATCCAAAACTGGACTCACAGGAGAGGTTCAAATCATAGAAAGTTAGAGTGTCAGTCCTCTTGTACTTAAGTCGGCATTGTGCCTTTTGAATTTAATTCCGATGCAATTTCTGTTTCATCGTCAATAAGAAGGTGCAAGGTATACAGTAACCCTGAAGTGAAGCTTCGGAATATAAATCTGACCTCACAGGAGAGGTTCGAATCATAGAATGTGAGAGTGTCAGTCCTCTTGTACTTAAGTCGCAATTGTGCCATTTGTATTAAATTCGGATGCAATTTCTGTGTTTCGTCTTCAATAAGAAGGTCCAAGGGATACAGTAAACCTGAAGTGAAGCATCGGAATCTAAAACTGGACTCACAGGGGAGGTTCAAATCATAGAAAGTGAGAGTGTCAGTCGTCTTGTACTTAAGTCGCCATTGTGCCTTTTGTATTAAGTTCGGATGCAATTTCTGTTTTCATCGTCATTATGAAGGTCCAAGGGATACAGTAAACCTGAAGTAAAGCATCGGAATCTAAAACTGGACTCACAGGAGAGGTTCAAATCATAGAAAGTTAGAGTGTCAGTCCTCTTGTACTTACGTCGGCATTGTACCTTTTGTATTAAATTCAGATGCAAACTCTGTGTTTCATCGTCAATTAGAAGCTCCAAGGGATACAGTAAATCTGAAGTGAAGCATCGGAATATAAAACTGGACTCACAGGAGAGGTGCAAATCATAGAAAGTTAGAGTGTCAGTCCTCTTGTACTTAAGTCGGCATTGTACCTTTTGTATTAAATTCGGATGCAAACTCTGTGTTTCATCGTCAATTAGAAGGTCCAAGGGATACAGTAAACCTGAAGTGAAGGATCGGAATGTAAAACTGGACTCACAGGAGAGGTTCAAATCATAGAAAGTGAGAGTGTCAGTCCTCTTGTACTTAAGTCAGCATTGTGCCTTTTGAATTTAATTCCGATGCAATTTCTGTGTTTCATCGTCAATAAGAAGGTGCAAGCTATACAGCAAACCTAAAGTGAAGAATCGGAAACTAAAACTGGACTCACAGGAGAGGTTCAAATCTTAGAAATTGAGAGTGTTAGTCGTCTTCTACTTAGGTCGGCACTGTGGCTTTTGAATTTAATTCCGATGCAATTTCTGTGTTTCATCGTCAATAAGAACGTCCAAGGGATACAGTAAGCCTGAAGTGAAGAATCGGAATCCAAAACTGGACTCACAGGAGAGATTCAAATCATAGAAAGTTAGAGTGTCCTCCTCTAGTACTTAAGTCGGTAATGTGCCTTTTGTATTAAATTCGGAAGCAATTTCTGTGTTTCATCGGCAATAAGAAGGTCCAAGGGATACAGTAAACCTTAAGTGAAGCATCGGAATCTAAAACTGGACTCACAGTAGAGGTTCCAAACATAGAATGTTAGAGTGTCAGTCCTCTTTTACTTAAGACGGCATTGTGCCATTTGTATTAAATTCGGATGCGATTTCTGTGTTTTATCGTCAACAAGAAGGTCCGAGGGATACGGTATCCTGAAGTGAGGCATCGGAATCTAAATCTGACCGCACAGGAGAGGTTCGAAACATAGAAAGTGAGAGTGTCAATCCTCTTGTACTTAAGTCGGCATTGTGCCATTTGTATTAAATTCGGATGCAATTTCTGTGTTTCATCGTCAATAAGAAGGTCCAAGAGATACAGTAAACCTGAGGTGAAGCATCGGAATCTAAAACTGGACTCACGATAGAGGTTCAAATCATAGAAAGTTAGAGTGTCAGTCCTCTTGTACTTAAGTCGGCATTGTGCCTTTTGTATTGAATTCTGATGCAAACTCTGTGTTTCATCGTCAATGAGAAGGTCCAAGGTATACAGTAAACCTGAAGTGAAGCATCGGAATCTAAAACTGGTCTCGCAGGAGAGGTTCAAATCATAGAAAGTTAGAGTGTCAGTCCTCTTGTACTTAAGTCGGCATTGTGCCTTTTGAATTTAATTCCGATGCTATTTCTGTGTTTCATTGTCAATAAAAAGGTCCAAGGGATACAGTAAACCTGAAGTGAAGCATCGGAACCTAAAACTGGACTCACTGGAGAGATTCAAATCATAGAGAGTGAGAGTGTCAGTCCTCTTGTACTTAAGTCGGCATTGTGCCATTTGTATTAAATTCGGATGCAATTTCTGTGTTTCATCGTCAATAAGAAGGTCCAAGGGTTACAGTAAACCTGAAGTATAGCATCGGAATCTAAAACTGGACTCACAGGAGAGGTTCAAATCATAGAAAGTTAGAGTGTCAGTCCTCTTGTACTTAAGTCGGCATTGTGCCTTTTGAATTTAATTCCGATGCAATTTCTGTTTCATCGTCAATAAGAAGGTGCAAGGTATACAGTAACCCTGAAGTGAAGCATCGGAATATAAATCTGACCTCACAGGAGAGGTTCGAATCATAGAAAGTGAGAGTGTCAGTCCTCTTGTACTTAAGTCGCAATTGTGCCATTTGTATTAAATTCGGATGCAATTTCTGTGTTTCGTCGTCAATAAGAAGGTCCAAGGGATACAGTAAACCTGAAGTGAAGCATCGGAATCTAAAACTGGACTCACAGGGGAGGTTCAAATCATAGAAAGTGAGAGTGTCAGTCGTCTTGTACTTAAGTCGCCATTGTGCCTTTTGTATTAAGTTCGGATGCAATTTCTGATTTCATCGTCATTAAGAAGGTCCAAGGGATACAGTAAACCTGAAGTAAAGCATCGGAATCTAAAACTGGACTCACAGGAGAGGTTCAAATCATAGAAAGTTAGAGTGTCAGTCCTCTTGTACTTACGTCGGCATTGTACCTTTTGTATTAAATTCGGATGCAAACTCTGTGTTTCATCGTCAATTAGAAGCTCCAAGGGATACAGTAAACCTGAAGTGAAGCATCGGAATCTAAAACTGGACTCACAGGAGATGTTCAAATCATAGAAAGTTAGAGTGTCAGTCCTCTTGTACTTAAGTCAGCATTGTGCCTTTTGAATTTAATTCCGATGCAATTTCTGTGTTTCATCGTCAATAAGAAGGTGCAAGCTATACAGTAAACCTGAAGTGAAGCATCGGAATCTAAAACTGGTCTCGCAGGAGAGGTTCAAATCATAGAAAGTTAGAGTGTCAGTCCTCTTGTACTTAAGTCGGCATTGTGCCTTTTGAATTTAATTCCGATGCTATTTCTGTGTTTCATTGTCAATAAGAAGGTCCAAGGGATACAGTAAACCTGAGGTGAAGCATCGGAATCTAAAACTGGACTCACAGGAGAGGTTCAAATCATAGAAAGTTAGAGTGTCAGTCCTCTTGTACTTAAGTCGGCATTGTACCTTTTGTATTAAATTCGGATGCAAACTCTGTGTTTCATCGTCAATTAGAAGGTCCAAGGGATACAGTAAACCTGAAGTGAAGGATCGGAATGTAAAACTGGACTCACAGGAGAGGTTCAAATCATAGAAAGTGAGAGTGTCAGTCCTCTTGTACTTAAGTCAGCATTGTGCCTTTTGAATTTAATTCCGATGCAATTTCTGTGTTTCATCTTCAATAAGAACGTCCAAGGGATACAGTAAGCCTGAAGTGAAGAATCGGAATCCAAAACTGGACTCACAGGAGAGATTGAAATCATAGAAAGTTAGAGTGTCACTCCTCTAGTACTTAAGTCGGTAATGTGCCTTTTGTATTAAATTCGGAAGCAATTTCTGTGTTTCATCGGCAATAAGAAGGTCCAAGGGATACAGTAAACCTTAAGTGAAGCATCGGAATCTAAAACTGGACTCACAGGAGAGGTTCAAATCATAGAATGTTAGAGTGTCAGTCCTCTTTTACTTAAGAAGGCATTGTGCCATTTGTATTAAATTCGGATGCGATTTCTGTGTTTTATCGTCAACAAGAAGGTCCGAGGGATACGGTAAACCTGAAGTGAGGCATCGGAATCTAAATCTGACCGCACAGGAGAAGTTCGAAACATAGAAAGTGAGAGTGTCAATCCTCTTGTACTTAAGTCGGCATTGTGCCATTTGTATTAAATTCGGATGCAATTTCTGTGTTTCATCGTCAATAAGAAGGTCCAAGAGATACAGTAAACCTGAGGTGAAGCATCGGAATCTAAAACTGGACTCACAGGAGAGGTTCAAATCATAGAAAGTTAGAGTGTCAGTCCTCTTGTACTTAAGTCGGCATTGTGCCTTTTGTATTGAATTCTGATGCAAACTCTGTGTTTCATCGTCAATGAGAAGGTCCAAGGTATACAGTAAACCTGAAGTGAAGCATCGGAATCTAAAACTGGTCTCGCAGGAGAGGTTCAAATCATAGAAAGTTAGAGTGTCAGTCCTCTTGTACTTAAGTCGGCATTGTGCCTTTTGAATTTAATTCCGATTCTATTTCTGTGTTTCATTGTCAATAAAAAGGTCCAAGGGATACAGTAAACCTGAAGTGAAGCATCGGAACCTAAAACTGGACTCACTGGAGAGATTCAAATCATAGAGAGTGAGAGTGTCAGTCCTCTTGTACTTAAGTCGGCATTGTGCCATTTGTATTAAATTCGGATGCAATTTCTGTGTTTCATCGTCAATAAGAAGGTCCAAGGGTTACAGTAAACCTGAAGTATAGCATCGGAATCTAAAACTGGACTCACAGGAGAGGTTCAAATCATAGAAAGTTAGAGTGTCAGTCCTCTTGTACTTAAGTCGGCATTGTGCCTTTTGAATTTAATTCCGATGCAATTTCTGTTTCATCGTCAATAAGAAGGTGCAAGGTATACAGTAACCCTGAAGTGAAGCATCGGAATATAAATCTGACCTCACAGGAGAGGTTCGAATCATAGAAAGTGAGAGTGTCAGTCCTCTTGTACTTAAGTCGCAATTGTGCCTTTTGTATTAAATTCGGATGCAATTTCTGTGTTTCGTCGTCAATAAGAAGGTCCAAGGGATACAGTAAACCTGAAGTGAAGCATCGGAATCTAAAACTGGACTCACAGGGGAGGTTCAAATCATAGAAAGTGAGAGTGTCAGTCGTCTTGTACTTAAGTCGCCATTGTGCCTTTTGTATTAAGTTCGGATGCAATTTCTGATTTCATCGTCATTAAGAAGGTCCAAGGGATACAGTAAACCTGAAGTAAAGCATCGGAATCTAAAACTGGACTCACAGGAGAGGTTCAAATCATAGAAAGTTAGAGTGTCAGTCCTCTTGTACTTACGTCGGCATTGTACCTTTTGTATTAAATTCGGATGCAAACTCTGTGTTTCATCGTCAATTAGAAGCTCCAAGGGATACAGTAAACCTGAAGTGAAGCATCGGAATCTAAAACTGGACTCACAGGAGAGGTTCAAATCATAGAAAGTTAGAGTGTCAGTCCTCTTGTACTTAAGTCAGCATTGTGCCTTTTGAATTTAATTCCGATGCAATTTCTGTGTTTCATCGTCAATAAGAAGGTGCAAGCTATACAGTAAACCTGAAGTGAAGCGTCGGAATCTAAAACTGGTCTCGCAGGAGAGGTTCAAACCATAGAAAGTTAGAGTGTCAGTCCTCTTGTACTTAAGTCGGCATTGTGCCTTTTGAATTTAATTCCGATGCTATTTCTGTGTTTCATTGTCAATAAGAAGGTCCAAGGGATACAGTAAACCTGAGGTGAAGCATCGGAATCTAAAACTGGACTCACAGGAGAGGTTCAAATCATAGAATGTTAGAGTGTCAGTCCTCTTTTACTTAAGAAGGCATTGTGCCATTTGTATTAAATTCGGATGCGATTTCTGTGTTTTATCGTCAACAAGAAGGTCCGAGGGATACGGTAAACCTGAAGTGAGGCATCGGAATCTAAATCTGACCGCACAGGAGAAGTTCGAAACATAGAAAGTGAGAGTGTCAATCCTCTTGTACTTAAGTCGGCATTGTGCCATTTGTATTAAATTCGGATGCAATTTCTGTGTTTCATCGTCAATAAGAAGGTCCAAGAGATACAGTAAACCTGAGGTGAAGCATCGGAATCTAAAACTGGACTCACAGGAGAGGTTCAAATCATAGAAAGTTAGAGTGTCAGTCCTCTTGTACTTAAGTCGGCATTGTGCCTTTTGTATTAAATTCAGATGCAAACTCTGTGTTTCATCGTCAATTAGAAGCTCCAAAGGATACAGTAAACCTGAAGTGAAGCATCGGAATATAAAACTGGACTCACAGGAGAGGTGCAAATCATAGAAAGTTAGAGTGTCAGTCCTCTTGTACTTAAGTCGGCATTGTACCTTTTGTATTAAATTCGGATGCAAACTCTGTGTTTCATCGTCAATTAGAAGGTCCAAGGGATACAGTAAACCTGAAGTGAAGGATCGGAATGTAAAACTGGACTCACAGGAGAGGTTCAAATCATAGAAAGTGAGAGTGTCAGTCCTCTTGTACTTAAGTCAGCATTGTGCCTTTTGAATTTAATTCCGATGCAATTTCTGTGTTTCATCGTCAATAAGAAGGTGCAAGCTATACAGTAAACCTAAAGTGAAGCATCGGAAACTAAAACTGGACTCACAGGAGAGGTTCAAATCTTAGAAATTGAGAGTGTTCGTCGTCTTCTACTTAGGTCGGCACTGTGGCTTTTGAATTTAATTCCGATGCAATTTCTGTGTTTCATCGTCAATAAGAACGTCCAAGGGATACAGTAAGCCTGAAGTGAAGAATCGGAATCCAAAACTGGACTCACAGGAGAGATTCAAATCATAGAAAGTTAGAGTGTCACTCCTCTAGTACTTAAGTCGGTAATGTGCCTTTTGTATTAAATTCGGAAGCAATTTCTGTGTTTCATCGGCAATAAGAAGGTCCAAGGGATACAGTAAACCTTAAGTGAAGCATCGGAATCTAAAACTGGACTCACAGTAGAGGTTCCAAACATAGAATGTTAGAGTGTCAGTCCTCTTTTACTTAAGACGGCATTGTGCCATTTGTATTAAATTCGGATGCGATTTCTGTGTTTTATCGTCAACAAGAAGGTCCGAGGGATACGGTATCCTGAAGTGAGGCATCGGAATCTAAATCTGACCGCACAGGAGAGGTTCGAAACATAGAAAGTGAGAGTGTCAATCCTCTTGTACTTAAGTCGGCATTGTGCCATTTGTATTAAATTCGGATGCAATTTCTGTGTTTCATCGTCAATAAGAAGGTCCAAGAGATACAGTAAACCTGAGGTGAAGCATCGGAATCTAAAACTGGACTCACGATAGAGGTTCAAATCATAGAAAGTTAGAGTGTCAGTCCTCTTGTACTTAAGTCGGCATTGTGCCTTTTGTATTAAATTCTGATGCAAACTCTGTGTTTCATCGTCAATGAGAAGGTCCAAGGTATACAGTAAACCTGAAGTGAAGCATCGGAATCTAAAACTGGTCTCGCAGGAGAGGTTCAAATCATAGAAAGTTAGAGTGTCAGTCCTCTTGTACTTAAGTCGGCATTGTGCCTTTTGAATTTAATTCCGATGCTATTTCTGTGTTTCATTGTCAATAAAAAGGTCCAAGGGATACAGTAAACCTGAAGTGAAGCATCGGAACCTAAAACTGGACTCACTGGAGAGATTCAAATCATAGAGAGTGAGAGTGTCAATCCTCTTGTACTTAAGTCGGCATTGTGCCATTTGTATTAAATTCGGATGCAATTTCTGTGTTTCATCGTCAATAAGAAGGTCCAAGGGTTACAGTAAACCTGAAGTATAGCATCGGAATCTAAAACTGGACTCACAGGAGAGGTTCAAATCATAGAAAGTTAGAGTGTCAGTCCTCTTGTACTTAAGTCGGCATTGTGCCTTTTGAATTTAATTCCGATGCAATTTCTGTTTCATCGTCAATAAGAAGGTGCAAGGTATACAGTAACCCTGAAGTGAAGCATCGGAATATAAATCTGACCTCACAGGAGAGGTTCGAATCATAGAAAGTGAGAGTGTCAGTCCTCTTGTACTTAAGTCGCAATTGTGCCATTTGTATTAAATTCGGATGCAATTTCTGTGTTTCGTCGTCAATAAGAAGGTCCAAGGGATACAGTAAACCTGAAGTGAAGCATCGGAATCTAAAACTGGACTCACAGGGGAGGTTCAAATCATAGAAAGTGAGAGTGTCAGTCGTCTTGTACTTAAGTCGCCATTGTGCCTTTTGTATTAAGTTCGGATGCAATTTCTGATTTCATCGTCATTAAGAAGGTCCAAGGGATACAGTAAACCTGAAGTAAAGCATCGGAATCTAAAACTGGACTCACAGGAGAGGTTCAAATCATAGAAAGTTAGAGTGTCAGTCCTCTTGTACTTACGTCGGCATTGTACCTTTTGTATTAAATTCGGATGCAAACTCTGTGTTTCATCGTCAATTAGAAGCTCCAAGGGATACAGTAAACCTGAAGTGAAGCATCGGAATCTAAAACTGGACTCACAGGAGAGGTTCAAATCATAGAAAGTTAGAGTGTTAGTCGTCTTCTACTTAGGTCGGCACTGTGGCTTTTGAATTTAATTCCGATGCAATTTCTGTGTTTCATCGTCAATAAGAACGTCCAAGGGATACAGTAAGCCTGAAGTGAAGAATCGGAATCCAAAACTGGACTCACAGGAGAGATTCAAATCATAGAAAGTTAGAGTGTCACTCCTCTAGTACTTAAGTCGGTAATGTGCCTTTTGTATTAAATTCGGAAGCAATTTCTGTGTTTCATTGGCAATAAGAAGGTCCAAGGGATACAGTAAACCTTAAGTGAAGCATCGGAATCTAAAACTGGACTCACAGTAGAGGTTCAAAACATAGAATGTTAGAGTGTCAGTCCTCTTTTACTTAAGACGGCATTGTGCCATTTGAATTAAATTCGGATGCGATTTCTGTGTTTTATCGTCAACAAGAAGGTCCGAGGGATACGGTATCCTGAAGTGAGGCATCGGAATCTAAATCTGACCGCACAGGAGAGGTTCGAAACATAGAAAGTGAGAGTGTCAATCCTCTTGTACTTAAGTCGGCATTGTGCCATTTGTATTAAATTCGGATGCAATTTCTGTGTTTCATCGTCATTAAGAAGGTCCAAGAGATACAGTAAACCTGAGGTGAAGCATCGGAATCTAAAACTGGACTCACGATAGAGGTTCAAATCATAGAAAGTTAGAGTGTCAGTCCTCTTGTACTTAAGTCGGCATTGTGCCTTTTGTATTAAATTCTGATGCAAACTCTGTGTTTCATCGTCAATAAGAAGGTCCAAGGGATACAGTAAACCTGAAGTGAAGCATCGGAATCTAAAACTGGTCTCGCAGGAGAGGTTCAAATCATAGAAAGTTAGAGTGTCAGTCCTCTTGTACTTAAGTCGGCATTGTGCCTTTTGAATTTAATTCCGATGCTATTTCTGTGTTTCATTGTCAATAAGAAGGTCCAAGGGATACAGTAAACCTGAAGTGAAGCATCGGAACCTAAAACTGGACTCACTGGAGAGATTCAAATCATAGAGAGTGAGAGTGTCAGTCCTCTTGTACTTAAGTCGGCATTGTGCCTTTTGAATTTAATTCCGATGCAATTTCTGTTTCATCGTCAATAAGAAGGTGCAAGGTATACAGTAACCCTGAAGTGAAGCATCGGAATATAAATCTGACCTCACAGGAGAGGTTCGAATCATAGAAAGTGAGAGTGTCAGTCCTCTTGTACTTAAGTCGCAATTGTGCCATTTGTATTAAATTCGGATGCAATTTCTGTGTTTCGTCGTCAATAAGAAGGTCCAAGGGATACAGTAAACCTGAAGTGAAGCATCGGAATCTAAAACTGGACTCACAGGGGAGGTTCAAATCATAGAAAGTGAGAGTGTCAGTCCTCTTGTACTTAAGTCGCCATTGTGATTTTGGTATTAAATTCGGATGCAATTTCTGTGTTTCATCGTCAATAAGAAGGTCCAAGGGAAGTGAAGCATCGGAATCTAAAACTGGACTCACAGGAGAGGTTCATATCATACAAAGTGAGAGTGTCAGACCTCTTTTGCTTAAGTCGGCATTGTGCGTTTTGAATTTAATTCCGATGCAATTTCTGTGTTTCATCGTCAATAAGAAGGTCCAAGGGATACAGTAAAACTGAAGTGAAGCATCGGAATCTAAAACTGTACTCACAGGAGATGTTCAAATCATAGAATGTGAGCGAGTCAGTCCTCTTGTACTTACGTCGACATTTTGATTTTGGTATTAAATTCGGATGCAATTTCTGTGTTTCATCGTCAATAAGAAGGTCCAAGGGATACAGTAAACCTGAAGTGAAGCATCGGAATCTTAAACTGGACTCACAGGAGAGGTTCAAATCATAGAAAGTTAGAGTGTCAGTCCTCTTGTACTTACGCCAGCATAGTACCTTTTGTATTAAATTCGGATGCAAACTCTGTGTTTCATCGTCAAATAGAAGGTCCAAGGGATACAGTAAACCTGAAGTGAAGCATCGGAATCTAAAACTGGACTCACAGGAGAGGTTCAAATCATAGAAAGTGAGAGTATCAGTCCTCTTGTACTAAAAACGGCATTTTGCTTTTTAAATTTAAATCCGATGCAATTTCTGTGTTTCATCGTCAATAAGAAGGTGCAAGGTATACAGTAAACCTGAAGTGAAGCATCGGAATATAAATCTGACCTCATAGGAGAGGTTCGAATCATAGAAAGTGAGAGTGTCAGTCCTCTTGTACTTAAGTCGCAATTGTGCCATTTGTATTATATTCGGATGCAATTTCTGTGTTTCGTCGTCAATAAGAAGGTCCAAGGGATACAGTAAACATGAAGTGAGGCATCGGAATCTAAACCTGGACTCACAGGGGAGGTTCAAATCATAGAAAGTGAGAGTGTCAGTCCTCTTGTACTTAAGTCGCCATTGTGCCCTTTGTATTAAGTTCGGATGCAATTTCTGTTTTCTTCGTCAATAAGAAGGTCCAAGGGATACAGTAAACCTGAAGTAAAGCATCGGAATCTAAAACTCGACTCACAGGAGAGGTTCAAATCACAGAAACTTAGAGTGTCAGTCCTCTTGTACGTAAGTCGGCATTGTGCCTTTTGTATTAAATTCGGATGCAAACTCTGTGTTTCATCGTCAATAAGAAGGTGCAAGGGATACAGTAAACCTGAAGTGAAGCATCGGAATCTAAAACTGGACTCACAGAAGAGGTTCAAATCATAAAAAGTTAGAGTGTCAGTCCTCTTGTACTTAAGTCGGCATTGTGCCTTTTGAATTTAATTCCGATGCTATTTCTGTGTTTCATTTCAATAAGAAGGTCCAAGGGATACAGTAAACCTGAAGTGAAGCATCGGAACCAAAAACTGGACTCACAGGAGAGATTCAAATCATAGAAAGTGAGAGTGTCAGTCCTCTTGTACTTAAGTCGGCATTGTGCCATTTGTATTAAATTCGGATGCAATTTCTGTGTTTCATCGTCAATAAGAAGGTCCAAGGGATACAGTAAACCTGAAGTTAAGCATCGGAATCTAAAACTGGACTCACAGGAGAGGTTCAAATCATAGAAAGTTAGAGTGTCAGTCCTCTTGTACTTAAGTCGGCATTGTGCCTTTTGTATTAAATGCGGATGCAAACTCTGTGTTTCATCGTCAATAAGAAGGTCCAAGGGATACAGTAAACCTGAAGTGAAGCATCGGAATCTAAAACTGGACTCACAGGAGAGGTTCAAATCATAGAAAGTTAGAGTGTCAGTCCTCTTGTACTTAAGTCGGCATTGTGCCTTTTGCAATTAATTCCGATGCTATTTCTGTGTTTCATTGTGAATAAGAAGGTCCAAGGGATACAGTAAACCTGAAGTGAAGCATCGGAATCTAAAACTGAACTCACAGGAGATGTACAAATCATAGAAAGTGAGATTGTCGGTCCTCTTTTTCTAAAGTGGCCATTGTGATTTTTGTATTAAATTCGGATGCAATTTCTGTGTTTCATCGTCAATAAGAAGGTCCAAGGGATACAGTAAACCTAAAGTGAAGCATCGGAATCTAAAACTGGACTCACAGGAGAGGTTCAAATCATACAAAGTGAGAGTGTCAGACCTCTTTTGCTTAAGTCGGCATTGTGCGTTTTGAATTTAATTCCGATGCAATTTCTGTGTTTCATCGTCAATAAGAAGGTCCAAGGGATGCAGTAAAACTGAAGTGAAGCATCGGAATCTAAAACTGGACTCACAGGAGATGTTCAAATCATAGAATGTGAGAAAGTCAGTCCTCTTGTACTTAAGTCGACATTGTGATTTTGGTATTAAATTCGGATGCAATTTCTGTGTTTCATCGTCAATAAGAAGGTCCAAGGGATACAGTAAACCTGAAGTGTAGCATCGGAATCTTAAACTGGACTCACAGGAGAGGTTCAAATCATAGAAAGTTAGAGTGTCAGTCCTCTTGTACTTACGTCAGCATAGTACCTTTTGTATTAAATTCGGATGCAAACTCTGTGTTTCATCGTCAAATAAACGGTCCAAGGGATACAGTAAACCTGAAGTGAAGCATCGGAATCTAAAACTGGACTCACAGGAGAGGTTCAAATCATAGAAAGTGAGAGTATCAGTCCTCTTGTACTTAAAACGGCATTGTGCTTTTTGAATTTAATTCCGATGCAATTTCTGTGTTTCATCGTCAATAAGAAGGTGCAAGGTATACAGTAAACCTGAAGTGAAGCATCGGAATATAAATCTGACCTCACAGGAGAGGTACGAATCATAGAAAGTGAGAGTGTTAGTCCTCTTGTACTTAAGTCGCAATTGTGCCATTTGTATTAAATTCGGATGCAATTTCTGTGTTTCGTCGTCAATAAGAAGGTCCAAGGGATACAGTAAACATGAAGTGAAGCATCGGAATGTAAACCTGGACTCACAGGGGATGTTCAAATCATAGAAAGTGAGAGTGTCAGTCCTCTTGTACTTAAGCCGCCATTGTGCCTTTTGTATTAAGTTCGGATGCAATTTCTGTTTTAATCGTCAATAAGAAGATCCAAGGGATACAGTAAACCTGAAGTAAAGCATCGGAATCTAAAACTGGACTCACAGGAGAGGTTCAAATCATAGAAAGTTAGAGTGTCAGTCCTCTTGTACTTAAGTCGGCATTGTGCCTTTTGTATTAAATTCGGATGCAAACTCTGTGTTTCATCGTCAATTAGAAGGTCCAAGGGATACAGTGAACCTGAAGTGAAGCATCGGAATCTAAAACTGGACTCACAGGAGAGGTTCAAATCATAAAAAGTTAGAGTGTCAGTCCTCTTGTACTTAAGTCGGCATTGTGCTTTTGAATTTAATTCCGATGCTATTTCTGTGTTTCATTGTCAACAAGAAGGTCCAAGGGATACAGTAAACCTGAAGTGAAAAATCGGAACCTAAAACTGGACTCACAGGAGGGATTCAAATCATAGAAAGTGAGAGTGTCAGTCCTCTTGTACTTAAGTCGGCATTGTGCCATTTGTATTCCATTCGGATGCAATTTCTGTGTTTCATCGTCAATAAGAAGGTCCAAGGGATACAGTAAACCTGAAGTAAAGCATCGGAATCTAAAACTGGACTCACAGGAGAGTTTTAAATCATAGAAAGTTAGAGTGTCAGTCCTCTTGTACTTAAGTCGGCATTGTGCCTTTTGAATTTAATTCCGATGCAATTTTTGTTTCATCGTCAATAAGAAGGTGCAAGGTATACAGTAACCCTGAAGTGAAGCATCGGAATATAAATCTGACCTCACAGGAGAGGTTCGAATCATAGAAAGTGAGAGTGTCAGTCCTCGTGTACTTATGTCGCAATTGTGCCATTTGTATTAAATTCGGATGCAATTTCTGTGTTTCGTCGTCAATAAGAAGGTCCAAGGGATACAGTAAACCTGAAGTGAAGCATCGGAATCTAAAACTGGACTCACAGGGGAGGTTCAAATCATAGAAAGTGAGAGTGTCAGTCCTCTTGTACATAAGTCGCCATTGTGCCTTTTGTATTAAATTCGGATGCAAACTCTGTGTTTCATCGTCAATTAGAAGGTCCAAGGGATACAGTAAACCTGAAGTGAAGCATCGGAATCTAAAACTGGACTCACAGGAGATGATCAAATCATAGAAAGTGAGAGAGTCAGTCCTCTTGTACTTAAGTCGCCATTGTGATTTTGGTATTAAATTCGGATGCAATTTCTGTGTTTCATCGTCAATAAGAAGGTCCAAGGGATACAGTAAACCTGAAGTGAAGCATCGGAATCTAAAACTGTACTCACAGGAGATGTTCAAATCATAGAATGTGAGAGAGTCAGTCCTCTTGTACTTAAGTCGACATTTTGATTTTGGTATTAAATTCGGATGCAATTTCTGTGTTTCATCGTCAATAAGAAGGTCCAAGGGATACAGTAAACCTGAAGTGAAGCATCGGAATCTTAAACTGGACTCACAGGAGAGGTTCAAATCATACAAAGTGAGAGTGTCAGACCTCCTTTGCTTAAGTCGGCATTGTGCGTTTTGAATATAATTCCGATGCAATTTCTGTGTTTCATCGTCAATAAGAAGGTCCAAGGGATGCAGTAAAACTGAAGTGAAGCATCGGAATCTAAAACTGTACTCACAGGAGATGTTCAAATCATAGAATGTGAGAGAGTCAGTCCTCTTGTACTTAAGTCGACATTTTGATTTTGGTATTAAATTCGGATGCAATTTCTGTGTTTCATCGTCAATAAGAAGGTCCAAGGGATACAGTAAACCTGAAGTGAAGCATCGGAATCTAAAACTGGACTCACAGGAGGGATTCAAATCATAGAAAGTGAGAGTGTCAGTCCTCTTGTACTTAAGTCGGCATTGTGCCATTTGTATTCCATTCGGATGCAATTTCTGTGTTTCATCGTCAATAAGAAGGTCCAAGGGATACAGTAAACCTGAAGTAAAGCATCGAAATCTAAAACTGGACTCACAGGAGAGTTTTAAATCATAGAAAGTTAGAGTGTCAGTCCTCTTGTACTTAAGTCGGCATTGTGCCTTTTGAATTTAATTCCGATGCAATTTTTGTTTCATCGTCAATAAGAAGGTGCAAGGTATACAGTAACCCTGAAGTGAAGCATCGGAATATAAATCTGACCTCACAGGAGAGGTTCGAATCATAGAAAGTGAGAGTGTCAGTCCTCTTGTACTTATGTCGCAATTGTGCCATTTGTATTAAATTCGGATGCAATTTCTGTGTTTCGTCGTCAATAAGAAGGTCCAAGGGATACAGTAAACCTGAAGTGAAGCATCGGAATCTAAAACTGGACTCACAGGGGAGGTTCAAATCATAGAAAGTGAGAGTGTCAGTCCTCTTGTACTTAAGTCGCCATTGTGCCTTTTGTATTAAGTTCGGATGCAATTTCTGTTTTAATCGTCAGTAAGAAGGTCCAAGGGATACAGTAAAACTGAAATAAAGCATCGGAATCTAAAACTGGACTCACAGGAGAGGTTCAAATCATAGAAAGTTAGAGTTTCAGTCCACTTGTACTTACGTCGGCATTGTACCTTTTGTATTAAATTCGGATGCAAACTCTGTGTTTCATCGTCAATTAGAAGGTCCAAGGGATACAGTAAACCTGAAGTGAAGCATCGGAATCTAAAACTGGACTCACAGGAGATGATCAAATCATAGAAAGTGAGAGAGTCAGTCCTCTTGTACTTAAGTCGCCATTGTGATTTTGGTATTAAATTCGGATGCAATTTCTGTGTTTCATCGTCAATAAGAAGGTCCAAGGGATACAGTAAACCTGAAGTGAAGCATCGGAATCTAAAACTGTACTCACAGGAGATGTTCAAATCATAGAATGTGAGAGAGTCAGTCCTCTTGTACTTAAGTCGACATTTTGATTTTGGTATTAAATTCGGATGCAATTTCTGTGTTTCATCGTCAATAAGAAGGTCCAAGGGATACAGTAAACCTGAAGTGAAGCATCGGAATCTAAAACTGGACTCACAGGAGAGGTTTAAATCATAGAAAGTGAGAGTATCAGTCCTCTTGTACTTAAAACGGCATTGTGCTTTTTGAATTTAATTCCGATGCAATTTCTGTGTTTCATCGTCAATAAGAAGGTGCAAGGTATACAGTAAACCTGAAGTGAAGCATCGGAATATAAATCTGACCTCATAGGAGAGGTTCGAATCATAGAAAGTGAGAGTGTCAGTCCTCTTGTACTTAAGTCGTAATTGTGCCATTTGTATTATATTCGGATGCAATTTCTGTGTTTCGTCGTCAATAAGAAGGTCCAAGGGATACAGTAAACATGAAGTGAAGCAACGGAATCTAAACCTGGACTCACAGGGGAGGTTCAAATCATAGAAAGTGAGAGTGTCAGTCCTCTTGTACTTAAGTCGCCATTGTGCCTTTTGTATTAAGTTCGGATGCAATTTCTGTTTTCATCGTCAATAAGAAGGTCCAAGGGATACAGTAAACCTGAAGTAAAGCATCGGAATCTAAAACTCGACTCACAGGAGAGGTTCAAATCATAGAAAGTTAGAGTGTCAGTCCTCTTGTACTTAAGTCGGCATTGTGCCTTTTGAATTAAATTCGGATGCAAACTCTGTGTTTCATCGTCAATAAGAAGGTGCAAGGGATACAGTAAACCTGAAGTGAAGCATCGGAATCTAAAACTGGACTCACAGGAGAGATTCAAATCATAAAAAGTTAGAGTGTCAGTCCTTTTGTACTTAAGTCGGCATTGTGCCTTTTGAATTTAATTCTGATGCTATTTCTGTGTTTCATTTCAATAAGAAGGTCCAAGGGATACAGTAAACCTGAAGTGAAGCATCGGAACCTAAAACTGGACTCACAGGAGAGATTCAAATCATAGAAAGTGAGAGTGTCAGTCCTCTTGTACTTAAGTCGGCATTGTGCCATTTGTATTAAATTCGGATGCAATTTCTGTGTTTCATCGTCAATAAGAAGGTCCAAGGGATACAGTAAACCTGAAGTTAAGCATCGGAATCTAAAACTGGACTCACAGGAGAGGTTCAAATCATAGAAAGTTAGAGTGTCAGTCCTCTTGTACTTAAGTCGGCATTGTGCCTTTTGTATTAAATGCGGATGCAAACTCTGTGTTTCATCGTCAATAAGAAGGTCCAAGGGATACAGTAAACCTGAAGTGAAGCATCGGATTCTAAAACTGGACTCACAGGAGAGGTTCAAATCATAGAAAGTTAGAGTGTCAGTCCTCTTGTACTTAAGTCGGCATTGTGCCTTTTGAATTTAATTCCGATGCTATTTCTGTGTTTCATTGTCAATAAGAAGGTCCAAGGGATACAGTAAACCTGAAGTGAAGCATCGGAATCTAAAACTGAACTCACAGGAGATGTACAAATCATAGAAAGTGAGATTGTCGGTCCTCTTGTTCTAAAGTGGCCATTGTGATTTTTGTATTAAATTCGGATGCAATTTCTGTGTTTCATCGTCAATAAGAAGGTCCAAGGGATACAGTAAACCTAAAGTGAAGCATCGGAATCTAAAACTGGACTCACAGGAGAGGTTCAAATCATACAAAGTGAGAGTGTCAGACCTCTTTTGCTTAAGTCGGCATTGTGCGTTTTGAATTTAATTCCGATGCAATTTCTGTGTCTCATCGTCAATAAGATGGTCCAAGGGATGCAGTAAAACTGAAGTGAAGCATCGGAATCTAAAACTGGACTCACAGGAGATGTTCAAATCATAGAATGTGAGAAAGTCAGTCCTCTTGTACTTAAGTCGACATTGTGATTTTGGTATTAAATTCGGATGCAATTTCTGTGTTTCATCGTCAATAAGAAGGTCCAAGGGATACAGTAAACCTGAAGTGAAGCATCGGAATTTTAAACTGGACTCACAGGAGAGGTTCAAATCATAGAAAGTTAGAGTGTCAGTCCTCTTGTACTTACGTCAGCATAGTACCTTTTGTATTAAATTCGGATGTAAACTCTGTGTTTCATCGTCAAATAGAAGGTCCAAGGGATACAGTAAACCTGAAGTGAAGCATCGGAATCTAAAACGGGACTCACAGGAGAGGTTCAAATCATAGAAAGTGAGAGTATCAGTCCTCTTGTACTTAAAACGGCATTGTGCTTTTTGAATTTAATTCCGATGCAATTTCTGTGTTTCATCGTCAATAAGAAGGTGCAAGGTATACAGTAAACCTGAAGTGAAGCATCGGAATATAAATCTGACCTCACAGGAGAGGTTCGAATCATAGAAAGTGAGAGTGTCAGTCCTCTTGTACTTAAGTCGCAATTGTGCCATTTGTATTAAATTCGGATGCAATTTCTGTGTTTCGTCGTCAATAAGAAGGTCCAAGGGATACAGTAAACATGAAGTGAAGCATCGGAATCTAAACCTGGACTCACAGGGGAGGTTCAAATCATAGAAAGTGAGAGTGTCGGTCCTCTTGTACTTAAGTCGCCATTGTGCCTTTTGTATTAAGTTCGGATGCAATTTCTGTTTTCATCGTCAATAAGAAGGTCCAAGGGATACAGTAAACCTGAAGTAAAGCATCGGAATCTAAAACTGGACTCACAGGTGAGGTTCAAATCATAGAAAGTTAGAGTGTCAGTCCTCTTGTACTTAAGTCGGCATTGTGCCTTTTGAATTTAATTCCGATGCTATTTCTGTGTTTCATTTCAATAAGAAGGTCCAAGGGATACAGTAAACCTGAAGTGAAGCATCGGAACCTAAAACTGGACTCACAGGAGAGATTCAAATCATAGAAAGTGAGAGTGTCAGTCCTCTTGTACTTAAGTCGGCATTGTGCCATTTGTATTAAATTCGGATGCAATTTCTGTGTTTCATCGTCAATAAGAAGGTCCAAGGGATACAGTAAACCTGAAGTTAAGCATCGGAATCTAAAACTGGACTCACAGGAGAGGTTCAAATCATAGAAAGTTAGAGTGTCAGTCCTCTTGTACTTAAGTCGGCATTGTGCCTTTTGTATTAAATGCGGATGCAAACTCTGTGTTTCATCGTCAATAAGAAGGTCCAAGGGATACAGTAAACCTGAAGTGAAGCATCGGAATCTAAAACTGGACTCACAGGAGAGGTTCAAATCATAGAAAGTTAGAGTGTCAGTCCTCTTGTACTTAAGTCGGCATTGTGCCTTTTGAATTTAATTCCGATGCTATTTCTGTGTTTCATTGTCAATAAGAAGGTCCAAGGGATACAGTAAACCTGAAGTGAAGCATCGGAATCTAAAACTGAACTCACAGGAGATGTACAAATCATAGAAAGTGAGATTGTCGGTCCTCTTGTTCTAAAGTGGCCATTGTGATTTTTGTATTAAATTCGGATGCAATTTCTGTGTTTCATCGTCAGTAAGAAGGTCCAAGAGATACAGTAAACCTAAAGTGAAGCATCGGAATCTAAAACTGGACTCACAGGAGAGGTTCAAATCATACAAAGTGAGAGCGTCAGACCTCTTTTGCTTAAGTCGGCATTGTGCGTTTTGAATATAATTCCGATGCAATTTCTGTGTTTCATCGTCAATAAGAAGGTCCAAGGGATACAGTAAAACTGAAGTGAAGCATCGGAATCTAAAACTGTACTCACAGGAGATGTTCAAATCATAGAATGTGAGAGAGTCAGTCCTCTTGTACTTAAGTCGACATTTTGATTTTGGTATTAAATTCGGATGCAATTCCTGTGTTTCATCGTCAATAAGAAGGTCCAAGGGATACAGTAAACCTGAAGTGAAGCATCGGAATCTTAAACTGGACTCACAGGAGAGGTTCAAATCATACAAAGTGAGAGTGTCAGACCTCCTTTGCTTAAGTCGGCATTGTGCGTTTTGAATATAATTCCGATGCAATTTCTGTGTTTCATCGTCAATAAGAAGGTCCAAGGGATACAGTAAAACTGAAGTGAAGCATCGGAATCTAAAACTGTACTCACAGGAGATGTTCAAATCATAGAATGTGAGAGAGTCAGTCCTCTTGTACTTAAGTCGACATTTTGATTTTGGTATTAAATTCGGATGCAATTTCTGTGTTTCATCGTCAATAAGAAGGTCCAAGGGATACAGTAAACCTGAAGTGAAGCATCGGAATCTAAAACTGGACTCACAGGAGAGGTTCAAATCATAGAAAGTGAGAGTATCAGTCCTCTTGTACTTAAAACGGCATTGTGCTTTTTGAATTTAATTCCGATGCAATTTCTGTGTTTCATCGTCAATAAGAAGGTGCAAGGTATACAGTAAACCTGAAGTGAAGCATCGGAATATAAATCTGACCTCATAGGAGAGGTTCGAATCATAGAAAGTGAGAGTGTCAGTCCTCTTGTACTTAAGTCGCAATTGTGCCATTTGTATTATATTCGGATGCAATTTCTGTGTTTCGTCGTCAATAAGAAGGTCCAAGGGATACAGTAAACATGAAGTGAAGCATCGGAATCTAAACCTGGACTCACAGGGGAGGTTCAAATCATAGAAAGTGAGAGTGTCAGTCCTCTTGTACTTAAGTCGCCATAGTGCCTTTTGTATTAAGTTCGGATGCAATTTCTGTTTTCATCGTCAATAAGAAGGTCCAAGGGATACAGTAAACCTGAAGTAAAGCATCGGAATCTAAAACTCGACTCACAGGAGAGGTTCACATCATAGAAAGTTAGAGTGTCAGTCCTCTTGTACTTAAGTCGGCATTGTGCCTTTTGTATTAAATTCGGATGCAAACTCTGTGTTTCATCGTCAATAAGAAGGTGCAAGGGATACAGTAAACCTGAAGTGAAGCATCGGAATCTAAAACTGGACTCACAGGAGAGGTTCAAATCATAATAAGTTAGAGTGTCAGTCCTCTTGTACTTAAGTCGGCATTGTGCCTTTTGAATTTAATTCCGATGCTATTTCTGTGTTTCATTTCAATAAGAAGATCCAAGGGATACAGTAAACCTGAAGTGAAGCATCGGAACCTAAACCTGGACTCACAGGAGAGATTCACATCATAGAAAGTGAGAGTGTCAGTCCTCTTGTACTTAAGTCGGCATTGTGCCAATTGTATTAAATTCGGATGCAATTTCTGTGTTTCATCGTCAATAAGAAGGTCCAAGGGATACAGTAAACCTGAAGTTAAGCATCGGAATCTAAAACTGGACTCACAGGAGAGGTTCAAATCTTAGAAAGTTAGAGTGTCAGTCCTCTTGTACTGAAGTCGGCATTGTGCCTTTTGTATTAAATGCGGATGCAAACTCTGTGTTTCATCGTCAATAAGAAGGTCCAAGGGATACAGTAAACCTGAAGTGAAGCATCGGAATCTAAAACTGGACTCACATGAGAGGTTCAAATCATAGAAAGTTAGAGTGTCAGTCCTCTTGTACTTAAGTCGGCATTGTGCCTTTTGAATTTAATTCCGATGCTATTTCTGTGTTTCATTGTCAATAAGAAGGTCCAAGGGATACAGTAAACCTGAAGTGAAGCATCGGAATCTAAAACTGAACTCACAGGAGATGTACAAATCATAGAAAGTGAGATTGTCGGTCCTCTTGTTCTAAAGTGGCCATTGTGATTTTTGTATTAAATTCGGATGCAATTTCTGTGTTTCATCGTCAATAAGAAGGTCCAAGGGATACAGTAAACCTAAAGTGAAGCATCGGAATCTAAAACTGGACTCACAGGAGAGGTTCAAATCATACAAAGTGAGAGTGTCAGACCTCTTTTGCTTAAGTCGGCATTGTGCGTTTTGAATTTAATTCCGATGCAATTTCTGTGTTTCATCGTCAATAAGAAGGTCCAAGGGATGCAGTAAAACTGAAGTGAAGCATCGGAATCTAAAACTGGACTCACAGGAGATGTTCAAATCATAGAATGTGAGAAAGTCAGTCCTCTTGTACTTAAGTCGACATTGTGATTTTGGTATTAAATTCGGATGCAATTTCTGTGTTTCATCGTCAATAAGAAGGTCCAAGGGATACAGTAAACCTGAAGTGAAGCATCGGAATCTTAAACTGGACTCACAGGAGAGGTTCAAATCATAGAAAGTTAGAGTGTCAGTCCTCTCGTACTTACGTCAGCATAGTACCTTTTGTATTAAATTCGGATGCAAACTCTGTTTTTCATCGTCAAATAGAAGGTCCAAGGGATACAGTAAACCTGAAGTGAAGCATCGGAATCTAAAACTGGACTCACAGGAGAGGTTCAAATCATAGAAAGTGAGAGTATCAGTCCTCTTGTACTTAAAACGGCATTGTGCTTTTTGAATTTAATTCCGATGCAATTTCTGTGTTTCATCGTCAATAAGAAGGTGCAAGGTATACAGTAAACCTGAAGTGAAGCATCGGAATATAAATCTGACCTCACAGGAGAGGTTCGAATCATAGAAAGTGAGAGTGTCAGTCCTATTGTACTTAAGTCGCAATTGTGCCATTTGTATTAAATTCGGATGCAATTTCTGTGTTTCGTCGTCAATAAGAAGGTCCAAGGGATACAGTAAACATGAAGTGAAGCATCGGAATCGAAACCTGGACTCACAGGGGAGGTTCAAATCATAGAAAGTGAGAGTGTTGGTCCTCTTTTACTTAAGTCGCCATTGTGCCTTTTGTATTAAGTTCGGATGCAATTTCTGTTTTCATCGTCAATAAGAAGGTCCAAGGGATACAGTAAACCTGAAGTAAAGCATCGGAATCTAAAACTGGACTCACAGGAGAGGTTCAAATCATAGAAAGTTAGAGTGTCAGCCCTCTTGGACTTAAGTCGGCATTGTGCCTTTTGAATTTAATTCCGATGCTATTTCTGTGTTTCATTTCAATAAGAAGGTCCAAGGGATACAGTAAACCTGAAGTGAAGCAGCGGAACCTAAAACTGGACTCACAGGAGAGATTCAAATCATAGAAAGTGAGAGTGTCAGTCCTCTTGTACTTAAGTCGGCATTGTGCCATTTGTATTAAATTCGGATGCAATTTCTGTGTTTCATCGTCAATAAGAAAGTCCAAGGGATACAGTAAACCTGAAGTTAAGCATCGGAATCTAAAACTGGACTCACAGGAGAGGTTCAAATCATAGAAAGTTAGAGTGTCAGTCCTCTTGTACTTAAGTCGGCATTGCGCCTTTTGAATTTAATTACGATGCTATTTCTGTGTTTCATTGTCAATAAGAAGGTCCAAGGAATACAGTAAACCTGAAGTGAAGCATCGGAATCTAAAACTGAACTCACAGGAGATGTACAAATCATAGAAAGTGAGATTGTCGGTCCTCTTGTACTAAAGTGGCCATTGTGATTTTTGTATTAAATTCGGATGCAATTTCTGTGTTTCATCGTCAATAAGAAGGTCCAAGGGATACAGTAAACCTAAAGTGAAGCATCGGAATCTAAAACTGGACTCACAGGAGAGGTTCAAATCATACAAAGTGAGAGTGTCAGACCTCTTTTGCTTAAGTCGGCATTGTGCGTTTTGAATTTAATTCCGATGCAATTTCTGTGTTTCATCGTCAATAAGAAGGCCCAAGGGATACAGTAAACCTGAAGTGAAGCATCGGAATCTAAAACTGGACTCACAGGAGATGTTCAAATCATAGAAAGTGAGAGAGTCAGTCCTCTTGTACTTAAGTCGCCATTGTGATTTTGGTATTAAATTCGGATGCAATTTCTGTGTTTCATCGTCAATAAGAAGGTCCAAGAGATACAGTAAACCTGAGGTGAAGCATCGGAATCTAAAACTGGACTCACAGGAGAGGTTCAAGTCATAGAAAGTTAGAGTGTCAGTCCTCTTGTACTTAAGTCGGCATTGTGCCTTTTGTATTAAATTCGGATGCAAACCCTGTGTTTCATCGTCAATAAGAAGGTCCAAGGGAGACACTAACCCTGAAGTGAAGCATCGGAATCTAAAACTGGACTCACAGGAGAGGTTCAAATCATAGAAAGTTAGAGTGTCAGTCCTCTTGTACTTAAGTCGGCATTGTGCCTTTTGTATTAAATTCGGATGCAAACTCTGTGTTTCATCGTCAATTAGAAGGTCCAAGGGATACAGTGAACCTGAAGGGAAGCATCGGAATCCAAAACTGGACTCACAGGAGGGGTTCAAATCATAAAAAGTTAGAGTGTCAGTCCTCTTGTACTTAACTCGGCATTGTGCCTTTTGAATTTAATTCCGATGCTATTTCTGTGTTTCATTGTCAATAAGAAGGTCCAAGGGATACAGTAAACCTGAATGAAGCATCGGAATCTAAAACTGAACTCACAGGAGATGTACAAATCATAGAAAGTGAGATTGTCGGTCCTCTTGTACTAAAGTGGCCATTGTGATTTTTGTATTAAATTCGGATGCAATTTCTGTGTTTCATCGTCAATAAGGAGGTCCAAGGGATACAGTAAACCTAAAGTGAAGCATCGGAATCTAAAACTGGACTCACAGGAGAGGTTAAAATCATACAAAGTGAGAGTGTCAGACCTCTTTTGCTTAAGTCGGCATTGTGCGTTTTGAATTTAATTCCGATGCAATTTCTGTGTTTCATCGTCAATAAGAAGGTCCAAGGGATACAGTAAACCTGAAGCGAAGCATCGGAATCTAAAACTGGACTCGCAGGAGATGTTCAAATCATAGAAAGTGAGAGAGTCAGTCCTCTTGTACTTAAGTCGCCATTGTGATTTTGGTATTAAATTCGGATGCAATTTCTGTGTTTCATCGTCAATAAGATGGTCCAAGAGACCTGAGGTGAAGCATCGGAATCTAAAAGTGGACTCACAGGAGAGGTTCAATTCATAGAAAGTTAGTGTCAGTCCTCTTGTACTTAAGTCGGCATTGTGCCTTTTGAATTTAATTCCGATGCCATTTCTGTGTATCATTGTCAATAGAAGGTCCAAGGGATACAGTAAACCTGAAGTGAAGCATCGGAATCTAAAACTGGAGTCACAGGAGAGGTTCAAATCATAGAAAGTTTGAGTGTCAGTCCTCTTTTCGTTACGTCGGCATTGTACCTTTTGTATTAAATTCGGATGCAAACTCTGTGATCCATCGTCAATTAGAAGGTCCAAGGGATACAGTAAACTTGAAGTGAAGCATCGGAATCTAAAACTGGACTCACAGAAGAGGTTCAAATCATAGAACGTGAGAGTCAGTCCTCTTGTACTTAAGACGGCATTGTGCCTTTTGATTTTAATTCCGATGCAATTTCTATGTTTCATCGTCAATAAGAAGGTGCAAGGTATACAGTAAACCTGAAGTGAAGCATCGGAATATAAATCTGACCTCACAGGACAGGTTCGAATCACAGAAAGTGAGAGTGTCAGTCCTCTTGTACATAAGTCGCAATTGTGCCATTTGTATTAAATTCGGATGCAATTTCTGTGTTTCGTCGACAATAAGAGAGTCCTATGGATACAGTAATCCTGAAGTGAAGCATCGGAATCTAAAACTGGACTCACAGGGGAGGTTCAAATCATAGAAAGTTAGAGTGTCAGTCCTCATGTACTTAAGTCGCCATTGTGCCTTTTGTATTAAGTTCGGATGCAATTTCTTTATCATCGTCAATAAGAAGGTCCAAGGGATACAGTAAACCTGAAGTAAAGCATCGGAATCTAAAACTGGACTCACAGGAGAGGTTCAAATCATAGAAAGTTAGAGTGTCAGTCCTCTTGTACTTAAGTCGGCATAGTGCCTTTCGAATTTAATTCCGATGCAATTTTTGTTTCATCGTCAATAAGAAGGTGCAAGGTATACAGTAACCCTGAAGTGAAGCATCGGAATATAAATCTGACCTCACAGGAGAGGTTCGAATCATAGAAAGTGAGAGTGTCAGTCCTCTTGTACTTAAGTCGCCATTGTGCCTTTTGTATTAAGTTCGGATGCAATTTCTGTTTTCATCGTCAATAAGAAGGTCCAAGGAACACAGTAAACCTGAAGTAAAGCATCGGAATCTAAAACTGGACTCACAGGAGAAGTTGAAATCATAGAAAGTTAGAGTGTCAGTCCACTTGTACTTACGTCGGCATTGTACCTTTTGTCTTAAATTCGGATGCAAACTCTATGTTTCATCGTCAATTAGAAAGTCCAAGGGATACAGTAAACCTGAAGTGAAGCATCGGAATCTAAAACTAGACTCACAGGAGATGATCAAATCATAGAAAGTGGGAGAGTCAGTCCTCTTGTACTTAAGTCGCCATTGTGATTTTGGTATTAAATTCGGATGCAATTTCTGTGTTTCATCGTCAATAAGAAGGTCCAAGGGATACAGTAAACCTGAAGTGAAGCATCGGAATCTAAAACTGGACTCACAGGAGAAGTTCAAATCATAGAAAGTTAGAGTGTCAGTCCACTTCTACTTACGTCGGCATTGTACCTTTTGTATTAAATTCGGATGCAAACTCTATGTTTCATCGTCAATTAGAAGGTCCAAGGGATACAGTAAACCTGAAGTGAAGCATCGGAATCTAAAACTAGACTCACAGGAGATGATCAAATCATAGAAAGTGGGAGAGTCAGTCCTCTTGTACTTAAGTCGCCATTGTGATTTTGGTATTAAATTCGGATGCAATTTCTGTGTTTCATCGTCAATAAGAAGGTCCAAGGGATACAGTAAACCTGAAGTGAAGCATCGGAATCTAAAACTGGACTCACAGGAGAGGTTCAAATTATACAAAGTGAGAGTGTCAGACCTCGTTTGCTTAAGTCGGCATTGTATGTTTTGAATTTATTTCCGATGCATTTTCTGTGTTTCATCGTCAATAAGAAGGCCCAAGGGATACAGTAAACCTGAAGTGAAGCATCGGAATCTTAAACTGGACTCACAGGAGAGGTTCAAATCATAGAAAGTGAGAGTGTCAGTCCTCTTGTACTTAAGTCGGCATTGTGCCTTTTGTGTTAAATTTGGATGCAAACTCTGTGTTTCATTGTCAATAAGAAGGTCCAAGGGATACAGTAAACCTGAAGTGAAGCATCGGAATCTAAAACTGGACTCACAGGAGAGGTTCAAATCATAGAAAGTTAGAGTGTCAGTCCTCTTGTACTTAAGTCGGCATTGTGCCTTTTGAATTTAATTCCGATGCTATTTCTGTGTTTCATTGTCAATAAGAAGGTCCAAGGGATACAGTAAACCTGAAGTGAAGCATCGGAATCTAAAACTGAACTCACAGGAGACGTACAAATCATAGAAAGTGAGATTGTCGGTCCTCTTGTACTAAAGTGGCCATTGTGATTTTTGTATTAAATTCGGATGCAATTTCTGTGTTTCATCGTCAATACGAAGGTCCAAGGGATACAGTAAACCTAAAGTGAAGCATCGGAATCTAAAACTGGACTCACAGGAGAGGTGCAAATCATAGAAAGTTAGAGTGTCAGTCCTCTTGTACTTAAGTCGGCATTGTACCTTTTGTATTAAATTCGGATGCAAACTCTGTGTTTCATCGTCAATTAGAAGGTCCAAGGGATACAGTAAACCTGAAGTGAAGCATCGGAATGTAAAACTGGACTCACAGGAGAGGTTCAAATCATAGAAAGTGTGAGTGTCAGTCCTCTTGTACTTAAGTCAACATTGTGCCTTTTGAATTTAATTCCGATGCAATTTCTGTGTTTCATCGTCAATAAGAAGGTGCAAGGTATACAGTACACCTAAAGAGAAGCATCGGAACCTAAAACTGGACTCACAGGAGAGGTTCTAATCATAGAAAGTGAGAGTGTTAGTCGTCTTCTACTTACGTCGGTACTGTGGCTTTTGAATTTAATTCCGATGCAATTTCTGTGTTTCATCGTCAATAAGAACGTCCAAATGATACAGTAAACCTGAAGTGAAACATCGGAATCTAAATCTGACCGCACAGGAGAGGTTCGAATCATAGAAAGTGAGAGTGTCAATCCTCTTGTACTTAAGTCGGCATTGTGCCATTTGTATTAAATTCGGATGCAATTTCTGTGTTTCATCGTCAATAAGAAGGTGCAAGGTATACAGTAAACCTGAAGTGAAGCATCGGAATATAAATCTGACCTCACAGGAGAGGTTCGAATCATAGAAAGTGAGACTGTCAGTCCTCTTGTACTTAAGTCGCAATTGTGCCATTTGTATTAAATTTGGATGCAATTTCTGTGTTTCGTCGTCAATAAGAAGGTCCAAGGGATACAGTAAACATGAAGTGAAGCATCGGAATCTAAACCTGGACTCACAGGGGAGGTTCAAATCATAGAAAGTGAGAGTGTCAGTCCTCTTGTACTTAAGTCGCCATTGTGCCTTTTGTATTAAGTTCGGATGCAATTTCTGTTTTCATCGTCAATAAGAAGGTCCAAGGGATACAGTAAACCTGAAGTGAAGCATCGGAATCTAAAACTGAACTCACAGGAGATGTACAAATCATAGAAAGTGAGATTGTCGGTCCTCTTGTACTAAAGTGGCCATTGTGATTTTTGTATTAAATTCGGATGCAATTTCTGTGTTTCATCGTCAATAAGAAGGTCCAAGGGATACAGTAAACCTAAAGTGAAGCATCGGAATCTAAAACTGGACTCACAGGAGAGGTGCAAATCATAGAAAGTTAGAGTGTCAGTCCTCTTGTACTTAAGTCGGCATTGTACCTTTTGTATTAAATTCGGATGCAAACTCTGTGTTTCATCGTCAATTAGAAGGTCCAAGGGATACAGTAAACCTGAAGTGAAGCATCGGAATGTAAAACTGGACTCACAGGAAAGGTTCAAATCATAGAAAGTGTGAGTGTCAGTCCTCTTGTACTTAAGTCAACATTGTGCCTTTTGAATTTAATTCCGATGCAATTTCTGTGTTTCATCGTCAATAAGAAGGTGCAAGGTATACAGTACACCTAAAGTGAAGCATCGGAACCTAAAACTGGACTCACAGGAGAGGTTCAAATCATAGAAAGTGAGAGTGTTAGTCGTCTTCTACTTACGTCGGTCCTGTGGCTTTTGAATTTAATTCCGATGCAATTTCTGTGTTTCATCGTCAATAAGAACGTCCAAATGATACAGTAAACCTGAAGTGAAACATCGGAATCTAAATCTGACCGCACAGGAGAGGTTCGAATCATAGAAAGTGAGAGTGTCAATCCTCTTGTACTTAAGTCGGCATTGTGCCATTTGTATTAAATTCGGATGCAATTTCTGTGTTTCATCGTCAATAAGAAGGTGCAAGGTATACAGTAAACCTGAAGTGAAGCATCGGAATATAAATCTGACCTCACAGGAGAGGTTCGATCATAGAAAGTGAGACTGTCAGTCCTCTTGTACTTAAGTCGCAATTGTGCCATTTGTATTAAATTTGGATGCAATTTCTGTGTTTCGTCGTCAATAAGAAGGTCCAAGGGATACAGTAAACATGAAGTGAAGCATCGGAATCTAAACCTGGACTCACAGGGGAGGTTCAAATCATAGAAAGTGAGAGTGTCAGTCCTCTTGTACTTAAGTCGCCATTGTGCCTTTTGTATTAAGTTCGGATGCAATTTCTGTTTTCATCGTCAATAAGAAGGTCCAAGGGATACAGTAAACCTGAAGTGAAGCATCGGAATCTAAAACTGAACTCACAGGAGATGTACAAATCATAGAAAGTGAGATTGTCGGTCCTCTTGTACTAAAGTGGCCATTGTGATTTTTGTATTAAATTCGGATGCAATTTCTGTGTTTCATCGTCAATAAGAAGGTCCAAGGGATACAGTAAACCTAAAGTGAAGCATCGGAATCTAAAACTGGACTCACAGGAGAGGTGCAAATCATAGAAAGTTAGAGTGTCAGTCCTCTTGTACTTAAGTCGGCATTGTACCTTTTGTATTAAATTCGGATGCAAACTCTGTGTTTCATCGTCAATTAGAAGGTCCAAGGGATACAGTAAACCTGAAGTGAAGCATCGGAATGTAAAACTGGACTCACAGGAGAGGTTCAAATCATAGAAAGTGTGAGTGTCAGTCCTCTTGTACTTAAGTCAGCATTGTGCCTTTTGAATTTAATTCCGATGCAACTTCTGTGTTTCATCGTCAATAAGAAGGTGCAAGGTATACAGTACACCTAAAGTGTAGCATCGGAACCTAAAACTGGACTCACAGGAGAGGTTCAAATCATAGAAAGTGAGAGTGTTAGTCGTCTTCTACTTACGTCGGTACTGTGGCTTTTGAATTTAATTCCGATGGAATTTCTGTGTTTCATCGTCAATAAGAACGCCCAAATGATACAGTAAACCTGAAGTGAAACATCGGAATCTAAATCTGACCGCACAGGAGAGGTTCGAATCATAGAAAGTGAGAGTGTCAATCCTCTTGTACTTAAGTCGGCATTGTGCCATTTGTATTAAATTCGGATGCAATTTCTGTGTTTCATCGTCAATAAGAAGGTGCAAGGTATACAGTAAACCTGAAGTGAAGCCTCGGAATATAAATCTGACCTCACAGGAGAGGTTCGAATCATAGAAAGTGAGAGTGTCAGTCCTCTCGTACTTAAGTCGCAATAGTGCCATTTGTATTAAATTCGGATGCAATTTCTGTGTTTCGTCGTCAATAAGAAGGTCGAAGGGATACACTAAACATGAAGTGAAGCATCGGAATCTAAACCTGGACTCACAGGGGAGGTTCAAATCATAGAAAGTGAGAGTGTCAGTCCTCCTGTACTTAAGTCGCCATTGTGCCTTTTGTATTAAGTTCGGATGCAATTTCTGTTTTCATCGTCAATAAGAAGGTCCAAGGGATACAGTAAACCTGAAGTGAAGCATCGGAATCTAAAACTGGACTCACAGGAGAGGTTCAAATCATAAAAAGTTAGAGTGTCAGTCCTCTTGTACTTAACTCGGCATTGTGCCTTTTGAATTTAATTCCGATGCTATTTCTGTGTTTCATTGTCAATAAGAAGGTCCAAGGGATACAGTAAACCTGAAGTGAAGCATCGGAATCTAAAACTGAACTCACAGGAGATGTACAAATCATAGAAAGTGAGATTGTCGGTCCTCTTGTACTAAAGTGGCCATTGTGATTTTTGTATTAAATTCGGATGCAATTTCTGTGTTTCATCGTCAATAAGGAGGTCCAAGGGATACAGTAAACCTAAAGTGAAGCATCGGAATCTAAAACTGGACTGACAGGAGAGGTTAAAATCATACAAAGTGAGAGTGTCAGACCTCTTTCGCTTAAGTCGGCATTGTGCGTTTTGAATTTAATTCCGATGCAATTTCTGTGTTTCATCGTCAATAAGAAGGTCCAAGGGATACAGTAAACCTGAAGTGAAGCATCGGAATCTAAAACTGGACTCACAGGAGATGTTCAAATCATAGAAAGTGAGAGAGTCAGTCCTCTTGTACTTAAGTCGCCATTGTGATTTTGGTATTAAATTCGGATGCAATTTCTGTGTTTCATCGTCAATAAGATGGTCCAAGAGACCTGAGGTGAAGCATCGGAATCTAAAAGTGGACTCACAGGAGAGGTTCAATTCATAGAAAGTTAGTGTCAGTCCTCTTGTACTTAAGTCGGCATTGTGCCTTTTGAATTTAATTCCGATGCTATTTCTGTGTATCATTGTCAATAGAAGGTCCAAGGGATACAGTAAACCTGAAGTGAAGCATCGGAATCTAAAACTGGAGTCACAGGAGAGGTTCAAATCATAGAAAGTTTGAGTGTCAGTATTCTTTTCGTTACGTCGGCATTGTACCTTTTGTATTAAATTCGGATGCAAACTCTGTGATCCATCGTCAATTAGAAGGTCCAAGGGATACAGTAAACTTGAAGTGAAGCATCGGAATCTAAAACTGGACTCACAGAAGAGGTTCAAATCATAGAACGTGAGAGTCAGTCCTCTTGTACTTAAGACGGCATTGTGCCTTTTGAATTTAATTCCGATGCAATTTCTATGTTTCATCGTCAATAAGAAGGTGCAAGGTATACAGTAAACCTGAAGTGAAGCATCGGAATATAAATCTGACCTCACAGGACAGGTTCGAATCACAGAAAGTGAGAGTGTCAGTCCTCTTGTACATAAGTCGCAATTGTGCCATTTGTATTAAATTCGGATGCAATTTCTGTGTTTCGTCGACAATAAGAAGGTCCAATGGATACAGTAATCCTGAAGTGAAGCATCGGAATCTAAAACTGGACTCACAGGGGAGGTTCAAATCATAGAAAGTTAGAGTGTCAGTCCTCATGTACTTAAGTCGCCATTGTGCCTTTTGTATTAAGTTCGGATGCAATTTCTTTTTCATCGTCAATAAGAAGGTCCAAGGGATACAGTAAACCTGAAGTAAAGCATCGGAATCTAAAACTGGACTCACAGGAGAGAATCAAATCATGGAAAGTTAGAGTGTCAGTCCTCTTGTACTTAAGTCGGCATTGTGCCTTTTGTATTAAATTCGGATGCAAACTCTGTGTTTCATCGTCAATTAGAAGGTCCAAGGGATACAGTGAAACTGAAGTGAAGCATCGGAATCCAAATCTGGACTCACAGGAGAGGTTCAAATCATAAAAAGTTAGAGTGTCAGTCCTCTTGTACTTAAGTCGGCATTGTGCCTTTTGAATTTAATTCCGATGCTATTTCTGTGTTTCATTGTCAATAAGAAGGTCCAAGGGATACAGTAAACCTGAAGTGAAGCATCGGAACCTAAAACTGGACTCACAGGAGGGATTCAAATCATAGAAAGTGAGAGTGTCAGTCCTCTTGTACTTAAGTCGGCATTGTGCCATTTGTATTCCATTCGGATGCAATTTCTGTGTTTCATCGTCAATAAGAAGGTCCAAGGGATACAGTAAACCTGAAGTAAAGCATCGGAATCTAAAACTGGACTCACAGGAGAGGTTCAAATCATAGAAAGTTAGAGTGTCAGTCCTCTTGTACTTAAGTCGGCATAGTGCCTTTTGAATTTAATTCCGATGCAATTTTTGTTTCATCGTCAATAAGAAGGTGCAAGGTATACAGTAACCCTGAAGTGAAGCAGTGGAATATAAATCTGACCTCACAGGAGAGGTTCGAATCATAGAAAGTGAGAGTGTCAGTCCTCTTGTACTTATGTGGCAATTGTGCCATTTGTATTAAATTCGGATGCAATTTCTGTGTTTCGTCGTCAATAAGAAGGTCCAAGGGATACAGTAAACCTGAAGTGAAGCATCGGAATCTAAAACTGGACTCACAGGGGAGGTTCAAATCATAGAAAGTGAGAGTGTCAGTCCTCTTGTACTTAAGTCGCCATTGTGCCTTTTGTATTAAGTTCGGATGCAATTTCTGTTTTCATCGTCAATAAGAAGGTCCAAGGAATACAGTAAACCTGAAGTAAAGCATCGGAATCTAAAACTGGACTCACAGGAGAGGTTCAAATCATAGAAAGTTAGAGTGTCAGTCCACTTGTACTTACGTCGGCATTGTACCTTTTGTATTAAATTCGGATGCAAACTCTATGTTTCATCGTCAATTAGAAGGTCCAAGGGATACAGTATACCTGAAGTGAAGCATCGGAATCTAAAACTAGACTCACAGGAGATGATCAAATCATAGAAAGTGGGAGAGTCAGTCCTCTTGTACTTAAGTCGCCATTGTGATTTTGGTATTAAATTCGGATGCAATTTCTGTGTTTCATCGTCAATAAGAAGGTCCAAGGGATACAGTAAACCTGAATTGAAGCATCGGAATCTAAAACTGGACTCACAGGAGAGGTTCAAATCATACAAAGTGAGAGTGTCAGACCTCGTTTGCTTAAGTCGGCATTGTATGTTTTGAATTTATTTCCGATGCATTTTCTGTGTTTCATCGTCAATAAGAAGGTCCAAGGGATACAGTAAACCTGAAGTGAAGCATCGGAATCTTAAACTGGACTCACAGGAGAGGTTCAAATCATAGAAAGTTAGAGTGTCAGTCCTCTTGTACTTACGTCGGCATAGTACATTCGGATGCAAACTCTGTGTTTCATCGTCAATTAGAAGGTCCAAGGGATACAGTAAACCTGAAGTGAAGCATCGGAATCTAAAACTGGACTCACAGGAGAGGTTCAAATCATAGAAAGTGAGAGTGTCAGTCCTCATGTATTTAAAACGGCATTGTGCCTTTTGAATTTAATTCCGATGCAATTTCTGTGTTTCATCGTCAATAAGAAGGTGCAAGGTATACAGTAAACCTGAAGTGAAGCATCGGGATATAAATCTGACCTCACAGGAGAGGTTCGAATCATTGAAAGTGAGAGTGTCAGTCCTCTTGTACTTAAGTCGCAATTGTGCCATTTGTATTAAATTCGGATGCAATTTCTGTGGTTCGTCGTCAATAAGAAGGTCCAAGGGATACAGTAAACATGACGTGAAGCATCGGAATCTAAACCTGGACTCACAGGGGAGGTTCAAATCATAGAAAGTGAGAGTGTCAGTCCTCTTGTACTTAAGTCGCCATTGTGCCTTTTGTATTAAGTTCGGATGCAATTTCTGTTTTCATCATCAATAAGAAGGTCCAAGGGATACCGTAAACCTGAAGTAAAGCATTGGAATCTAAAACTGGACTCACAGGAGAGGTTCAAATCATAGAAAGTTAGAGTGTTAGTCCTCTTGTACTTAAGTCGGCATTGTGCCTTTTGTGTTAAATTTGGATGCAAACTCTGTGTTTCATCGTCAATAAGAAGGTCCAAGGGATACAGTAAACCTGAAGTGAAGCATCGGAATCTAAAACTGGACGCACAGGAGAGGTTCAAATCATAGAAAGTTAGAGTGTCAGTCCTCTTGTACTTAAGTCGGCATTGTGCCTTTTGAATTTAATTCCGATGCTATTTCTGTGTTTCATTGTCAATAAGAAGGTCCAAGGGATACAGTAAACCTGAAGTGAAGCATCGGAATCTAAAACTGAACTCACAGGAGATGTACAAATCATAGAAAGTGAGATTGTCGGTCCTCTTGTACTAAAGTGGCCATTGTGATTTTTGTATTAAATTCGGATGCAATTTCTGTGTTTCATCGTCAATACGAAGGTCCAAGGGATACAGTAAACCTAAAGTGAAGCATCGGAATCTAAAACTGGACTCACAGGAGAGGTGCAAATCATAGAAAGTTAGAGTGTCAGTCCTCTTGTACTTAAGTCGGCATTGTACCTTTTGTATTAAATTCGGATGCAAACTCTGTGTTTCATCGTCAATTAGAAGGTCCAAGGGATACAGTAAACCTGAAGTGAAGCATCGGAATGTAAAACTGGACTCACAGGAGAGGTTCAAATCATAGAAAGTGTGAGTGTCAGTCCTCTTGTACTTAAGTCAACATTGTGCCTTTTGAATTTAATTCCGATGCAATTTCTGTGTTTCATCGTCAATAAGAAGGTGCAAGGTATACAGTACACCTAAAGTGAAGCATCGGAACCTAAAACTGGACTCACAGGAGAGGTTCTAATCATAGAAAGTGAGAGTGTTAGTCGTCTTCTACTTACGTCGGTACTGTGGCTTTTGAATTTAATTCCGATGCAATTTCTGTGTTTCATCGTCAATAAGAACGTCCAAATGATACAGTAAACCTGAAGTGAAACATCGGAATCTAAATCTGACCGCACAGGAGAGGTTCGAATCATAGAAAGTGAGAGTGTCAATCCTCTTGTACTTAAGTCGGCATTGTGCCATTTGTATTAAATTCGGATGCAATTTCTGTGTTTCATCGTCAATAAGAAGGTGCAAGGTATACAGTAAACCTGAAGTGAAGCATCGGAATATAAATCTGACCTCACAGGAGAGGTTCGAATCATAGAAAGTGAGACTGTCAGTCCTCTTGTACTTAAGTCGCAATTGTGCCATTTGTATTAAATTTGGATGCAATTTCTGTGTTTCGTCGTCAACAAGAAGGTCCAAGGGATACAGTAAACATAAAGTGAAGCATCGGAATCTAAACCTGGACTCACAGGGGAGGTTCAAATCATAGAAAGTGAGAGTGTCAGTCCTCTTGTACTTAAGTCGCCATTGTGCCTTTTGTATAAAGTTCGGATGCAATTTCTGTTTTCATCGTCAATAAGAAGGTCCAAGGGATACAGTAAACCTGAAGTGAAGCATCGGAATCTAAAACTGAACTCACAGGAGATGTACAAATCATAGAAAGTGAGATTGTCGGTCCTCTTGTACTAAAGTGGCCATTGTGATTTTTGTATTAAATTCGGATGCAATTTCTGTGTTTCATCGTCAATAAGAAGGTCCAAGGGATACAGTAAACCTAAAGTGAAGCATCGGAATCTAAAACTGGACTCACAGGAGAGGTGCAAATCATAGAAAGTTAGAGTGTCAGTCCTCTTGTACTTAAGTCGGCATTGTACCTTTTGTATTAAATTCGGATGCAAACTCTGTGTTTCATCGTCAATTAGAAGGTCCAAGGGATACAGTAAACCTGAAGTGAAGCATCGGAATGTAAAACTGGACTCACAGGAAAGGTTCAAATCATAGAAAGTGTGAGTGTCAGTCCTCTTGTACTTAAGTCAACATTGTGCCTTTTGAATTTAATTCCGATGCAATTTCTGTGTTTCATCGTCAATAAGAAGGTGCAAGGTATACAGTACACCTAAAGTGAAGCATCGGAACCTAAAACTGGACTCACAGGAGAGGTTCAAATCATAGAAAGTGAGAGTGTTAGTCGTCTTCTACTTACGTCGGTCCTGTGGCTTTTGAATTTAATTCCGATGCAATTTCTGTGTTTCATCGTCAATAAGAACGTCCAAATGATACAGTAAACCTGAAGTGAAACATCGGAATCTAAATCTGACCGCACAGGAGAGGTTCGAATCATAGAAAGTGAGTGTGTCAATCCTCTTGTACTTAAGTCGGCATTGTGCCATTTGTATTAAATTCGGATGCAATTTCTGTGTTTCATCGTCAATAAGAAGGTGCAAGGTATACAGTAAACCTGAAGTGAAGCATCGGAATATAAATCTGACCTCACAGGAGAGGTTCGAATCATAGAAAGTGAGACTGTCAGTCCTCTTGTACTTAAGTCGCAATTGTGCCATTTGTATTAAATTTGGATGCAATTTCTGTGTTTCGTCGTCAATAAGAAGGTCCAAGGGATACAGTAAACATGAAGTGAAGCATCGGAATCTAAACCTGGACTCACAGTTGAGGTTCAAATCATAGAAAGTGAGAGTGTCAGTCCTCTTGTACTTAAGTCGCCATTGTGCCTTTTGTATTAAGTTCGGATGCAATTTCTGTTTTCATCGTCAATAAGAAGGTCCAAGGGATACAGTAAACCTGAAGTGAAGCATCGGAATCTAAAACTGAACTCACAGGAGATGTACAAATCATAGAAAGTGAGATTGTCGGTCCTCTTGTACTAAAGTGGCCATTGTGATTTTTGTATTAAATTCGGATGCAATTTCTGTGTTTCATCGTCAATAAGAAGGTCCAAGGGATACAGTAAACCTAAAGTGAAGCATCGGAATCTAAAACTGGACTCACAGGAGAGGTGCAAATCATAGAAAGTTAGAGTGTCAGTCCTCTTGTACTTAAGTCGGCATTGTACCTTTTGTATTAAATTCGGATGCAAACTCTGTGTTTCATCGTCAATTAGAAGGTCCAAGGGATACAGTAAACCTGAAGTGAAGCATCGGAATGTAAAACTGGACTCACAGGAGAGGTTCAAATCATAGAAAGTGTGAGTGTCAGTCCTCTTGTACGTAAGTCAGCATTGTGCCTTTTGAATTTAATTCCGATGCAACTTCTGTGTTTCATCGTCAATAAGAAGGTGCAAGGTATACAGTACACCTAAAGTGAAGCATCGGAACCTAAAACTGGACTCACAGGAGAGGTTCAAATCATAGAAAGTGAGAGTGTTAGTCGTCTTCTACTTACGTCGGTACTGTGGCTTTTGAATTTAATTCCGATGGAATTTCTGTGTTTCATCGTCAATAAGAACGCCCAAATGATACAGTAAACCTGAAGTGAAACATCGGAATCTAAATCTGACCGCACAGGAGAGGTTCGAATCATAGAAAGTGAGAGTGTCAATCCTCTTGTACTTAAGTCGGCATTGTGCCATTTGTATTAAATTCGGATGCAATTTCTGTGTTTCATCGTCAATAAGAAGGTGCAAGGTATACAGTAAACCTGAAGTGAAGCATCGGAATATAAATCTGACCTCACAGGAGAGGTTCGAATCATAGAAAGTGAGAGTGTCAGTCCTCTCGTACTTAAGTCGCAATAGTGCCATTTGTATTAAATTCGGATGCAATTTCTGTGTTTCGTCGTCAATAAGAAGGTCGAAGGGATACAGTAAACATGAAGTGAAGCATCGGAATTTAAACCTGGACTCACAGGGGAGGTTCAAATCATAGAAAGTGAGAGTGTCAGTCCTCTTGTACTTAAGTCGCCATTGTGCCTTTTGTATTAAGTTCGGATGCAACTTCTGTTTTCATCGTCAATAAGAAGGTCCAAGGGATACAGTAAACCTGAAGTGAAGCATCGGAATCTAAAACTGGACTCACAGGAGAGGTTCAAATCATAAAAAGTTAGAGTGTCAGTCCTCTTGTACTCAAGTCGGCATTGTGCCTTTTGAATTTAATTCCGATGCTATTTCTGTGTTTCATTTCAATAAGAAGGTCCAAGGGATACAGTAAACCTGAAGTGAAGCATCGGAACCTAAAACTGGACTCACAGGAGAGATTCAAATCATAGAAAGTGACAGTGTCAGTCCTCTTGTACTTCAGTCGGCATTGTGCCATTTGTATTAAATTCGGATGCAATTTCTGTGTTTCATCGTCAATAAGAAGGTCCAAGGGATACAGTAAACCAGAAGTTAAGCATCGGAATCTAAAACTGGACTCACAGGAGAGGTTCAAATCATAGAAAGTTAGAGTGTCAGTCCTCTTGTACTTAAGTCGGCATTGTGCCTTTTGTATTAAATGCGGATGCAAACTCTGTGTTTCATCATCAATAAGAAGGTCCAAGGGATACAGTAAACCTGAAGTGAAGCATCGGAATCTAAAACTGGTCTCACAGGAGAGGTTCAAATCATAGAAAGTTAGAGTGTCAGTCCTCTTGTACTTAAGTCGGCATTGTGCCTTTTGAATTTAATTCCGATGCTATTTCTGTGTTTCATTGTCAATAAGAAGGTATAAGGGATACAGTAAACCTGAAGAGAAGCATCGGAATCAAAAACTGAACTCACAGGAGATGTACAAATCATAGAAAGTGAGATTGTCGGTCCTCTTGTACTAAAGTGGCCATTGTGATTTTTGTATTAAATTCGGATGCAATTTCTGTGTTTCATCGTCAATAAGAAGGTCCAAGGGATACAGTAAACCTAAAGTGAAGCATCGGAATCTTAAACTGGACTCACAGGAGAGGTGCAAATCATAGAAAGTTAGAGTGTCAGTCCTCTTGTACTTAAGTCGGCATTGTAACTTTTGTATTAAATTCGGATGCAAACTCTGTGTTTCATCGTCAATTAGAAGGTCCAAGGGATACAGTAAACCTGAAGTGAAGCATCGGAATGTAAAACTGGACTCACAGAAGAGGTTCAAATCATAGAAAGTGTGAGTGTCAGTCCTCTTGTACTTAAGTCAGCATTGTGCCTTTTGAATTTAATTCCGATGCAATTTCTGTGTTTCATCATCAATAAGAAGGTGCAAGGTATACAGTACACCTAAAGTGAAGCATCGGAACCTAAAACTGGACTCACAGGAGAGGTTCAAATCATAGAAAGTGAGAGTGTTAGTCGTCTTCTACTTACGTCGGTACTGTGGCTTTTGAATTTAATTCCGATGCAATTTCTGTGTTTCATCGTCAATAGGAACGTCCAAATGATACAGTAAACCTGAAGTGAAACATCGGAATCTAAATCTGACCGCACAGGAGAGGTTCGAATCATAGAAAGTGAGAGTGTCAATCCTCTTGTACTTAAGTCGGCATTGTGCCATTTGTATTAAATTCGGATGCAATTTCTGTGTTTCATCGTCAATAAGAAGGTCCAAGAGATACAGTAAACCTGAGGTGAAGCATCGGAATCTAAAACTGGACTCACAGGAGAGGTTCAAATCATAGAAAGTTAGAGTGTCAGTCCTCTTGTACTTAAGTCGGCATTGTGCCTTTTGTATTAAATTTGGATGCAAAGTCTGTGTTTCATCGTCAATAAGAAGGTCCAAGGTATACAGTAAACCTGAAGTGAAGCATCGGAATCTAAAACTGAACTCAAAGGAGAGGTTCAAATCAAAGAAAGTGAGAGTTCAGTGCTCTTGTACTTAAGTGGGCAATGTGATATTTGTATAAAATGCGGATGCAATTTCTGTGTTTCATCGTCAATAAGAAGGTGCAAGGTATACAGTAAACCTGAAGTGAAGCATCGGAATATAAATCTGACCTCACAGGAGAGGTTCGAATCATAGAAAGTGAGAGTGTCAGTCCTCTTGTACTTAAGTCGCAATTGTGCCATTTGTATTAAATTCGGACGCAATTTCTGTGTTTCGTCGTCAATACGAAGGTCCAAGGGATACAGTAAACATGAAGTGAAGCATCGGAATATAAACCTGGACTCACAGGGGAGGTTCAAATCATAGAAAGTGACAGTGTCAGTCCTCTTGTACTTAAGTCGCCATTGTGCCTTTTGTATTAAGTTCGGATGCAATTTCTGTTTTCATCGTCAATAAGAAGGTCCAAGGGATACAGTAAACCTGAAGTGAAGCATCGGAATCTAAAACTGAACTCACAGGAGATGTACAAATCATAGAAAGTGAGATTGTCGGTCCTCTTGTACTAAAGTGGCCATTGTGATTTTTGTATTAAATTCGGATGCAATTTCTGTGTTTCATCGTCAATAAGAAGATCCAAGGGATACAGTAAACCTAAAGTGAAGCATCGGAATCTAAAACTGGACTCACAGGAGAGGTGCAAATCATAGAAAGTTAGAGTGTCAGTCCTCTTGTACTTAAGTCGGCATTGTACCTTATGTATTAAATTCGGATGCAAACTCTGTGTTTCATCGTCAATTAGAAGGTCCAAGGGATACAGTAAACCTGAAGTGAAGCATCGGAATGTAAAACTGGACTCACAGCAGAGGTTCAAATCATAGAAAGTGTGAGTGTCAGTCCTCTTGTACTTAAGTCAGCATTTTGAATTTTGAATTTAATTCCGATGCAATTTCTGTGGTTCATCGTCAATAAGAAGGTGCAAGGTATACAGTACACCTAAAGTGAAGCATCGGAACCTAAAACTGGACTCACAGGAGAGGTTCAAATCATAGAAAGTGAGAGTGTTAGTCGTCTTCTACTTACGTCGGTACTGTGGCTTTTGAATTTATTTCCGATGCAATTTCTGTGTTTCATCGTCAATACGAACGTCCAAATGATACAGTAAACCTGAAGTGAAACATCGGAATCTAAATCTGACCGCACAGGAGAGGTTCGAATCATAGAAAGTGAGAGTGTCAATCCTCTTGTACTTAAGTCGGCATTGTGCCATTTGTATTAAATTCGGATGCAATTTCTGTGTTTCATCGTCAATAAGAAGTAGCAAGGTATACAGTAAACCTGAAGTGAAGCATCGGAATATAAATCTGACCTCACAGGAGAGGTTCGAATCATAGAAAGTGAGAGTGTCAGTCCTCTTGTACTTAAGTCGCAATTGTGCCATTTGTATTAAATTCGGATGCAATTTCTGTGTTTCGTCGTCAATAAGAAGGTCCAAGGGATACAGTAAACATGAAGTGAAACATCGGAATCTAAACCTGGACTCACAGGGGAGGTTCAAATCATAGAAAGTGAGAGTGTCATTCCTCTTGTACTTAAGTCGCCATTGTGCCTTTTGTATAAAGTTCGGATGCAATTTCTGTTTTCATCGTCAATAAGAAGGTCCAAGGGATACAGTAAACCTGAAGTAAAGCATTGGAATCTAAAACTGGACTCACAGGAGAGGTTCAAATCATAGAAAGTTAGAGTGTCAGTCCTCTTGTACTTGAGTCGGCATTGTGCCTTTTGTATTAAATTTGGATGCAAACTCTGTGTTTCATCGTCAATAAGAAGGTCCAAGTGATACAGTAAACCTGAAGTGAAGCATCGGAATCTAAAACTGGGCTCACAGGAGAGGTTCAAATCATAAAAAGTTAGAGTGTCAGTCCTCTTGTACTTAAGTCGGCATTGTGCCTTTTGAATTTAATTCCGATGCTATTTCTGTGTTTCATTTCAATAAGAAGGTCCAAGGGATACAGTAAACCTGAAGTGAAGCATCGGAATCTAAAACTGAACTCACAGGAGATGTACAAATCATAGAAAGTGAGATTGTCGTTCCTCTTGTACTAAAGTGGCCATTGTGATTTTTGTATTAAATTCGGATGCAATTTCTGTGTTTCATCGTCAATAAGAAGGTCCAAGGGATACAGTAAACCTAAAGTGAAGCATCGGAATCTATAACTGGACTCACAGGAGAGGTTCAAATCATAGAAAGTGAGAGTGTTAGTCGTCTTCTACTTACGTCGGTACTGTGGCTTTTGAATTTATTTCCGATGCAATTTCTGTGTTTCATCGTCAATACGAACGTCCAAATGATACAGTAAACCTGAAGTGAAACATCGGAATCTAAATCTGACCGCACAGGAGAGGTTCGAATCATAGAAAGTGAGAGTGTCAATCCTCTTGTACTTAAGTCGGCATTGTGCCATTTGTATTAAATTCGGATGCAATTTCTGTGTTTCATCGTCAATAAGAAGGTCCAAGAGATACAGTAAACCTGAGGTGAAGCATCGGAATCTAAAACTGGACTCACAGGAGAGGTTCAAATCATAGAAAGTTAGAGTGTCAGTCCTCTTGTACTTAAGTCGGCATTGTGCCTTTTGTATTAAATTTGGATGCAAACTCTGTGTTTCATCGTCAATAAGAAGGTCCAAGGTATACAGTAAACCTGAAGTGAAGCATCGGAATCTAAAACTGAACTCAAAGGAGAGGTTCAAATCAAAGAAAGTGAGAGTTCAGTGCTCTTGTACTTAAGTGGGCAATGTGATATTTGTATAAAATGCGGATGCAATTTCTGTGTTTCATCGTCAATAAGGAGGTGCAAGGTATACAGTAAACCTGAAGTGAAGCATCGGAATATAAATCTGACCTCACAGGAGAGGTTCGAATCATAGAAAGTGAGAGTGTCAGTCCTCTTGTACTTAAGTCGCAATTGTGCCATTTGTATTAAATTCGGATGCAATTTCTGTGTTTCGTCGTCAATACGAAGGTCCAAGGGATACAGTAAACATGAAGTGAAGCATCGGAATATAAACCTGGACTCACAGGGGAGGTTCAAATCATAGAAAGTGAGAGTGTCAGTCCTCTTGTACTTAAGTCGCCATTGTGCCTTTTGTATTAAGTTCGGATGCAATTTCTGTTTTCATCGTCAATAAGAAGGTCCAAGGGATACAGTAAACCTGAAGTGAAGCATCGGAATCTAAAACTGAACTCACAGGAGATGTACAAATCATAGAAAGTGAGATTGTTGGTCCTCTTGTACTAAAGTGGCCATTGTGATTTTTGTATTAAATTCGGATGCAATTTCTGTGTTTCATCGTCAATAAGAAGATCCAAGGGATACAGTAAACCTAAAGTGAAGCATCGGAATCTAAAACTGGACTCACAGGAGAGGTGCAAATCATAGAAAGTTAGAGTGTCAGTCCTCTTGTACTTAAGTCGGCATTGTACCTTTTGTATTAAATTCGGATGCAAACTCTGTGTTTCATCGTCAATTAGAAGGTCCAAGGGATACAGTAAACCTGAAGTGAAGCATCGGAATGTAAAACTGGACTCACAGCAGAGGTTCAAATCATAGAAAGTGTGAGTGTCAGTCCTCTTGTACTTAAGTCAGCATTTTGCCTTTTGAATTTAATTCCGATGCAATTTCTGTGGTTCATCGTCAATAAGAAGGTGCAAGGTATACAGTACACCTAAAGTGAAGCATCGGAACCTAAAACTGGACTCACAGGAGAGGTTCAAATCATAGAAAGTGAGAGTGTTAGTCGTCTTCTACTTACGTCGGTACTGTGGCTTTTGAATTTATTTCCGATGCAATTTCTGTGTTTCATCGTCAATACGAACGTCCAAATGATACAGTAAACCTGAAGTGAAACATCGGAATCTAAATCTGACCGCACAGGAGAGGTTCGAATCATAGAAAGTGAGAGTGTCAATCCTCTTGTACTTAAGTCAGCATTGTGCCATTTGTATTAAATTCGGATGCAATTTCTGTGTTTCATCGTCAATAAGAAGGTGCAAGGTATACAGTAAACCTGAAGTGAAGCATCGGAATATAAAGCTGACCTCACAGGAGAGGTTCGAATCATAGAAAGTGAGAGTGTCAGTCCTCTTGTACTTAAGTCGCAATTGTGCCATTTGTATTAAATTCGGATGCAATTTCTGTGTTTCGTCGTCAATAAGAAGGTCCAAGGGATACAGTAAACATGAAGTGAAACATCGGAATCTAAACCTGGACTCACAGGGGAGGTTCAAATCATAGAAGGTGAGAGTGTCATTCCTCTTGTACTTAAGTCGCCATTGTGCCTTTTGTATTAAGTTCGGATGCAATTTCTGTTTTCATCGTCAATAAGAAGGTCCAAGGGATACAGTAAACCTGAAGTAAAGCATTGGAATCTAAAACTGGACTCACAGGAGAGGTTCAAATCATAGAAAGTTAGAGTGTCAGTCCTCTTGTACTTGAGTCGGCATTGTGCCTTTTGTATTAAATTTGGATGCAAACTCTGTGTTTCATCGTCAATAAGAAGGTCCAAGTGATACAGTAAACCTGAAGTGAAGCATCGGAATCTAAAACTGGGCTCACAGGAGAGGTTCAAATCATAAAAAGTTAGAGTGTCAGTCCTCTTGTACTTAAGTCGGCATTGTGCCTTTTGAATTTAATTCCGATGCTATTTCTGTGTTTCATTTCAATAAGAAGGTCCAAGGGATACAGTAAACCTGAAGTGAAGCATCGGAATCTAAAACTGAACTCACAGGAGATGTACAAATCATAGAAAGTGAGATTGTCGGTCCTCTTGTACTAAAGTGGCCATTGTGATTTTTGTATTAAATTCGGATGCAATTTCTGTGTTTCATCGTCAATAAGAAGGTCCAAGGGATACAGTAAACCTAAAGTGAAGCATCGGAATCTAAAACTGGACTCACAGGAGAGGTGCAAATCATAGAAAGTTAGAGTGTCTGTCCTCTTGTACTTAAGTCGGCATTGTACCTTTTGTATTAAATTCGGATGCAAACTCTGTGTTTCATCGTCAATTAGAAGGTCCAAGGGATACAGTAAACCTGAAGTGAAGCATCGGAATGTAAAACTGGACTCACAGGAGAGGTTCAAATCATAGAAAGTGTGAGTGTCAGTCCTCTTGTACTTAAGTCAGCATTGTGCCTTTTGAAATTAATTCCGATGCAATTTCTGTGTTTCATCGTCAATAAGAAGGTGCAAGGTATACAATACACCTAAAGTGAAGCATCGGAACCTAAAACTGGACTCACAGGAGAGGTTCAAATCATAGAAAGTGAGAGTGTTAGTCGTCTTCTACTTACGTCGGTACTGTGGCTTTTGAATTTAATTCCGATGCAATTTCTGTGTTTCATCGTCAATAAGAACGTCCAAATGATACAGTAAACCTGAAGTGAAACATCGGAATCTAAATCTGACCGCACAGGAGAGGTTCGAATCATAGAAAGTGAGAGTGTCAATCCTCTTGTACTTAAGTCGGCATTGTGCCATTTGTATTAAATTCGGATGCAATTTCTGTGTTTCATCGTCAATAAGAAGGTCCAAGAGATACAGTAAACCTGAGGTGAAGCATCGGAATCTAAAACTGGACTCACAGGAGAGGTTCAAAACATAGAAAGTTAGAGTGTCAGTCCTCTTGTACTTAAGTCGGCATTGTGCCTTTTGTATTAAATTTGGATGCAAACTCTGTGTTTCATCGTCAATAAGAAGGTCCAAGGTATACAGTAAACCTAAAGTGAAGCATCGGAATCTAAAACTGAACTCAAAGGAGAATTTCAAATCATAGAAAGTGAGAGTTCAGTGCTCTTGTACTTAAGTGGGCAATGTGCCATTTGTATTAAATGCGGATGCAATTTCTGTGTTTCATCGTCAATAAGAAGGTGCAAGGTATACAGTAAACCTGAAGTGAAGCATCGGAATATAAATCTGACCTCACAGGAGAGGTTCGAATCATAGAAAGTGAGAGTGTCAGTCCTCTTGTACTTAAGTCGGCATTGTGCCATTTGTATTAAATTCGGATGCAATTTCTGTGTTTCGTCGTCAATAAGAAGGTCCAAGGGATACAGTAAAACTGAAGTGAAGCATCGGAATCTAAAACTGAACTCACAGGAGATGTACAAATCATAGAAAATGAGATTGTCGGTCCTCTTGTACTAAAGTGGCCATTGTGATTTTTGTATTCAATTCGGATGCAATTTCTGTGTTTCATCGTCAATAAGAAGGTCCAAGGGATACAGTAAACCTAAAGGGAAGCATCGGAATCTAAAACTGGACTCACAGGAGAGGTGCAAATCATAGAAAGTTAGAGTGTCAGTCCTCTTGTACTTCAGTCGGCATTAAACCTTATGTATTAAATTCGGATGCAAACTCTGTGTTTCATCGTCAATCAGAAGGTCCAAGGGATACAGTAAACCTGAAGTGAAGCATCGGAATGTAAAACTGGACTCACAGCAGAGGTTCAAATCATAGAAAGTGTGAGTGTCAGTCCTCTTGTACTTAAGTCAGCATTTTGCCTTTTGAATTTAATTCCGATGCAATTTCTGTGTTTCATCGTCAATAAGAAGGTGCAAGGTATACAGTACACCTAAAGTGAAGCATCGGAACCTAAAACTGGATTCACAGGAGAGGTTCAAATCATAGAAAGTGAGAGTGTTAGTCGTCTTCTACTTACGTCGGTACTGTGGCTTTTGAATTTAATTCCGATGCAATTTCTGTGTTTCATCGTCAATAAGAACGTCCAAATGATACAGTAAACCTGAAGTGAAACATCGGAATCTAAATCTGACCGCACAGGAGAGGTTCGAATCATAGAAAGTGAGAGTGTCAATCCTCTTGTACTTAAGTCGGCATTGTGCCATTTGTATTAAATTTGGATGCAATTTCTGTGTTTCATCGTCAATAAGAAGGTCCAAGAGATACAGTAAACCTGAGGTGAAGCATCGGAATCTAAAACTGGACTCACAGGAGAGGTTCAAATCATAGAAAGTTAGAGTGTCAGTCCTCTTGTACTTCAGTCGGCATTGTGCCTTTTGTATTAAATTTGGATGCAAACTCTGTGTTTCATCGTCAATAAGAAGGTCCAAGGTACACAGTAAACCTGAAGTGAAGCATCGGAATCTAAATCTGAACTCAAAGGAGAGGTTCAAATCATAGAAAGTGAGAGTTCAGTGCTCTTGTACTTAAGTGGGCAATGTGCCATTTGTATTAAATGCGGATGCAATTTCTGTGTTTCATCGTCAATAAGAAGGTGCAAGGTTTACAGTAAACCTGAAGTGAAGCATCGGAATATAAATCTGACCTCACAGGAGAGGTTCGAATCATAGAAAGTGAGAGTGTCAGTAGTCTTGTACTTAAGTCGCAATTGTGCCATTTGTATTAAATTCGGATGCAATTTCTGTGTTTCGTCGTCAATAAGAAGGTCCAAGGGATACAGTAAACATGAAGTGAAGCATCGGAATCTAAACCTGGACTCACAGGGGAGGTTCAAATCATAGAAAGTGAGAGTGTCATTCCTCTTGTACTTAAGTCGCCATTGTGCCTTTTGTATTAAGTTCGGATGCAATTTCTGTTTTCATCGTCAATAAGAAGGTCCAAGGGATACAGTAAACCTGAAGTAAAGCATTGGAATCTAAAACTGGACTCACAGGAGAGGTTCAAATCATAGAAAGTTAGAGTGTCAGTCCTCTTGTACATAAGTCGGCATTGTGCCTTTTGTATTAAATTTGGATGCAAACTCTGTGTTTCATCGTCAATAAGAAGGTCCAAGTGATACAGTAAACCTGAAGTGAAGCATCGGAATCTAAAACTGGACTCACAGGAGAGGTTCAAATCTTAAAAAGTTAGAGTGTCAGTCCTCTTGTACTTAAGTCGGCATTGTGCCTTTTGAATTTAATTCCGATGCTATTTCTGTGTTTCATTTCAATAAGAAGGTCCAAGGGATACAGTAAACCTGAAGTGAAGCATCGGAATCTAAAACTGAACTCACAGGAGATGTACAAATCATAGAAAGTGAGATTGTCGGTCCTCTTGTACTAAAGTGGCCATTGTGATTTTTGTATTAAATTCGGATGCAATTTCTGTGTTTCATCGTTAATAAGATGGTCCAAGGGATACAGTAAACCTAAAGTGAAGCATCGGAATCTAAAACTGGACTCACAGGAGAGGTGCAAATCATAGAAAGTTAGAGTGTCTGTCCTCTTGTACTTAAGTCGGCATTGTACCTTTTGTATTAAATTCGGATGCAAACTCTGTGTTTCATCGTCAATTAGAAGGTCCAAGGGATACAGTAAACCTGAAGTGTAGCATCGGAATGTAAAACTGGACTCACAGGAGAGGTTCAAATCATAGAAAGTGTGAGTGTCAGTCCTCTTGTACTTAAGTCCGCATTGTGCCTTTTGAAATTAATTCCGATGCAATTTCTGTGTTTCATCGTCAATAAGAAGGTGCAAGGTATACAGTACACCTAAAGTGAAGCATCGGAACCTAAAACTGGACTCACAGGAGAGGTTCAAATCATAGAAAGTGAGAGTGTTAGTCGTCTTCTACTTACGTCGGTACTGTGGCTTTTGAATTTAATTCCGATGCAATTTCTGTGTTTCATCGTCAATAAGAACGTCCAAATGATACAGTAAACCTGAAGTGAAACATCGGAATCTAAATCTGACCGCACAGGAGAGGTTCGAATCATAGAAAGTGAGAGTGTCAATCCTCTTGTACTTAAGTCGGCATTGTGCCATTTGTATTAAATTCGGATGCAATTTCTGTGTTTCATCGTCAATAAGAAGGTCCAAGAGATACAGTAAACCTGAGGTGAAGCATCGGAATCTAAAACTGGACTCACAGGAGAGGTTCACATCATAGAAAGTTAGAGTGTCAGTCCTCTTGTACTTAAGTCGGCATTGTGCCTTTTGTATTAAATTTGGATGCAAACTCTGTGTTTCATCGTCAATAAGAAGGTCCAAGGTATACAGTAAACCTGAAGTGAAGCATCGGAATCTAAAACTGAACTCAAAGGAGAGGTTCAAATCATAGAAAGTGAGAGTTCAGTGCTCTTGTACTTAAGTGGGCAATGTGCCATTTGTATTAAATGCGGATGCAATTTCTGTGTTTCATCGCCGATAAGAAGGTCTCAAGGGATACAGTAAACATGAAGTGAAGCTTCGGAATCTAAAATTGGACTCACAGGAGAGGTTCAAATCATAGAAAGTGAGAGTGTCAGTCCTCTTGTACTTAAGCCGGCATTGTGCCATTTGTATTAAATTCGGATGGAATTTCTGTCTTTCATCGTCAATAAAAAGTTCCAAGTTTTACAGTAAACCTGAAGTGAAGCATCGGAATCTAAAACTGGACCCACAGGAGAGATTCAAATCATAGAAAGTTAGAGTGTCACTCCGCTTGTACTTAAGTCGGTATTGTGCCTTTTCTATTAAATTCGGATGTAATTTCTGTGTTTCATCGTCAATAAGAAGGTACACAGGATACAGTAAACCTAATGTGAAGCATCAGAATCTAAAACTGGACTCACAGGAGAGGTTCAAATCCTAGAAAGTGAGAGTGTCAGTCATCTTGTAATTAAGTCGGCATTGTGCCTTTTGTATTTAATTCGGATGCAATTTCTGTGTATCATCGTCAATAAGAAGGTGCAAGGTATACAGTAAACCTGAAGTGAAGCATCGGAATCTAAAACTATACTCACAGGAGACGTTCAAATCATAGAAAGTTAGTGTTTCAGTCCTCTTGTACTTAAGTCGGCATTGTGTCTATTGTGTTAGATTCTGATGCAATTTCTGTGTTTCATCGTCATTAAGATAGGCCAAGGGATATAGTAAACCTGAAGTGAAGCATGGGAGTCTAAAACTGGACTCACAGGAGAGGTTCAATTCTTAGAAAGTTACAGTGTCAGTCCTCTTGTACTTAAGAAGGCATTGCCCCTTTTTTGTTACATTCGGATGCAAAATCTGTGTTTCATCGTCAATACGAAGGTTCAAGGGATATAGTAAACCTGAAGTGAAGCATCGGAATCTAAAACGGAACTCACAGGAGAGGTTCAAATCATAGAATGTGAGGGTGTCAGTCCTCTTGTACTTAAGTCGGCATTGTGCCTTTTGTATTAAATTCGGATGCAATTTCTGTGTTTCATCGTCAATAAGAAGGTGCAAGGTATACATTAAATGTGAAGTGAAGCATCGGAATCTAAAACTGGACTGACTGGAGAGGTTCAAATCATAGAAACTTAGAGTGTCAGTCCTCTTTTACTAAAGTCGGCATGGTGCGTTTTGTATTAAATTCGGATGCAATTTCTGTGTTTCATTATCAATAAGAAGGTGCAAGGTATACAGTAAACCTGAAGTGAAGCATCGGAATCTAAAACTGGAGTCACAGGAGAGGTTCAACTCATAGAATGTGAGAGTGTCAGTCCTCTTGTACTTGAGTCGGCATTGTGCCTTTTGTATTAAATTCAGATGCAATTTCTGTGTTTCATCGTCAATAAGAAGGTCCAAGGGATACAGTAAACCTGAAGTGAAGCATCGGAATCTAAAACGGAACTCACAGGAGAGGTTCAAATCATAGAAAGTGAGAGTGTCAGTCCTCTTGTACTTCAGTCGGCATTGTGTGATTTGTATTAAATTCGGATGCAATATCTGTGTTTCATCGTCAATAAGAAGGTCCAAGGGATACAGTAAACCTGAAGTGAAGCATCGGATTCTAAAAGTAGACTCACAGGAGAGGTTCAAATCATAGAAAATTAGAGTGTCAGTCCCCTTGCACTTAAGTCGGCATTGTCCCTTTTGTACTAAATTCGGATGCAAACTCTGTGTTTCTTCGTCAATAAGAAGGTCCAAGGGATACAGTAAACCTGAAGTGAAGCATCGGAATCTAAAACTGGAGTCACAGGAGAGGTTCAACTCATAGAATGTGAGAGTGTCAGTCCTCTTGTACTTGAGTCGGCATTGTGCCTTTTGTATTAAATTCAGATGCAATTTCTGTGTTTCATCGTCAATAAGAAGGTCCAAGGGATACAGTAAACCTGAAGTGAAGCATCGGAATCTAAAACGGAACTCACAGGAGAGGTTCAAATCATAGAAAGTGAGAGTGTCAGTCCTCTTGTACTTAAGTCGGCATTGTGCCCTTTGTATTAAATTCGGATGCAATTTCTGTGTTTCATCTTCAATAAGAATGTCCAAGGGATACAGTAAACCTGAAGTGAAGCATCGGAATCTAAAACTAGACTCACAGGAGAGGTTCAAATCATAGAAAGTTAGAGCGTCTGTCCTCTTGCACTTAAGTCGGCATTGTGCCTTTTGTATTAAATTCGGATGCAAACCCTGTGTTTCATCGTCAATAAGAAGGTCCAAGGGATACAGTAAACCTGAAGTGAAGCATCGGGATCTAAAACTGGACTCACAGGAGGGGTTCAAATCATAGAAACTTAGAGTGTCAGTCCTCTTGTACTTAAGTCGGCATTGTGCCTTTTGTATTAAATTCGGATGCTAACTCTGTGTTTCATCGTCCATAAGAAGAACCAAGGGATACAGTAAACCTGAAGTGAGGCATCGGAACCTAAACTGGGCTCACAGGAGAGATTCAAATCATAGATAGTTAGAGTGTCACTCGTCTTGTACTTAAGTCGCCATTGTGCCATTTGTATTAAATTCGGATGCAATTTCTGTGTTTCATCGTCAATAAGAAGGTCCAAGGGATACAGTAAACCTGAAGTGAAGCATCGGAACCTAAAACTGGACTCACAGGAGAGATTCAAATCATAGATAGTTAGAGTGTCAGTCCTCTTGTACTTAAGTCGGTGTTGTGCCTTTTGTATTAAATTCGGATGCAATTTCTGTGTTTCATCGTCAATAAGAAGGTCCAAGGGATACAGTAAACCTGAAATGAAGCATCTGAATCTAAAACTGGCCTCACAGGAGAGGTTCAAATCATAGAAAGTGAGAGTGTCAGTCATCTTGTAATTAAGTGGGCACTGTGCCTTTTGTATTTAATTCGGATGCAATTTCTGTGTTTCATCGTCAATAAGAAGGTGCAAGGTATACAGTAAACCTGAAGTGAAGCATCGGAAACTAAAACTATACTCACAGGAGACGTTCAAATCATAGAAAGTTAGTGTGTCAGTCCGCTTGTACTTAAGTCGGCATTGTGTCTATTGTATTAGATTCAGATGCAATTTCTGTGTTTCATCGTCATTAAGATAGGCCAAGGGATATAGTAAACCTGAAGTGAAGCATGGGAGTCTAAAACTGGACTCACAGGAGAGGTTCAATTCGTAGAAAGTTAGAGTGTCAGTCCTCTTGTACTTAAGTCGGCATTGCCCCTTTTTTGTTACATTCGGATGCAAAATCTGTGTTTCATCGTCAATACGAAGGTTCAAGGGATATAGTAAATTTGAAGTGAAGAATTGGAATCTAAAAGTAGACTCACAGGAGAGGTTCAAATCATAGAAAATTAGAGTGTCAGTCCTCTTGCACTTAAGTCGGCATTGTCCCTTTTGTATTAAATTCGGATGCAAACTCTGTGTTTCTTCGTCAATAAGAAGGTCCAAGTGATACAGTAAACCTGAACTGAAGCAGCTGAATCTAAACTGAACTCACAGTAGAGGTTCAAATCACAGAATGTGAGAGTGTCAGTCCTCATGTACTTAAGTCGGCATTGTGCCTTTTGTATTGAATTCGTATGCAATTTCTGTGTTTCATCGTCAATAAGAAGGTGCAACGTATACAGTAAACCTAAAGTGAAGCATCGGAATCTAAAACTGGACTCACAAGAGAGGTTCAAACTATAGAAAGTGAGAGTGTCAGTCCTCTTGTACTTATGTCAGCATTGTGCGTTTTGTATTAAATTCGGATGCAATTGCTGTGTTTCATCGTCAATAAGAAGGTCCAAGGGATACAGTAAACCTGAAGTGAAGCATCGGATTCTAAACTGAACTCACAGTAGAGGTTCAAATCATAGAAAGTGAGAGTGTCTGTCCTCTTGTACTTAAGTCGGCATTGTGCCTTTTGTATTAAATTCGGATGCAATTTCTGTGTTTCATCGTCAATAAGAAGGTGCAAGGTATACAGTAAACCTGAAGTGAAGCATCGGAATCTAAAACTGGACTCACTGGAGAGGTTCAAATTATAGAAACTTAGAGTGTCAGTCCTCTTGTACTAAAGTCGGCATGGTGCGTTTTGTATTAAATTCGGATGCAATTTCTGTGTTTCATCGTCAACAAGAAGGTGCAAGGTATACAGTAAACCTGAAGTGAAGCATCGGAATCTAAAACTGGATTCACAGGAGAGGCTCAACTCATAGAATGTGAGAGTGTCAGTCCTCTTGTACTTGAGTCGGCATTGTGCTTTTTGTATTACATTCAGATGCAATTTCTGTGTTTCATCGTCAATAAGAAGGTCCAAGGGATACAGTAAACCTGAAGTGAAGCATCGGAATCTAAAACGGAACTCACAGGAGAGGTTCAAATCATAGAAAGTGAGAGTGTCAGTCCTCTTGTACTTAAGTCGGCATTGTGTGATTTGTATTAAATTCGGATGCATTATCTGTGTTACATCGTCAATAAGAAGGTCCAAGGGATACAGTAAACCTGAAGTGAAGCATCGGAATCTAAAAGTAGACTCACAGGAGAGGTTCAAATTATAGAAAATTAGAGTGTCAGTCCTCTTGCACTTAAGTTGGCATTGTCCCTTTTGTATTAAATTCGGATGCAAACGCTGTGTTTCTTCGTCAATAAGAAGGTCCAAGGGATACAGTAAACCTGAACTGAAGCAGCGGAATCTAAACTGAACTCACAGTAGAGGTTCAAATCATAGAATGTGAGAGTGTCAGGCCTCTTGTACTTAAGTCGGCATTGTGCCTTTTGTATTGAATTCGTATGCAATTTCTGTGTTTCATCGTCAATAGGAAGGTGCAAGGTATACAGTAAACCTGAAGTGAAGCATCGGAATCTAAAACTGGACTCACAAGAGAGGTTCAAACCATAGAAAGTGAGAGTGTCAGTCCTCTTGTACTTATGTCGGCATTGTGCGTTTTGTATTAAATTCGGAAGCAATTTCTGTGTTTCATTGTCAATAAGAAGGTCCAAGGGATACAGTAAACCTGAAGTGAAGCATCGGTTTCTAAACTGAACTCACAGTAGAGGTTCAAATCATAGAAAGTGAGGGTGTCAGTCCTCTTGTACTTAAGTCGGCATTGTGCCTTTTGTATTAAATTCGGATGCAATTTCTGTGTTTCATCGTCAATAAGAAGGTGCAAGGTATACAGTAAACCTGAAGTGAAGCATCGGAATCCACAACTGGACTCACAGGAGAGGTTCAAATCCTAGAAACTTAGCGTGTCAGTCCTCTTGTACTTAAGTCGGCATTGTGCTTTTTGTATTAAATTCGGATGCAAACTCTGTGTTTCATCGTCCATAAGAAGGACCAAGGGATACAGTAAACCTGAAGTGAAGCATCGGAATCTAAAACTGGACTCACAGGAGAGGTTCAAATCATAGAAAGTGAGATTGTCAGTCCTCTTGTTCTTAAGTCGGCATTGTGCCCTTTGTATTAAATTCGGATGCAATTTCTATGTTTCATCTTCAATAAGAATGTCCAAGGGATACAGTAAACCTGAAGTGAAGCATCGGAATCTAAAACTAGACTCACAGGAGAGGTTCAAATCATAGAAAGTTTGAGTGTCTGTCCTCTTGCACTTAAGTCGGCATTGTGCCTTTTGTATTAAATTCGGATGCAAACCCTGTGTTTCATCGTCATTAAGAAGGTAAAAGGGATACAGTAAACCTGAAGTGAAGCATCGGAATCTAAAACTGGACTCACAGGAGAGGTTGAAATCATAGAAAGTTAGAGTGTCAGTCCTCTTGTACGTAAGTCGGCGTGGTGCTTTTTGAATTTAATTCCCATGCAACTTCTGTGTTTCATCGACAACAAGGGGGTGCAAGGTATACAGTAAACCTGAAGTGAAGCATCGGAATCTAAAACTGGACTCACAGGAGAGGTTCAAATCATAGAAAGTGAGAGTGTCAGTCCTCTTGTACTTAAGTCGCCATTGTGCCTTTTGTATTAAATTCGGATGCAATTTCTGTGTTTCATCGTCAATAAGAAGGTCCAAGAGATACAGTAAACCTGAAGTAAAGCATCGGAATCTAAAACTGGACTCTCAGGTGAGGTTCAAATCAAAGAAAGTTAGAGTGTCACTCCTCTCGTACTTAAGTCGGTATTGTGCCTTTTGGATTAAATTCGGATGCAATTTCTGTGTTTCATAGTCAATAAAAAGGTCCAAGGGATACAGTAAACCTGAAGTGAAGCATCGGAATCCAAAACTGGACTCACAGGAGAGGTTCAAGTCATAGGAAGTTAGAGTGTCAGTCCTCTTGTACTTATGTCGGCGTGGTGCCTTGTGAATTTAATTCTCATGCAACTTCTGTGTTTCATCGTCAATAAGAAGGTGCAAGGTATACAGTAAACCTGAAGTGAAGCATCGGAATCTGAAACTGGACTCACAGGAGAGGTTCAAATCATAGAAATTGTAAGTCTCAGTCCTCTTGTACTTAAGTCGCCACTGTGAAATTTGTATTAAATTCGGATGCAATTTCTGTGTTTCATCGTCAATAAGAAGGTCCAAGGGATACAGTAAACCTGAAGTGAAGCATCGGAACCTAAAACTGGACTCACAGGAGAGATTCAAATCATAGATAGTTAGAGTGTCTGTCCTCTTGTACTTAAGACGGTATTGTGCATTTTGTATTAAATTCGGATGCAATTTCTGAGTTTCATCGTTAATAAGAAGGTCCAAGGGATACAGTAAACCTGAACTGAAGCATCGGAACCTAAAGTGGACTTACAGGAGAGATTCAAATCATAGATAGTTAGAGTGTCACTCCTCTTGTACCTAAGTCGCCATTGTGCCATTTGTATTAAATTCGGATGCAATTTCTGTGTTTCATCATCAATAAGAAGGTCCAAGGGATACAGTAAACCTGAAGTGAAGCATCGGAACCTAAAACTGGACTCACAGGAGAGATTCAAATCATGGATAGTTAGAGTGTCAGTCCTCTTGTACTTAAGTCGGTATTGTGCCTTTTGTATTAAATTCGGATGCAATTTCTGTGTTTCATCGTCAATAAGAAGGTCCAAGGGATACAGTAAAAATGAAGTGAAGGATCGGAATCTAAAACTGGACTCACAGGAGAGGTTCAAATCATAGAAAATTTGAGTGTCACGCCTCTAGTACTTAAGTCGCTTTTGTGCCACTTGTATTAAATGTGGATGCAATTTCTGTGTTTTTTCGTCAATAAGAAGGTCCAAGGGATACAGTTAACCTGAAGTGAAGCATCCGAATCTAAAATTGACCTCACAGGAGAGGTTCGAATCATAGAAAGTGAGAGTGTCAGTCCTCTTGTACTTAAGTCGGTATTGTGCCTTTTGAATTTAATTCCGATGCAATTTCTGTGTTTCATCGTCAACAAGAAGGTCCAAGGGATACACTAAACCTGAAGTGAAGCACCGGAATCTAAAACTGGGCTCACAGGAGATGTTCAAATCATAAAAAGTGAGAGTGTCAGTCCTCTTGTACTTTAGTCGCCATTGTGCCGTTTGTATTAAATTCGGATGCAATTTCTGTGTTTCATCGTCAATCAGAAGGTCCAAGGGATACAGTAAACCTGAAGTATAGCATCGGTATCTAAAACTGGACTCACAGCAGAGGTTCAAATCATAGAAAGTGAGAGTGTCAGTCCTCTTGTACTTAAGTCGCCATTATGCCTTTTGTATTAAATTCGGGTGCAATTTCTGTGTTTCATCGTCCATAAGAAGGTCCAAGGGATACAGTAAACCTGAAGTGAAGCATCGGAATCCAAAACTGGACTCACAGGAGAGGTTCAAATCATAGAAAGTTAGAGTGTCAGTCCTCTTGTACTTAAGTCGGTATTGTGCCTTTTGTATTAAATTCGGATGCAAACTCTGTGTTTCATCGTCAATAAGAAGGTCCAAGGGATACAGTAAACCTGAAGTGAAGCATCGGAATCTAAAACTGGACTCACAGGAGAGGTTGAAATCATAGAAAGTTAGAGTGTCAGTCCTCTTGTACGTAAGTCGGCGTGGTGCTTTTTGAATTTAATTCCCATGCAACTTCTGTGTTTCATCGACAATAAGGGGGTGCAAGGTATACAGTAAACCTGAAGTGAAGCATCGGAATCTAAAACTGGACTCACAGGAGAGGTTCAAATCATAGAAAGTGAGAGTGTCAGTCCTCTTGTACTTAAGTCGCCATTGTGCCTTTTGTATTAAATTCGGATGCAATTTCTGTGTTTCATCGTCAATAAGAAGGTCCAAGAGATACAGTAAACCTGAAGTAAAGCATCGGAATCTAAAACTGGACTCTCAGGTGAGGTTCAAATCAAAGAAAGTTAGAGTGTCACTCCTCTCGTACTTAAGTCGGTATTGTGCCTTTTGGATTAAATTCGGATGCAATTTCTGTGTTTCATAGTCAATAAAAAGGTCCAAGGGATACAGTAAACCTGAAGTGAAGCATCGGAATCCAAAACTGGACTCACAGGAGAGGTTCAAGTCATAGAATGTTAGAGTGTCAGTCCTCTTGTACTTATGTCGGCGTGGTGCCTTTTGAATTTAATTCTGATGCAACTTCTGTGTTTCATCGTCAACAAGAAGGTGCAAGGTATACAGTAAACCTGAAGTGAAGCATCGGAATCTGAAACTGGACTCACAGGAGAGGTTCAAATCATAGAAATTGTGAGTCTCAGTCCTCTTGTACTTAAGTCGCCACTGTGAAATTTGTATTAAATTCGGATGCAATTTCTGTGTTTCATCGTCAATAAGAAGGTCCAAGGGATAGAGTAAACCTGAAGTGAAGCATCGGAACCTAAAACTGGACTCACAGGAGAGATTCAATTCATAGATAGTTAGAGTGTCTGTCCTCTTGTACTTAAGACGGTATTGTGCCTTTTGTATTAAATTCGGATGCAATTTCTGAGTTTCATCGTTAATAAGAAGGTCCAAGGGATACAGTAAACCTGAACTGAAGCATCGGAACCTAAACTGGACTTACAGGAGAGATTCAAATCATAGATAGTTAGAGTGTCACTCCTCTTGTACCTAAGTCGCCATTGAGCCATTTGTATTAAATTCGGATGCAATTTCTGTGTTTCATCATCAATAAGAAGGTCCAAGGGATACAGTAAACCTGAAGTGAAGCATCGGAACCTAAAACTGGACTCACAGGAGAGATTCAAATCATAGATAGTTAGAGTGTCAGTCCTCTTGTACTTAAGTCGGTATTGTGCCTTTTGTATTAAATTCGGATGCAATTTCTGTGTTTCATCGTCAATAAGAAGGTCCAAGGGATACAGTAAACCTGAAGTGAAGGATCGGAATCTAAAACTGGACTCACAGGAGAGGTTCAAATCATAGAAAATTTGAGTGTCACGCCTCTTGTACTTAAGTCGCTTTTGTGCCACTTGTATTAAATGTGGATGCAATTTCTGTGTTTTTTCGTCAATAAGAAGGTCCAAGGGATACAGTTAACCTGAAGTGAAGCATCCGAATCTAAAATTGACCTCACAGGAGAGGTTCGAATCATAGAAAGTAAGAGTGTCAGTCCTCTTGTACTTATGTCGGCATTGTGCGTTTTGTATTAAATTCGGATGCAATTTCTGTGTTTCATTGTCAATAAGAAGGTCCAAGGGATACAGTAAACCTGAAGTGAAGCATAGGTTTCTAAACTGAACACACAGTAGAGGTTCAAATCATAGAAAGTGGGGGTGTCAGTCCTCTTGTACTTAAGTCGGCATTGTGCCTCTTGTATTAAATTCGGATGCAATTTCTGTGTTTCATCGTCAATAAGAAGGTGCAAGGTATACAGTAAACCTGAAGTGAAGCATCGGAATCTAAAACTGGACACACAGGAGAGGTTCATATCCTAGAAACTTAGCGTGTCAGTTCTCTTGTACTTAAGTCGGCATTGTGCCTTTTGTATTAAATTCGAATGCAAACTCTGTGTTTCATCGTCCATAAGAAGAACCAAGGGATACAGTAAACCTGAAGTGAAGCATCGGAATCTAAAACTGGACTCACAGGAGAGGTTCAAATCATAGAAAGGGAGATTGTCAGTCCTCTTGTTCTTAAGTCGGCATTGTGCCCTTTGTATTAAATTCGGATGCAATTTCTGTGTTTCATCTTCAATAACAATGTCCAAGGGATACAGTAAACCTGAAGTGAAGCATCGGAATCTAAAACTAGACTCACAGGAGAGGTTCAAATCATAGAAAGTTAGAGTGTCAGTCCGCTTGCACTTAAGTCGGCATTGTGCCTTTTGTATTAAATTCGGATGCAAACCCTGTGTTTCATCGTCAATAAGAAGGTCCAAGGGATACAGTAAACCTGAAGTGAAGCATCGGAATCTAAAACTGGACTCACAGGAGAGGTTGAAATCATAGAAAGTTAGAGTGTCAGTCCTCTTGTTCTTAAGTCGGCGTGGTGCTTTTTGAATTTAATTCCCATGCGACTTCTGTGTTTCATCGACAATAAGGAGGTGCAAGGTATACAGTAAACCTGAAGTGAAGCATCGGAATCTAAAACTGGACTCACAGGAGAGGTTCAAATCATAGAAAGTGAGAGTGTCAGTCCTCTTGTACTTAAGTCGCCATTGTGCCTTTTGTATTAAATTCGGATGCAATTTCAGTGTTTCATCGTCAATAAGAAGGTCCAAGGGATACAGTAAACCTGAAGTAAAGCATCGGAATCTAAGACTGGACTCTCAGGAGAGGTTCAAATCAAAGAAAGTTAGAGTGTCACTCCTCTTGTACTTAAGTCGGTATTGTGCATCTTGGATTAAATTCGGATGCAATTTCTGTGTTTCATAGACAATAAATAGGTCCAAGTGATACAGTAAACCTGAAGTGAAGCATCGGAATCCAAAACTGGACTCACAGGAGAGGTTCAAGTCATAGAAAGTTAGAGTGTCAGTCCTCTTGTACTTATGTCATCGTGGTGCCTTTTGAATTTAATTCTGATGCAACTTCTGTGTTTCATCGTCAATAAGAATGTCCAAGGGGTACAGTAAACCTGAAGTGAAGCATCGGAACCTAAAACTGGACTCACAGGGGAGATTCAAATCATAGATAGTTAGAGTGTCTGTCCTCTTGTACTTAAGTCGGTATTGTGCCTTTTGTATTAAATTCGGATGCAATTTCTGTGTTTCATCGTTAATAAGAAGGTCCAAGGGATACAGTAAACCTGAACTGAAGCATCAGAACCTAAACTGGACTTAAAGGAGAGATTCAAATCATAGATAGTTAGAGTGTCACTCCTCTTGTACTTAAGTCGTTATTGTGCCATTTGTATTAAATTCGGATGCAATTTCTGTGTTTCATCATCAATAAGAAGGTCCAAGGGATACAGTAAACCTGAAGTGAAGCATCGGAACCTAAAACTGGACTCACAGGAGAGATTCAAATCATAGATAGTTAGAGTGTCAGTCCTCTTGTACTTAAGTCGGTATTGTGCCTTTTGTATTAAATTCGGATGCAATTTCTGTGTTTCATCGTCAATAAGAAGGTCCAAGGGATACAGTAAACCTGAAGTGATGGATCGGAATCTAAAACTGGACTCACAGGAGAGGTTCAAATCATAGAAAGTTTGAGTGTCACGCCTCTTGTACTTAAGTCGCTTTTGTGCCACTTGTATTAAATGTGTATGCAATTTCTGTGTTTTTTCGTCAATAAGAAGGTCCAAGGGATACAGTTAACCTGAAGTGAAGCATCCGAATCTAAAATTGACCTCACAGGAGAGGTTCGAATCATAGAAAGTAAGAGTGTCAGTCCTCTTGTACTTAAGTCGGCATTGTGCCATTTGTATTAAATTCGGATGCAATTTCGGTGTTTCATCGTCAATAAGAAGGTCCAAGGGATACAGTAAACCTGAAGTGAAGCATCGGAATCTAAAACTGGACTCACAGGAGAGGTTCAAATCATAGAAAGTGAGAGTGTCAGTCCTCTTGTACTTAAGTCGGCATTGTGCCATTTGTATTAAATTGGGATGCAATTTCTGTGTTTCATCTTCAATAAGAGGGTCCAAGGGATACAGTAAACCTGAAGTGAAGCATCGGAATCTAAAACTAGATTCGCAGGAGAGGTTCAAATCATAGAAAGTGAGAGTGTCAGTCCTCTTTTACTTAAGTCGGTATTGTGCCTTTTGAATTTAATTCCGATGCAATTTTTGTGTTTCATCGTCAACAAGAAGGTCCAAGGGATACACTAAACCTGAAGTGAAGCACCGGAATCTAAAACTGGGCTCACAGGAGATGTTCAAATCATAAAAAGTGAGAGTGTCAGTCCTCTTGTACTTTAGTCGTCATTGTGCCGTTTGTATTAAATTCGGATGCAATTTCTATGTTTCATCGTCAATCAGAAGGTCCAAGGGATACAGTAAACCTGAAGTATAGCATCGGAATCTAAAACTGGACTCACAGCAGAGGTTCAAATCATAGAAAGTGAGAATGTCAGACCTCTTGTACTTAAGTCGCCATTATGCCTTTTGTATTAAATTCGGGTGCAATTTCTGTGTTTCATCGTCAATAAGAAGGTCCAAGGGATACAGTAAACCTGTAGTGAAGCATCGGAATCCAATACTGGACTCACAGGAGAGGTTCAAATCATAGAAAGTTAGAGTGTCAGTCCTCTTGTACTTAAGTCGGTATTGTGCCTTTTGTATTAAATTCGGATGCAAACTCTGTGTTTCATCGTCAATAAGAAGGTCCAAGGGATACAGTAAACCTGAAGTGAAGCATCTGAATCTAAAACTGGACTCACAGGAGAGGTTCACATCATAGAAAATTTGAGTGTCAGTCCTCTTGTACTTAAGTCGGCATTGTGCCTTTTGAATTTCATTCCGATGCAATTTCTGTGTTTCATCGTCAATAAGATGGTCCAAGGGATACAGTAAACCTTAAGCGAAGCATCGGAATGTAAAACTGGACTCACAGGAGAGGTTCAAATCATAGAGATTGAGAGTGTCAGTCCTCTTTTACTTAAGTCGGTATTGTGCCTTTTGAATTTAATTCCGATGCAATTTCTGTGTTTCATCGTCAACAAGAAGGTCCAAGGGATACAGTAAACCTGAAGTGAAGTATCGGAATCCAAAACTGTACACACAGGAGAGGTTCAAATCATAGAAAGTGAGAGTGTCGGTCCTCTTGTACTTAAGTCGGCATTGTGCCGTCTGTATTAAATTCGGATGCAATTTCTGTGTTTCATCGTCAATAAGAAGGTCCAAAGGATACAGTAAACCTGAAGTGAAGCATCGGAATCTAAAACTGGACTCACAGGAGAGGTTCAAATCATAGAAACTTAGAGTGTCAGTCATCTTTTACTTATGTCATCATTGTGCCTTTTGTATTAAATTCCGATGCAATTTCTATGTTTCATCGTCAATAAGAAGGTGCAAGATATACAGTAAACCTGAAGTGAAGCATCAGAATCTAAAACTGGACTGACAGGGGAGGTTCAAATCATAGAGAGTTAGAGTGTCTCTCCTCTTGTACTTAAGTCGGTATTTTGCCTTTTGTATTAACTTCGGATGCTATTTCTGTGTTTCCTCGTCAATAAGAAGGTCCAAGGGATACAGTAAACCTTAAGTAAGCATCAGAAGTTAAAACTGGACTCACAGGAGAGGTTAAAATCATAGAAAGTAAGAGATTCAGTCCTCTTTTACTTAAGTCGGCATAGTGCGTTTTGAATTTAATTCCGATGCAATTCCTGTGTTTCATCGTCAATAAGAAGGTCCAAGGGATACAGTAAACCTGAAGTGAAGCATCGGAATCTAAAACTGGACTAACAGGAGTGGTTCAAATCATAGAAAGTGAGAGTGTCAGTCCTCTTGTACTTAAGTCGGCATTGTGCCATTTGTATTAAATTCGGGTGCAATTTCTGTGTCTCATCGTCAATAAGAAGGTCCAAGGGATACAGTAAACCTGAAGTGAAGAATCGGAATCTAAAACTGGACTCACGGGAAAGGTTCAAATCATAGAAAGTTAGAGTGTCAGTCCTCTTGTACTTAAGTCGGCATTGTGATTTTTGAATTAAATTCCGATGCAATTTCTGTGTTTCATCGTCAATAACAAGGTCCAAGGGTTACAGTAAACCTGATGTGAAGCATCGGAATCTAAAACTGGACTGACAGGAGAGGTTCAAATCATAGAAAGTGAGAGTGTCAGTCCTCTTGCACTTTAGTCGGCATTGTGCCTTTTGTATTAAATTCGGATGCAAACCATGTGTTTCATCGTCAATAAGGTCCAAGAGATACAGTAAACCTGAAGTTAGGCATCAGAAGTTAAAACTGGACTCACAGGAGAGGTTAAAATCATAGAAAGAAAGAGTGTCAGTCCTCTTTTCTTAAGTCAGCATTGTGCGTTTTGAATTTAATGCCGATGCAATTTCTGTGTTTCATCGTCAATAAGAAGGTCCAAGGGATACAGTAAACCTGAAGTGAAGTATCGGAATCTAAAACTGTTCACACAGGAGAGTTTCAAATCATTGAGATTCAGAGTGTCAGTCCTCTTTTACTTAAGTCGGTATTGTGCCTTTTGAATTTAATTCCGATGCAATTTCTGTGTTTCATCGTCAACAAGAAGGTCCAAGGGATACAGTAAACCTGAAGTGAAGTATCGGAATCTAAAACTGTACACACAGGAGAGGTTCAAATCATAGAAAGTGAGGGTGTCGGTCCTCTTGTACTTATGTCGGCATTGTGCCATCTGTATTAAATTCGGATGCAATTTCTGTGTTTCATCGTCAATAAGAAGGTCCAAGGGATACAGTAAACCTGAAGTGAAGCATCGGAATCTAAAACTGGACTCACAGGAGAGATTCAAATCATAGATATAGTGTCACTCCTCTTGTACCTAAGTCGGTATTCTGCCTTTTGTATTAAATTCGGATGCAATTTCTGTGTTTCATCGTCAATATAAAGGTCCAAGGGATACAGTAAACCTGAAGTGAGGCATCGGAATCTAAAACTGGACTCACAGGAGAGGTTCAAATCATAGAAAGTTAGAGTGTCAGTCCTCTTTTACTTAAGTCATCATTGTGCCTTTTGTATTAAATTCCGATGCAATTTCTATGTTTCATCGTCAGTAAGAAGGTGCAAAATATACAGTAAACCTGAAGTGAAGAATCGGAATCTAAAACCGGACTCACAGGAGAGGTTCAAATCATAGAAAGTGAGAGTGACAATCCTCTTGTACTTAAGTCGGCATTGTGCCATTTGCATTAAATTCGGATGCACTTTCTGTGTTTCATCTTCAATAAGAAGGTCCAAGGGATACAGTAAACCTGAAGTGAAGCATCGGAATCTAAAACTGGCCTCACAGGAGAGATTCCAATCATATAAAGTGAGAGTGTCTGTCCTCTTGTACTTAAGTCGGCATTGTGACTTTTGTATTAAAATCGGATACAATTTCTGTGATTCTTCGTCAATAAGAAGGTCCAAGGGATACAGTAAACATGAACTGAAGCATCAGAATCTAAAACTGGACTCACAGGGGAGGTTCAAATCATAGAGAGTTAGAGTGTCTCTCCTCTTGTACTTAAGTCGGTATTTTGCCTTTTGTATTAACTTCGGATGCCATTTCTGTGTTTCCTCGTCAATAAAAAGGTCCAAGGGATACAGTAAACCTTAAGTGAAGCATCGGAATCTAAAACTGGACTCACAGGAGAGGTTCAAATCATAGAAAGTTAGAGTATCAGTCCTCTTGTACTTAAGTCGGCATTGTGACTTTTGTATTAAAATCGGATGCAATTTCTATGATTCTTCGTCAGTAAGAAGGTCCAAGGGATACAGAAAACCTGAAGTGAAGCATCTGAAGTTAAAACTGGACTCACAGGAGAGGTTAAAATCCTAGAAAGTAAGAGTGTCAGTCCTCTTTTAATTAAGTCGGCATTGTGCGTTTTGCATTTAATTCCGATGCAATTTCTGTGTTTCATCGTCAATAAGAGGGTCCAAGGGATACAGTAAACCTGAAGTGAAGCATCGGAATCTAAAACTGGACTAACAGGATAGGTTCAAATCATAAAAAGTGAGAGTGTCAGTCCTCTTGTACTTAAGTCGGCATTGTGCAATTTGTATTAACTTCGGGTGCAATTTCTGTGTTTCATCGTCAATAAGAAGGTCCAAGGGATACAGTAAACCTGAAGTGAAGCATCGGAATCTAAAACTGGACTCACAGGAAAGGTTCAAATCATAGAAAGTGAGAGTGTCAGTCCTCTTGTACTTAAGTCGGTATTTTGCCTTTTGTATTAACTTCGGATGCTATTTCTGTGTTTCCTCGTCAATAAGAAGGTCCAAGGGATACAGTAAACCTGAAGTGAAGCATCGGAATCTAAAACTGGACTCACAGGAGAGGTTCAAATCATAGAAAGTTAGAGTATCAGTCCTCTTGTACTTAAGTCGGCATTGTGACTTTTGTATTAAAATCGGATGCAATTTCTGTGATTCTTCGTCAGTAAGAAGGTCCAAGGGATACAGAAAACCTGAAGTGAAGCATCAGAAGTTAAAACTGGACTCACAGGAGAGGTTAAAATCCTAGAAAGTAAGAGTGCCAGTCCTCTTTTAGTTAAGTCGGCATTGTGCGTTTTGCATTTAATTCCGATGCAATTTCTGTGTTTCATTGACAATAAGAAGGTCCAAGGGATACAGTAAACCTGATGTGAAGCATCGGAATCTAAAACTGGACTCTTAGGAGAGATTTAAATCATAGAAAGTGAGAGTGTCAGTCCTCTTTTACTTCAGTCGGCATTGTCCTTTTGAATTTAATTCCGATGCAATTTCTGTGTTTCATCGTCAATAAGAAGGTCCAAGGGATACAGCAAACCTGAAGTGAACCATCGGAATCTAAAACTGGACTGACAGGAGTGGTTCAAATCATAGAAAGTGAGAGTGTCAGTCCTCATGCACTTAAGTCGGCATTGTGCCTTTTGTAATAAATTCGGATGCAAACCCGGTGTTTCATCGTCAATAAGAAGGTCCAAGGGATACAGTAAACCTGAAGTGAAGCATCAGAAGATAAAACTGGACTCACAGGAGAGGTTAAAATCATAGAAAGTAAGAGTGTCAGTCCTCTTTTACTTGAGTCGGCATTGTGCGTTTTGAATTTAATTCCTATGCAATTTCTGTGTTTCATCGTCAATAAGAAGGTCCAAGGGATACAGTAAACCTGAAGTGAAGCATCGGAATCTAAAACTGGACTAACAGGAGAGGTTCAAATCATAGAAAGTGAGAGTGTCAGTCCTCTTGTACTTAAGTCGGCATTGTGCCATTTTTATTAAATTCGGATTCAATTCCTGTGATTCAAAGTCAATAAGAAGGTCCAAGGGATAAAGTAAACCTGAAGTGAAACATCGGAATCTAAAACTGGATTCACAGGAGAGGTTCAAATCATAGAAAGTTAGAGTATCATTCCTCTTATACTTAAGTCGGTATTGTGCCTTTTGTTTTAAAGTCGGATGCAATTTCTGTGTTTCATCGTCAATAAGAAGGTCCAAGGGATACAGTAAACCTGAAGAGAAGCATCGGAATCTAAAACTGGACCCACAGGAGAGGTTAAAATCATAGAACGTTTGAGTGTCAGTCCTCTTTTACTTTTGTCGGCATTGTGCCATTTGTATTAAATTCGGATGCAATTTCTATGTTTCATCGTCAATAAGAAGGTCCAAGGGATACAGTAAACGTGAAGATAAGCATCGGAATCTGAATTTGGACTCACAGGAGAGGTTCAAATCATAGAAAGTGAGAGTGTCAGTCCTCTTGTACTTAAGTCGCCATTGTGCCTTTGTATTAAATTCGGATGCAATATCTGTGTTTCATCGTCAATAAGAAGGTCCAAGGGATACAGTAAACCTGAAGTGAAGCATCGGAATCTAAAACTGGACTCACGGGAAAGGTTCAAATCATAGAAAGTTAGAGTGTCACTCCTCTTGTACTTAAGTCGGCATTGTGATTTTTGAATTTAATTCCGATGCAATTTCTGTGTTTCATCGTCAATAAGAAGGTCCAAGGGATACAGTAAACCTGAAGTGAAGCATCGGAATCTAAAACTGGACTGACAGGAGAGGTTCAAATCATAGAAAGAAAGAGTGTCAGTCCTCTTGCACTTAAGTCGGCATTGTGACTTTTGTATTAAATTCGGATGCAAACCCTGTGTTTCATCGTCAATAAGAAGGTCCAAGGGATACAGTAAACCTGAAGTGAAGCATCGGAATCTAAAACTGGACTCACAGGAGAGGTTCAAATCATAGAAAGTTAGAGTGTCAGTCCTCTTGTACTTAAGTCGGCGTGGTGCCTTTTGAATTTAATTCCCATGCAACTTCTGTGTTTCATCGTCAATAAGAAGGTGCAAGGTATACAGTAAACCTGAAGTGAAGCATCGGAATATAATAGTGGACTCACAGGAGAGGTTCAAATCATAGAAAGTTAGAGTGGTAGTCCTCTTGTACTTAAGTCGGCATTGTGCCTTTTGTATTAAATTCGGATGCAAACTCTGTGTTTCATCGTCAATAAGAAGGTCCAAGGGATACAGTAAACCTGAAGTGAAGCATCGGAATCTAAAACTGGACTCACAGGAGAGGTTCAAAATATAGAAAGTTAGAGTGTCAGTCCTCTTGTACTTAAGTCGGTATTGTGCCTTTTGAATTTAATTCCGATGCAATTTCTGTGTTTCATCGTCAATAAGAAGGTCCAAGGGATACAGTAAACCTGAAGTGAAGTATCGGAATCTTAAACTGTACACACAGGAGAGGTTCAAATCATAGAAAGTGAGAGTGTCGGTCCTCTTGTACTTAAGTCGGCGTTGTGCCATCTGTATTGAATTCGGATGCAATTTCTGTGTTTCATCGTCAATAAGAAGGTCCAAGGGATACAGTAAACCTGAAGTGAAGCATCGGAATCTAATACTGGACTCACAGGAGAGATTCAAATCATAGATGTAGTGTCACTCCTCTTGTACTTAAGTCGGTATTCTGCCTTTCGAATTAAATTCGGATGCAATTTCTGTGTTTCATCGTCAATAAGAAGGTCCAAGGGATACAGTAAACCTGAAGTGAAGCATCGGAATCTAAAACTGGACTCACAGGAGAGGTTCAAATCATAGAAAGCTAGAGTGTCAGTCCTCTTTTACTTAAGTCATCATTGTGCCTTTTGTATTAACTTCCGATGCAATTTCCATGTTTCATCGTCAATAAGAAGGTGCAAGATATACAGTAAACCTGAAGTGAAGAATCGGAATCTAAAACTGGACTCACAGGAGAGGTTCCAATCATAGAAAGTGAGAGTGTCAGTCCTCTTGTACTTAAGTCGGCATTGTGACTTTTGTATTGAAATCGGATGCAATTTCTGTGATTCTTCGTCAATAAGAAGGTCCAAGGGATACAGTAAACCTGAAGTGAAGCATCGGAATCTAATACTGGACTCACAGGAGAGATTCAAATCATAGATATAGTGTCACTCCTCTTGTACTTAAGTCGGTATTTTGCCTTTTGTATTAACTTCGGATGCTATTTCTGTGTTTCCTCGTCAATAAGAAGGTCCAAGGGATACAGTAAACCTTAAGTAAGCATCAGAAGTTAAAACTGGACTCACAGGAGAGGTTAAAATCATAGAAAAAAGAGATTCAGTCCTCTTTTACTTAAGTCGGCATAGTGCGTTTTGAATTTAATTCCGATGCAATTCCTGTGTTTCATCGTCAATAAGAAGTTCCAAGGGATACAGTAAACCTGAAGTGAAGCATCGGAATCTAAAACTGGACTAACAGGAGAGGTTCAAATCATAGAAAGTGAGAGTGTCAGTCCTCTTGTACTTAAGTCGGCATTGTGCCATTTGTATTAAATTCGGGTGCAATTTCTGTGTCTCATCGTCAACAAGAAGGTCCAAGGGATACAGTAAACCTGAAGTGAAGAATCGGAATCTAAAACTGGACTCACGGGAAAGGTTCAAATCATAGAAAGTTAGAGTGTCAATCCTCTTGTTCTTAAGTCGGCATTGTGATTTTTGAATTAAATTCCGATGCAATTTCTGTGTTTCATCGTCAATAAGAAGGTCCAAGGGATACAGTAAACGTGATGTGAAGCATCGGAATGTAAAACTGGACTGACAGGAGAGGTTCAAATCATAGAAAGTGAGAGTGTCAGTCCTCTTGCACTTAAGTCGGCATTGTGCCTTTTGTATTAAATTCGGATGCAAACCCTGTGTTTCATCGTCAATAAGGTCCAAGAGATACAGTAAACCTGAAGTTAGGCATCAGAAGTTGAAACTGGACTCACAGGAGAGGTTAAAATCATAGAAAGAAAGAGTGTCAGTCCTCTTTTACTTAAGTCGGCATTGTGCGTTTTGAATGTAATTCCGATGCAATTTCTGTGTTTCATCGTCAATAAGAAGGTCCAAGGGATACAGTAAACCTGAAGTGAAGTATCGGAATCTAAAACTGTACACACAGGAGAGTTTCAAATCATTGAGATTCAGAGTGTCAGTCCTCTTTTACTTAAGTCGGTATTGTGCCTTTTGAATTTAATTCCGATGCAATTTCTGTGATTCATCGTCAACAAGAAGGTCCAAGGGATACAGTAAACCTGAAGTGAAGTATCGGAATCTAAAACTGTACACACAGGAGAGGTTCAAATCATAGAAAGTGAGGGTGTCGGTCCTCATGTACTTATGTCGGCATTGTGCCATCTGTATTAAATTCGGATGCAATTTCTGTGTTTCATCGTCAATAAGAAGGTCCAAGGGATACAGTAAACCTGAAGTGAAGCATCGGAATCTAAAACTGGACTCACAGGAGAGATTCAAATCATAGATATAGTGTCACTCCTCTTGTACTTAAGTCGGTATTCTGCCTTTTGTATTAAATTCGGATGCTATTTCTGTGTTTCATCGTCAATATAAAGGTCCAAGGGATACAGTAAACCTGAAGTGAGGCATCGGAATCTAAAACTGGACTCACAGGAGAGGTTCAAATCATAGAAAGTTAGAGTGTCAGTCCTCTTTTACTTAAGTCATCATTGTGCCTTTTGTATTAAATTCCGATGCAATTTCTATGTTTCATCGTCAGTAAGAAGGTGCAAAATATACAGTAAACCTGAAGTGAAGAATCGGAATCTAAAACCGGACTCACAGGAGAGGTTCAAATCATAGAAAGTGACAGTGACAATCCTCTTGTACTTAAGTCGGCATTGTGCCATTTGCATTAAATTCGGATGCACTTTCTGTGTTTCATCTTCAATAAGAAGGTCCAAGGGATACAGTAAACCTGAAGTGAAGCATCGGAATCTAAAACTGGCCTCACAGGAGAGATTCCAATCATATAAAGTGAGAGTGTCTGTCCTCTTGTACTTAAGTCGGCATTGTGACTTTTGTATTAACTTCGGATGCCATTTCTGTGTTTCCTCGTCAATAAGAAGGTCCAAGGGATACAGTAAACCTGAAGTGAAGCATCGGAATCTAAAACTGGACTCACAGGAGAGGTTCAAATCATAGCAAGTTAGAGTATCAGTCCTCTTGTACTTAAGTCGGCATTGTGACTTTTGTATTAAAATCGGATGCAATTTCTGTGATTCTTCGTCAGTAAGAAGGTCCAAGGGATACAGAAATCCTGAAGTGAAGCATCAGAAGTTAAAACTGGACTCACAGGAGAGGTTAAAATCCTAGAAAGTAAGAGTGTCAGTCCTCTTTTAATTAAGTCGGCATTGTGCGTTTTGGATTTAATTCCGATGCAATTTCTGTGTTTCATCGTCAATAAGAAGGTCCAAGGGATACAGTAAACCTGAAGTGAAGCATCGGAATCTAAAACTGGACTAACAGGATAGGTTCAAATCATAGAGAGTGAGAGTGTCAGTCCTCTTGAACTTAAGTCGGCATTGTGCAATTTGTATTAACTTCGGGTGCAATTTATGTGTTTCATCGTCAATAAGAAGGTCCAAGGGATACAGTAAACCTGAAGTGAAGCATCGGAATCTAAAACTGGACTCACAGGAAAGGTTCAAATCATAGAAAGTGAGAGTGTCAGTCCTCTTGTACTTAAGTCGGTATTTTGCCTTTTGTATTAACTTCGGATGCTATTTCTGTGTTTCCTCGTCAATATGAAGGTCCTAGGGATACAGTAAACCTGAAGTGAAGCATCGGAATCTAAAACTGGACTCACAGGAGAGGTTCAAATCATAGAAAGTTAGAGTATCAGTCCTCTTGTACTTAAGTCGGCATTGTGACTTTTGTATTAAAATCGGATGCAATTTCTGTGATTCTTCGTCAGTAAGAAGGTCCAAGGGATACAGAAAACCTGAAGTGAAGCATCAGAAGTTAAAACTGGACTCACAGGAGAGGTTAAAATCCTGGAAAGTAAGAGTGCCAGTCCTCTTTTAGTTAAGTCGGCATTGTGCGTTTTGCATTTAATTCCGATGCAATTTCTGTGTTTCATTGACAATAAGAAGGTCCAAGGGATTCAGTAAACCTGATGTGAAGCATCGGAATCTAAAACTGGACTCTTAGGAGAGATTTAAATCATAGAAAGTGAGAGTGTCAGTCCTCTTTTACTTAAGTCGGCATTGTGCCTTTTGAATTTATTTCCGATGCAATTTCTGTGTTTCATCGTCAATAAGAAGGTCCAAGGGATACAGCAAACCTGAAGTGAAGCATCGGAATCTAAAACTGGACTGACAGGAGTGGTTCAAATCATAGAAAGTGAGAGTGTCAGTCCTCTTGCACTTAAGTCGGCATTGTGCCTTTTGTATTAAATTCGGATGCAAACCCTGTGTTTCATCGTCAATAAGAAGGTCCAAGGGATACAGTAAACCTGAAGTGAAGCATCAGAAGATAAAACTGGACTCACAGGAGAGGTTAAGATCATAGAAAGTAAGAGTGTCAGTCCTCTTTTACTTGAGTCGGCATTGTGCGTTTTGAATTTAATTCCTATGCAATTTCTGTGTTTCATCGTCAATAAGAAGGTCCAAGGGATACAGTAAACCTGAAGTGAAGCATCGGAATCTAAAACTGGACTAACAGGAGAGGTTCAAATCATAGAAAGTGAGAGTGTCAGTCCTCTTGTACTTAAGTCGGCATTGTGATTTTTGAATTTAATTCCGATGCAATTTCTGTGTTTCATCGTCAATAAGAAGGTCCAAGGGATACAGTAAACCTGAAGTGAAGCATCGGAATCTAAAACTGGACTGACAGGAGAGGTTCAAATCATAGAAAGAAAGAGTGTCAGTCCTCTTGCACTTAAGTCGGCATTGTGACTTTTGTATTAAATTCGGATGCAAACCCTGTGTTTCATCGTCAATAAGAAGGTCCAAGGGATACAGTAAACCTGAAGTGAAGCATCGGAATCTAAAACTGGACTCACAGGAGAGGTTCAAATCATAGAAAGTTAGAGTGTCAGTCCTCTTGTACTTAAGTCGGCGTGGTGCCTTTTGAATTTAATTCCCATGCAACTTCTGTGTTTCATCGTCAATAAGAAGGTGCAAGGTATACAGTAAACCTGAAGTGAAGCATCGGAATCTAAAACTGGACTCACAGGAGAGGTACAAATCATAGTAAGTGAGGGTGTCAGTCCTCTTGTACTGAAGTCGCCATTGTGCCCTTTGTATTAAATTCGGATTCAATTTCTGTGTTTCATCGTCAATAAGAAGGTCCAAGGGATACAGTAAACCTGAAGTAAAGCATCGGAATCCAAAACTGGACTCACAGGAGAGGTTCAAATCATAGAAAGTTAGAGTGTCACTCCTTTTGTACTTAAGTCGGTATTGTGCCTTTTGGATTAAATTCGGATGCATTTTCTGTGTTTCATCGTAAATAAAAAGGTCCAAGGGATACAGTAAACCTGAAGTGAAGCATCGGAATCTAAAACTGGACTCACAGGAGAGGTTCAAATCATAGAAAGTTAGAGTGTCAGTCCTCTTGTACTTATGTCGGCGTGGTGCCTTTTGAATTTAATTCCGATGCAACTTCTGTGTTTCATCGTCAATTAGAAGGTGCAAGATATACAGTAAACCTGAAGAGAAGCATCGGAATCTGAAACTGGACTCACAGGAGAGTTTCAAATCATAGAAAGTGAGAGTCTCAGTACTCTTGTACTTAAGTCGCCATTGTGCCTTTTGTATTAAATTCGGAAGCAATTTCTGTGTTTCATCGTCAATAAGAAGGTCCAAGGGATACAGTAAACCTGAAGTGAAGCATCGGAATATAATAGTGGACTCACAGGAGAGGTTCAAATCATAGAAAGTTAGAGTGGTAGTCCTCTTATACTTAAGTCGGCATTGTGCCTTTTGTATTAAATTCGGATGCAAACTCTGTGTTTCATCGTCAATAAGAAGGTCCAAGGGATACAGTAAACCTGAAGTGAAGCATCGGAATCTAATACTGGACTCACAGGAGAGGTTCAAAATATAGAAAGTTAGAGTGTCAGTCCTCTTGTACTTAAGTCGGTATTGTGCCTTTTAAATATAATTCCGATGCAATTTCTGTGTTTCATCGTCAATAAGAAGGTCCAAGGGATACAGTAAACCTGAAGTGAAGCATCGGAAACTAAAACTGGACTCACAGGAGAGGTTCAAATCATAGAAAGCTAGAGTGTCAGTCCTCTTTTACTTAAGTCATCATTGTGCCTTTTGTATTAACTTCCGATGCAATTTCCATGTTTCATCGTCAATAAGAAGGTGCAAGATATACAGTAAACCTGAAGTGAAGAATCGGAATCTAAAACCGGACTCACAGGAGAGGTTCAAATCATAGAAAGTGAGTGTGTCAGTCCTCTTGTACTTAAGTCGGCATTGTGCCATTTGTAATAAATTCGGATGCAAGTTCTGTGTTTCGTCGTCAATAAGAAGGTCCAAGGGATACAGTAAACCTGAAGTGAAGCATCGGAATCTAAAAATGGACTCACAGGAGAGGTTCAAATCATAGAAAGTGAGAGTGTCAGTCCTCTTGTACTTAAGTCGGCATTGTGCCATTTGTATTAAATTCGGATGCACTATCTGTGTTTCATCTTCAATAAGAAGGTCCAAGGGATACAGTAAACTTGAAGTGAAGCATCGGAATCTAAAACTGGACTCACAGGAGAGTTTCAAATCATAGAAAGTGAGAGTCTCAGTACTCTTGTACTTAAGTCGCCATCGTGCCTTTTGTATTAAATTCGGAAGCAATTTCTGTGTTTCATCGTCAATAAGAAGGTCCAAGGGATACAGTAAACCTGAAGTGAAGCATCGGAATATAATAGTGGACTCACAGGAGAGGTTCAAATCATAGAAAGTTAGAGTGGTAGTCCTCTTATACTTAAGTCGGCATTGTGCCTTTTGTATTAAATTCGGATGCAAACTCTGTGTTTCATCGTCAATAAGAAGGTCCAAGGGATACAGTAAACCTGAAGTGAAGCATCGGAATCTAATACTGGACTCACAGGAGAGGTTCAAAATATAGAAAGTTAGAGTGTCAGTCCTCTTGTACTTAAGTCGGTATTGTGCCTTTTAAATATAATTCCGATGCAATTTCTGTGTTTCATCGTCAATAAGAAGGTCCAAGGGATACAGTAAACCTGAAGTGAAGCATCGGAATATAATAGTGGACTCACAGGAGAGGTTCAAATCATAGAAAGTTAGAGTGGTAGTCCTCTTATACTTAAGTCGGCATTGTGCCTTTTGTATTAAATTCGGATGCAAACTCTGTGTTTCATCGTCAATAAGAAGGTCCAAGGGATACAGTAAACCTGAAGTGAAGCATCAGAATCTAATACTGGACTCACAGGAGAGGTTCAAAATATAGAAAGTTAGAGTGTCAGTCCTCTTGTACTTAAGTCGGTATTGTGCCTTTTAAATATAATTCCGATGCAATTTCTGTGTTTCATCGTCAATAAGAAGGTCCAAGGGATACAGTAAACCTGAAGTGAAGTATCGGAATCTTAAACTGTACACACAGGAGAGGTTCAAATCATAGAAAGTGAGAGTGTAGGTCCTCTTGTACTTAAGTCGGCATTGTGCCATCTGTATTGAATTCGGATGCAATTTCTGTGTTTCATCGTCAATAAGAAGGTCCAAGGGATACAGTAAACCTGAAGTGAAGCATCGGAATCTAATACTGGACTCACAGGAGAGATTCAAATCATTGATATAGTGTCACTCCTCTTGTACTTAAGTCGGTATTCTGCCTTTTGAATTAAATTCGGATGCAATTTCTGTGTTTCATCGTCAATAAGAAGGTCCAAGGGATACAGTAAACCTGAAGTGAAGCATCGGAAACTAAAACTGGACTCACAGGAGAGGTTCAAATCATAGAAAGCTAGAGTGTCAGTCCTCTTTTACTTAAGTCATCATTGTGCCTTTTGTATTAACTTCCGATGCAATTTCCATGTTTCATCGTCAATAAGAAGGTGCAAGATATACAGTAAACCTGAAGTGAAGAATCGGAATCTAAAACCGGACTCACAGGAGAGGTTCAAATCATAGAAAGTGAGTGTGTCAGTCCTCTTGTACTTAAGTCGGCATTGTGCCATTTGTAATAAATTCGGATGCAAGTTCTGTGTTTCGTCGTCAATAAGAAGGTCCAAGGGATACAGTAAACCTGAAGTGAAGCATCGGAATCTAAAAATGGACTCACAGGAGAGGTTCAAATCATAGAAAGTGAGAGTGTCAGTCCTCTTGTACTTAAGTCGGCATTGTGCCATTTGTATTAAATTCGGATGCACTATCTGTGTTTCATCTTCAATAAGAAGGTCCAAGGGATACAGTAAACTTGAAGTGAAGCATCGGAATCTAAAACTGGACTCACAGGAGAGGTTCCAATCATAGAAAGTGAGAGTGTCAGTCCTCTTGTACTTAAGTCGGCATTGTGACTTTTGTATTGAAATCGGATGCAATTTCTGTGATTCTTCGTCAATAAGAATGTCCAAGGGATACATTAAACCTGAAGTGAAGCATCAGAATCTAAAACTGGACTCACAGGGGAGGTTCAAATCATAGAGAGTTAGAGTGTCTCACCTCTTGTACATAAGTCGGTATTGTGCCTTTTGTATTAAATTCGGATGCTATTTCTGTGTTTCCTCGTCAATAAGAAGGTCCAAGGGAGACAGTAAACCTGAAGAGAAGCATCGGAATCTAAAACTGGACGCACAGGAGAGGTTCAAATCATAGAAAGTTAGAGTGTCAGTCCTCTTGTACTTAAGTCGGCATTGTAATTTTTGAATTTAATTCCGATGCAATTTCTGTGTTTCATCGTCAATAAGAAGGTCGAAGGGATACAGTAAACCTGAAGTGAGGCATCGGAATCGAAAACTGGACTGACAGGAGAGGTTCAAATCATAGAAAGTTAGAGTGTCAGTCCTCTTGCACGTAAGTCGGCATTGTGCCTTTTTTATTAAATTCGTATGCAACTTCTGTGTTTCATCTTCAATAAGAAGGTCCAAGGGATACAGTAAACCTGAAGGGAAGCATCAGAAATTAAAACCGGACTCACAGGAGAGGTTAAAATCATAGAAAGTAAGAGTGTCAGTCCTCTTTTACATAAGTCGGCATTGTGCGTTTTGAATTTAATTCCGATGCAATTTCTGTGTTTCATCGTCAACAAAAAGGTCCAAGGGATACAGTAAACCTGAAGTGAAGCATTGGAATATAAAACTGGACTCACAGGAGAGATTCAAATTATAGATATAGTGTCACTCCTCTTGTACTTAAGTCGGTATTCTGCCTTTTGTATTAAATTCGGATGCAATTTCTGCGTTTCATCGTCAATAAGAAGGTCCAAGGGATACAGTAAACCTGATGTGAAGCATCGGAATCTAAAACTGGACTCACAGGAGAGGTTCAAATCATAGAAAGTTAGAGTGTCAGTCCTCTTTTACTTAAGTCGTCATTGTGCCTTTTGTATTAAATTCCGATTCAATTTCTATGTTTCATCGTCAATAAGAAGGTGCAAGATATACAGTAAAGCTGAAGTGAAGAATCGGAATCTGAAACCGGACTCACAGGAGAGGTTCAAATCATAGAAAGTGAGAGTGTCAGTCCTCTTGTACTTAATTCGGCATTGTGCCATTTGTATTAAATTCGGGTGCACTTTCTGTGTTTCATCTTCAATAAGAAGGTCCAGGGGATACAGTAAACCTGAAGTGAAGCATCGGAATCTAAAACTGGACTCACAGGAGAGGTTCCAATCATAGAAAGTGAGAGTGTCAGTCCTCTTGTACTTAAGTCGGCATTGTGACTTTTGTATTAAAATCGGATGCAATTTCTGTGATTCTTCGTCAATAAGAAGGTCCAAGGGATACAGTAAACCTGAAGTGAAGCATCAGAATCTAAAACTGGACTCACAGGGGAGGTTCAAATCATAGAGAGTTAGAGTGTCTCTCCTCTTGTACTTAAGTCGGGATTTTGCCTTTTGTATTAATTTCGGATGCTATTTCTGTGTTTCCTCGTCAATAAGAAGGTCCAAGGGATACAGTAAACCTGAAGTGAAGCATCGGAATCGAAAACTGGACTCACAGGAGAGGTTCAAATCATAGAAAGTTAGAGTATCAGTCCTCTTGTACTTAAGTCGGCATTGTGACTTTTGTATTAAAATCGGATGCAATTTCTGTGATTCTTCGTCAGTAAGAAGGTCCAAGGGATACATTACACCTGAAGTGAAGCATCAGAAGTTAAAACTGGACTCACAGGAGAGGTTAAAATCATAGAAAATAAGAGTGTCAGTCCTCTTTTACTTAAGTCGGCATTGTGCGTTTTGAATTTAATTCCGATGCAATTTCTCTGTTTCATCGTCAATAAGAAGGTCCAAGGGATACAGTAAACCTGAAGTGAAGCATCGGAATCTAAAACTGGACTAACAGGAGAGGTTCAAATCATAGAAAGTGAGAGTGTCAGTCCTCTTGTACTTAAGTCGGCATTGTGCCATTTGTATTAAATTCGGGTGCAATTTCTGTGTTTCATCGTCAATAAGAAGGTCCAAGGGATACAGTAAACCTGAAGTGAAGCATCGGAATCTAAAACTGGACTCACAGGAAAGGTTCAAATCATAGAAAGTGAGAGTGTCAGTCCTCTTGTACTTAAGTCGGCATTGTGGCATTTGTATAAAATTCGGATGCAATTTCTGTGTTTCATCGCCAAAAAGAAGGTCCAAGGGATACAGTAAACCTGATGTGAAGCATCGGAATCTAAAACTGGACTCTTAGGAGAGATTTAAATCATAGAAAGTGAGAGTGTCAGTCCTCTTTTACTTAAGTCGGCATTGTGCATTTCGAATTTAATTCCGATGCAATTTCTGTGTTTCATCGTCAATAAGAAGGTCCAAGGGATACAGCAAACCTGAAGTGAAGCATCGGAATCTAAAACTGGACTGACAGGAGAGGTTCAAATCATAGAAAGTGAGAGTGTCAGTCCTCTTGTAATTAAGTCGCCATTGTGCCTTTGTATTAAATTCGGAAGCAATATCTGTGTTTCATCGTCAATGAGAAGGTCCAAGGGATATAGTAAACCTGAAGTGAAGCATCGGAATCTAAAACTGGACTCACGGGAAAGGTTAAAATTATAGAAAGTTAGAGTGTCAGTCCTCTTGTACTTAAGTCGCCATTGTGATTTTTGAATTTAATTCCGATGCAATTTCTGTGTTTCATCGTCAATAAGAAGGTCCAAGGGATACAGTAAACCTGAAGTGAAGCGTCGGAATCTAAAAGTGGACTGACAGGAGAGGCTCAAATCATAGAAAGTGAGAGTGTCAGTCCTCTTGCACTTCAGTCGGCATTGTGCCTTTTGTATGAAATTCGGATGCAAACCCTGTGTTTCATCGTCAATAAGAAGGTCCAAGGGATACAGTAAACCTGAAGTGAAGCATCAGAAATTAAATCTGGACTCACAGGAGAGGTTCAAATCATAGAAAGTGAGAGTGTCAGTCCTCTTGTACTTAAGTCAGCATTGTGCCTTTTGAATTTAATTCTGATGCAATTTCTGTGTTTCATCGTCAATAAGAAGGTGCAAGCTATACAGTAAACCTGAAGTGAAGCATCGGAAAATAAAACTGGACTCACAGGAGAGGTTCAAATCATAGAAAGTTAGAGTGTCAGTCCTCTTTTACTTAAGTCGTCATTGTGCCTTTTGTATTAAATTCCGATGCAATTTCTATGTTTCATCGTCAATAAGAAGGTGCAAGATATACAGTAAACCTGAAGTGAAGAATCGGAATCTAAAAACGGACTCACAGGAGAGGTTCAAATCATAGAAAGTGAGAGTGTCAGTCCTCTTGTACTTAATTCGGCATTGTGCCATTTGTATTAAATTCGGGTGCACTTTCTGTGTTTCATCTTCAATAAGAAGGTCCAGGGGATACAGTAAACCTGAAGTGAAGCATCAGAATCTACAACTGGACTCACAGGAGAGGTTCCAATCATAGAAAGTGAGAGTGTCAGTCCTCTTGTACTTAAGTCGGCATTGTGACGTTTGTATTAAAATCGGATGCAATTTCTGTGATTCTTCGTCAATAAGAAGGTCCAAGGGATACAGTAAACCTGAAGTGAAGCATCAGAATCTAAAACTGGACTCACAGGGGAGGTTCAAATCATAGAGAGTTAGAGTGTCTCTCCTCTTGTACTTAAGTCGGTACTTTGCCTTTTGTATTAACTTTGGATGCTATTTCTGTGTTTCCTCGTCAATAAGAAGGTCCAAGGGATACAGTAAACCTGAAGTGAAGCATCGGAATCGAAAACTGGACTCACAGGAAAGGTTCACATCATAGAAAGTTAGAGTATCAGTCCTCTTGTACTTATGTCGGCATTGTGACTTTTGTATTAAAATCGGATGCAATTTCTGTGATTCTTCGTCAGTAAGAAGGTCCAAGGGATACAGTACACCTGAAGTGAAGCATCAGAAGTTAAAACTGGACTCACAGGAGAGGTTAAAATCATAGAAAGTAAGAGTGTCAGTCCTCTTTTACTTAAGTCGGCATTGTGCGTTTTGAATTTAATTCCGATGAAATTTCTGTGTTTCATCGTCAATAAGAAGGTCCAAGGGATACAGTAAACCTGAAGTGAAGCATCGGAATCTAAAACGGGACTAACAGGAGAGGTTCAAATCATAGAAAGTGAGAGTGTCAGTCCTCTTGTACTTAAGTGCCATTGTGCCTTTGTATTAAATTCGGATGCAATGTCTGTGTTTCATCGTCAATACGAAAGTCCAAGGGATACAGTAAACCTGAAGTGAAGCATCGGAATCTAAAACTGGACTCACGGGAAAGGTTCAAATCATAGAAAGTTAGAGTGTCTGTCCTCTTGTACTTAAGTCGGCATTGTGATTTTTGAATTTAATTCCGATGCAATTTCTGTGTTTCATCGTCAATAAGAAGGTCCAAGGGATACAGCAAACCTGAAGTGAAGCATCGGAATCTAAAAGTGGACTGACAGGAGAGGCTCAAATCATAGAAAGTGAGAGTGTCAGTCCTCTAGCACTTCAGTCGGCATTGTGCCTTTTGTATTAAATTCGGATGCAAACCCTGTGTTTCATCGTCAATAAGAAGGTCCAAGGGATACAGTAAACCTGAAGTGAAGCATCAGAAATTTAAACTGGACTCACAGGAGAGGTTAAAATCATAGAAAGTAAGAGTGTCAGTCCTCTTTTACTTAAGTCGGCATTGTGCGTTTTGAGTTTAATTCCGATGCAATTTCTGTGTTTCATCGTCACTAAGAAGGTCCTAGGGATACTGTAAACCTGAAGTGAAGCATCGGAATCTAAAACTGGATTCACAGGAAAGGTTCAAATCATAGAAAGTGAGAGTGTCAGTCCTCTTGTACTTAAGTCGGCATTGTGGCATTTGTATAAAATTCGGATGCAATTTCTGTGTTTCATCGTCAATAAGAAGGTCCAAGGGATACAGTAAACCTGATGTGAAGCATCGGAATCTAAAACTGGACTCTTAGGAGAGATTTAAATCATAGAAAGTGAGAGTGTCAGTCCTCTTGTACTTAAGTCGGCATTGTGGCATTTGTATAAAATTTGGATGCAATTTCTGTGTTTCATCGTCAATAAGAAGGTCCAAGGGATACAGTAAACCTGATGTGAAGCATCGGAATCTAAAACTGGACTCACAGGAGAGATTTAAATTTGTTATGGTGGGAGTGTCAGTCCTCTTGTACTTAAGTCGGCATTGTGATTTTTGAATTTAATTCCGATGCAATTTCTGTGTTTCATCGTCAATAAGAAGGTCCAAGGGATACAATAAACCTGAAGTAAAGCATCGGAATCTAAAACAGGACTGACAGGAGAGGTTCAAAGCATAGAAAGAAAGAGTGTCAGTCCTCTTGCACTTAAGTCGGCATTGTGCCTTTTGTATTAAATTCGGATGCAAACCCTGTGTTTCATCGTCAATAAGAAGGTCCAAGGGATACAGTAAACCTGAAGTGAAGCATCGGAATCTAAAACTGGACTCACAGGAGAGGTTCAAATCATAGAAAGTTAGAGTGTCAGTCCTCTTGTACTTAAGTCGGCGTGGTGCCTTTTGAATTTAATTCCCATGCAACTTCTGTGTTTCATAGTCAATAAGAAGGTGCAAGGTATACAGTAAACCTGAAGTGAAGCATCGGAATCTAAAACTGGACTCACAGGAGAGGTTCAAATCATAGAAAGTTAGAGTGTCACTCCTCTTGTACTTAAGTCGGTATTGTGCCATTTGGATTAAATTCGGATGCAATATCTGTGTTTCATCGTCAATAAGAAGGTCCAATGGATACAGTAAACCTGAAGTGAGGCTTCGGAATCTAAAACTGGACTCACGGGAAAGGTTCAAATCATAGAAAGTTAGAGTGTCAGTCCTCTTGTACTTATGTCGGCGTGGTGCCTTTTGAATTTAATTCCGATGCAACTTCTGTGTTTCATCGTCAATTAGAAGGTGCAAGGGATACAGTAAACCTGAAGTGAAGCATCGGAATCGAAAACTGGACTCACAGGAAAGGTTCACATCATAGAAAGTTAGAGTATCAGTCCTCTTGTACTTATGTCGGCATTGTGACTTTTGTATTAAAATCGGATGCAATTTCTGTGATTCTTCGTCAGTAAGAAGGTCCAAGGGATACAGTACACCTGAAGTGAAGCATCAGAAGTTAAAACTGGACTCACAGGAGAGGTTAAAATCATAGAAAGTAAGAGTGTCAGTCCTCTTTTACTTAAGTCGGCATTTTGCGTTTTGAATTTAATTCCGATGAAATTTCTGTGTTTCATCGTCAATAAGAAGGTCCAAGGGATACAGTAAACCTGAAGTGAAGCATCGGAATCTAAAACGGGACTAACAGGAGAGGTTCAAATCATAGAAAGTGAGAGTGTCAGTCCTCTTGTACTTAAGTCGGCATTGTGCCATTTGTATTAAATTCGGGTGCAATTTCTGTGTTTCATCGTCACTAAGAAGGTCCTAGGGATACTGTAAACCTGAAGTGAAGCATCGGAATCTAAAACTGGATTCACAGGAAAGGTTCAAATCATAGAAAGTGAGAGTGTCAGTCCTCTTGTACTTAAGTCGGCATTGTGGCATTTGTATAAAATTCGGATGCAATTTCTGTGTTTCATCGTCAATAAGAAGGTCCAAGGGATACAGTAAACCTGATGTGAAGCATCGGAATCTAAAACTGGACTCTTAGGAGAGATTTAAATCATAGAAAGTGAGAGTGTCAGTCCTCTTTTACTTAAGTCGGCATTGTGCCTTTTGAATTTCATTCCGATGCAATTTCTGTGTTTCATCGTCAATAAGAAGGTCCAAGGGATACAGCAAACCTGAAGTGAAGCATCGGAATCTAAAACTGGACTGACAGGAGAGGTTCAAATCATAGAAAGTGAGAGTGTCAGTCCTCTTGTACTTAAGTGCCATTGTGCCTTTGTATTAAATTCGGATGCAATGTCTGTGTTTCATCGTCAATACGAAGGTCCAAGGGATACAGTAAACCTGAAGTGAAGCATCGGAATCTAAAACTGGACTCACGGGAAAGGTTCAAATCATAGAAAGTTAGAGTGTCAGTCCTCTTGTACTTAAGTCGGCATTGTGATTTTTGAATTTAATTCCGATGCAATTTCTGTGTTTCATCGTCAATAAGAAGGTCCAAGGGATACAGCAAACCTGAAGTGAAGCATCGGAATCTAAAAGTGGACTGACAGGAGAGGCTCAAATCATAGAAAGTGAGAGTGTCAGTCCTCTAGCACTTCAGTCGGCATTGTGCCTTTTGTATTAAATTCGGATGCAAACCCTGTGTTTCATCGTCAATAAGAAGGTCCAAGGGATACAGTAAACCTGAAGTGAAGCATCAGAAATTTAAACTGGACTCACAGGAGAGGTTAAAATTATAGAAAGTAAGAGTGTCAGTCCTCTTGTACTTAAGTCGGCGTGGTGCCTTTTGAATTTAATTCCCATGCAACTTCTGTGTTTCATAGTCAATAAGAAGGTGCAAGGTATACAGTAAACCTGAAGTGAAGCATCGGAATCTAAAACTGGACTCACAGGAGAGGTTCAAATCATAGAAAGTGAGGGTGTCAGTCCTCTTGTACTTAAGTCGCCATTGTGCCCTTTGTATTAAATTCGGATTCAATTTCTGTGTTTCATCGTAAATAAGAAGGTCCAAGGGATACAATAAACCTGAAGTAAAGCATCGGAACCTAAAACTGGACTCACAGGAGAGGTTCAAATCATAGAAAGTTAGAGTGTCAGTCCTCTTGTACTTATGTCGGCGTGGTGCCTTTTGAATTTAATTCCGATGCAACTTCTGTGTTTCATCGTCAATTAGAAGGTGCAAGGGATACAGTAAACCTGAAGTGAAGCATCGGAATCTAAAACTGGACTCACAGGAGAGGTTCCAATCATAGAAAGTGAGAGTGTCGGTCCTCTTGTACTTAAGTCGGCATTGTGACTTTTGTATTAAAATCGGATGCAATTTCTGTGATTCTTCGTCCCTAAGAAGGTCCAAGGGATACAGTAAACCTGAAGTGAAGCATCCGAATCTAAAACTGGACTCACAGGGGAGGTTGAAATCATAGAGAGTTAGAGTGTCTCTCCTCTTGTACTTAAGTCGGTATTTTGCCTTTTGTATTAACTACGGATGCTATTTCTGTGTTTCCTCGTCAATAAGAAGGTCCAAGGGATACAGTAAACCTGAAGTGAAGCATCGGAATCTAAAACTCGACTCACAGGAGAGGTTTAAATCATAGAAACTTAGAGTATCAGTCCTCTTGTACTTAAGTCGGCATTGTGACTTTTGTATTAAAAACGGATGCAATATCTGTGATTCGTCGTCACTAAGAAGGTCCAAGGGATACAGTACACCTGAAGTCAAGCATCAGAATTTAAAACTGGACTCACAGGAGAGGTTAAAATCATAGAAAGTTAGAGTGTCAGTCCTCTTTTACTTATGTCGGCATTGTGTCTTTTGAATTTAATTCCGATGCAATTTCTGTGTTTCATCGTCAATAAGAAGGTCCAAGGGATACAGCAAACCTGAAGTGAAGCATCGGAATCTAAAACTGGACTCGCAGGAGAGGTTCAAATCATAGAAAGTGAGAGTGTCAGTCCTCTTTTACTTATGTCGGCATTGTGCCATTTGTATTAAATTCGGATGCAATTTCTATGTTACATCGTCAATATGAAGGTCCAAGGGATACAGTAAACATGAGGATAAGCATCGGAATCTGAATTTGGCCTCACAGGAGAGGTTCAAATCATAGAAAGTAAGAGTGTCAGTCCTCTTGCACTTAAGTCGCCATTCTGCCTTTGTATTAAATTCGGATGCAATATCTGTGTTTCATCGTCAATAAGAAGGTCCAAGGGATACAGTAAACCTGAAGTGAAGCATCGGAATCTAAAACTGGACTCACGGGAAAGGTTCAAATCATAGAAAGTTAGAGTGTCAGTCCTCTTGTACTTAAGTCGGCATTGTGATTTTTGAATTTAATTCCGATGCAATTTCTGTGTTTCATCGTCAATAAGAAGGTCCAAGGGATACAGTAAACCTGAAGTGAAGCATCGGAATCTAAAACTGGACTCACAGGAGAGGTTCAAATCATAGAAAGTGAGGGTGTCAGTCCTCTTGTACTTAAGTCGCCATTGTGCCTTTTGTATTAAATTCGGATTCATATTCTGTGTTTCATCGTCAATAAGAAGGTCCAAGGGATACAGTAAACCTGAAGTAATGCATCGGAATCTAAAACTGGACTCACAGGAGAGGTTCAAATCATAGAAAGTTAGAGTGTCACTCCTCTTGTACTTAAGTCGGAATTGTGCCATTTGGATTAAATTCGGATGCAATATCTGTGTTTCATCGTCAATAAGAAGGTCCAATGGATACAGTAAACCTGAAGTGAGGCTTCGGAATCTAAAACTGGACTCACGGGAAAGGTTCAAATCATAGAAAGTTAGAGTGTCAGTCCTCTTGTACTTAAGTCGGCATTGTGATTTTTGAATTTAATTCCGATGCAATTTCTGTGTTTCATCGTCAATAAGAAGGTCCAAGGGATACAGTAAACCTGAAGTGAAGCATCGGAATCTAAAACTGGACTGACAGGAGAGGTTCAAATCATAGAAAGAAAGAGTGTCAGTCCTCTTGCACTTAAGTCGGCATTGTGCCTTTTGTATTAAATTCGGATGCAAACCCTGTGTTTCATCGTCAATAAGAAGGTCCAAGGGATACAGAAAACCTGAAGTGAAGCATCGGAATTTAAAACTGGACTCACAGGAGAGGTTCAAATCATAGAAAGTTAGAGTGTCAGTCCTCTTGTACTTAAGTCGGCGTGGTGGCTTTTGAATTTAATTCCCATGCAACTTCTGTGTTTCATCGTCAATAAGAAGGTCCAAGGGATACAGTAAACCTGAAGTAAAGCATCGGAATCTAAAACTGGTCTCACAGGAGAGGTTCAAATCATAGAAAGTTAGAGTGTCACTCCTCTTGTACTTAAATCGGTATTGTGCCATTTGGATTAAATTCGGATGCATTTTCTGTGTTTCATCGTCAATAAAAAGGTCCAAGGGATACAGTAAACATGAAGTGAAGCATCGGAATCTAAAACTGGACTCACAGGAGAGGTTCAAATCATAGAAAGTGAGAGTGTCGGTCCTCTTGTACTTAAGTCGGCATTGTGCCGTCTGTATTAAATTCGGATGCAATTTCTGTGATTCATCGTCAATTAGAAGGTCCAAGGGATACAGTAAACCTGAAGTGAAGCATCGGAATCTAATACTGGACTCACAGGAGAGATTCAAATCATAGATATAGTGTCACTCCTCTTGTACTTAAGTCGGTATTCTGCCTTTTGTATTAAATTCGGATGCAATTTCTGTGTTTCATCGTCAATAAGGAGGTCCAAGGGATACAGTAAACCTGAAGAAAAGCATCGGAATCTAAAACTGGACCCACAGGAGTGGTTCAAATCATAGAAAGTTTGAGTGTCAGTCCTCTTGTACTTAAGTCGGCATTGTGCCTTTTGAATTTAATTCCGATGCAATTTTTGTGTTTCCTCGTCAATAAGAAGGTCCAAGGGATACAGTAACCCAGAAGTGAAGCATCGGAATCTAAAACTGGACTCACAGGAGAGGTTCAAATCACAGAAACTTAGAGTATCAGTCCTCTTGTACTTTAGTCGGCATTGTGACTTTTGTATTAAAAACGGATGCAATTTCTGTGATTCTTCGTCACTAAGAAGGTCCAAGGGATACAGTACACCTGAAGTGAAGCATCAGAAGTTAAAACTGGACTCACAGGAGAGGTTAAAATCATAGGAAGTTAGAGTGTCAGTCCTCTTTTACTTAAGACGGCATTGTGTCTTTTGAATTTAATTCCGATGCAATTTCTGTGTTTCATCGTCAATAAGAAGGTCCAAGGGATACAGCAAACCTGAAGTGATGCATCGGAATCTAAAACTGGACTCACAGGAGAGGTTCAAATCATAGAAAGTGAGAGTGTCGGTCCTCTTGTACTTAAGTCGGCATTGTGCCATTTTTATTAAATTCGGATGCAATTCCTGTGATTCAAAGTCAATAAGAAGGTCCAAGGGATACAGTAAACCTGAAGTGAAACATCGGAATCTAAAACTGGATTCACAGGAGAGGTTCAAATCATAGAAAGTTAGAGTATCACTCCTCTTGTACTTAAGTCGGTATTGTGCCTTTTGTATTAAACTCGGATGCAATTTCTGTGTTTCATCGTCAATAAGAAGGTCCAAGGGATACAGTAAACCTGAAGAGAAGCATCGGAATCTAAAACTGGACCCACAGGAGAGGTTAAAATCATAGAAAGTTAGAGTGTCAGTCCTCTTTTACTTATGTCGGCATTGTGCCATTTGTATTAAATTCGGATGCAATTTCTATGTTACATCGTCAATAAGAAGGTCCAAGGGATACAGTAAACATGAGGATAAGCATCGGAATCTGAATTTGGCCTCACAGGAGAGGTTCAAATCATAGAAAGTGAGAGTGTCACTCCTCTTGTACTTAAGTCGGTATTGTGCCATTTGGATTAAATTCGGATGCAATATCTGTGTTTCATCGTCAATAAGAAGGTCCAATGGATACAGTAAACCTGAAGTGAGGCTTCGGAATCTAAAACTGGACTCACGGGAAAGGTTCAAATCATAGAAAGTTAGAGTGTCAGTCCTCTTGTACTTAAGTCGGCATTGTGATTTTTGAATTTAATTCCGATGCAATTTCTGTGTTTCATCGTCAATAAGAAGGTCCAAGGGATACAGTGAACCTGAAGTGGAGCATCGGAATCTAAAACTGGACTGACAGGATAGGTTCAAATCACAGAAAGAAAGAGTGTCAGTCCTCTTGCACTTAAGTCGGCATTGTGCCTTTTGTATTAAATTCGGATGCAAACCCTGTGTTTCATCGTCAATAAGAATGTCCAAGGGATACAGAAAACCTGAAGTGAAGCATCGGAATCTAAAACTGGACTCACAGGAGAGGTTCAAATCATAGAAAGTTAGAGTGTCAGTCCTCTTGTACTTAAGTCGGCGTGGTGGCTTTTGAATTTAATTCCCATGCAACTTCTGTGTTTCATCGTAAATAAGAAGGTCCAAGGGATACAGTAAACCTGAAGTAAAGCATCGGAATCTAAAACTGGTCTCACAGGAGAGGTTCAAATCATAGAAAGTTAGAGTGTCAGTCCTCTTGTACTTAAGTCGGCATTGTGCCTTTTGAATTTAATTCCGATGCAATTTTTGTGTTTCCTCGTCAATAAGAAGGTCCAAGGGATACAGTAACCCTGAAGTGAAGCATCGGAATCTAAAACTGGACCCACAGGAGTGGTTCAAATCATAGAAAGTTTGAGTGTCAGTCCTCTTGTACTTAAGTCGGCATTGTGCCTTTTGAATTTAATTCCGATGCAATTTTTGTGTTTCCTCGTCAATAAGAAGGTCCAAGGGATACAGTAACCCTGAAGTGAAGCATCGGAATCTAAAACTGGACTCACAGGAGAGGTTCAAATCATAGAAACTTAGAGTATCAGTCCTCTTGTACTTAAGTCGGCATTGTGGCTTTTGTATTAAAAACGGATGCAATTTCTGTGATTCTTCGTCACTAAGAAGGTCCAAGGGATACAGTACACCTGAAGTGAAGCATCAGAAGTTAAAACTGGACTCACAGGAGAGGTTAAAATCATAGAAAGTTAGAGTGTCAGTCCTCTTTTACTTAAGTCGGCATTGTGTCTTTTGAATTTAATTCCGATGCAATTTCTGTGTTTCATCGTCAATAAGAAGGTCCAAGGGATACAGCAAACCTGAAGTAATGCATCGGAATCTAAAACTGGACTCGCAGGAGAGGTTCAAATCATAGAAAGTGAGAGTGTCGGTCCTCTTGTACTTAAGTCGGCATTGTGCCATTTTTATTAAATTCGGATGCAATTCCTGTGATTCAAAGTCAATAAGAAGGTCCAAGGGATACAGTAAACCTGAAGAGAAGCATCGGAATCTAAAACTGGACCCACAGGAGAGGTTAAAATCATAGAAAGTTAGAGTGTCAGTCCTCTTTTACTTATGTCGGCATTGTGCCATTTGTATTAAATTCGGATGCAATTTCTATGTTACATCGTCAATAAGAAGGTCCAAGGGATACAGTAAACATGAGGATAAGCATCGGAATCTGAATTTGGCCTCACAGGAGAGGTTCAAATCATAGAAAGTGAGAGTGTCAGTCCTCTTGTACTTAAGTCGCCATTGTGCCTTTGTATTAAATTCGGATGCAATATCTGTGTTTCATCGTCAATAAGAAGGTCCAAGGGATACAGTAAACCTGAAGTGAAGCATCGGAATCTAAAACTGGACTCACGGGAAAGGTTCAAATCATAGAAAGTTAGGGTGTCAGTCCTCTTGTACTTAAGTTGGCATTGTGATTTTTGAATTTAATTCCGATGCAATTTCTGTGTTTCATCGTCAATAAGAAGGTCCAAGGGATACAGTAAACCTGAAGTGAAGCATGGGAATCTAAAACTGGACTCACAGGAGAGGTTCAAATCATAGAAAGAAAGAGTGTCAGTCCTCTTGCACTTAAGTCGGCATTGTGCCTTTTGTATTAAATTCGGATGCAAACCCTGTGTTTCATCGTCAATAAGAAGGTCCAAGGGATACAGTAAACCTGAAGTGAAGCACCGGAATCTAAAACTGGAGTCACAGGAGAGGTTCAAATCATAGAAAGTTAGAGTGTCAGTCCTCTTGTACTTAAGTCGGCGTGGTGCCTTTTGAATTTAATTCCCATGCAACTTCTGTGTTTCATCGTCAATAAGAAGGTGCAAGGTATACAGTAAACCTGAAGTGAAGCATCGGAATCTAAAACTGGACTCACAGGAAAGGTTCAAATCATAGAAAGTGAGGGTGTCAGTCCTCTTGTACTTAAGTCGCCATTGTGCCTTTTGTATTAAATTCGGATTCAATTTCTGTGTTTCATCGTCAATAAGAAGGTCCAAGGGATACAGTAAACCTGAAGTAATGCATCGGAATCTAAAACTGGACTCACAGGAGAGGTTCAAATCATAGAAAGTTAGAGTGTCACTCCTCTTGTACTTAAGTCGGTATTGTGCCATTTGGATTAAATTCGGATGCAATATCTGTGTTTCATCGTCAATAGGAAGGTCCAATGTATACAGTAAACCTGAAGTGAGGCTTCGGAATCTAAAACTGGACTCACGGGAAAGGTTCAAATCATAGAAAGTTAGAGTGTCAGTCCTCTTGTACTTAAGTCGGCATTGTGACTTTTGAATTTAATTCCGATGCAATTTCTTTGTTTCATCGTCAATAAGAAGGTCCAAGGGATACAGTAAACCTGAAGTGAAGCATCGGAATCTAAAACTGGACTGACAGGAGAGGTTCAAATCATAGAAAGAAAGAGTGTCAGTCCTCTTGCACTTAAGTCGGCATTGTGCCTTTTGTATTAAATTCGGATGCAAACCCTGTGTTTCATCGTCAATAAGAAGGTCCAAGGGATACAGAAAACCTGAAGTGAAGCATCGGAATCTAAAACTGGACTCACAGGAGAGGTTCAAATCATAGAAAGTTAGAGTGTCACTCCTCTTGTACTTAATTCGGTATTGTGCCATTTGGATTAAATTCGGATGCATTTTCTGTGTTTCATCGTCAATAAAAAGGTCCAAGGGATACAGTAAACCTGTAGTGAAGCATCGGAATCTAAAACTGGACTCACAGGAGAGGTTCAAATCATAGGAAGTTAGAGTGTCAGTCCTCTTGTACTTAAGTCGGCGTGGTGCCTTTTGAAGTTAATTCCGATGCAACTTCTGTGTTTCATCGTCAATTAGAAGGTGCAAGATATACAGTAAACCTGAAGTGAAGCATCGGAATCTGAAACTGAACTCACAGGAGAGCTTCAAATCATAGAAAGTGAGAGTCTCAGTACTCTTGTACTTAAGTCGCCATTGTGCCTTTTGTATTAAATTCGGAAGCAATTTCTGTGTTTCATCGTCAATAAGAAGGTCCAAGGGATACAGTAAACCTGAAGTGAAGTAACGGAATCTAAAACTGTACACACAGGAGAGGTTCAAATCATTGAAAGTGTGAGTGTCGGTCCTCTTGTACTTAAGTCGGCATTGTCCCATCTGTATTAAATTCGGATGCAATTTCTGTGATTCATCGTCAATAAGAAGGTCCAAGGGATACAGTAAACCGGAAGTGAAGCATCCGAATCTAATACTGGACTCACAGGAGAGATTCAAATCATAGATATAGTGTCACCCCTCTTGTACTTAAGTCGGTATTCTGCCTTTTGTATTAAATTCGGATGCAATTTCTGTGTTTCATCGTCAATAAGAAGGTCCAAGGGATACAGTAAACCTGAAGAAAAGCATCGGAATCTAAAACTGGACCCACAGGAGTGGTTCAAATCATAGAAAGTTTGAGTGTCAGTCCTCTTGTACTTAAGTCGGCATTGTGCCTTTTGAATTTAATTCCGATGCAATTTTTGTGTATCTTCGTCAATAAGATTGTCCAAGGGATACAGTAAACCTTAAGCGAAGCATCGGAATCTACAACTGGACTCACAGGAGAGGTTCAAATCATAGAGAGTAAGAGAGTCAGTCCTCTTTTACTTAAGTCGCCATTGTGCCTTTTGTATCAAATTCGGATGCAATTTCTGTGTTTCATCGTCAATAATAAGGTCCAAGGGATACAGTAATCCTGAAGTAAAGCTTCGGAATCAAAAACTGGACTCACAGGAGAGGTTCAAATCATAGAAAGTTAGAGTGTCAGTCCTCTTGTACTTAAGTCGGCATTGTGATTTTTGAATTTCATTCCGATGCAATTTCTGTGTTTCATCGTCAATAAGAAGGTCCAAAAGATACAGTAAACCTGAAGTGAAGCATCGGAATCTAAAACTGGACTGACAGGAGAGGTTCAAATCATAGAAAGTTAGAGTGTCAGTCCTCTTGCACGTAAGTCGGCATTGTGCCTTTTGTATTAAATTCGGATGCAACTTCTGTGTTTCATCTTCAATAAGAAGGACCAAGGGATACAGTAAACCTGAAGTGAAGCATCGGAATCTAAAACAGGACTCACAGGAGAGGTTCCAATCATAGAAAGTGAGAGTGTCAGTCCTCTTGTCCTTAAGTCGGCATTGTGACTTTTGTATTAATATCGGATGCAATTTCTGTGATTCTTCGTCAATAAGAAGGTCCAAGGGATACAGTTAACCTGAAGTAAAGCACTGGAATCTAAAACTGGACTTGCAGGAGATGTTCAAATCATAGAAAGTGAGAGTGTCGGTCCTCTTGTACTTATGTCGGCATTGGGCCATTTGTATTAAATTCGGATGCAATTTCTGTGTTTCATCGTCAATAAGAAGGTCCAAGGGATACAGTAAACCTGAAGTGATGCATCGGAATCTAAAACTGGACTCACAGGAGAGGTTCAAATCATAGAAAGTGAGAGTGTCAGTCCTCTTGTACTTAAGTCAGCATTGTGCCATTTGTATTACATTTTGTATGCAACTTCTGTGTTTCATCTTCAATAAGAAGGTCCAAGGGATACAGTAAACCTGAAGTGAAGCATCAGAATCTAAAACTAGACTCACAGGAGATGTTCAAATCATAGAAAGTTAGAATGTCAGTCCTCTTGCACGTAAGTCGGCATTGTGCCTTTTGTATTAAATTCGGATGCAAACTCTGTGTTTCATCGTCAATACGAAGGTCCAAGGGATACAGTAAACCTGAAGTGAAGCATCGGAATCTAAAACTGGACTCACAGGAGAGGTTCAAAACATAGAAAGTTAGAGTGTCACTCCTGTTGTACTTAAGTCGGCGTGGTGAATTTTGAATTTAATTCCGATGCAACTTCCGTGTTTCATCGTCAATACGAAGGTGCAAGGTATACAGTAAACCTGAAGTGAAGCACCGGAATCTAAATCTGGGCCCACAGGAGAGTTTCAAATCATAGAAAGTGAGAGTGTCAGTCCTCTTGTACTTAAGTCGGCATTGTGCCATTTGTATTAAATTTGGATGCAACTTCTGTGTTTCATCTTCAATAAGAAGGTCCAAGGGATACAGTAAACCTGAAGTGAAGCATCAGAATCTAAAACTAGACTCACAGGAGATGTTCAAATCATAGAAAGTTAGAATGTCAGTCCTCTTGCACGTAAGTCGGCATTGTGCCTTTTGTATTAAATTCGGATGCAAACTCTGTGTTTCATCGTCAATACGAAGGTCCAAGGGATACAGTAAACCTGAAGTGAAGCATCGGAATCTAAAACTGGACTCACAGGAGAGGTTCAAAACATAGAAAGTTAGAGTGTCAGTCCTCTTGTAGTAAAGTCGGCATTGTGCCTTTTTAATTTAATTACGAAGCAATTTCTGTGTTTCATCGTCAATAAGAAGGTCCAAGGGATACAGTAAACCTGAAGTGAAGGATCGGAATCTAAAACTGTACTCACAGGAGAGGTTCAAATCATAGAAAGTGAGAGTGTCAGTCCTCTTGTACTTAAGTCGGCATTGTGCCATCTGTATAAAATTCGGAAGCAATTTCTGTGTTTCATCGTCAATAATAAGGTCCAAGGGATACAGTAAACCTGAAGTGAAGCATCGGAATCTAAATCTGGACTCACAGGAGAGATTCAAATCATAGATATAGTGTCACTCCTCTTGTACTTAAGTCGCCATTGTGCCTTTTGGATTAAATTCGGACGCAATTTCTGTGTTTCATCGTCAATAAAAAGGTCCAAGGGACACAGTAAACCTGAAGTGAAGCATCGGAATCTGAAACTGGACTCACAGGAGAGGTTCAAATCATAGAAAGTGAGAGTCTCATTCCTCTTGTACTTAAGTCTTCATTGTGCCTTTTGTATTAAATTCGGATGCAATTTCTGTGTTTCATCGTCAACAAGAAGGTCCAAGGGATACAGTAAACCTGAAGTATAGCATCGGAATCTAAAACTGGACTCACAGGAGAGGTTTAAATCATAGAAAGTGAGAGTGTCAGACTGCTTGTACTTATGACGGCATTGTGCCTTTTGTATCAAATTCGGATGCAATTTCTGTGTTTCATCATCAATAAGAAGGTCCAAGGGATACAGTAAACCTGAAGTAAAGCATCGGAATCTAAAACTGGACTCACAGGAGCGGTTCAAATCATAGAAAGTTAGAGTGTCAGTCCTCTTGTACTTAAGTCGGCATTGTGATTTTTGAATTTAATTCCGATGCAATTTCTGTGTTTCATCGTCAATAAGAAGGTCCAAGGGATACAGTAAACCTGAAGTGAAGCATCGAAATCTAAAACTGGACTGACAGGAGAGGTTCAAATCATAGAAAGTTAGAGTGTCAGTCCTCTTGCACGTAAGTCGGCATTGTGCCTTTTGTATTAAATTCGGATGCAACTTCTGTGTTTCATCTTCAATAAGAAGGTCCAAGGGATACAGTAAACCTGAAGTGAAGCATCGGAATCTAAAACCGGACTTACAGGAGAGGTTCAAATCATAGAAAGTGAGAGTGTCAGTCCTCTTGTACTTAAGTCGGCATTGTGCCATTTGTATTAAATTCGGATGCAACTTCTGTGTTTCATCTTCAATAAGAAGGTCCAAGGGATACAGTAAACCTGAAGTGAAGCATCGGAATCTAAAACTAGACTCACAGGAGAGGTTCAAATCATAGAAAGTTAAAGTGTCAGTCCTCTTGCACGTAAGTCGGCATTGTGCCTTTTGTATTAAATTCGGATGCAAACTCTGTGTTTCATCGTCAATACGAAGGTCCAAGGGATACAGTAAACCTGAAGTGAAGCGCCGGAATTTAAATTTGGGCTCACAGGAGGGTTTCAAATCATAGAAAGTGAGAGTGTCAGTCCTCTTGTACTTTAGTCGCCATTGTGCCGTTTGTATTAAATTCGGATGCAATTTCTGTGTTTCATCGTCAATAAGAAGGTCCAAGGGATACAGTAAACCTGAAGTATAGCATCGGAATCTAAAACTGGACTCACAATAGAGGTTCAAATCACAGAAAGTTTAAGTGTCAGTCCTCTTGTAGTTAAGTCAGCATTGAGCGTTTTAAATTTATTTCCTATGCAATTTCTGTGTATCATCGTCAATAAGATGGTCCAAGGGATACAGTAAACCTTAAGCGAAGCATCGGAATCTAAAACTGGACTCACAGGAGAGGTTCAAATCATAGAGAGTGAGAGTGTCTGTCCTCTTTTACATAAGTCGGCATTGTGCCTTTTGAATTTAATTTCGAAGCAATATCTGTGTTTCATCGTCAATAAGAAGGTCCAAGGGATACAGTAAACCTGAAGTGAAGGATCGGAATCTAAAACTGTACTCACAGGAGAGGTTCATATCATAGAAAGTGTGAGTGTCGGTCCTCTGGTACTTAAGTCGGCATTATGCCATCTGTATTAAATTCGGATGCAGTTCTGTGTTTCATCGTCAATAAGAAGGTCCAAGGGATACAGTAAACCTGAAGTGAAGCATCGGAATCTAAATCTGGACTCACAGGAGAGATTCAAATCATAGATATATTGTCACTCCTCTTGTACTTAAGTCGCCATTGTGCCTTTTGTATTAAATTCTGATGTAATTTCTGTGTTTCATCGTCAATAAGAAGGTCCAAGGGAATACAGTAAACCTGAAGTAAGGCATCGGAATCTAAAACTGGACTCACAGGAGAGGTTAAAATCATAGAAAGTTAGAGTGTCACTCCTATTGTACTTAAGTCGGTATTGTGCCTTTTGGATTAAATTCAGATGCAATTTCTGTGTTTCATCGTCAATAAAAAGGTCCAAGGGATACAGTAAACCTGAAGTGAAGCATCGGAATCTAAAACTGGACTCACAGGAGAGGTTCAAATCATAGAAAGTTAGAGTGTCAGTCCTCTTGTACTTATGTCGGCGTGGTGCCTTTTGAATTTAATTCCGATGCATATTCTGTGTTTCATCGTCAATAAGAAGGTACAAGGTATACAGTAAACCTGAAGTGAAGCATCGGAATCTGAAACTGGACTCACAGGAGAGGTTCAAATCATAGAAAGTGAGAGTCTCATAGCTCTTGTACTTAAGTCGGCATTGTGCCTTTTGCATTAAATTCGGATGCAATTTCTGTGTTTCATCGTCGTCAAGAAGGTCCAAGGGATACAGTAAACCTGAAGTATAGCATCGGAATCTAAAACTGGACTCACAGGAGAGGTTCAAATCATAGAAAGTGAGAGTGTCAGACCTCTTGTACTTAAGTCGGCATTGTGCCATTTGTATTAAATTCGGATGCAATTCCTGTGATTCATAGTCAATAAGCAAGTCCAAGGGATACAGTAAACCTGAAGTGAAACATCGGAATCTAAAACTCGACTCACAGGAGAGTTTCAAATCATAGAAAGTTAGAGTGTCACGCCTCTTGTATTTAAGTCGGTGTTGTGCCTTTTGGATTAAATTCGGATGAAATTTCTGTGTTTCATCGTAAATAAAAAGGTCCAAGGGATACAGTAAACCTGAAGTGAAGCATCGGAATCTAAAACTGACCTCCCAGGTGAGGTTCGAATCATAGAGAATAAGAGTGTCTGTCCTCTTGTACTTAAGTCGGCATTGTGCCATTTGTATTAAATTCGGATGCAATTTCTGTGTTTCATCGTCGATAAGAAGGTCCAAGGGATACAGTAAACCTGAAGTGAAGCATCGGAATCTAAAACTGGACTCACAGGAAAGGTTCAAATCATAGAAAGTGAGAGTGTCAGTCCTCTTGTACTTAAGTCGGCATTGTGCCATTTGTATTAAATTCGGATGCAATTTCTGTGTTTCATCTTCAATAAGAAGGTCCAAGGGATACAGTAAACCTGAAGTGAAGCATCGGAATATAAAACTAGACTCACAGGAGAGGTTCAAATCATAGAAAGTTAGAGTGTCAGTCCTCTTGCACGTAAGTCGGCATTGTGCCTTTTGTATTAAATTCGGATGCAAACTCTGTGTTTCATCGTCAATAAGAAGGTCCAAGGGATACAGTAAACCTGAAGTGAAGCATCGGAATCTAAAACTGGACTCACAGGAGAGGTTCAAATCATAGAAAGTTATAGTGTCAGTCCTCTTGTGCTTAAGTCGGTGTGGTGCCTTTTGAATTTCATTCCGATGCAACTTCTGTGTTTCATCGTCAATAAGAAGGTGGAAGGTATACAGTAAACCAGAAGTGAAGCAACGGAATCTATAACTGGACTCACAGAAGAGGTTCAAATCATAGAAAGTGAGAGTGTCAGTCCTCTTGTACTTTAGTCGCCATTGTGCCGTTTGTATTAAATTCGGATGCAATTTCTGTGTTTTATCGTCAATATGAAGGTCCAAGTGATACACTAAACCTGAAGTGAAGCATCGGAATCTAAAACTAGAATCACAGGAGAGGTTCAAATCATAGATAGTTTGAGTGTCAGTCCTCTTGTACTTAAGTCGGCATTGTGCCTTTTGAATTTAATTCCGATGCAATTTCTGTGTTTCATCGACAATAAGATGGTCCAAGGGATACAGTAAACCTTAAGTGAAGCATCGGAATCTAAACCTGGACTCACAGGAGAGGTTCAAATCAAAGAGAGTGAGAGTGTCAGTTCACTTTTACTTTAGTCGGCATTGTGCCTTTTGAATTTAATTCTGATGCAATTTCTGTGTTTCATCGTCAATAAGAAGGTCCAAGGGATACAGTAAACCTGAAGTGAGGTATCTGAATCTAAAACGGTACTCACAGGAGAGGTTCAAATCATACAAAGTGAGAGTGTCGGTCCTCTTGTACTTAAGTCGGCATTGTGCCATCTGTATTAAATTCGGACGCAATTTCTGTGTTTCATCGTCAATAAGAGGGTCCAAGGGATACAGTAAACCTGAAGTGAAGCATCGGAATCTAAAACTGGACTCACAGGAGAGATTCAAATCATAGATATAGTGTTACTCCTCTTATACTTAAGTCGGTATTGTGCCTTTTGTAATAAATTCGGATGCAATTTCTGTGTTTTATCGTCAATAAGAAGGTCCAAGGGATACAGTAAACCTGAAGTGAAGCATCGGAATCTAAAACTGGACACACAGGAGAGATTCAAATCATATAAAGTGAGAGTGTCAGTCCTCTTTTACTTAAGTCGGTATTGTCTCTTTTGAATTTAATTCAGATGCAATTTCTGTGTTTCATCGTCAATAAGAAGGTCCAAGGGATACAGCAAACCTGAAGTGAAGCATCGGAATCTAAAACTGGACTCGCAGGAGAGGTTCAAATCATAGAAAGTGAGAGTGTCGGTCCTCTTGTACTTAAGTCGGCATTGTGCCATTTTTATTAAATTCGGATGCAATTCCTGTGATTCAAAGTCAATAAGAAGGTGCAAGGGATACAGTAAACCTGAAGTGAACCATCGGAATCTAAAACTGGGTTCACAGGAGAGGTTCAAATCATAGAAAGTTAGAGTATCACTCCTCTTGTACTTAAGTCGGTATTGTGCCCTTTGTATTAAACTCGGATGCAATTTCTGTGTTTCATCGTCAATAAGAAGGTCCAAGGGATACAGTAAACCTGAAGAGAAGCATCGGAATCTAAAACTGGACCCACAGGAGAGGCTAAAATCATAGAAAGTTAGAGTGTCAGTCCTCTTTTACTTATGTCGGCATTGTGCCATTTGTATTAAATTCGGATGCAATTTCTATGTTTCATCGTCAATAAGAAGAACCAAGGGATACGGTAAACATGAAGATAAGCATCGTAATCTGAATTTGGCCTCACAGGAGAGGTTCAAATCATAGAAAGTGAGAGTGTCAGTCCTCTTGTACTTAAGTCGCCATTGTGCCTTTGTATTAAATTCGGATGCAATATCTGTGTTTCCTCGTCAATAAGAAGGACCAAGGGATACAGTAAACCTGAAGTGAAGCATCGGAATCTAAAACTGGACTCACGGGAAAGGTTCAAATCATAGAAAGTTAGAGTGTCAGTCCTCTTGTACATAAGTCGGCATTGTGATTTTTGAATTTAATTCCGATGCAATTTCTGTGTTTCATCGTCAATAAGAAGGTCCAAGGGATACAGTAAACCTGAAGTGAAGCAACGGAATCTAAAACTGGACTGACAGGAGAGGTTCAAATCATAGAAAGAAAGAGTGTCAGTCCTCTTGCACTTAAGTCGGCATTGTGCCTTTTGTATTAAATTCGGATGCAAACCCTGTGTTTCATCGTCAATAAGAAGGTCCAAGGGATACAGTAAACCTGAAGTGAAGCATCGGAATCCAAAACTGGACTCACAGGAGAGGTTCAAATCATAGAAAGTTAGAGTGTCAGTCCTCTTGTACTTAAGTCGGCGTGGTGCCTTTTGAATTTAATTCCCATGCAACTTCTGTGTTTCATCGTCAATAAGAAGGTGCAAGGTAATCAGTAAACCTGAAGTGAAGCATCGGAATCTAAAACTGGACTCACAGGAGAGGTTCAAATCATAGAAAGTGAGGGTGTCAGTCCTCTTGTACTTAAGTCACCATTGTGCCTTTTGTATTAAATTCGGATTCAATTTCTGTGTTTCATCGTCAATAAGAAGGTCCAAGGGATACAGTAAACCTGAAGTAAAGCATCGGAATCTAAAACTGGACTCACAGGAGAGGTTCAAATCATAGAAAGTTAGAGTGTCAGTCCTCTTGTACTTATGTCGTCGTGGTGCCTTTTGAATTTAATTCCGATGCAACTTCTGTGTTTCATCGTCAATTAGAAGGTGCAAGGGATACAGTAAACCTCAAGTGAAGTATCGGAATCTAAAACTGTACACACAGGAGAGGTTCAAATCATAGAAAGTAAGAGTGTCGGTCCGCTTGTACTTAAGTCGGCATTGTGCCATCTGTATAAAATTCGGATGCAATTTCTGTGATTCATCGTCAATAAGAAGGTCCAAGGGATACAGTAAACCTGAAGTGCAGCATCGGAATCTAATACTGGACTCACAGGAGAGATTCAAATCATAGAAATAGTGTCACTCCTCTTGTACTTATGTCGTCATTGTGCCTTTTGAATTTAATTCCGATGCAATTTCTGTGTATCTTCGTCAATAAGATGGTCCAAGGGATACAGTAAACCTTAAGCATAGCATCGGAATCTACAGCTGGACTCACAGGAGAGGTTCAAATCATAGAGAGTAAGAGAGTCAGTCCTCTTTTACTTAAGTCGCCATTGTGCCTTTTGTATCAAATTCGGATGCAATTTCTGTGTTTCATCGTCAATAAGAAGGTCCAAGGGATACAGTAAACCTGAAGTAAAGCATCGGCATCTAAAACTGGACTCACAGGAGAGGTTCAAATCATAGAAAGTTAGAGTGTCAGTCCTCTTGTACTTAAGTCGGCATTGTGATTTTTGAATTTAATTCCGATGCAATTTCTGTGTTTCATCGTCAATAAGAAGGTCCAAGGGATACGGTAAACATGAAGTGAAGCATCGGAATCTAAAACTGGACTGACAGGAGAGGTTCAAATCATAGAAAGTTAGAGTGTCAGTCCTCTTGCACGTAAGTCGGCATTGTGCCCTTTGTATTAAATTCGGATGCAACTTCTGTGTTTCATCTTCAATAAGAAGGTCCAAGGGATACAGTAAACCTGAAGTGAAGCATCGGAATCTAAAACAGGACTCACAGGCGAGGTTCCAGTCATAGAAAGTGAGAGTGTCAGTCCTCTTGTACTTAAGTCGGCATTGTGAATTTTGTATTAAATTCGGATGCAATTTCTGTGATTCTTCGTCAATAAGAAGGTCCAAGGGATACAGTTAACCTGAAGTAAAGCACTGGAATCTAAAACTGGACTCGCAGGAGATGTTGAAATCATAGAAAGTGAGAGTGTCGGTCCTCTTGTACTTAAGTCGGCATTGGGCCATTTGTATTAAATTCGGATGCAATTTCTGTGTTTCATCGTCAATAAGAAGGTCCAAGGGATACAGTAAACCTGAAGTGAAGCATCGGAATCTAAAACTGGACTTACAGGAGAGGTTCAAATCATAGAAAGTGAGAGTGTCAGTCCTCTTGTACTTAAGTCGGCATTGTGCAATTTGTATTAAATTCGGATGCAACTTCTGTGTTTCATCTTCATTAAGGAGGTCCAAGGGATACAGTAAACCTGAAGTGAAGCATCGGAATCTAAAACTAGACTCACAGGAGAGGTTCAAATCATAGAAAGTTAGAGTGTCAGTCCTCTTGCACGTAAGTCGGCATTGTGCATTTTGTATTAAATTCGGATGCAAACTCTGTGTTTCATCGTCAATACGAAGGTCCAAGGGATACAGTAAACCTGAAGTGAAGCATCGGAATCTAAAACTGGACTCACAGGAGAGGTTCAAAACATAGAAAGTTAGAGTGTCAGTCCTGTTGTACTTAAGTCGGCGTGGTGCCTTTTGAATTTAATTCCGATGCAACTTCTGTGTTTCAACGTCAATAAGAAGGTGCAAGGTATACAGTAAACCTGAAGTGAAGCACCGGATTCTAAATCTGGGCTCACAGGAGAGTTTCAAATCATAGAAAGTGAGAGTGTCAGTCCACTTGTACTTTAGTCGCCATTGTGCCGTTTGTATTAAAGTCGGATGCAATTTCTGTGTTTCATCGTCAATAAGAAGGTCCAAGGGATACAGTAAACCTGAAGTATAGCATCGGAATCTAAAACTGGACTCACAGGAGAGGTTCAAATCACAGAAAGTTAGAGTGTCAGTCCTCTTGTAGTTAAGTCGGCATTGTGCCTTTTGAATTTAATTCCGATGCAATTTCTGTGTATCATCGTCAATAAGATGGTCCAAGGGATACAGTAAACCTTAAGCCAAGCATCGGAATCTAAAACTGGACTCACAGGAGAGGTTCAAATCATAGAGAGTGAGAGTGTCTGTCCTCTTTTACATAAGTCGGCATTGTGCCTTTTGAATTTAATTCCGAAGCAATTTCTGTGTTTCATCGTCAATAAGAAGGTCCAAGGGATACAGTAAACCTGAAGGGAAGGATCGGAATCTAAAACTGTACTCACAGGAGAGGTTCAAATCATAGAAAGTGAGAGTGTCAGTCCTCTTGTACTTAAGTCGGCATTGTGATTTTTGAATTTAATTCCGATGCAATTTCTGTGTTTCATCGTCAATAAGAAGGTCCAAGGGATACTGTAAACCTGAAGTGAAGCATCGGAATCTAAATCTGTACTCACAGGAGAGATTCAAATCATAGATATAGTGTCACTCCTCTTGTACTTAAGTCGCCATTGTGCCTTTTGGATTAAATTCGGATGCAATTTCTGTGTTTCATCGTCAATAAACAGGTCCAAGGGATACAGTAAACCTGAAGTGAAGCATCGGAATCTAAAACTGGATTCACAGGAGAGGTTCAAATCATAGAAAGTTAGAGTGTCAGTCCTCTTGTACTTATGTCGGCGTGGTGCCTTTTGAATTTAATTCCGATGCATATTCTGTGTTTCATCGTCAATAAGAAGGTACAAGGTATACAGTAAACCTGAAGTGAAGCATCGGAATCTGAAACTGGATTCACAGGAGAGGTTCAAATCATAAAAAGTGAGAGTCTCATTCCTCTTGTACTTAAGTCGGCATTGTGCCTTTTGTATTAAATTCGGATGCAATATCTGTGTTTCATCGTCAACAAGAAGGTCCAAGGTATACAGTAAACCTGAAGTGAAGCATCGGAATCTGAAACTGGACTCACAGGAGAGGTTCAAATCATAGAAAGTGAGAGTCTCATTCCTCTTGTACTTAGGTCGGCATTGTGCCTTTTGTATTAAATTCGGATGCAATTTCTGTGTTTCATCGTCAACAAGAAGGTCCAAGGGATACAGTAAACCTGAAGTATAGCATCGGAATCTAAAACTGGACTCACAGAAGAGGTTCAAATCATAGAAAGTGAGAGTGTCAGACCTCTTGTACTTAAGTCGGCATTGTGCCTTTTGTATCAAATTCGGATGCAATTTCTGTGTTTCATCGTCAATAAGAAGGTCCAAGGGATACAGTAAACCTGAAGTAAAGCATCGGAATCTAAAACTGGACTCACAGGAGAGGTTCAAATCATAGAAAGTTAGAGTGTCAGTCCTCTTGTACTTAAGTCGGCACTGTGATTTTTGAATTTAATTCCGATGCAATTTCTGTGTTTCATCGTCAATAAGAAGGTCCAAGGGATACAGTAAACCTGAAGTGAAGCATCGGAATCTAAAACTGGACTGACAGGAGAGGTTCAAATCATAGAAAGTTAGAGTGTCAGTCCTCTTGCACGTAAGTCGGCATTGTGCCTTTTGTATTAAATTCGGATGCAATTTCTGTGTTTCATCGTCAATAAGAAGGTCCAAGGGATACAGTAAACCTGAAGTAAAGCATCGGAATCTAAAACTGGACTCACAGGAAAGGTTCCAATCATAGAAAGTTAGAGTGTCAGTCCTCTTGCACGTAAGTCGGCATTGTGCCTTTTGTATTAAATTCGGATGCAAACTCTGTGTTTCATCGTCAATAAGAAGGTCCAAGGGATACAGTAAACCTGAAGTGAAGCATCGGAATCTAAAACTGGACTCACAGGAGAGGTTCAAATCATAGAAAGTTATAGTGTCAGTCCTCTTGTGCTTAAGTCGGCGTGGTGCCTTATGAATTTCATTCCGATGCAACTTCTTTGTTTCATCGTCAATAAGAAGGTGGAAGGTATACAGTAAACCAGAAGTGAAGCAACGGAATCTATAACTGGACTCACAGAAGAGGTTCAAATCATAGAAAGTGAGAGTGTCAGTCCTCTTGTACTTTAGTCGCCATTGTGCCGTTTGTATTAAATTCGGATGCAATTTCTGTGTTTCATCGTCAATATGAAGGTCCAAGTGATACAGTAAACCTGAAGTGAAGCATCGGAATCTAAAACTAGAATCACAGGAGAGGTTCAAATCATAGATAGTTTGAGTGTCAGTCCTCTTGTACTTAAGTCGGCATTGTGCCTTTTGAATTTAATTCCGATGCAATTTCTGTGTTTCATCGACAATAAGATGGTCCAAGGGATGCAGTAAACCTTAAGTGAAGCATCGGAATCTAAACCTGGACTCACAGGAGAGGTTCAAATCAAAGAGAGTGAGAGTGTCAGTCCACTTTTACTTTAGTCGGCATTGTGCCTTTTGAATTTAATTCTGATGCAATTTCTGTGTTTCATCGTCAATAAGAAGGCCCAAGGGATACAGTAAACCTGAAGTAAAGCATCGGAATCTAAAACTGGACTCACAGGAGAGGTTGAAATCATAGAAAGTGAGAGTGTCAGTCCTCTTGTACTTAAGTCGGCATTGTGCCATTTGTATTAAATTCGGATGCAACTTCTGTGTTTCATCGTCAATACGAAGGTCCAAGGGATACAGTAAACCTGAAGTGAAGCATCGGAATCTAAAACTGGACTCACAGGAGAGGTTCAAAACATAGAAAATTAGAGTGTCAGTCCTGTTGTACTTAAGTCGGCGTGGTGCCTTTTGACTTTAATTCCGATGCAACTTCTGTGTTTCATCGTCAATAAGAAGGTGCAAGGTATACAGTAAACCTGAAGTGAAGCACCGGAATCTAAATCTGGGCTCACAGGAGGGTTTCAAATCATAGAAAGTGAGAGTGTCTGTCCTCTTTTACATAAGTCGGCATTGTGCCTTTTGAATTTAATTCCGAAGCAATTTCCGTGTTTCATCGTCAATAAGAAGGTCCAAGGGATACAGTAAACCTGAAGTGAAGGATCGGAATCTAAAACTGTACTCACAGGAGAGGTTCAAATCATAGTAAGTGAGAGTGTCGGTCCTCTTGTAATTAAGTCGGCATTGTGCCATCTGTATTAAATTCGGATGCAATTTCTGTGTTTCATCGTCAATAAGAAGGTCCAAGGGATACAGTAAACCTGAAGTGAAGCATCGGAATCTAAATCTGGACTCACAGGAGAGATTCATATCATTGATATAGTGTCACTCCTCTTGTACTTAGGTCGCCATTGTGCCTTTTGTATTAAATTCTGATGCAATTTCTGTGTTTCATCGTCAATAAGAAGGTCCGAGGGATACAGTAAACCTGAAGTAAGGCATCGGAATCTAAAACTGGACTCACAGCAGAGGTTAAAATCATAGAAAGTTAGAGTGTCACTCCTCTTGTACTTAAGTCGGTATTGTGCCTTTTGGATTAAATTCGGATGCAATTTCTGTGTTTCATCGTCAATAAAAAGGTCCAAGGGGTACAGTAAACCTGAAGTGAAGCATTGGAATCTAAAACTGGACTCACAGGAGAGGTTCAAATCATAGAAAATTAGAGTGTCAGTCCTCTTGTACTTATGTCGGCGTGGTGCCTTTTGAATTTAATTCCGACGCATATTCTGTGTTTCATCGTCAATAAGAAGATACAAGGTATACAGTAAACTTGAAGTGAAGCATCGGAATCTGAAACTGGACTCACAGGAGAGGTTCAAATCATAGAAAGTGAGAGTCTCATTCCTCTTGTACTTAGGTCGGCATTGTGCCTTTTGTATTAAATTCGGATGCAATTTCTGTGTTTCATCGTCAACAAGAAGGTCCAAGGAATACAGTAAACCTGAAGTATAGCATCGGAATCTAAAACTGGACTCACAGGAGAGGTTCAAATCATAGAAAGTGACATTGTCAGACCTCTTGTACTTAAGTCGGCATTGTGCCATTTGTATTAAATTCGGATGCAATTCCTGTGATTCATAGTCAATAAGAAGGTCCAAGGGATACAGTAAACCTGAAGTGAAGGATCGGAATCTAAAACTGGACTCACAAGAGAGGTTCAAAACATAGAAAGTTAGAGTGTCAGTCCTCTTGTACTTAAGTCGGCGTGGTGCCTTTTGAATTTAATTCCGATGCAACTTCTGTGTTTCATCGTCAATAAGAAGGTGGAAGTTATACAGTAAACCTGAAGTGAAGCAACGGAATCTATAACTGGACTCACAGAAGAGGTTTAAATCATAGAAAGTGAGAGTGTCAGTCCTCTTGTACTTTAGTCGCCATTGTGCCGTTTGTATTAAATTCGGATGCAATTTCTGTGTTTCATCGTCAATAAGAAGGTCCAAGGGATACAGTAAACCTGAACTATAGCATCGGAATCTAAAACTGGACTCACAGGAGAGGTTCAAATCATAGAAAGTTAGAGTGTCAGTCCTCTTGTGCTTAAGTCGGAATTGTGCCTATTGTATTAAATTCAGATGCAAACTCTGTGATTCTTCGTCAATATGAAGGTCCAAGTGATACAGTAAACCTGAAGTGAAGCATCGGAATCTAAAACTGGAATCACAGGAGAGGCTCAAATCATAGAAAGTTTGAGTGTCAGTCCTCTTGTACTTAAGTCGGCATTGTGCCTTTTGAAATTAATTCCGATGCAATTTCTGTGTTTCATCGACAATAAGATGGTCCAAGGGATACAGTAAACCTTAAGCGAAGCATCGGAATCTAAACATGGACTCACAGGAGAGGTTCAAATCAAAGAGAGTGAGAGTGTCAGTTCACTTTTACTTTAGTCGGCATTGTGCCTTTTGAATTTAATTCTGATGCAATTTCTGTGTTTCATCGTCAATAAGAAGGTCCAAGGGATACAGTAAACCTGAAGTGAGGTATCGGAATCTAAAACTGGACTCACAGGAGAGGTTCAAATCATAGAAAGTTAGAGTGTCAGTCCTCTTGTACTTAAGTCGGCATTGTGAAATTTGTATTAAATTCGGATGCAATTTCTGTGTTTCATCTTCAATAAGAAGGTAGAAGGGATACAGTAAACCTGAAGTGAAGCATCGGAATCTAAAACTAGACTCACAGGAGAGGTTCAAATCATAGAAAGTTAGAGTGTCAGTCCTCTTGTACTTATGTCGGGGTGGTGCCTTTTGAATTTAATTCCGATGCATATTCTGTGTTTCATCGTCAATAAGAAGGTGGAAGGTATACAGTAAACCAGAAGTGAAGCAACGGAATCTATAACTGGACTCACAGAAGAGGTTCAAATCATAGAAAGTGAGAGTGTCAGTCCTCTTGTACTTTAGTCGCCATTGTGCCGTTTGTATTAAATTCGGATGCAATTTAAGGTCCAAGGGATACAGTAAACCTGAACTATAACATCGGAATCTAAAACTGGACTCACAGGAGAGGTTCAAATCATAGAAAGTTAGAGTGTCAGTCCTCTTGTGCTTAAGTCGGAATTGTGCCTTTTGTATTAAATTCAGATGCAAACTCTGTGTTTCTTCGTCAATATGAAGGTCCAAGTGATACAGTAATCCTGAAGTGAAGCATCGGAATCTAATACTGGAATCACAGGAGAGGTTCAAATCATAGAAAGTTTGAGTGTCAGTCCTCTTGTACTTAAGTCGGCATTGTGCCTTTTGAATTTAATTCCGATGCAATTTCTGTGTTTCATCGACAATAAGATGGTCCAAGGGATACAGTAAACCTTAAGTGAAGCATCTGAACCTAAACCTGGACTCACAGGAGAGATTCAAATCAAAGAGAGTGAGAGTGTCAGTCCACTTTTACTGTAGTCGGCGTTGTGCCTTTTGAATTTAATTCTGATGCATATTCTGTGTTTCATCGTCAATAAGAAGGTCCAAGGGATACAGTGAACCTGAAGTGAGGTATCGGAATCTAAAACGGTACACACAGGAGAGGTTCAAATCATACAAAGTGAGAGTGTCGGTCCTCTTGTACTTAAGTCGGCATTGTGCCATCTGTATTAAATTCGGATGCCATTTCTGTGTTTCATCGTCAATAAGAGGGTCCAAGGGATACAGTACACCTGAAGTGAAGCATCGGAATCTAAAACTGGACTCACAGGAGAGATTCAAATCATAGATATAGTGTTACTCCTCTTATACTTAAGGCGGTATTGTGCCTTTTGTATTAAATTCGGATGCAATTTCTGTGTTTCATCGTCAATAAGAATGTCCAAGGGATACAGTAAACCTGAAGTGAAGCATCGGAATCTAAAACTGGACTCACAGGAGAGGTTCAAATCATAGAAAGTGAGAGTGTCAGTCCTCTTTTACTTAAGTCGGTATTGTGTCTTTTGAATTTAATTCCGATGCAATTTCTGTGTTTCATCGTCAATAAGAAGGTCCAAGGGATACAGCAAACCTGAAGTGAAGCATCGGAATCTAAAACTGGACTCGCAGGAGAGGTTCAAATCATAGAAAGTGAGAGTGTCGGTCCTCTTGTACTTAAGTCGGCATTGTGCCATTTTTATTAAATTCGGATGCAATTCCTGTGATTCAAAGTCAATAAGAAGGTCGAAGGGATACAGTAAACCTGAAGTGAAACATCGGAATCTAAAACTGGATTCACAGGAGAGGTTCAAATTATAGAAAGTTAGAGTATCACTCCTCTTGTACTTAAGTCGGTATTGTGCCTTTTGTATTAAACTCGGATGCAATTTCTGTGTTTCATCGTCAATAAGAAGGTCCAAGGGATACAGTAAACCTGAAGAGAAGCATCGGAATCTAAAACTGGACCCACAGGAGAGGTTAAAATCATAGAAAGTTAGAGTGTCAGTCCTCATTTACTTATGTCGGCATTGTGCCATTTGTATTAAATTCGGATGCAATTTCTATGTTTCATCGTCATTAAGAAGGTCCAAGGGATACAGTAAACATGAAGATAAGCATCGGAATCTGAATTTGGCCTCACAGGAGAGGTTCAAATCATAGAAAGTGAGAGTGTCAGTCCTCTAGTACTTAAGTCGCCATTGTGCCTTTGTATTAAATTCGGATGTAATATCTGTCTTTCATCGTCAATAAGAAGGACCAAGGGATACAGTAAACCTGAAGTGAAGCATCGGAATCTAAACCTGGACTCACGGGAAAGGTTCAAATCATAGAAAGTTAGAGTGTCAGTCCTCTTGTACTTAAGTCGGCATTGTGATTTTTGAATTTAATTCTGATGCAATTTCTGTGTTTCATCGTCAATAAGAAGGCCCAAGGGATACAGTAAACCTGAAGTAAAGCATCGGAATCTAAAACTGGACTCACAGGAGAGGTTGAAATCATAGAAAGTGAGAGTGTCAGTCCTCTTGTACTTAAGTCGGCATTGTGCCATTTGTATTAAATTCGGATGCAACTTCTGTGTTTCATCGTCAATACGAAGGTCCAAGGGATACAGTAAACCTGAAGTGAAGCATCGGAATCTAAAACTGGACTCACAGGAGAGGTTCAAAACATAGAAAATTAGAGTGTCAGTCCTGTTGTACTTAAGTCGGCGTGGTGCCTTTTGACTTTAATTCCGATGCAACTTCTGTGTTTCATCGTCAATAAGAAGGTGCAAGGTATACAGTAAACCTGAAGTGAAGCACCGGAATCTAAATCTGGGCTCACAGGAGGGTTTCAAATCATAGAAAGTGAGAGTGTCTGTCCTCTTTTACATAAGTCGGCATTGTGCCTTTTGAATTTAATTCCGAAGCAATTTCCGTGTTTCATCGTCAATAAGAAGGTCCAAGGGATACAGTAAACCTGAAGTGAAGGATCGGAATCTAAAACTGTACTCACAGGAGAGGTTCAAATCATAGTAAGTGAGAGTGTCGGTCCTCTTGTACTTAAGTCGGCATTGTGCCATCTGTATTAAATTCGGATGCAATTTCTGTGTTTCATCGTCAATAAGAAGGTCCAAGGGATACAGTAAACCTGAAGTGAAGCATCGGAATCTAAATCTGGACTCACAGGAGAGATTCATATCATTGATATAGTGTCACTCCTCTTGTACTTAGGTCGCCATTGTGCCTTTTGTATTAAATTCTGATGCAATTTCTCTGTTTCATCGTCAATAAGAAGGTCCGAGGGATACAGTAAACCTGAAGTAAGGCATCGGAATCTAAAACTGGACTCACAGCAGAGGTTAAAATCATAGAAAGTTAGAGTGTCACTCCTCTTGTACTTAAGTCGGTATTGTGCCTTTTGGATTAAATTCGGATGCAATTTCTGTGTTTCATCGTCAATAAAAAGGTCCAAGGCGTACAGTAAACCTGAAGTGAAGCATTGGAATCTAAAACTGGACTCACAGGAGAGGTTCAAATCATAGAAAATTAGAGTGTCAGTCCTCTTGTACTTATGTCGGCGTGGTGCCTTTTGAATTTAATTCCGATGCATATTCTGTGTTTCATCGTCAATAAGAAGATACAAGGTATACAGTAAACTTGAAGTGAAGCATCGGAATCTGAAACTGGACTCACAGGAGAGGTTCAAATCATAGAAAGTGAGAGTCTCATTCCTCTTGTACTTAGGTCGGCATTGTGCCTTTTGTATTAAATTCGGATGCAATTTCTGTGTTTCATCGTCAACAAGAAGGTCCAAGGAATACAGTAAACCTGAAGTATAGCATCGGAATCTAAAACTGGACTCACAGGAGAGGTTCAAATCATAGAAAGTGACATTGTCAGACCTCTTGTACTTAAGTCGGCATTGTGCCATTTGTATTAAATTCGGATGCAATTCCTGTGATTCATAGTCAATAAGAAGGTCCAAGGGATACAGTAAACCTGAAGTGAAGGATCGGAATCTAAAACTGGACTCACAAGAGAGGTTCAAAACATAGAAAGTTAGAGTGTCAGTCCTCTTGTACTTAAGTCGGCGTGGTGCCTTTTGAATTTAATTCCGATGCAACTTCTGTGTTTCATCGTCAATAAGAAGGTGGAAGGTATACAGTAAACCTGAAGTGAAGCAACGGAATCTATAACTGGACTCACAGAAGAGGTTTAAATCATAGAAAGTGAGAGTGTCAGTCCTCTTGTACTTTAGTCGCCATTGTGCCGTTTGTATTAAATTCGGATGCAATTTCTGTGTTTCATCGTCAATAAGAAGGTCCAAGGGATACAGTAAACCTGAACTATAGCATCGGAATCTAAAACTGGACTCACAGGAGAGGTTCAAATCATAGAAAGTTAGAGTGTCAGTCCTCTTGTGCTTAAGTCGGAATTGTGCCTATTGTATTAAATTCAGATGCAAACTCTGTGATTCTTCGTCAATATGAAGGTCCAAGTGATACAGTAAACCTGAAGTGAAGCATCGGAATCTAAAACTGGAATCACAGGAGAGGTTCAAATCATAGAAAGTTTGAGTGTCAGTCCTCTTGTACTTAAGTCGGCATTGTGCATTTTGAATTTAATTCCGATGCAATTTCTGTGTTTCATCGACAATAAGATGGTCCAAGGGATACAGTAAACCTTAAGCGAAGCATCGGAATCTAAACCTGGACTCACAGGAGAGGTTCAAATCAAAGAGAGTGAGAGTGTCAGTTCACTTTTACTTTAGTCGGCATTGTGCCTTTTGAATTTAATTCTGATGCAATTTCTGTGTTTCATCGTCAATAAGAAGGTCCAAGGGATACAGTAAACCTGAAGTGAGGTATCGGAATCTAAAACTGGACTCACAGGAGAGGTTCAAATCATAGAAAGTTAGAGTGTCAGTCCTCTTGTACTTAAGTCGGCATTGTGAAATTTGTATTAAATTCGGATGCAATTTCTGTGTTTCATCTTCAATAAGAAGGTAGAAGGGATACAGTAAACCTGAAGTGAAGCATCGGAATCTAAAACTAGACTCACAGGAGAGGTTCAAATCATAGAAAGTTAGAGTGTCAGTCCTCTTGTACTTATGTCGGGGTGGTGCCTTTTGAATTTAATTCCGATGCATATTCTGTGTTTCATCGTCAATAAGAAGGTGGAAGGTATACAGTAAACCAGAAGTGAAGCAACGGAATCTATAACTGGCCTCACAGAAGAGGTTCAAATCATAGAAAGTGAGAGTGTCAGTCCTCTTGTACTTTAGTCGCCGTTGTGCCGTTTGTATTAAATTCGGATGCAATTTAAGGTCCAAGGGATACAGTAAACCTGAACTATAACATCGGAATCTAAAACTGGACTCACAGGAGAGGTTCAAATCATAGAAAGTTAGAGTGTCAGTCCTCTTGTGCTTAAGTCGGAATTGTGCCTTTTGTATTAAATTCAGATGCAAACTCTGTGTTTCTTCGTCAATATGAAGGTCCAAGTGATACAGTAATCCTGAAGTGAAGCATCGGAATCTAATACTGGAATCACAGGAGAGGTTCAAATCATAGAAAGTTTGAGTGTCAGTCCTCTTGTACTTAAGTCGGCATTGTGCCTTTTGAATTTAATTCCGATGCAATTTCTGTGTTTCATCGACAATAAGATGGTCCAAGGGATACAGTAAACCTTAAGTGAAGCATCTGAACCTAAACCTGGACTCACAGGAGAGATTCAAATCAAAGAGAGTGAGAGTGTCAGTCCACTTTTACTGTAGTCGGCGTTGTGCCTTTTGAATTTAATTCTGATGCATATTCTGTGTTTCATCGTCAATAAGAAGGTCCAAGGGATACAGTGAACCTGAAGTGAGGTATCGGAATCTAAAACGGTACACACAGGAGAGGTTCAAATCATACAAAGTGAGAGTGTCGGTCCTCTTGTACTTAAGTCGGCATTGTGCCATCTGTATTAAATTCGGATGCCATTTCTGTGTTTCATCGTCAATAAGAGGGTCCAAGGGATACAGTACACCTGAAGTGAAGCATCGGAATCTAAAACTGGACTCACAGGAGAGATTCAAATCATAGATATAGTGTTACTCCTCTTATACTTAAGGCGGTATTGTGCCTTTTGTATTAAATTCGGATGCAATTTCTGTGTTTCATCGTCAATAAGAATGTCCAAGGGATACAGTAAACCTGAAGTGAAGCATCGGAATCTAAAACTGGACTCACAGGAGAGGTTCAAATCATAGAAAGTGAGAGTGTCAGTCCTCTTTTACTTAAGTCGGTATTGTGTCTTTTGAATTTAATTCCGATGCAATTTCTGTGTTTCATCGTCAATAAGAAGGTCCAAGGGATACAGCAAACCTGAAGTGAAGCATCGGAATCTAAAACTGGACTCGCAGGAGAGGTTCAAATCATAGAAAGTGAGAGTGTCGGTCCTCTTGTACTTAAGTCGGCATTGTGCCATTTTTATTAAATTCGGATGCAATTCCTGTGATTCAAAGTCAATAAGAAGGTCGAAGGGATACAGTAAACCTGAAGTGAAACATCGGAATCTAAAACTGGATTCACAGGAGAGGTTCAAATTATAGAAAGTTAGAGTATCACTCCTCTTGTACTTAAGTCGGTATTGTGCCTTTTGTATTAAACTCGGATGCAATTTCTGTGTTTCATCGTCAATAAGAAGGTCCAAGGGATACAGTAAACCTGAAGAGAAGCATCGGAATCTAAAACTGGACCCACAGGAGAGGTTAAAATCATAGAAAGTTAGAGTGTCAGTCCTCATTTACTTATGTCGGCATTGTGCCATTTGTATTAAATTCGGATGCAATTTCTATGTTTCATCGTCATTAAGAAGGTCCAAGGGATACAGTAAACATGAAGATAAGCATCGGAATCTGAATTTGGCCTCACAGGAGAGGTTCAAATCATAGAAAGTGAGAGTGTCAGTCCTCTAGTACTTAAGTCGCCATTGTGCCTTTGTATTAAATTCGGATGTAATATCTGTCTTTCATCGTCAATAAGAAGGACCAAGGGATACAGTAAACCTGAAGTGAAGCATCGGAATCTAAACCTGGACTCACGGGAAAGGTTCAAATCATAGAAAGTTAGAGTGTCAGTCCTCTTGTACTTAAGTCGGCATTGTGATTTTTGAATTTAATTCCGATGCAATTTCTGTGTTTCATCGTCAATAAGAAGGTCCAAGGGATACAGTAAACCTGAAGTGAAGCTTCGGAATCTAAAACTGGACTGACAGGAGAGGTTCAAATCATAGAAAGAAAGAGTGTCAGTCCTCTTGCACTTAAGTCGGCATTGTGCCTTTTGTATTAAATTCGGATGCAGACCCTGTGTTTCATCGTCAATAAGAAGGTCCAAGGGATACAGTAAACCTGAAGTGAAGCATCGGAATCTAAAACTGGACTCACAGGAGAGGTTCAAATCATAGAAAGTTAGAGTGTCAGTCCTCTTGTACTTAAGTCGGCGTGGTGCCTTTTGAATTTAATTCCATGCAACTTCTGTGTTTCATCATCAATAAGAAGGTGCAAGGTATACAGTAAACCTGAAGTGAAGCATCGGAATCTAAAACTGGACTCACAGGAGAGGTTCAAATCATAGAAAGTGAGGGTGTCAGTCCTCTTGTACTTAAGTCACCATTGTGCCTTTTGTATTAAATTCGGATTCAATTTCTGTGTTTCATCGTCAATAAGAAGGTCCAAGGGATACAGTAAACCTGAAGTAAAGCATCGGAATCTGAAACTGGACTCACAGGAGAGGTTCAAATCATAGAAAGTTAGAGTGTCACTCCTCTTGTACTTAAGTAGGTATTGTGCAATTTGGATTAAATTCGGATGCATTTTCTGTGTTTCATCGTCAATAAAAAGGTCCAAGGGATACAGTAAACCTGAAGTGAAGCATCGGAAACTAAAACTGGACTCACAGGAGAGGTTCAAATCATAGAAAGTTAGAGTGTCAGTCCTCTTGTACTTATGTCGGCGTGGTGCCTTTTGAATTTAATTCCGATGCAACTTCTGTGTTTCATCGTCAATTAGAAGGTGCAAGATATACAGTAAACCTGAGGTGAAGCATCGAAATCTGAAACTGGTCTCATAGGAGAGGTTCAAATCATAGAAAGTGAGAGTCTCAGTACTCTTGTACTTAAGTCGCCATTGTGCCTTTTGTATTAAAATCGGAAGCAATTTCTGTGTTTCATCGTCAATAAGAAGGTCCAAGGGATACAGTAAACCTGAAGTGAAGTATCGGAATCTAAAACTGTACACACAGGAGAGGTTCAAATCATAGAAAGTGAGAGTGGCGGTCTGCTTGTACTGAAGTCGGCATTGTGCCATCTGTATTAAATTCGGATGCAATTTCTGTGATTCATCGTCAATAAGAAGTTCCAAGGGATACAGTAAACCTGAAGTGAAGCATCGGAATCTAATACTGGACTCACAGGAGAGATTCAAATCATAGAAATAGTGTCACTCCTCTTGTACTTAAGTCGGTATTCTGCCTTTTGTATTAAATTCGGATGCAATTACTGTATTTCTTCGTCGATAAGAAGGTCCAAGGGATACAGTAAACCTGAAGAGAAGCATCGGAATCTAAAACTGGACCCACAGGAGAGGTTCAAATCATAGAAAGATTGAGTGTCAGTCCTCTTGTACTTAAGTCGGCATTGTGCCTTTTGAATTTAATTCCGATGCAATTTCTGTGTATCTTCGTCAATAAGATGGTCCAAGGGATACAGTAAACCTTAAGCGAAGCATCGGAATCTACAGCTGGACTCACAGGAGAGGTTCAAATCATAGAGAGTAAGAGAGTCAGTCCTCTTTTACTTAAATCGCCATTGTGCCTTTTGTATCAAATTCGGATGCAATTTCTGTGTTTCATCGTCAATAAGAAGGTCCAAGGGATACAGTAAACCTGAAGTGAAGCTTCGGAATCTAAAACTGGACTCACAGGAGAGGTTCAAATCAAGAAAGTTAGAGTGTTAGTGCTCTTGCAAGTAAGTCGGCATTGTGCCCTTTGTATTAAATTCGGATGCAACTTCTGTGTTTCATCTTCAATAAGAAGGTCCAAGGGATACAGTAAACCTGAAGTGAAGCATCGGAATCTAAAACAGGACTCACAGGAGAGATTCCAATCATAGAAAGTGAAAGTGTCAGTCCTCTTGTACTTAAGTCGGCTTTGTGACTTTTGAATTAAATTCGGATGCAATTTCTGTGATTCTCCGTCAATAAGAAGGTCCAAGGGATACAGTTAACCTGAAGTAAAGCACTGGAATCTAAAACTGGACTCGCAGGAGATGTTGAAATCATAGAAAGTGAGAGTGTCGGTCCTCTTGTACTTAAGTCGGCATTGGGCCATTTGTATTAAATTCGGATGCAATTTCTGTGTTTCATCGTCAATAAGAAGGTCCAAGGGATACAGTAAACCAGAAGTGAAGCATCGGAATCTTAAACTGGACTTACAGGAGAGGTTCAAATCATAGAAAGTGAGAGTGTCAGTCCTCTTGTACTTAAGTCGGCATTGTGCCATTTGTATTAAATTCGGATGCAACTTCTGTGTTTCATCTTCAATAAGAAGGTCCAAGGTATACAGTAAACCTGAAGTGAAGCATCGGAATCTAAAACTAGACTCACAGGAGAGGTTCAAATCACAGAAAGTTAGAGTGTCAGTCCTCTTGCACGTAAGTCGGCATTGTGCCTTTTGTATTAAATTCGGATGCAAACTCTGTGTTTCATCGTCAATACGAAGGTCCAAGGGATACAGTAAACCTGAAGTGAAGCATCGGAATCTAAAACTGGACTCACAGGAGAGGTTCAAAACATAGAAAGTTAGAGTGTCAGTCCTGTTGTACTTAAGTCGGCGTGGTGCCTTTTCAATTTAATTCCGATGCATCTTCTGTGTTTCATCGTCAATAAGAAGGTGCAAGGTATACAGTAAACCTTAAGTGAAGCACCGGAATCTAAATCTGGGCTCACAGGAGAGTTTCAAATCATAGAAAGTGAGAGTGTCAGTCCTCTTGTACTTTAGTCGCCATTGTGCCGTTTGTATTGAAGTCGGATGCAATTTCTGTGTTTCATCGTCAATAAGAAGGTCCAAGCGATACAGTAAACCTGAAGTATAGCATCGGAATCTAAAACTGGACTCACAGGAGAGGTTCAAATCACAGAAAGTTAGAGTGTCAGTCCTCTTGTAGTTAAGTCGGCATTGTGCCTTTTGAATTTAATTCCGATGCAATTTCTGTGTATCATCGTCAATAAGATGGTCCAAGGGATACAGTAAACCTTAAGCGAAGCATCGGAATCTAACACTGGACTCACAGGAGAGGTTCAAATCATAGAAAGTGAGAGTGTCTGTCCTCTTTTACATAAGTCGGCATTGTGCCTTTTGAATTTAATTCCGAAGCAATTTCTGTGTTTCATCGTCAATAAGAAGGTCCAAGGGATACAGTAAACCTGAAGTGAAGGATCGGAATCTAAAACTGTACTCACAGGAGAGGTTCAAATCATAGAAAGTGAGAGTGTCAGTCCTCTTGTACTTATGTCGGCATTGTGATTTTTGAATTTAATTCCGATGCAATTTTTGTGTTTCATCGTCAATACGAAGGTCCAAGGGATACAGTAAACCTGAAGTGAAGCATCGGAATCTAAATCTGTACTCACAGGAGAGATTCAAATCATAGATATAGTGTCACTCCTCTTGTACTTAAGTCGCCATTGTGCCTTTTGGATTAAATTCGGATGCAATTTCTGTGTTTCATCGTCAATAAAAAGGTCCAAGGGATACAGTAAACCTGAAGTGAAGCATCGGAATCTGAAACTGGATTCACAGGAGAGGTTCAAATCATAGAAAGTTAGAGTGTCAGTCCTCTTGTACTTATGTCGGCGTGGTGCCTTTTGAATTTAATTCCGATGCATATTCTGTGTTTCATCGTCAATAAGAAGGTACAAGGTATACAGTAAACCTGAAGTGAAGCATCGGAATCTGAAACTGGACTCTCAGGAGAGGTTCAAATCATATAAAGTGAGAGTCTCATTCCTCTTGTACTTAAGTCGGCATTGTGCCTTTTGTATTAAATTCGGATGCAATTTCTGTGTTTCATCGTCAACAAGAAGGTCCAAGGTATACAGTAAACCTGAAGTGAAGCATCGGAATCTGAAACTGGACTCACAGGAGAGGTTCAAATCATAGAAAGTGAGAGTCTCATTCCTCTTGTACTTAAGTCGGCATTGTGCCTTTTGTATTAAATTCGGATGCAATTTCTGTGTTTCATCGTCAACAAGAAGGTCCAAGGGATAAAGTAAACCTGAAGTATAGGATCGGAATCTAAAACTGGACTGACAGGAGAGGTTCAAATCATAGAAAGTGAGAGTGTCAGACCTCTTGTACTTAAGTCGGCATTGTGCCTTTTGTATCAAATTCGGATGCAATTTCTGTGTTTCATCGTCAATAAGAAGGTCCAAGCGATACAGTAAACCTGAAGTAACGCATCGGAATCTAAAACTGGACTCACAGGAGAGGTTCAAATCATAGAAAGTTAGAGTGTCAGTCATCTTGTACTTAAGTCGGCATTGTGATTTTTGAATTTGATTCCGATGCAATTTCTGTGTTTCATCGTCAATAAGAAGGTCCAAGGGATACAGTAAACCTGAAGTGAAGCATCGGAATCTAAAACTGGACTGACAGGAGAGGTTCAAATCATAGAAAGTTAGAGTGTTAGTCCTCTTGCACTTAAGTCGGCATTGTGCCATTTGTATTAAATTCGGATGCAACTTCTGTGATTCTTCGTCAATAAGAAGGTCCAAGGGATACAGTTAACCTGAAGTAAAGCACCGGAATCTAAAACTGGAATCGCAGGAGATGTTCAAATCATAGAAAGTGAGAGTGTCGGTCCTCTTGTACTTAAGTCGGCATTGGGCCATTTGTATTAAATTCGGATGCAATTTCTGTGTTTCATCGTTAATAAGAAGGTCCAAGGGATTCAGTAAACCTGAAGTAAAGCATCGGAATCTAAAACTGGACTCACAGGAGAGGTTCAAATCATAGAAAGTGAGAGTGTCAGTCCTCTTGTACTTAAGTCGGCATTGTGCCATTTGTATTAAATTCGGATGCAACTTCTGTGTTTCATCTTCAATAAGAAGGTCCAAGGGATACAGTAAACCTGAAGTGAAGCATCGGAATCTAAAACTAGACTCACAGGAGAGGTTCAAATCATAGAAAGTTAGAGTGTTAGTCCTCTTGCACGTAAGTCGGCATTGTGCCTTTTGTATTAAATTCGGATGCAAACTCTGTGTTCCATCGTCAATACGAAGGTCCAAGGGATACAGTAAACCTGAAGTGTAGCATCGGAATCTAAAACTGGACTCACAGGAGAGGTTCAAAACATAGAAAGTTAGAGTGTCAGTCCTGTTGTACTTAAGTCGGCGTGGTGCCTTTTGAATTTAATTCCGATGCAACTTCTGTGTTTCATCGTCAATAAGAAGGTGCAAGGTATACAGTAAACCTGAAGTGAAGCACCGGAATCTATATCTGGGCTCACAGGAGGGTTTCAAATCATAGAAAGTGAGAGTGTCAGTCCTCTTATTTTTTAGTCGCCATTGTGCCGTTTGTATTAAATTCGGATGCAATTTCTGTGTTTCATCGTCAATAAGAAGGTCCAAGGGATAAAGTAAACCTGAAGTATAGCATCGGAATCCAAAACTGGACTCACAGGAGAGGTTAAAATCATAGAAAGTTAGAGTGTCACTCCTCTCGAACTTAAGTCGGTATTGTGCCTTTTGGATTAAATTCGGATGCAACTTCTGTGTTTCATCGTCAATAAAAATGTTCAAGGGATACAGTAAACCTGAAGTGAAGCATTGGAATCTAAAACTGGACTCACAGGAGAGGTTCAAATCATAGAAAGTTAGAGTGTCAGTCCTCTAGTACTTATGTCGGCGTGGTGCCTTTTGAATTTAATTCCGATGCATATTCTGTGTTTCATCGTCAATAAGAAGATACAAGGTATACAGTAAACCTGAAGTGAAGCATCGGAAACTGAAACTGGACTCACAGGAGAGGTTCAAATCATAGAAAGTGAGAGTCTCATTCCTCTTGTACTTAAGTCGGCATTGTGCCTTTTGTATTAAATTCGGATGCAATTTCAGTGTTTCATCGTGAACAAGAAGGTCCAAGGGATACAGTAAACCTGAAGTATAGCATCGGAATCTAAAACTGGACTCACAGGAGAGGTTCAAATCATAGAAAGTGACAGTGTCAGACCTCTTGTACTTAAGTCGGCATTGTGCCATTTGTATTAAATTCGGATGCAATTCCTGTGATTCATAGTCAATAAGAAGGTCCAAGGGATACAGTAAACCTGAAGTGAAACATCGGAATCTAAAACTGGACTCACAGGAGAGTTTCAAATCATAGAAAGTTAGATTGACACTCCTCTTGTACTTAAGTCGGTATTGTGCCTTTTGGATTAAATTCGGATGCAATTACTGTGTTTCATCGTCACTAAAAAGGTCCAAGGGATACAGTAAACCTGAAGTGAAGCATCGGAATCTAAAACTGACCTCCCAGGTGAGGTTCGAATCATGGAGAATAGGAGTGTCTGTACTCTTGTACTTAAGTAGGCATTGTGCCATTTGTATTAAATTCGGATGCAATTTCTGTGTTTAATCGTCGATAAGAAGGTCCAAGGGATACAGTAACCCTGAAGTGAAGCATGGGAATTTAAATCTGGACTCACAGGAGAGGTTCAAATCATAGAAAGTTAGAGTGTCAGTCCTCTTGTACTTAAGTCGGCATTGTGCCATTTGTATTAAATTCGGATGCAATTTCTGTGTTTCATCTTCAATAAGAAGGTCCAAGGGATACAGTAAACCTGAAGGGAAGCATCGGAAACTAAAACTAAACTCACAGGAGAGGTTCAAATCATAGAAAGTTAGAGTGTCAGTCCTCTTCCACGTAAGTCGGCATTGTGCCTTTTGTATTAAATTCGGATGCAAACTCTGTGTTTCATCGTCAATAAGAAGGTCCAAGGGATGCAGTAAACCTGAAGTGAAGCATCGGAATGTAAAACTGGAGTTACAGGAGAGGTTCAAAACATAGAAAGTTAGAGTGTCAGTCCTCTTGTACTTAGTCGGCGTGGTGCCTTTTGAATTTAATTCCGATGCAACTTCTGTGTTTCATCGTCAATAAGAAGGTGGAAGATATACAGTAAACCTGAAGTGAAGCAACGGATTCTATAACTGGACTCACAGAAGAGGTTCAAATCATAGAAAGTTAGAGTGTCAGTCCTCTTGTGCTTAAGTCGGAATTGTGCCTATTGTATTAAATTCAGATGCAAACTCTGTGATTCTTCGTCAATATGAAGGTCCAAGTGATACAGTAAACCTGAAGTGAAGCATCGGAATCTAAAACTGGAATCACAGGAGAGGTTCAAATCATAGAAAGTTTGAGTGTCAGTCCTCTTGTACTTAAGTCGGCATTGTGCCTTTTGAATTTAATTCCGATGCAATTTCTGTGTTTCATCGACAATAAGATGGTCCAAGGGATACAGTAAACCTTAAGCGAAGCATCGGAATCTAAACCTGGACTCACAGGAGAGGTTCAAATCAAAGAGAGTGAGAGTGTCAGTCCACTTTTACTTTAGTCGGAATTGTGCTTTTTGAATTTAATTCTGATGCAATTTCTGTGTTTCATCGTCAATAAGAAGGTCCAAGGGATACAGTAAACCTGAAGTGAGGTATCGGAATCTAAAACGGTACTCACAGGAAAGGTTCAAATCATACAAAGTGAGAGTGTCGGTCCTCTTGTACTTAAGTCGGCATTGTGCCATCTGTATTAAATTCGGATGCAATTTCTGTGTTTCATCGTCAATAAGAGGGTCCAAGGGATACAGTAAACCTGAAGTGAAGCATCGGAATCTAAAACTGGACTCACAGGAGAGATTCAAATCATAGATATAGTGTCACTCCTCTTATACTTAAGTCGGTAATGTGCCTTTTGTATTAAATTCGGATGCAATTTCTGTGTTTCATCGTCAATAAGAAGGTCCAAGGGATACAGTAAACCTGAAGTGAAGCATCTGAGTCTAAAACTGGACTCACAGGAGAGGTTCAAATCATAGAAAGTGAGAGTGTCAGTCCTCTTGTACTTAAATCGGCATTGTGCCATTTGTATTAAATTCGGATGCCCTTTCTGTGTTTCATCTTCAATATCCAAGGGATACAGTAAACCTGAAGTGAAGCATCGGAATCTAAAACTGGACTCACAGGAGAGGTTCCAATCATGGAAAGTGAGAGTGTCAGTCCTCTTGTATTTACGTCGGCATTGTGACTTTTGTATTAAAATCGGATGCAATTTCTGTGATTCTTCGTCAATAAGAAGGTCCAAGGGATACAGTAAACCTGAAGTGAAGCATCGGAATCTAAAACTGGACTATCAGGAGAGGTTCAAATCAACAAATGTGAGAGTGTCAGTCCTCTTGAACTTAAGTCGGCATTGTGCCATTTGTATTAAATTCGTGTGCAATTTCTGTGTTTCATCGTCAATAAGAAGGTCCAAGGGATACAGTAAACCTGAAGTGAAGCATCGGAATCTAAAACTGGACTCACAGGAAAGGTTCAAATCATTGAAAGTGAAAGTGTAGGTCCTCTTGTACTTATGCCGCCATTGTGCCTTTTGAATTTAATTCGGATGCAATTTCTGTGTTTCATCGTCAATAAGAAGGTCCAAGGGATACAGTAAACCTGAAGTGAAGCATCGGAATCTAAAACTGGACTCACACGAGAGGTTTCTATCATAGAAAGTTAGAGTGTCAGTCCTCTTGTACTTAAGTCGGCATTGTGCCCTTTGTATTAAATTCGAATGCAACTTCTGCGTTTCATCGTCAATAAGAAGGTCCAAGGGATACAGCAAAACCTGAAGTGAAGCATCGGAATCTAAAACTGGACTCACAGGAGAGATTTAAATCATAGAAAGTGAGAGTGTCAGTCCTCTTGTAGTTAAGTCGGCATTGTGCCATTTGTATTAAATTCGGATGCAATTCCTGTGAATCAAAGTCAATAAGAAGGTCCCAGGGATACAGTAAACCTGAATCGAAACATCCGAATCTAAAACTGGACTCACAGGAGCGGTTCAAATCATAGAAAGTTAGAGTGTCACTGCTCTTGTACTTAAGTCGGTATTGTGCCTTTTTTATTAAATTCTGATGCAATTTCTGTGTTTCATCGTCAATACGAAGGTCCAAGGGATTCAGTAAACCTGAAGTGAAACATCGGAATCTAAAACTGGACTCACAGGAGAGGTTCAAATCATAGAAATTTAGAGTGTCAGTCCTCTTTTACTTATGTCGTCATTGTGCCATTTGTATTAAATTCGGATGCAATTTCTATGTTTCTTCGTCAATAAGAAGGTCCAAGGGATATAGTAAACATGAAGTGAAGCATCGGAATCTAAAACTGTACTCACAGGAGAGGTTCAAATCATAGAAAGTTAGAGTGTCAGTCCTCTTGTACTTAAGTCGGCATTGTGCATTTTGAACTTAATTCCGATGCAATCTCTGTGTTTCATCGTCAATAAGAAGGTGCAAGGTATACAGTAAACCTGAAGTGAAGCATCGGAATCTGAAAGTGGACTCACAGGAGAGGTTCAAATCATAGAAAGTGAGAGTGTCATTCCCCTTTTACTTAAGCAGCATTGTGCGTTTTGAATTTAATTCCGATGCAATTTCTGTGTTTCATCGTCAATATGAAGGTCCCAGGGATACAGTTCACTTGAAGTGAGACATCGGAATCTAAAACTAGACTGACAGGAGAGGTTCAAATCATAGAAAGTGAGAGTGTCAGTCCTCTTGTACTTAAGTCGGCATTGTGCCATTTGTATTAAATTCGGGTGCAATTTCTGTGTTTCATCGTCAATAAGAAGGTCCAAGGGATACGGTAAACCTGAAGTGAAGCATCGGAATCTAAAACTGGACTAACAGGAAAGGTTTAAATCATAGAAAGTGAGAGTGTCAGTCCTCTTGTACTTAAGTCTGCATTGTGGCATTTGTATTACATTCGGATGCAATTTCTGTGATTCATCGTCAATAAGAAGGTCCAAGGGATACAGTAAACCTGAAGTGAAGCATCGGAATCTAAAACTGGACTCACAGGAGAGATTTAAATCATAGAAAGTGAGAGTGTCAGTCCTCTTTTACTTAAGTCGGCATTGTGCATTTTGAATTTAATTCCGATGCAATTTCTGTGTTTCATCGTCAATAAGAAGGTCCAAGGGATACAGCAAACCTGAAGTGAAGCATCGGAATCTAAAAGTGGACTCGCAGGAGAGGTTCAAATCAGAGAAAGTGAGAGTGTCAGTCCTCTTTTACTTAAGTCGGCATCGTGCCATTTGTATTAAATTCGGATGCAATTTCTGTGTTTCATCGTCAATAAGAAGGTCCAAGGGATACAGTAAACCTGAAGTGAAGCAACGTAATCTAAAACTGGGCTCACAGGAGATATCTAAATCATAGAAAGTGAGAGTGTCAGTCCTATTTTACTTAAGTCGGCATTGTGCCTTTTGAATTTAATTCCGATGCAATTTCTGTGTTTCATCGTCAATAAGAAGGTCCAAGGGATACAGCAAACCTGAAGTGAAGCATCTGAATCTAAAACTGGACTCGCAGGAGAGGTTCAAATCAGAGAAAGTGAGAGTGTCGGTCCTCTTGTACTTAAGTCGGCATTGTGCCATTTGTATTAAGTTCGGATGCAATTTCTGTGTTTCATCGTCAATAAGAAGGTCCAAGGGATACAGTGAACCTGATGTGAAGCATCGGAATCTAAAACTGGACTCACAGGAGAGGTTCAAATCACAGAAAGTTAGAGTGTCAGTCCTCTTGTACTTACGTCGGCATTGTGCCTTTTTATTAATTTCTGATGCAAACTCTGTGTTTCATCGTCCAAAAGAAGGTCGAAGGGATACAGTAAACCTGAAGTGAAGCATCGGAATCTAAAACTGGACTCACAGGAGAGGTTCAAAAATTAGAAAATTATAGTGTCAGTCCTCTTGTACTTAAGTTTGCATTGTGCCATTTGTATTAAATTCGGATGCAAACTCTGTGTTTCATCTTAAATAAGAAGGTCCAAGGGATACAGTAAACTTGAAGTGAAGCATGGGAATCTAAAACTGGACTCACAGGAGAGGTTCAAATCATAGAATGTTAGAGTGTCAGTCATCTTGTACTTAAGTCCTCATTGTGATTTTTGAATTTAATTCAGATGCAATTTCTGTGTTTCATCGTCAATAAGAAGGTCCAAGGGATACAGTAAACCTGAAGTTAAGCATCGGAATCTAAAACTGGACTCACAGGAGAGTTTCAAATCATAGAAAGTTAGAGTATCAGTCCTCTTTTCTTAAGTCGGCATTGTGCGTTTTGAATTTAATTCCGATGCAATTTCTGTGTTTCATCGTCAATAAGAAGGTCCAAGGGATACAGTAAACCTGAAGTGAAGCATCGGAATCTAAAACTGGACTCACAGGAGAGGTTCAAATCATAGAAAGTGAGAGTGTCAGTCCTCTTGTACTTAAGTCGGCATTGTGCCATTTGTATTAAATTCGGGTGCAATTTCTGTGTTTCATCATCAATAAGAAGGTCCAAGGGATACAGTAAACCTGAAGTGAAGCATCGGAATCAAAAACTGGACTCACAGGAGAGATTCAAATCAAAGAAAGTTAGAGTGTCACTCCTCTTGTACTTGAGTCGGTATTGTGCCTTTTGTATTAATTTCGGGTGCAATTTCTATGTTTCATCGTCAATAAGGAGGTCCAAGGGATACAGTGAACCTAAAGTGAAGCATCGGAATCTAAAACTGGACTCACAGGAGAGTTCAAATCATAGAAAGTTAGAATGTCAGTCCTCTTGTACTTAAGTCGGCATTGTGGCTTTTGTATTAAATTCGGATTCAATTTATGTGTTTCATCGTCAATAAGAAGGTGCAAAGTATACAGTAAACCTGAAGTGAAGCATCGGAAACTAAAACTGGACTCACAGGAGAGGTTCAAATCATAGAAAGTGAGAGTGTCAGTACTCTTGTACTTGAGTCGGCATTGTAGCATTTGTATTAAATTCGGATGCAATTTCTATGTTTCATTGTCAATAAGAGGGTCCAAGCGATACAGTAAACCTGAAGTAAAGCATCGGAATCTAAAACTGGACTCACAGGAGAGGTTCAAATAATAGGAAGTGAGACTGTCAGTCCTCTTGTACTTAAGTCGGCATTGTGCCATTTGTATTAAATTCTGATGCAACTTCTGTGTTTCATCTTCAATAAGAATGTCCAAGGGATACAGTAAACCTGAAGTGAAGCATCGGAATCGAAAACTGGACTCACAGGAGAGGTTCCAATCATAGAAAGTGAGAGTGTCAGTCCTATTGTACTTAAGTCGGCTTTGTGCCATTTGTATTAAATTCGGATTCAATTTCTGTGATTCTTCGTTAATAAGAGGGTTTAAGGGATACAGTAAACCTGAAGTGAAGCATCAGAATCTAAAACTGGACTCACAGGAGAGGTTCAAATCATAGAGAGTTAGAGAGTCACTCCTCTTGTACCAAGTTGGTATTGTGTCATTTGTATTAAATTCGGATGCAATTTCTGTGTTTCATCGTCAATAAGAAGTTCCAAGAGATACAGTAAACCTGAAGTGAAGCATCGGAATCTAAAACTGGACTCACAGCAGAGGTTCAAATCATAGAAAGTTAGAGTGTCAGTCCTCTTGGACTTAAGTCGGCATTGTGCCTTTTGAAATTAATTCCGATGCAATTTCTGTGTTTCATCGTCAATAAGAAGGTACAAGGTATACAGTTAACCTGAAGTGAAGCATCGGAATCTGAAACTGGACTCACTGGAAAGGTTCAAATCATAGAAAGTGAGAGTGTCAGTCCTCTTGTACTTAAGTCGCCATTGTGCCTTTTGTATTAAATTCGGATGCAGTATCTGTGTTTCATCGTCAATAAGAAGGTCCAAGGGATACAGTAAACCTGAAGTGAAGCATCGGAATCTAAAACTGGACTCACAGGTGAGGTTCAAATCATAGAAAGTTGGAGTGTCAGTCCACTTGTACTTAAGTCGGCATTGTGCCTTTTGTATTAAATTCGGATGAATACTCTGTGTTTCATCTTCAATAAGAAGCTCCAAGGGATACAGTAAACCTGAAGTGAAGCATGGGAATCTAAAACTGGACTCACTGGAGAGGATCAAATCATAGAATGTTAGAGTGTCAGTCCTCTTGTACTTAAGTCGGCATAGTGATTTCTGAATTTCATTCAGATGCTATTTCTGTGTTTCATCGTCAATAAGAAGGTCCAAGGAATACAGTAAACCTGAAGTTAAGCATCGGAATCTAAAACTGGACTCACAGGAGAGGTTCAAATCATTGAAAGTTAGAGTGTCAGTCCTCTTTTACTTAAGTCGGCATTGTGCGTTATGAATTTAATTCCGATGCAATTTCTGTATTCCATCGTCAATAAGAAGGTCCAAGGGATACAGTAAACCTGAAGTGAAGCATCGGAATCTAAAACTGGACTCACAGGAGACGTTCAAATCATAGAAAGTGAGAGTGTCAGTCCTCTTGTAATTAAGTCAGCTTTGTGCCATTTGTATTAAATTCGGGTGCAATTTCTGTGTTTCATCATCAATAAGAAGGCCCAAGGGATACAGTAAACCTGAAGTGAAGCATCGCAATCTAAAACTTGACTCACAGGAGTGGTTCAAATCATAGAAAGTGAGAGTGTCAGTCCTCTTGTACTTAAGTCGCCATTGTGCCTTTTGTATTAAATTCGGATGCAATTTCTGTGTTTCATCGTCAATAAGAAGGTCCAAGAGATACAGTAAACCTGAAGTGAAGCATCGGAATCTAAAACTGGACTCACAGCAGAGGTTCAAATCATAGAAAGTTAGAGTGTCAGTCCTCTTGTACTTAGGTCGGCATTGTGCCTTTTGAAATTAATTCCGATGCAATTTCTGTGTTTCCACGTCAATAAGAAGGTACAAGGTATACAGTTAACCTGAAGTGAAGCTTCGGAATCTGAAACTGGACTCACAGGAAAGGTTCAAATCATAGAAAGTGAGAGTGTCAGTCCTCTTGTACTTAAGTCAGCTTTGTGCCATTTGTATTAAATTCGGGTGCAATTTCTGTGTTTCATCATCAATAAGAAGGTCCAAGGGAAACAGTAAACCTGAAGTGAAGCATCGGAATCTAAAACTTGACTCACAGGAGTGGTTCAAATCATAGAAAGTGAGAGTGTCAGTCCTCTTGTACTTAAGTCGCCATTGTGCCTTTTGTATTAAATTCGGATGCAATTTCTGTGTTTCATCGTCAATAAGAAGGTCCAAGGGATACAGTGAACATGATGTGAAGCATCGGAATCTAAAACTGGACTCACAGGAGAGGTTCAAATCATAGAAAGTTAGAGTGTCAGTCATCTTGTACTTACGTCGGCATTGTGCCTTTTTATTAATTTCTGATGCAAACTCTGTGTTTCATCGTCAATAAGAAGGTCGAAGGGATACAGTAAACCTGGAGTGAAGCATCGGAATATAAAACTGGACTCACAGGAGAGGTTCAAAAATTAGAAAATTATAGTGTCAGTCCTCTTTTACTTAAGTTGGCATTGTGCCATTTGTATTAAATTCGGATGCAAACTCTGTGTTTCATCCTAAATAAGAAGGTCCAAGGGATACAGTAAACTTGAAGTGAAGCATCGGAATCTAAAACTGGACTCACAGGAGAGGTTCAAATCATAGAATGTTAGAGTGTCAGTCATCTTGTACTTAAGTCGGCATTGTGATTTTTGAATTTAATTCAGATGCAATTTCTGTGTTTCATCGTCAATAAGAAGGTCCAAGGGATACAGTAAACCTGAAGTTAAGCATCGGAATCTAAAACTGGACTCACAGGAGAGTTTCAAATCATAGAAAGTTAGAGTATCAGTCCTCTTTTACTTAAGTCGGCATTGTGCGTTTTGAAATTAATTTCGATGCAATTTCTGTGTTTCATCGTCAATAAGAAGGTCCAAGGGATACAGTAAACCTGAAGTGAAGCATCGGAATCTAAAACTGGACTCACAGGAGAGGTTCAAATCATAGAATGTGAGAGTGTCAGTCCTCTTGTACTTAAGTCGGCATTGTGCCATTTGTATTAAATTCGGGTGCAATTTCTGTGTTTCATCATCAATAAGAAGGTCCAAGGGATACAGTAAACCTGAAGTGAAGCATCGGAATCAAAAACTGGACTCACAGGAGAGACTCAAATCATAGAAAGTTAGAGTGTCACTCCTCTTGTACTAGAGTCGGTATTGTGCCTTTTGTATTAATTTCGGGTGCAATTTCTATGTTTCATCGTCAATAAGAAGGTCCAAGGGATACAGTGAACCTAAAGTGAAGCATCGGAATCTAAAACTGGACTCACAGGAGACTTCAAATCATAGAAAGTTAGAATGTCAGTCCTCTTGTACTTAAGTCGGCATTGTGGCTTTTGTATTAAATTCGGATTCAATTTCTGTGTTTCATCGTCAATAAGAAGGTGCAAGGTATACAGTAAACCTGAAGTGAAGCATCGGAAACTAAAACTGGACTCACAGGAGAGGTTCAAATCATAGAAAGTGAGAGTGTCAGTACTCTTGTACTTGAGTCGGCATTGTAGCATTTGTATTAAATTCGGATGCAATTTCTATGTTTCATCGTCAATAAGAAGGTCCAAGCGATACAGTAAACCTGAAGTAAAGCATCGGAATCTAAAACTGGACTCACAGGAGAGGTTCAAATCATAGGAAGTGAGACTGTCAGTCCTCTTGTACTTAAATCGGCATTGTGCCATTTGTATTAAATTCTGGTGCAACTTCTGTGTTTCATCTTCAATAAGAATATCCAAGGGATACAGTAAACCTGAAGTGAAGCATCGGAATCTAAAACTGGACTCACAGGAGAGGTTCCAATCATAGAAAGTGAGAGTGTCAGTCCTCTTGTACTTAAGTCGGCTTTGTGCCATTTGTATTAAATTCGGATTCAATTTCTGTGATTCTTCGTTAATAAGAGGGTTTAAGGGATACAGTAAACCTGAAGTGAAGCATCAGAATCTAAAACTGGACTCACAGGAGAGGTTCAAATCATAGAGAGTTAGAGTGTCACTCCTCTTGTACCAAGTTGGTAATGTGTCATTTGTATTAAATTCGGATGCAATTTCTGTGTTTCATCGTCAATAAGAAGGTCCAAGAGATACAGTAAACCTGAAGTGAAGCATCGGAATCTAAAACTGGACTCACAGCAGAGGTTCAAATCATAGAAAGTTAGAGTGTCAGTCCTCTTGTACTTAAGTCGGCATTGTGCCTTTTGAAATTAATTCCGATGCAATTTCTGTGTTTCATCGTCAATAAGAAGGTACAAGGTATACAGCTAACCTGATGTGAAGCATCGGAATCTGAAACTGGACTCACAGGAAAGGTTCAAATCATAGAAAGTGAGAGTGTCAGTCCTCTTGTACTTAAGTCGCCATTGTGCCTTTTGTATTAAATTCGGATGCAGTATCTGTGTTTCATCGTCAATAAGAAGGTCCAAGGGATACAGTAAACCTGAAGTGAAGCATCGGAATCTAAAACTGGACTCACAGGAGAGGTTCAAATCATAGTAAGTTAGAGTGTCCGTCCTCTTGTACTTAAGTCGGCATTGTGCCTTTTGTATTAAATTCGGATGAATACTCTGTGTTTCATCTTCAATAAGAAGGTCCAAGGGATACAGTAAACCTGAAGTGAAGCATGGGAATCTAAAACTGGACTCACTGGAGAGGATCAAATCATAGAATGTTAGAGTGTCAGTCCTCTTGTACTTAAGTCGGCATAGTGATTTTTGAATTTAATTCAGATGTTATTTCTGTGTTTCATCGTCAATAAGAGGGTCCAAGGAATACAGTAAACCTGAAGTTAAGCATCGGAATCTAAAACTGGACTCACTGGAGAGGTTCAAATCATAGAAAGTTAGAGTGTCAGTCCTCTTTTACTTAAGTCGGCATTGTGCGTTTTGAATTTAATTCCGATGCAATTTCTGTATTCCATCGTCAATAAGAAGGTCCAAGGGATACAGTAAACCTGAAGTGAAGCATCGGAATCTAAAACTGGACTCACAGGAGACGTTCAAATCATAGAAAGTGAGAGTGTCAGTCCTCTTGTACTTAAGTCAGCTTTGTGCCATTTGTATTAAATTCGGGTGCAATTTCTGTGTTTCATAATCAATAAGAAGGTCCAAGGGATACAGTAAACCTAAAGTGAAGCATCGGAATCTAAAACTGGACTCACAGGAGAGGTTCAAATCATAGAATGTTAGAGTGTCAGTCATCTTGTACTTAAGTCGGCATTGTGATTTTTGAATTTAATTCAGATGCAATTTCTGTGTTTCATCGTCAATAAGAAGGTCCTAGGGATACAGTAAACCTGAAGTTAAGCATCGGAATCTAAAACTGGACTCACAGAAGAGTTTCAAATCATAGAAAGTTAGAGTATCAGTCCTCTTTTACTTAAGTCGGCATTGTGCGTTTTGAATTTAATTCCGATGCAATTTCTGTGTTTCATCGTCAATAAGAAGGTCAAAGGGATACAGTAAACCTGAAGTGAAGCATCGGAATCTAAAACTGGACTCACAGGAGAGGTTCAAATCATAGACAGTGAGAGTGTCAGTCCTCTTGTAATTAAGTCGGCATTGTGCCATTTGTATTAAATTCGGGTGCAATTTCTGTGTTACATCATCAATAAGAAGGTCCAAGGGATACAGTAAACCTGAAGTGAAGCATCGGAATCAAAAACTGGACTCACAGGAGAGATTCAAATCATAGAAAGTTAGAGTGTCACTCCTCTTGTACTTGAGTCGGTATTGTGCCTTTTGTATTAATTTCGGGTGCAATTTCTATGTTTCATCGTCAATAAGAAGGTCCAAGGGATACAGTGAACCTAAAGTGAAGCATCGGAATCTAAAACTGGACTCACAGGAGAGTTCAAATCATAGAAAGTTAGAATGTCAGTCCTCTTGTACTTAAGTCGGCATTGTGGCTTTTGTATTAAATTCGGATGCAGTATCTGTGTTTCATCGTCAATAAGAAGGTCCAAGGGATACAGTAAACCTGAAGTGAAGCATCGGAATCTAAAACTGGACTCACAGGAGAGGTTCCAATCATAGAAAGTGAGAGTGTCAGTCCTCTTGTACTTAAGTCGGCTTTGTGCCTTTTGTATTAAATTCGGATTCAATTTCTGTGATTCTTCGTTAATAAGAGGGTTTAAGGGATACAGTAAACCTGAAGTGAAGCATCAGAATCTAAAACTGGACTCACAGGAGAGGTTCAAATCATAGAGAGTTAGAGTGTCACTCCTCTTGTACCAAGTTGGTATTATGTCATTTGTATTAAATTCGGATGCAATTTCTGTGTTTCATCGTCAATAAGAAGGTCCAAGAGATACAGTAAACCTGAAGTGAAGCATCGGAATCTAAAACTGGACTCACAGCAGAGGTTCAAATAATAGAAAGTTAGAGTGTCAGTCCTCTTGTACTTAAGTCGGCATTGTGCCTTTTGAAATTAATTCCGATGCAATTTCTGTGTTTCATCGTCAATAAGAAGGTACAAGGTATACAGTTAACCTGAAGTGAAGCATCGGAATCTGAAACTGGACTCACAGGAAAGGTTCAAATCATAGAAAGTGAGAGTGTCAGTCCTCTTGTACTTAAGTCGCCATTGTGCCTTTTGTATTAAATTCGGATGCAATTTCTGTGTTTCATCGTCAATAAGAAGGTCCAAGAGATACAGTAAACCTGAAGTGAAGCATCGGAATCTAAAACTGGACTCACAGCAGAGGTTCAAATCATAGAAATTTAGAGTGTCAGTCCTCTTGTACTTAAGTCGGCATTGTGCCTTTTGAAATTAATTCCGATGCAATTTCTGTGTTTCATCGTCAATAAGAAGGTACAAGGTATACAGTTAACCTGATGTGAAGCATCGGAATCTGAAACTGGACTCACAGGAAAGGTTCAAATCATAGAAAGTGAGAGTGTCAGTCCTCTTGTACTTAACTCGCCATTGTGCCTTTTGTATCAAATTCGGATGCAGTATCTGTGTTTCATCGTCAATAAGAAGGTCCAAGGGATACAGTAAACCTGAAGTGAAGCATCGGAATCTACAACTGGACTCACAGGAGAGGTTCAAATCATAGAAAGTTAGAGTGTCAGTCCTCTTGTACTTAAGTCGGCATTGTGCCTTTCGTATTAAATTCGGATGAATACTCTGTGTTTCATCTTCAATAAGAAGGTCCAAGGGATACAGTAAACCTGAAGTGAAGCATCCGAATCTAAAACTGGACTCACTGGAGAGGATCAAATCATAGAATGTTAGAGTGTCAGTCCTCTTGTACTTAAGTCGGCGTAGTGATTTTTGAATTTAATTCAGATGTTATTTCTGTGTTTCATCGTCAATAAGAAGGTCCAAGGAATACAGTAAACCTGAAGTTAAGCATCGGAATCTAAAACTGGACTCACAGGAGAGGTTCAAATCATAGAAAGTTAGAGTGTCAGTCCTTTTTTACTTAAGTCGGCATTGTGCGTTTTGAATTTAATTCCGATGCAATTTCTGTATTCCATCGTCAATAAGAAGGTCAAAGGGATACAGTAAACCTGAAGTGAAACATCGGAATCTAAAACTGGACTCACAGGAGACGTTCAAATCATAGAAAGTGAGAGTGTCAGTCCTCTTGTACTTAAGTCAGCTTTGTGCCATTTGTATTAAATTCGGAATCTAAAACTGGACTCGCAGGAGAGGTTCAAATCAGAGAAAGTGAGAGTGTCGGTCCTCTTGTACTTAAGTCGGCATTGTGCCATTTGTATTAAGTTCGGATGCAATTTCTGTGTTTCATCGTCAATAAGAAGGTCCAAGGGATACAGTGAACCTGATGTGAAGCATCGGAATCTAAAACTGGACTCACAGGGGAGGTTCAAATCATAGAAAGTTAGAGTGTCAGTCCTCTTGTACTTACGTCGGCATTGTGCCTTTTTATTAATTTCTGATGCAAACTCTATGTTTCATCGTCAATAAGAAGGTCGAAGGGATACAGTAAACCTGAAGTGAAGCATCCGAATCTAAAACTGGACTCACAGGAGAGGTTCAAAAATTAGAAAATTATAGTGTCAGTCCTCTTGTACTTAAGTTTGCATTGTGCCATTTGTATTAAATTCGGCTGCAATTTCTGTGTTTCATCATCAATAAGAAGGTCCAAGGGATACAGTAAACCTGAAGTGAAGCATCGGAATCAAAAACAGTACTCACAGGAGAAATTCAAATCATAGAAAGTTAGAGTGTCACTCCTCTTGTACTTGAGTCGGTATTGTGCCTTTTGTATTAAATTCGGGTGCAATTTCTGTGTTTCATCGTCAATAAGAAGGTCCAAGGGATACAGTGAACCTAAAGTGAAGCATCGGAATCTAAAACTGGACTCACAGGAGAGTTCAAATCATAGAAAGTTAGAATGTCAGCCCTCTTGTACTTAAGTCGGCATTGTGGCTTTTGTATTAAATTCGGATTCAATTTCTGTGTTTCATCGTCAATAAGAAGGTGCAAGGTATACAGTAAACCTGAAGTGAAGCATCGGAAACCAAAACTGGACTCACAGGAGAGGTTCAAATCATAGAAAGTGAGAGTGTCAGTACTCTTGTACTTGAGTCGGCATTGTAGCATTTGTATTAAATTCGGATGCAATTTCTATGTTTCATCGTCAATAAGAAGGTCCAAGCGATACAGTAAACCTGAAGTAAAGCATCGGAATCTAAAACTGGACTCACAGGAGAGGTTCAAATCGTAGGAAGTGAGACTGTCAGTACTCTTGTACTTAAGTCGGCATTGTGCCATTTGTATTAAATTCTGATGCAATTTCTGTGTTTCATCGTCACTAAGAAGGTCCAAGAGATACAGTAAACCTGAAGTGAAGCATCGGTATCTAAAACTGGACTCACAGCAGAGGTTCAAATCATAGAAAGTTAGAGTGTCAGTCCTCTTGTACTTAAGTCAGCATTGTGCCTTTTGAAATTAATTCCGATGCAATTTCTGTGTTTCATCGTCAATAAGAAGGTACAAGGTATACAGTTAACCTGAAGTGAAGCATCGGAATCTGAAACTGGACTCACAGGAAAGGTTCAAATCATAGAAAGTGAGAGTGTCAGTCCTCTTGTACTTATGTCGCCATTGTGCCTTTTGTAATAAATTCGGATGCAGTATGTGTGTTTCATCGTCAATAAGAAGGTCTAAGGGATACAGTAAACCTGAAGTGAAGCATGGGAATCTAAAACTGGACTCACTGGAGAGGATCAAATCATAGAATGTTAGAGTGTCAGTCCTCTTGTACTTAAGTCGGCATAGTGATTTTTGAATTTAATTCAGATGCAATTTCTGTGTTTCATCGTCAATAAGAAGGTCCAAGGAATACAGTAAACCTGAATCGAAACATCCGAATCTAAAACTGGACTCACACGAGCGGTTCAAATCATAGAAAGTTAGAGTGTCAGTCCTCTTTTACTTAAGTCGGCATTGTGCGTCTTGAATTTAATTCCGATGCAATTTCTGTATTCCATCGTCAATAAGAAGGTCCAAGGGATACAGTAAACCTGAAGTGAAGCATCGGAATCTAAAACTGGACTCACAGGAGAGGATCAAATCATAGAAAGTGAGAGTGTCAGTCCTCTTGTACTTAAGTCAGCTTTGTGCTATTTGTATTAAATTCGGGTGCAATTTCTGTGTTTCATCATCAATAAGAAGGTCCAAGGGATACAGTAAACTTGAAGTGAAGCATGGGAATCTAAAACTGGACTCACAGGAGAGGTTCAAATCATAGAAAGTGAGAGTGTCAGTCCTCATGTACTTAAGTCGCCATTGTGCCTTTTGTATTAAATTCGGATGCAATTTCTGTGTTTCATTGTCAATAAGAAGGTCCAAGGGATACAGTAAACTTGAAGTTAAGCGTCGGAATCTAAAACTGGACTCACAGGAGAGGTTCAAATCATAGAAAGTTAGAGTGTCAGTCCTCTTGTACTTAAGTCGGCATTGTGCCTTTTGTATTAAATTCGGATGCAAACTCTGTGTTTCATCGTCAGTAAGAAGGTCCAAGGGATACAGTAAACCTGAAGTGAGGCATCGGAATCTTAAACTGGACTCACAGGAGAGGTTCAAATCATAGAAAGTTTGAATGTCAGTCCTCTTGTACTTTTGCCGGCATTGTGCTTTTTGTATTAAATTCGGATGGAATTTCTGTGTTTCATCGTCAATAAGAAGGTGCAAGGTATACTGTAAACCTGAAGTGAAGCATCGGAATCTAATACTGGACTCACAGGAGAGGTTCAAATCATAGAAAATGAGAGTGTCAGTCCTCTTGTACATAAGTCGGCATTGTCGCATTTGTATTAAATTCGGATGCAATTTCTGTGTTTCATCGTTAATAAGAAGGTCCTAAGGATACAGTAAACCTGAAGTGAAGCATCGGAATCTAAAACTGGACTCACAGGAGATGATCAAATCACAGAAAGTGAGAGTGTCAGTCCTCTTGTACTTAAGCCGCCATTGTGATTTTTGTATTAAATTCGGATGCAATTTCTGTGTTTCATCGTCAACAAGAAGGTCCAAGGGATACAGTAAACCTGAAGTGAAGCATCGAAATCTTAAACTGGACTCACAGGAGAGGTTTAATTCATAGAAAGTTAGAGTGTCTGTCCTCTTGTACTTAAGTCGGCATTGTACCTTTTGTATTAAATTCGGTTGCAAACTCTGTGTTTCATTGTCAATAAGAAGATCCAAGGGATACAGCAAACCTGAAGTGAAACATCGGAATCTAAAACTGGACTCACTGGAGAGGTTCAAATCATAGAAAGTGAGAGTGTCAGTCCTCTTTACTTAGTCGGCATTGTGCCTTTTGAATTTAATTCCGATGCAATTTCTGTGTTTCATCGTCAATAAGAAGGTCCAAGGGATACAGTAAACCTGAAGTGAAGCATCGGAGTCTAAAACTGGACTCACATCAGAGGTTCAAATCATAGAAAGTGACAGTGTCAGTCCTCTTGTACTTAAGTCGGCATTGTGGCATTTGTATTAAATTCGGATGAAATTTCTGTGTTTCATCGTCAATAAGAAGGTCCAAGGGATATAGTAAACCTGAAGTGAAGCATCGGAATCTAAAACTGGACTTACGGGAGAGGTTCAAATCATAGAAAGTTAGAGTGTCCGTCCTCTTGTACTTAAGTCGGCATTGTGCCTTTTGTATTAAATTCGGATGCAATTTCTGTGTTTCATCGTCAATAAGAAGGTCCAAGGGATACAGTAAACCTGAAGTGAAGCTTCGGAATCTAAAACTGGACTCACAGGAGAGGTTCAAATCATAGAAAGTGAGAGTGTCATCCTCTTTTACTTAAGTCGGCATTGTGTCTTTTGAATTTATTTCCGATGCAATTTCTGTGTTTCATCGTCAATACGAAAGTGCAAGGTATACAGTAAACCTGAATTGAAGCATCGGAATCTGAAACTAATCTCATAGGAGAGGTTCAAATCATTGAAAGTGAGAGTGTCAGTCCTCTTGTACTTAAGTCACCATTGTGCCTTTTGTATTAAATTCGGATCCAATTTCTGTGTTTCATCGTCAATAAGAAGGTCCAAGGGATACGGTAAACCTGAAGTGAAGCATCGGAATCTAAAACTGGACTCACAGGAGAGGTTCAAATCATAGTAAGTTAGAGTGTCCGTCCTCTTGTACTTAAGTCGGCATTGTGCCTTTTGTATTAAATTCGGATGCAAAATCTGTGTTTCATCGTCAATAAGAAGGTCCAAGTGATACAGTAAACCTGAAGTGAAGCATCGGAATCTAAAACTGGTCTCACAGGAGAGGTTAAAATCATAGATACTGAGAGTGTCAGATCTCTTGTACTTAAGTCGGTATTGTGCCATTTGTATTAAATTCGGGTGCAATTTCTGTGTTTCATCGTCAATAAGAAGGTCCAAGGGATACAATAAATCTGAAGTGAAGCATCGGAATCTAAAACTGCACTCACAGGAAAGGTTCAAATCATAGAAAGTGACAGTGTCAGTCCTCTTGTACTTAAGTCGGCATTGTGGCATTTGTATTAAATTCGGATGAAATTTCTGTGTTTCATCGTCAATAAGAAGGTCCAAGGGATATAGTAAACCTGAAGTGAAGCATCGGAATCTAAAACTGGACTAACAGGAGAGGTTCAAATCATAGAAAGTGAGAGTGTCAGTCCTCTTGTACTTAAGTCGGCTTTGTGCCTTTTGTATTAAATTCGGATTCAATTCCTGTGATTCAAAGTCAAAAAGAAGGTCCAAGGGATACAGTAAACCTGAAGTGAAGCTTCGGAATCTAAAACTGGACTCACAGGAGAGGTTCAAATCATAGAAAGTGAGAGTGTCATCCTCTTTTACTTAAGTCGGCATTGTGCATTTTGAATTTATTTCCGATGCAATTTCTGTGTTTCATCGTCAATACGAAAGTGCAAGGTATACAGTAAACCTGAATTGAAGCATCGGAATCTGAAACTAAACTCATAGGAGAGGTTCAAATCATTGAAAGTGAGAGTGTCCATCCTCTTGTACTTAAGTCACCATTGTGCCTTTTGTATTAAATTCGGATCCAATTTCTGTGTTTCATCGTCAATTAGAAGGTCCAAGGGATACAGTAAACCTGAAGTGAAGCATCGGAATCTAAAACTGGACTCACAGGAGAGGTTCAAATCATAGAAAGTTAGAGTGTCCGTCCTCTTGTACTTAAGTCGGCATTGTGCCTTTTGTATTAAATTCGGATGCAAAATCTGTGTTTCATCGTCAATAAGAAGGTCCAAGTGATACAGTAAACCTGAAGTGAAGCATCGGAATCTAAAACTGGTCTCACAGGAGAGGTTAAAATCATAGATAGTGAGAGTGTCAGATCTCTTGTACTTAAGTCGGTATTGTGCCATTTGTATTAAATTCGGGTGCAATTTCTGTGTTTCATCGTCAATAAGAAGGTCCAAGGGATACAATAAACCTGAAGTGAAGCATCGGAATCTAAAACTGCACTCACAGGAAAGGTTCAAATCATAGAAAGTGACAGTGTCCGTCCTCTTGTACTTAAGTCGGCATTGTGCCTTTTGTATTAAATTCGGATGCAATTTCTGTTTTTCATCGTCAATAAGAAGGTCCAAGGGATACAGTAAACCTGAAGTGAAGCATCGGAATCTAAAACTAGACTCACAGGAGAGGTTCAAATCATAGACAGTTGGTGTGTCAGTCCCCTTGTACTTAAGTCGGCATTGTACCTTTTGTATTTAATTCGGATGCAAACTCTGTGTTTCATCGTCAGTAAGAACGTCCAAGGGATACAGCAAACCTGAAGTGAAGCATCGGAATCTACAACTCGACTCACAGGAGAGGTTCAAATCATAGAAAGAGAGAGTGTCAGTCCTCTTGTACTTAAGTCGTCATTGTGCCTTTTGAATTTAGTTCCGATGCAATTTCTATGTTTCATCGTCAATAAGAAGGTGCAAGGTATACAGTAAACCTGAAGTGAAGCATCGGAATCTAAAACTGGTCTCACAGGAGAGGTTCAACACAGAGAAAGTGAAAATGTCAGTCCTCTTGTACTTAAGCCGCCATTGTGCCTTTTGTATTAAGTTCGGATGCAATTTCTGTGTTTCACCGTCAATAAGTAGGTCCAAGGGATACAGTAAACATGAAGTGAAGCATCGGAATCTAAAACTGGACTCACAGGAGAGATTCAAATCATAGAATGTTAAAGGGTCACTCCTCTTGTACATAAGTCGGTATTGTGCCTTTTGTATTAAATTCGGGTGCAATTTCTGTGTCTCATCGTCAATAAGAAGGTCCAAGGGATACAGTAATCCTTAAGTGAAGCATCGGAATCTAAAACTGGACTCACTGGAGAGGTTCAAATCATAGAAAGTTAGAGTGTCAGTCCTCTTTTACTTAGGTCGGCATTGTGCCTTTTGTATTAAATTCCGATGCAATTTCTGTGTTTCATCGTCAATCAGAAGGTGCAAGGTATACAGTAAACCTGAAGTGAATCTTCGGAATCTAAAACTGGACTCACAGGAGAGGTTCAAATCATAGAAAGTGAGAGTGTCAATCCTCTTGTACTTAAGTCGGCATTGTGCAATTTGTATTATAGTTGGATAAAATTTCTGTGTTTCGTCGTCAATCAGATGGTCAAAGGTATACAGTAAACCTGAAGTGAAGCATCGGAATTTAAAACTGGACTCACAGGAGAGGTTCAAATCATAGAAAGTTAGAGTGTCACTCCTCTTGTACTTAAGTCGGTATTGTGCCATTTGTGTTACATTCGGATGCAATTTCTGTGTCTCATCGTCAATAAGAAAGTCCAAGGAATACAGTAAACCTGAAGTGAAGCATCGGAATCTGAAACCGGACTCACAGGAGAGGTTCAAATCATAGAATGTTAGAATGTCAGTTCTCTTGTACTTAAGTCGGCCTTGTGCCTTTTGTATTAAATTCGGATGCAATTTCTGTGTTTCATCGTCAATAAGAAGGTGCAAGGTATACAGTAAACCTAAAGTGAAGCATCGGAATCTAAAACTGGACTCACAGGAGAGGTTCAAATCATAGAAAGTGAGAGTGTCAGTGCTCTTGTACTTAAGTCGGCATTGTGGCATTTGTATTAAATTCGGATGCAATTTCTGTGTTTCATCGTCAATAAGAAGGTCCAAGGGATACAGTAAACCTGAAGTGATGCATCGGAATCTAACACTAGTCTCACAGAAGAGTTTCCAATAATAGAAAGTGAAAGTGTCAGTCCTCTTGTACTTAAGTCGCCATTGTGATTTTTGTATTAAATTCGGAAGCAATTTCTGTGTTTCATCGTCAATAAGAAGGTCCAAGGGATACAGTAAACCTGTAGTGAAGCATCGGAATCTAATACTGGACTCACAGGAGAGGTTCAAATCATAGAAAGTTAGAGTGTCAGCCCTCTTGTACTTAAGTCGGCATTGAACCTTTTGTATTAAATTCGGATGGAAACACTGTGTTTCATCGTCAATAAGAAGGTCCAAGGGATACAGTAAACCTGAAGTGAAGCTTCGGAATCTAAGACTGGACTCACAGGAGAGGTTCAAATCATAGAAAGTGAGAGTGTCAGTCCTCTTCTACTTAGGCCGGCATTGTGCCTTTTGAATTTAATTCCGATGCAATTTCTGTGTTTCATCGTCAATAAGAAGGTCAAAGGAATACAGTAAACCTGAAGTGAAGCATCGGAATCTAAATCTGTACTCACAGGAGAGATTCAAATCATAGAAAGTTAGTGTGTCACTCCTCTTGTACTTAAGTCGTTATTGTGCTTTTTGTATTACATTCGGATGCAATTTCCGTGTTTCATCGTCAATAAGAAGGTCCAAGGGATACAGTAAACCTTAAGTGAAGCATCGGAATCTAAAACTGGACTTGCTGGAGAGGTTCAAATCATAGAATGTTAGAGTGTCAGTCCTCTTTTACTTAAGTCGGCATTGTGCATTTTGTATAAAATTCGGATGCTATTTCTGTGTTTCATCGTCAATAAGAAAGTGCAAGGTATACAGTAAACCTGAAGTGAAGCATCGGAATCTGAAACTGGACTCACAGGAGAGGTTCAAATCATTGCAAGTGAGAGTGTCAGTCCTCTTATACTTAAGTTGCCATTGTGCCTTTTGTATTAAATTCGGATCCAATTTCTGTGTTTCATCGTCAAATAGAAGGTCGAAGGAATACAGTAAACCTGAAGTGAAGCATCGGAATCTAAAATTGGACACACAGGAGGGGTTCAAATCATAGAAAGTTAGCGTGTCATTACTCCTGTACTTAAGTCGGCATTGAACCTTTTGTATTAAATTCGGATGGAAACACTGTGTTTCATCGTCAATAAGAAGGTCCAAGGGCTACAGTAAACCTGAAGTGAAGCTTCGGAATCCAAGACTGGACTCACAGGAGAGGTTCAAATCATAGAAAGTGAGAGTGTCAGTCGTCTTCTACTTAGGTCGGCATTGTGCGTTTTGAATTTAATTCCGATGCAATTTCTGTGTTTTATCGTCAATAAGAAGGTCCAAGGGATACAGTAAACCTGAAGTGAAGCATCGGAATCTAAATCTGTACACACAGGAGAGATTCAAATCATAGAAAGTTAGAGTGTCACTCCTCTTGTACTTAAGTCGTTATTGTGCATTTTGTATTAAATTCGGATGCAATTTCTGTGTTTCATCGTCAATAAGAAGGTCCAAGGGATACAGTAAATCTTAAGTGAAGCATCGGAATCTAAAACTGGACTCACAGGAGAGGTTCAAATCATAGAAAGTTAGAGTGTCAGTCCTCTTTTACTTAAATCGGCATTGTGCCTTTTGTATTAAATTCCGATGCCATTTCTGTGTTTCATCGTCAATCAGAAGGTGCAAGGTATACAGTAAACCTAAAGTGAAGCATCGGAATCTGAAACTGGACTCACAGGAGAGGTTCAAATCATAGAAAGAGTGAGTGTCAGTCCTCTTGTACTTAAGTCGCCATTGTGCCTCTTGTATTAAATTCGGATGCAATTCCTGTGTTTCATCGTCAATAAGAAGGTCCAAGGGATACAGTACACCTGAAGTGAAGCATCGGAATCTATAACTGGACTCACAGGAGAGGTTCAAATCATAGAAAGTGAAAGTGTCAGTCCTCTTGTACTTAAGTCGGCATTGTGCCATTTGTATTAAATTCAGGTGCAATGTCACTGCTTCATCGCCAATAAGAAGGTCCAAGGGATACAGTACACCTGAAGTGAAGCATCGGAAGCTAAAACTGTACTCACAGGAAATGTTCAAACCATAGAAAGTGAGAGTGTCAGTCCTCGTGTACTTAAGTCGGCATTGTGGCATTTGTATTAAATTCGGATGCAATTTCTGTGTTTCATCGTCAATAAGAAGGTCCAAGGGATACAGTAAACCTAAAGTGAAGCATCGGAATCTAAAACTGGAGTCACGGGAGAGGTTCAAATCATAGAAAGTTAGAGTGTCACTCCTCTTGTACTTGAGTCGGTATTGTGCCTTTTGTATTAAATTCAGGTGCAATTTCTGTGTTTCATCGTCAATAAGAAGGTCCAAGGGATACAGTAAACTGAAGTGGGCATTGGAATCTAGAACTGGACTCACAGGAGAGGTTCAAATCATAGTTAGTGAAAGTGTCGGTCCTCTTGTACTTAAGCCGCCATTGTAATTTTTGTATTAAATTCGGACGCAATTTCTCTGTTTCATCGTCAATAAAAAGGACCAAGGGATACAGTAAACCTGTAGTGAAGCATCAGAAACTAAAACTGGACTCACAGGAGAGGTTCAAATCATAGAAAGTGAGAGTGTCAGTCCTCTTGTACTTAAGTCGGCATTGTGCCTTTTGTATTAAATTCGGATCCAATTTCTGTGTTTCATCGTCAATCAGAAGGTGCAAGGTATACAGTAAACCTGAAGTGAATCTTCGGAATCTAAAACTGGACTCACAGGAGAGGTTCAAATCATAGAAAGTGAGAGTGTCAGTCCTCTTGTACTTAAGTCAGCATTGTGCCTTTTGAATTATTTTCCGATGCAATTTCTGTGTTTCATCGTCAATAAGAAAGTGCAAGGTATACAGTTAACCTGAAGTGAAGCATCGGAATCTGAAACTGGACTCACAGGACAGGTTCAAATCATTGAAAGTGAGAGTGTTAGTCCTCTTGTACTTAAGTCGGCATTGTGCCTTTTGTATTAAATTCGGATCCAATTTCTGTGTTTCATCGTCAATCAGAAGGTGCAAGGTATACAGTAAACCTGAAGTGAATCTTCGGAATCTAAAACTGGACTCACAGGAGAGGTTCAAATCATAGAAAGTGAGAGTGTCAATCCTCTTGTACTTAAGTCGGCATTGTGCAATTTGTATTATATTTGGATAAAATTTCTGTGTTTCGTCGTCAATCAGATGGTCAAAGGTATACAGTAAACCTGAAGTGAAGCATCGGAATTTAAAACTGGACTCACAGGAGAGGTTCAAATCATAGAAAGTTAGAGTGTCACTCCTCTTGTACTTATGTCGGTATTGTGCCATTTGTATTACATTCGGATGCAATTTCTGTGTCTCATCGTCAATAAGAATGTCCAAGGAATACAGTAAACCTGAAGTGAAGCATCGGAATCTGAAACCGGACTCACAGGAGAGGTTCAAATCAAAGAAAGTTAGAATGTCAGTCCTCTTGTACTTAAGTCGGCCTTGTGCCTTTTGTATTAAATTCGGATGCAATTTCTGTGTTTCATCGTCAATAAGAAGGTGCAAGGTATACAGTAAACCTAAAGTGAAGCATCGGAATCTAAAACTGGACTCACAGGAGAGGTTCAAATCATAGAAAGTGAGAGTGTCAGTGCTCTTGTACTTAAGTCGGCATTGTGGCATTTGTATTAAATTCGGATGCAATTTCTGTGTTTCATCGTCAATAAGAAGGTCCAAGGGATACAGTAAACCTGAAGTGATGCATCGGAATCTAACACTGGACTCACAGAAGAGTTTCCAATCATAGAAAGTGAAAGTGTCAGTCCTCTTGTACTTAAGTCGCCATTGTGATTTTTGTATTAAATTCGGATGCAATTTCTGTGTTTCATCGTCAATAAGAAGGTCCAAGGGATACAGTAAACCTGTAGTGAAGCATCGGAATCTAAAACTGGACTCACAGGGGAGGTTCAAATCATAGAAAGTTAGAGTGTCAGCCCTCTTGTACTTAAGTCGGCATTGAACCTTTTGTATTAAATTCGGATGGAAACACTGTGTTTCATCGTCAATAAGAAGGTCCAAGGGATACAGTAAACCTGAAGTGAAGCTTCGGAATCTAAGACTGGACTCACAGGAGAGGTTCAAATCATAGAAAGTGAGAGTGTCAGTCCTCTTCTACTTAGGCCGGCAGTGTGCCTTTTGAATTTAATTCCGATGCAATTTCTGTGTTTCATCGTCAATAAGAAGGTCAAAGGAATACAGTAAACCTGAAGTGAAGCATCGGAATCTAAATCTGTACTCACAGGAGAGATTCAAATCATAGAAAGTTAGTGTGTCACTCCTCTTGTACTTAAGTCGTTATTGTGCTTTTTGTATTAAATTCGGATGCAATTTCCGTGTTTCATCGTCAATAAGAAGGTCCAAGGGATACAGTAAACCTTAAGTGAAGCATCGGAATCTAAAACTGGACTTGCTGGAGAGGTTCAAATCATAGAATGTTAGAGTGTCAGTCCTCTTTTACTTAAGTCGGCATTGTGCAATTTGTATTAAATTCGGATGCTATTTCTGTGTTTCATCGTCAATAAGACGGTCCAAGGGATACAGTAAACTTGAAGTGAAGCATCAGAATCTAAAACTGGACTCACAGGAGAGGTTCAAATCATAGAAAGTTAGAGTGTCAGTCCTCTTTTACTTAAGTCGGCATTGTGCCTTTTGTATTAAATTCCGATGCAATTTCTGTGTTTCATCGTCAATCAGAAGGTGCAAGGTATACAGTAAACCTAAAGTGAAGCATCGGAATCTGAAACTGGACTCACAGGAGAGGTTGAAATCATAGAAAGAGTGAGTGTCAGTCCTCTTGTACTTAAGTCGCCATTGTGCCTCTTGTATTAAATTCGGATGCAATTTCCGTGTTTCATCGTCAATAAGAAGGTCCAAGGGATACAGTAAACCTTAAGTGAAGCATCGGAATCTAAAACTGGACTTGCTGGAGATGTTCAAATCATAGAATGTTAGAGTGTCAGTCCTCTTTTACTTAAGTCGGCATTGTGCATTTTGTATTAAATTCGGATGCTATTTCTGTGTTTCATCGTCAATAAGACAGTCCAAGGGATACAGTAAACCTGAAGTGAAGCATCGGAATCTGAAACTGGACTCACAGGAGAGGGTCAAATCATAGAAAGTTAGAGTGTCACTCCTCTTGTACTTAAGTCGGTATTGTGCCATTTGTGTTACATTCGGATGCAATTTCTGTGTCTCATCGTCAATAAGAAAGTCCAAGGAATACAGTAAACCTGAAGTGAAGCATCGGAATCTGAAACCGGACTCACAGGAGAGGTTCAAATCATAGAATGTTAGAATGTCAGTTCTCTTGTACTTAAGTCGGCCTTGTGCCTTTTGTATTAAATTCGGATGCAATTTCTGTGTTTCATCGTCAATAAGAAGGTGCAAGGTATACAGTAAACCTAAAGTGAAGCATCGGAATCTAAAACTGGACTCACAGGAGAGGTTCAAATCATAGAAAGTGACAGTGTCAGTGCTCTTGTACTTAAGTCGGCATTGTGGCATTTGTATTAAATTCGGATGCAATTTCTGTGTTTCATCGTCAATAAGAAGGTCCAAGGGATACAGTAAACCTGAAGTGATGCATCGGAATCTAACACTAGACTCACAGAAGAGTTTCCAATAATAGAAAGTGAAAGTGTCAGTCCTCTTGTACTTAAGTCGCCATTGTGATTTTTGTATTAAATTCGGAAGCAATTTCTGTGTTTCATCGTCAATAAGAAGGTCCAAGGGATACAGTAAACCTGTAGTGAAGCATCGGAATCTAATACTGGACTCACAGGAGAGGTTCAAATCATAGAAAGTTAGAGTGTCAGCCCTCTTGTACTTAAGTCGGCATTGAACCTTTTGTATCAAATTCGGATGGAAACACTGTGTTTCATCGTCAATAAGAAGGTCCAAGGGATACAGTAAACCTGAAGTGAAGCTTCGGAATCTAAGACTGGACTCACAGGAGAGGTTCAAATCATAGAAAGTGAGAGTGTCAGTCCTCTTCTACTTAGGCCGGCATTGTGCCTTTTGAATTAAATTCCGATGCAATTTCTGTGTTTCATCGTCAATAAGAAGGTCAAAGGAATACAGTAAACCTGAAGTGAAGCATCGGAATCTAAATCTGTACTCACAGGAGAGATTCAAATCATAGAAAGTTAGTTTGTCACTCCTCTTGTACTTAAGTCGTTATTGTGCTTTTTGTATTAAATTCGGATGCAATTTCCGTGTTTCATCGTCAATAAGAAGGTCCAAGGGATACAGTAAACCTTAAGTGAAGCATCGGAATCTAAAACTGGACTTGCTGGAGAGGTTCAAATCATAGAATTGTTAGAGTGTCAGTCCTCTTTTACTTAAGTCGGCATTGTGCATTTTGTATTAAATTCGGATGCTATTTCTGTGTTTCATCGTCAATAAGAAAGTGCAAGGTATACAGTAAACCTGAAGTGAAGCATCGGAATCTGAAACTGGACTCACAGGAGAGGTTCAAATCATTGAAAGTGAGAGTGTCAGTCCTCTTATACTTAAGTTGCCATTGTGCCTTTTGTATTAAATTCGGATCCAATTTCTGTGATTCATCGTCAAATAGAAGGTCGAAGGAATACAGTAAACCTGAAGTGAAGCATCGGAATCTAAAATTGGACACACAGAAGGGGTTCAAATCATAGAAAGTTAGCGTGTCATTACTCCTGTACTTAAGTCGGCATTGAACCTTTTGTATTAAATTCGGATGGAAACACTGTGTTTCATCGTCAATAAGAAGGTCCAAGGGCTACAGTAAACCTAAAGTGAAGCTTCGGAATCCAAGACTGGACTCACAGGAGAGGTTCAAATCATAGAAAGTGAGAGTGTCAGTCGTCTTCTACTTAGGTCGGCATTGTGCGTTTTGAATTTAATTCCGATGCAATTTCTGTGTTTTATCGTCAATAAGAAGGTCCAAGGGATACAGTAAACCTGAAGTGAAGCATCGGAATCTAAATCTGTACACACAGGAGAGATTCAAATCATAGAAAGTTAAGAGTGTCACTCCTCTTGTACTTAAGTCGTTATTGTGCATTTTGTATTAAATTCGGATGCAATTTCTGTGTTTCATCGTCAATAAGAAGGTCCAAGGGATACAGTAAATCTTAAGTGAAGCATCGGAATCTAAAACTGGACTCACAGGAGAGGTTCAAATCATAGAAAGTTAGAGTGTCAGTCCTCTTTTACTTAAGTCGGCATTGTGCCTTTTGTATTAAATTCCGATGCCATTTCTGTGTTTCATCGTCAATCAGAAGGTGCAAGGTATACAGTAAACCTAAAGTGAAGCATCGGAATCTGAAACTGGACTCACAGGAGAGGTTCAAATCATAGAAAGAGTGAGTGTCAGTCCTCTTGTACTTAAGTCGCCATTGTGCCTCTTGTATTAAATTCGGATGCAATTCCTGTGTTTCATCGTCAATAAGAAGGTCCAAGGGATACAGTACACCTGAAGTGAAGCATCGGAATCTATAACTGGACTCACAGGAGAGGTTCAAATCATAGAAAGTGAAAGTGTCAGTCCTCTTGTACTTAAGTCGGCATTGTGCCATTTGTATTAAATTCAGGTGCAATGTCACTGTTTCATCGCCACTAAGAAGGTCCAAGGGATACAGTACACCTGAAGTGAAGCATCGGAAGCTAAAACTGGACTCACAGGAAATGTTCAAACCATAGAAAGTGAGAGTGTCAGTCCTCTTGTACTTAAGTCGGCATTGTGGCATTTGTATTAAATTCGGATGCAATTTCTGTGTTTCATCGTCAATAAGAAGGTCCAAGGGATACAGTAAACCTAAAGTGAAGCATCGGAATCTAAAACTGGAGTCACGGGAGAGGTTCAAATCATAGAAAGTTAGAGTGTCACTCCTCTTGTACTTGAGTCGGTATTGTGCCTTTTGTATTAAATTCAGGTGCAATTTCTGTGTTTCATCGTCAATAAGAAGGTCCAAGGGATACAGTAAACTGAAGTGGGCATTGGAATCTAGAACTGGACTCACAGGAGAGGTTCAAATCATAGTTAGTGAAAGTGTCGGTCCTCTTGTACTTAAGCCGCCATTGTAATTTTTGTATTAAATTCGGACGCAATTTCTCTGTTTCATCGTCAATAAAAAGGACCAAGGGATACAGTAAACCTGTAGTGAAGCATCAGAAACTAAAACTGGACTCACAGGAGAGGTTCAAATCATAGAAAGATAGAGTGTCAGTCCTCTTGTACTTAAGCCGGCATTGAACCTTTTGTATTAAATTTTGATGCAAACACTGTGTCTCATCGTCAATAAGAAGGTCCAAGGGATACAGTAAACCTGAAGTGAAGCTTCGGAATCTAAAACTGGACTCACAGGAGAGGTTCAAATCATAGAAAGTGAGAGTGTCAGTCCTCTTGTACTTAAGTCAGCATTGTGCCTTTTGAATTATTTTCCGATGCAATTTCTGTGTTTCATCGTCAATAAGAAAGTGCAAGGTATACAGTTAACCTGAAGTGAAGCATCGGAATCTGAAACTGGACTCACAGGACAGGTTCAAATCATTGAAAGTGAGAGTGTTAGTCCTCTTGTACTTAAGTCGGCATTGTGCCTTTTGTATTAAATTCGGATCCAATTTCTGTGTTTCATCGTCAATCAGAAGGTGCAAGGTATACAGTAAACCTGAAGTGAATCTTCGGAATCTTAAACTGGACTCACAGGAGAGGTTCAAATCATAGAAAGTGAGAGTGTCAATCCTCTTGTACTTAAGTCGGCATTGTGCAATTTGTATTATATTTGGATAAAATTTCTGTGTTTCGTCGTCAATCAGATGGTCAAAGGTATACAGTAAACCTGAAGTGAAGCATCGGAATTTAAAACTGGACTCACAGGAGAGGTTCAAATCATAGAAAGTTAGAGTGTCACTCCTCTTGTACTTAAGTCGGTATTGTGCCATTTGTATTACATTCGGATGCAATTTCTGTGTCTCATCGTCAATAAGAATGTCCAAGGAATACAGTAAACCTGAAGTGAAGCATCGGAATCTGAAACCGGACTCACAGGAGAGGTTCAAATCATAGAAAGTTAGAATGTCAGTCCTCTTGTACTTAAGTCGGCCTTGTGCCTTTTGTATTAAATTCGGATGCAATTTCTGTGTTTCATCGTCAATAAGAAGGTGCAAGGTATACAGTAAACCTAAAGTGAAGCATCGGAATCTAAATCTGTACTCACAGGAGAGATTCAAATCATAGAAAGTTAGTGTGTCACTCCTCTTGTACTTAAGTCGTTATTGTGCTTTTTGTATTAAATTCGGATGCAATTTCCGTGTTTCATCGTCAATAAGAAGGTCCAAGGGATACAGTAAACCTGAAGTGATGCATCGGAATCTAACACTGGACTCACAGAAGAGTTTCCAATCATAGAAAGTGAAAGTGTCAGTCCTCTTGTACTTAAGTCGCCATTGTGATTTTTGTATTAAATTCGGATGCAATTTCTGTGTTTCATCGTCAATAAGAAGGTCCAAGGGATACAGTAAACCTGTAGTGAAGCATCGGAATCTAAAACTGGACTCACAGGGGAGGTTCAAATCATAGAAAGTTAGAGTGTCAGCCCTCTTGTACTTAAGTCGGCATTGAACCTTTTGTATTAAATTCGGATGGAAACACTGTGTTTCATCGTCAATAAGAAGGTCCAAGGGATACAGTAAACCTGAAGTGAAGCTTCGGAATCTAAGACTGGACTCACAGGAGAGGTTCAAATCATAGAAAGTGAGAGTGTCAGTCCTCTTCTACTTAGGCCGGCAGTGTGCCTTTTGAATTTAATTCCGATGCAATTTCTGTGTTTCATCGTCAATAAGAAGGTCAAAGGAATACAGTAAACTTGAAGTGAAGCATCGGAATCTAAATCTGTACTCACAGGAGAGATTCAAATCATAGAAAGTTAGTGTGTCACTCCTCTTGTACTTAAGTCGTTATTGTGCTTTTTGTATTAAATTCGGATGCAATTTCCGTGTTTCATCGTCAATAAGAAGGTCCAAGGGATACAGTAAACCTTAAGTGAAGCATCGGAATCTAAAACTGGACTTGCTGGAGAGGTTCAAATCATAGAATGTTAGAGTGTCAGTCCTCTTTTACTTAAGTCGGCATTGTGCATTTTGTATTTAATTCGGATACTATTTCTGTGTTTCATCGTCAATAAGACGGTCCAAGGGATACAGTAAACTTGAAGTGAAGCATCAGAATCTAAAACTGGACTCACAGGAGAGGTTCAAATCATAGAAAGTTAGAGTGTCAGTCCTCTTTTACTTAAGTCGGCATTGTGCCTTTTGTATTAAATTCCGATGCAATTTCTGTGTTTCATCGTCAATCAGAAGGTGCAAGGTATACAGTAAACCTAAAGTGAAGCATCGGAATCTGAAACTGGACTCACAGGAGAGGTTCAAATCATAGAAAGAGTGAGTGTCAGTCCTCTTGTACTTAAGTCGCCATTGTGCCTCTTGTATTAAATTCGGATGCAATTTCCGTGTTTCATCGTCAATAAGAAGGTCCAAGGGATACAGTAAACCTTAAGTGAAGCATCGGAATCTAAAACTGGACTTGCTGGAGATGTTCAAATCATAGAATGTTAGAGTGTCAGTCCTCTTTTACTTAACTCGGCATTGTGCATTTTGTATTAAATTCGGATGCTATTTCTGTGTTTCATCGTCAATAAGACAGTCCAAGGGATACAGTAAACCTGAAGTGAAGCATCGGAATCTGAAACTGGACTCACAGGAGAGGGTCAAATCATAGAGAGTGAGAGTGTCAGTCCTCTTGTACTTATGTCGCCATTGTGATTTTTGTATTAAATTCGGAAGCAATTTCTGTGTTTCATCGTCAATAAGAAGGTCCAAGAGATACAGTAAACCTTGAAGTGAAGCTTTGGATTCTTAAAGTGGACTCACAGGAGAGGTTCAAATCAAAAAAATTTAGAGTGACAGTCCTCTTGTACTTAAGTCGGCATTGTACCTTTTGTATTATATTCGGATGCAAAGTCTGTGTTTCATCGTCAATAAGAAGGTCCAAGGGATACAGTAAACCTGAAGTGAAGCATCCGAATCTAAAACTGGACTCACAGGAGAGGATCAAATCATAGAAAGTGAGAGTGTCAGTCCTCTTGCACTTAAGTCGGCATTGTGCCTTTTGAATTTAATTGCGATGCAATTCCTGTGTTTCATCGCCAATAAGAAGGTGCAGGGTATACAGTAAACCTGAAGTGAAGCATCGGAATCTAAAACTGGACTCACGGGGGAGGTGCAAATCATAGAAAGTTAGAGTGTCAGTCCTCTTGTACTTAAGTCGGCATTGTGCCTTTTGAATTTATTTCCGATGCAATTTCTGTGTTTCATCGTCAATAAGAAAGTGCAAGGTATACAGTAAACCTGAAGTGAAGCATCGGAATCTGAAACTGGACTCACAGGAGAGGTTCAAATCATTGAAAGTGAGAGTGTCAGTCCTCTTGTACTTAAGTTGCCATTGTGCCTTTTGTATTAAATTCGGATCCAATTTCTGTGTTTCATCGTCAAATAGAAGGTCGAAGGAATACAGTAAACCTGAAGTGAAGCATCGGAATCTAAAATTGGACTCACAGGAGGGGTTCAAATCATAGAAAGTTAGCGTGTCATTACTCCTGTACTTAAGTTGGCATTGAACCTTTTGTATTAAATTCGGATGGAAACACTGTGTTTCATCGTCAATAAGAAGGTCCAAGGGCTACAGTAAACCTGAAGTGAAGCTTCGGAATCCAAGACTGGACTCACAGGAGAGGTTCAAATCATAGAAAGTGAGAGTGTCAGTCCTCTTCTACTTAGGTCGGCATTGTGCGTTTTGAATTTAATTCCGATGCAATTTCTGTGTTTCATCGTCAATAAGAAGGTCCAAGGGATACAGTAAACCTGAAGTGAAGCATCGGAATCTAAATCTGTACACACAGGAGAGATTCAAATCATAGAAAGTTAGAGTGTCACTCCTCTTGTACTTAAGTCGTTATTGTGCCTTTTGTGTTAAATTCGGATGCAATTTCTGTGTTTCATCGTCAATAAGAAGGTCCAAGGGATACAGTAAATCTTAAGTGAAGCATCGGAATCCTAAACTGGACTCACAGGAGAGGTTCAAATCATAGAAAGTTAGAGTGTCAGTCCTCTTTTACTTAAGTCGGCATTGTGCCTTTTGTATTAAATTCCGATGCCATTTCTGTGTTTCATCGTCAATCAGAAGGTGCAAGGTATACAGTAAACCTAAAGTGAAGCATCGGAATCTGAAACTGGACTCACAGGAGAGGTTCAAATCATAGAAAGAGTGAGTGTCAGTCCTCTTGTACTTAAGTCGCCATTGTGCCTCTTGTATTAAATTCGGATGCAATTTCTGTGTTTCATCGTCAATAAGAAGGACCAAGGGATACAGTAAACCTGAAGTGAAGCATCGGAATCTGAAACTGGACTCACAGGAGAGGGTCAAATCATTGAAAGTGAGAGTGTCAGTCCTCTTGTACTTAAGTCGCCATTGTGATTTTTGTATTAAATTCGGAAGCAATTTCTGTGTATCATCGTCAATAAGAAGGTCCAAGAGATACAGTAAACCTTGAAGTGAAGCATCGGATTCTTAAAGTGGACTCACAGGAGAGGTTCAAATCAAATAAAGTTAGAGTGACAGTCCTCTTGTACTTAAGTCGGCATTGTACCTTTTGTATTAAATTCGGATGCAAACTCTGTGTTTCATCGTCAATAAGAAGGTCCAAGGGATACAGTATACCTGAAGTGAAGCATCGGAATCTAAAACTGGACTCACAGGAGAGGTTCAAATCATAGAAAGTGAGAGTGTCAGTCCTCTTGCACTTAAGTCGGCATTGTGCCTTTTGAATTTAATTGCGATTCAATTCCTGTGTTTCATCGCCAATAAGAAGGTGCAGGGTATACAGTAAACCTGAAGTGAAGCATCCGAATCTAAAACTGGACTCACAGGAGAGGTGCAAATCATAGAAAGTGAAAGTGTCAGTCCTCTTGTACTTAAGTCGGCATTGTGCCTTTTGTATTAAATTCGGATGCAAAATCTGTGTTTCATCGTCAATAAGAAGGTCCAAGGGATACAGTAAACCTGAAGTGAAGCATCGGAATCTAAAACTGGACTCACAGGAGAGGTTCAAATCATAGAGAGTGAGAGTGTCAGTCCTCTTTTACTTAAGTCGGCATTGTGAGTTTCGAATTTAATTCCGATGCAATTTCAGTGTTTCATCGTCAATAAGAAGGTCCAAGGGATACAGTACACCTAAAGTGAAGCATCGGAATCTAAAACTGGACTCACAGGAGAGGTTCAAATCATAGAAAGTGAAAGTGTCAGTCCTCTTGTACTTAAGTCGGCATTGTGCCATTTGTATTAAATTCAGGTGCAATGTCACTGTTTCATCGCCAATAAGAAGGTCCAAGGGATACAGTACACCTGAAGTGAAGCATCGGAAGCTAAAACTGGACTCACAGGATATGTTCAAACCATAGAAAGTGAGAGTGTCAGTCCTCTTGTACTTAAGTCGTCATTGTGGCATTTGTATTAAATTCGTATGCAATTTCTGTGTTTCAGCGTCAATAAATAGGTCCAAGGGATACAGTAAACCTGAAGTGAAGCATCGGAATCTAAAACTGGAGTCACGGGAGAGGTTCAAATCATAGAAAGTTAGAGTAACACTCCTCTTGTACTTGAGTCGGTATTGTGCCTTTTGTATTAAATTCAGGTGCAATTTCTGTGTTTCATCGTCAATAAGAAGGTCCAAGGGATACAGTAAACTGAAGTGGGCATTGGAATCTAGAACTGGACTCACAGGAGAGGTTCAAATCATAGATAGTGAAAGTGTCGGTCCTCTTGTACTTAAGCCGCCATTGTAATTTTTGTATTAAATTCGGACGCAATTTCTCTGTTTCATCGTCAATAAAAAGGTCCAAGGGATACAGTAAACCTGTAGTGAAGCATCAGAAACTAAAACTGGACTCACAGGAGAGGTTCAAATCATAGAAAGGTAGAGTGTCAGTCCTCTTGTACTTAAGTCAGCATTGAACCTTTGGTATTAAATTCGGATGCAAACACTGTGTTTCATCGTCAATAAGAAGGTCCAAGGGATACAGTAAACCTGAAGTGAAGCTTCGGAATCTAAAACTGGACTCACAGGAGAGGTTCAAATCATAGAAAGTGAGAGTGTCAGTCCTCTTGTACTTAAGTCAGCATTGTGCCTTTTGAATTATTTTCCGATGCAATTTCTGTGTTTCATCGTCAATAAGAAAGTGCAAGGTATACAGTTAACCTGAAGTGAAGCATCGGAATCTGAAACTGGACTCACAGGACAGGTTCAAATCATTGAAAGTGAGAGTGTTAGTCCTCTTGTACTTAAGTCGGCATTGTGCCTTTTGTATTAAATTCGGATCCAATTTCTGTGTTTCATCGTCAATTAGAAGGTCCAAGGGATACAGTAAACCTGAAGTGAAGCATCGGAATCTAAAACTGGACTCACGGGAGAGGTTCAAATCATAGAAAGTTAGAGTGTCAGTCCTCTTGTACTTAAGGCGGCATTGTGCCTTTTGTATTAAATTCGGGTGCAATTTCAGTGTTTCATCGTCAATAAGAAGGTCCAAGGGATACAGTAAACCTGAAGTGAAGCATCGGTTTCTAAAACTGGACTCACAGGAAAGGTTCAAATCATAGAAAGTTAGAGTGTTTGTCCTCTTTTACTTAAGTCGGCATTGTGCCTTTTGTATTAAATTCCGATGCAATTTCTATGTTTCATCGTCAATAAGAAGGTGCAAGGGATACAGTAAACCTGAAGTGAAGCATCGGATTCTTAAACTGGACTCACAGGAGAGGTTCAAATCATAGAAAGTTAGTGTGTCAGTCCTCTTGTACTTAAGTCGGCATTGTACCTTTTGTATTTAATTCGGTGCAAACTCTGTGTTTCATCGTCAGTAAGAACGTCCAAGGGATACAGCAAACCTGAAGTGAAGCATCGGAATCTAAAACTGGACTCACAGGAGAGGTTCAAATCATGGAAAGAGAGAGTGTCAGTCCTCTTGTACTTAAGTCGGCATTGTGCCTTTTGAATTTAGTTCCGATGCAATTTATGTGTTTCATCGTCAATAAGAAGGTGCAAGGTATACAGTAAACCTGAAGTGAAGCATCGGAATCTAAAACTGGACTCACAGGAGAGGTTCAAATAATAGAAAGTGAGAGTGTCAGTCCTCTTCTACTTAGGTCGGCATTGTGCCTTTTGAATTAAATTCCGATGTAATTTCTGTGTTTCATCGTCAATAAGTAGGTCCAAGGGATACAGTAAACATGAAGTGAAGCATCGGAATCTAAAACTGGACTCACAGGAGAGATTCAAATCATACAATGTTAAAGTGTCACTCCTCTTGTACATAAGTCGGTAGTGTGCCTTTTGTATTAAATTAGGATGCAATTTCTGTATTTCATCTTCAATAAGAAGGTCCAAGGGATACAGTAAACCTTAAGTGAAGCATCGGAATCTAAAACTGGACTCACTGGAGAGGTTCAAATCATAGAAAGTTAGAGTGTCAGTCCTCTTTTACTTAGGTCGGCATTGTGCCTTTTGTATTAAATTCCGATGCAATTTCTGTGTTTCATCGTCAATCAGAAGGTGCAAGGTACACAGTAAACCTGAAGTGAAGCATCGGAATCTAAAACTGGACTCACAGGAGAGGTGCAAATCATAGAAAGTGAGAGTGTCAGTCCTCTTGTACTTAAGTCGGCATTGTGCCATTTGTATTAAATTTGGATAAAATTTCTGTGTTTCATCGTCAATCAGATGGTCAAAGGTATACAGTAAACCTGAAGTGAAGCATCGGAATCTAAAACTGGACTCACAGAAGAGGTTCAAATCATAGAAAGTTAGAGTTTCACTCCTCTTGTACTTAAGTCGGCATTGTGCCATTTGTAATACATTCGGATGCAATTTCTGTGTCTCATCGTCAATAAGAAAGTCCAAGGAATACAGTAAACCTGAAGTGAAGCATCGGAATCTGAAACTGGACTCACAGGAGAGGTTCAAATCATAGAAAGTGAGAGTGTCAGTCCTCTTGTACTTAAGTCGGCATTGTGGCATTTGTATTATATTCGGATGCAATTTCTGTGTTTCATCGTCAATAAGAAGGTCCGAGGGATACAGTAAACCTGAAGTGATGCATCAGAATCTAACACTGGACTCACAGGAGAGGTTCAAATCATATATAGTGAGAGTGTCAATCCTCTTGTACTTAAGTCGGTATTGTGCCATTTGTATTAAATTCGGGTGCAATTTCTGTGTTTCATCGTCAATAAGAAGGTCCAAGGGATACAGTAAACCTGAAGTGAAGCATCAGAATCTAAAACTGGACTCACAGGAAAGGTTCAAATCATAGAAAGTGACAGTGTCAGTCCTCTTGTACTTAAGTCGGCATTGTGCCTTTTGTATTAAATTCGGATGCAATTTCTGTGTTTCATAGTCAATAAGAACGTCCAAGGGATACAGTAAACCTGAAGTGAAGCATCAGAATCTAAAACTAGACTCACAGGAGAGGTTCAAATCATAGAAAGTTAGAGTGTTTGTCCTCTTTTACTTAAGTCGGCATTGTGCCTTTTGTATTAAATTCCGATGCAATTTCTATGTTCCATCGTCAATATGAAGGTGCAAGGTATACAGTAAACCTGGAGTGAAGCATCGGAATTTAAAAACGGACTGACAGGAGAGGATCAAATCATAGAAAGAGAGAGTGTCAGTCCTCTTGTACTTAAGTCGGCATTGTGCTATTTGTATTAAATTCGGATGCAATTCCTGTGTTTCATAGTCAATAAGAAGGTCCAAGGGATACAGTAAACCTGAAGTGAAACATCGGAATCTAAAACTGGACTCACAGGAGAGATTCAAATCATAGAATGTTAGAATGTCACTCCTCTTGTACTTAAGTCGGTATTGTGCCCTTTGTATTAAATTCGGATGCAATTTCTGTTTTTTATCGTCAATAAGAAGGTCCAAGGTATACAGTAAACCTGAAGTGAAGCATCGGAATCTAAAACTGGACTTGCAGGAGAGGTTCAAATCATAGAAAGTTAGAGTGTGAGTCCTCTTTTACTTAAGTCGGCATTGTGCCTTTTGTATTAAATTCGGATGAAATTTCTGTGTTTCATCGTCAATAAGATGGTCCAAGGGATACAGTAAACCTGAAGTGAAGCATCAGAATCTAAAACTGGACTCACAGGGGAGGTTCAAATCATAGAAAGAGAGAGTGTCAGTCCTCTTGTACTTAAGTCGCCATTGTGCCTTTTGTATTAAATTCGGATGCAATTTCTGTGTTTCATCGACAATAAGTAGGTCCAAGGGATACAGTAAACATGAAGTGAAGCATCGGATTATAAAACTGGACTCACAGGAGAGATTCATATCATAGAAAGTTAAAGTGTCACTTCTCTTGTACTTAAGTCGGTATTATGCCTCTTGTATTAAATTCGGATGCAATTTCTGTGTTTCATCGCCAATCAGAAGGTGCAAGGTATACAGTAAACCTGAAGTGAAGCATCGGAATCTAAAACTGGACTCACAGGAGAGGTTCAAATCATAGAAAGTTAGAATGTCAGTCCTCTTGTACTTAAGTCGCCATTGTGCCTTTTGAATTTAATTCCGATTCAATTTCTGTGTTTCATCGTCAATAACAAGGTGCATGGTATACAGTAAACCTGAAGTGAAGCATCGGAATCTGAAACTAGACTCACAGGAGAGGATTAAATCATTGAAAGTGAGAGTGTCAATCCTCTTGTACTTAAGTCGCCATTGTGCCTTTTGTATGAATTCGGATCCAATTTCTGTGTTTCATCGTCTATAAGAAGGTCCAAGGGATACAGTACACTTGATGTGACGCATCGGAATCTAAAACTGGACTCACAGGAGAGGTTCAAATCATAGAAAGTGAGAGTGTCAGTCCTCTTGTACTCAAGTCGGCATTGTGCCTTTTGAATTTAATTCCGATGCAATATCTGTGTTTCATCGTCAATAAGAAGGTGCCGGGTATACAGTAAACCTGAAGTGAAGTATCGGAATCTAAAACTGGACACACAGGAGAGGTTCAAATCATAGGAAGTGAGAGTGTGAGTCCTCTTGTACTGAAGTCGGCATTGTGCCTTTTGAATTTAATTCCGATGCAATTTCTGTGTTTCATCGTCATTAAGAAGGTGCAGGGGTATACAATAATCCTGAAGTGAAGCATCGGAATCTAAAACTGGACACACAGGAGAGGTTCAAATCATAGAAAGTTAGAGTGTCAGTCCTCTTGTACTTGGGTCGGCATTGTGCCTTTTGTATTAAATTCGGATGCAAACTCTGTGTTTCATCGTCAATAAGAAGGTCCAAGGGATACAGTAAACCTGAAGTGAAGCATCGGAATGTAAAACTGGACTCACAGGAGAGGTTCATTTCATAGAAAGTTATAGTGTCAGTCCTCTTCTACTTAAGTCGGCATGTGTGATATTTGAATTTAATTCCGATGCAATTTCTGTGTTTCATCGTCAATAAGAAGGTCTAAGTGATACAGTAAACCTGAAGTGAAGCATCGGTATCTAAAACTGGACTCACAGGATAGGTTCAAATCATAGAAAGTGAGAGTGTCAGTCCTCTTTTACTTAAGTCGGCATTGTGAGTTTCGAATTTAATTCCGATGCAATTTCTGTGTTTCATCGTCAATAAGAAAGTCCAAGGGATACAGTAAACCTGAAGTGAAGCATCGGAATCTAAAACTGGACTCACAGGAGAGGTTCAAATCATAGAAAGTGAGAGTGTCAGTCCTCTTGTACTTAAGTCAGCATTGTGCCTTTTGAATTACTTTCCGATGCAATTTCTGTGTTTCATCGTCAATAAGAAAGTGCAAGGTATACAGTTAACCTGAAGTGAAGCATCGGAATCTGAAACTGGACTCACAGGACAGGTTCAAATCATTGAAAGTGAGAGTGTTAGTCCTCTTGTACTTAAGGCGGCATTGTGCCTTTTGTATTAAATTCGGGTGCAATTTCAGTGTTTCATCGTCAATAAGAAGGTCCAAGGGATACAGTAAACCTGAAGTGAAGCATCGGTTTCTAAAACTGGACTCACAGGAAAGGTTCAAATCATAGAAAGTTAGAGTGTTTGTCCTCTTTTACTTAAGTCGGCATTGTGCCTTTTGTATTAAATTCCGATGCAATTTCTATGTTTCATCGTCAATAAGAAGGTGCAAGGGATACAGTAAACCTGAAGTGAAGCATCGGATTCTTAAACTGGACTCACAGGAGAGTTTCAAATCATAGAAAGTTAGTGTGTCAGTCCTCTTGTACTTAAGTCGGCATTGTACCTTTTGTATTTAATTCGGTGCAAACTCTGTGTTTCATCGTCAGTAAGAACGTCCAAGGGATACAGCAAACCTGAAGTGAAGCATCGGAATCTAAAACTGGACTCACAGGAGAGGTTCAAATCATAGAAAGAGAGAGTGTCAGTCCTCTTGTACTTAAGTCGGCATTGTGCCTTTTGAATTTAGTTCCGATGCAATTTATGTGTTTCATCGTCAATAAGAAGGTGCAAGGTATACAGTAAACCTGAAGTGAAGCATCGGAATCTAAAACTGGACTCACAGGAGAGGTTCAAATAATAGAAAGTGAGAGTGTCAGTCCTCTTCTACTTAGGTCGGCATTGTGCCTTTTGAATTAAATTCCGATGTAATTTCTGTGTTTCATCGCCAATAATTAGGTCCAAGGGATACAGTAAACATGAAGTGAAGCATCGGAATCTAAAACTGGACTCACAGGAGAGATTCAAATCATACAATGTTAAAGTGTCACTCCTCTTGTACATAAGTCGGTAGTGTGCCTTTTGTATTAAATTAGGATGCAATTTCTGTATTTCATCTTCAATAAGAAGGTCCAAGGGATACAGTAAACCTTAAGTGAAGCATCGGAATCTAAAACTGGACTCACTGGAGAGGTTCAAATCATAGAAAGTTAGAGTGTCAGTCCTCTTTTACTTAGGTCGGCATTGTGCCTTTTGTATTAAATTCCGATGCAATTTCTGTGTTTCATCGTCAATCAGAAGGTGCAAGGTACACAGTAAACCTGAAGGGAAGCATCGGAATCTAAAACTGGACTCACAGGAGAGGTTCAAATCATAGAAAGTGAGAGTCTCAGTCCTCTTGTACTTAAGTCGGCATTGTGCCATTTGTATTAAATTTGGATAAAATTTCTGTGTTTCATCGTCAATCAGATGGTCAAAGGTATACAGTAAACCTGAAGTGAAGCATCGGAATCTAAAACTGGACTCACAGGAGAGGTTCAAATCATAGAAAGTTAGAGTTTCACTCCTCTTGTACTTAAGTCGGTATTGTGCCATTTGTAATACATTCGGATGTAATTTCTGTGTCTCATCGTCAATAAGAAAGTCCAAGGAATACAGTAATCCTGAAGTGAAGCATCGGAATCTGAAACTGGACTCACAGGAGAGGTTCAAATCATAGAAAGTGAGAGTGTCAGTCCTCTTGTACTTAAGTCGGCATTGTGGCATTTGTATTATGTTCGGATGCAATTTCTGTGTTTCATCGTCAATAAGAAGGTCCAAGGGATACAGTAAACCTGAAGTGATGCATCAGAATCTAACACTGGACTCACAGGAGAGGTTCAAATCATATATAGTGAGAGTGTCAATCCTCTTGTACTTAAGTCGGTATTGTGCCATTTGTATTAAATTCGGGTGCAATTTCTGTGTTTCATCGTCAATAAGAAGGTCCAAGAGATACAGTAAACCTGAAGTGAAGCATCAGAATCTAAAACTGGACTCACAGGACAGGTTCAAATCATAGAAAGTGACAGTGTCAGTCCTCTTGTACTTAAGTCGGCATTGTGGCATTTGTATTAAATTCGGATGCAATTTCAGTGTTTCATCGTCAATAAGAAGGTCCAAGGGATATAGTAAACCTGAAGTGAAGCATCGGAATCTAAAACTGAACTCACGGGAGAGGTTCAAATCATAGAAAGTTAGAATGTCAGTCCTCTTGTACTTAAGTCGCCATTGTGCCTTTTGAATTTAATTCCGATTCAATTTCTGTGTTTCATCGTCAATAACAAGGTGCATGGTATACAGTAAACCTGAAGTGAAGCATCGGAATCTGAAACTAGACTCACAGGAGAGGATTAAATCATTGAAAGTGAGAGTGTCAATCCTCTTGTACTTAAGTCGCCATTGTGCCTTTTGTATGAATTCGGATCCAATTTCTGTGTTTCATCGTCTATAAGAAGGTCCAAGGGATACAGTACACTTGATGTGACGCATCGGAATCTAAAACTGGACTCACAGGAGAGGTTCAAATCATAGAAAGTGAGAGTGTCAGTCCTCTTGTACTCAAGTCGGCATTGTGCCTTTTGAATTTAATTCCGATGCAATATCTGTGTTTCATCGTCAATAAGAAGGTGCCGGGTATACAGTAAACCTGAAGTGAAGTATCGGAATCTAAAACTGGACACACAGGAGAGGTTCAAATCATAGGAAGTGAGAGTGTGAGTCCTCTTGTACTGAAGTCGGCATTGTGCCTTTTGAATTTAATTCCGATGCAATTTCTGTGTTTCATCGTCATTAAGAAGGTGCAGGGGTATACAATAATCCTGAAGTGAAGCATCGGAATCTAAAACTGGACACACAGGAGAGGTTCAAATCATAGAAAGTTAGAGTGTCAGTCCTCTTGTACTTGGGTCGGCATTGTGCCTTTTGTATTAAATTCGGATGCAAACTCTGTGTTTCATCGTCAATAAGAAGGTCCAAGGGATACAGTAAACCTGAAGTGAAGCATCGGAATGTAAAACTGGACTCACAGGAGAGGTTCATTTCATAGAAAGTTATAGTGTCAGTCCTCTTCTACTTAAGTCGGCATGTGTGATATTTGAATTTAATTCCGATGCAATTTCTGTGTTTCATCGTCAATAAGAAGGTCTAAGTGATACAGTAAACCTGAAGTGAAGCATCGGTATCTAAAACTGGACTCACAGGATAGGTTCAAATCATAGAAAGTGAGAGTGTCAGTCCTCTTTTACTTAAGTCGGCATTGTGAGTTTCGAATTTAATTCCGATGCAATTTCTGTGTTTCATCGTCAATAAGAAAGTCCAAGGGATACAGTAAACCTGAAGTGAAGCATCGGAATCTAAAACTGGACTCACAGGAGAGGTTCAAATCATAGAAAGTGAGAGTGTCAGTCCTCTTGTACTTAAGTCAGCATTGTGCCTTTTGAATTACTTTCCGATGCAATTTCTGTGTTTCATCGTCAATAAGAAAGTGCAAGGTATACAGTTAACCTGAAGTGAAGCATCGGAATCTGAAACTGGACTCACAGGACAGGTTCAAATCATTGAAAGTGAGAGTGTTAGTCCTCTTGTACTTAAGGCGGCATTGTGCCTTTTGTATTAAATTCGGGTGCAATTTCAGTGTTTCATCGTCAATAAGAAGGTCCAAGGGATACAGTAAACCTGAAGTGAAGCATCGGTTTCTAAAACTGGACTCACAGGAAAGGTTCAAATCATAGAAAGTTAGAGTGTTTGTCCTCTTTTACTTAAGTCGGCATTGTGCCTTTTGTATTAAATTCCGATGCAATTTCTATGTTTCATCGTCAATAAGAAGGTGCAAGGGATACAGTAAACCTGAAGTGAAGCATCGGATTCTTAAACTGGACTCACAGGAGAGTTTCAAATCATAGAAAGTTAGTGTGTCAGTCCTCTTGTACTTAAGTCGGCATTGTACCTTTTGTATTTAATTCGGTGCAAACTCTGTGTTTCATCGTCAGTAAGAACGTCCAAGGGATACAGCAAACCTGAAGTGAAGCATCGGAATCTAAAACTGGACTCACAGGAGAGGTTCAAATCATAGAAAGAGAGAGTGTCAGTCCTCTTGTACTTAAGTCGGCATTGTGCCTTTTGAATTTAGTTCCGATGCAATTTATGTGTTTCATCGTCAATAAGAAGGTGCAAGGTATACAGTAAACCTGAAGTGAAGCATCGGAATCTAAAACTGGACTCACAGGAGAGGTTCAAATAATAGAAAGTGAGAGTGTCAGTCCTCTTCTACTTAGGTCGGCATTGTGCCTTTTGAATTAAATTCCGATGTAATTTCTGTGTTTCATCGCCAATAATTAGGTCCAAGGGATACAGTAAACATGAAGTGAAGCATCGGAATCTAAAACTGGACTCACAGGAGAGATTCAAATCATACAATGTTAAAGTGTCACTCCTCTTGTACATAAGTCGGTAGTGTGCCTTTTGTATTAAATTAGGATGCAATTTCTGTATTTCATCTTCAATAAGAAGGTCCAAGGGATACAGTAAACCTTAAGTGAAGCATCGGAATCTAAAACTGGACTCACTGGAGAGGTTCAAATCATAGAAAGTTAGAGTGTCAGTCCTCTTTTACTTAGGTCGGCATTGTGCCTTTTGTATTAAATTCCGATGCAATTTCTGTGTTTCATCGTCAATCAGAAGGTGCAAGGTACACAGTAAACCTGAAGGGAAGCATCGGAATCTAAAACTGGACTCACAGGAGAGGTTCAAATCATAGAAAGTGAGAGTCTCAGTCCTCTTGTACTTAAGTCGGCATTGTGCCATTTGTATTAAATTTGGATAAAATTTCTGTGTTTCATCGTCAATCAGATGGTCAAAGGTATACAGTAAACCTGAAGTGAAGCATCGGAATCTAAAACTGGACTCACAGGAGAGGTTCAAATCATAGAAAGTTAGAGTTTCACTCCTCTTGTACTTAAGTCGGTATTGTGCCATTTGTAATACATTCGGATGTAATTTCTGTGTCTCATCGTCAATAAGAAAGTCCAAGGAATACAGTAATCCTGAAGTGAAGCATCGGAATCTGAAACTGGACTCACAGGAGAGGTTCAAATCATAGAAAGTGAGAGTGTCAGTCCTCTTGTACTTAAGTCGGCATTGTGGCATTTGTATTATGTTCGGATGCAATTTCTGTGTTTCATCGTCAATAAGAAGGTCCAAGGGATACAGTAAACCTGAAGTGATGCATCAGAATCTAACACTGGACTCACAGGAGAGGTTCAAATCATATATAGTGAGAGTGTCAATCCTCTTGTACTTAAGTCGGTATTGTGCCATTTGTATTAAATTCGGGTGCAATTTCTGTGTTTCATCGTCAATAAGAAGGTCCAAGAGATACAGTAAACCTGAAGTGAAGCATCAGAATCTAAAACTGGACTCACAGGACAGGTTCAAATCATAGAAAGTGACAGTGTCAGTCCTCTTGTACTTAAGTCGGCATTGTGGCATTTGTATTAAATTCGGATGCAATTTCAGTGTTTCATCGTCAATAAGAAGGTCCAAGGGATATAGTAAACCTGAAGTGAAGCATCGGAATCTAAAACTGAACTCACGGGAGAGGTTCAAATCATAGAAAGTTAGAGTGTCAGTCCTCTTGTACTTAAGTCGGCATTGTGCCTTTTGTATTAAATTCGGATGCAATTTCTGTGTTTCATAGTCAATAAGAAGGTCCAAGGGATACAGTAAACCTGAAGTGAAGCATCAGAATCTAAAACTAGACCCACAGGAGAGGTTCAAATCATAGAAAGTTAGAGTGTTTGTCCTCTTTTACTTAAGTCGGCATTGTGCCTTTTGTATTAAATTCCGATGCAATTTCTATGTTCCATCGTCAATATGAAGGTGCAAGGTATACAGTAAACCTGGAGTGAAGCATCGGAATTTAAAAACGGACTGACAGGAGAGGATCAAATCATAGAAAGAGAGAGTGTCAGTCCTCTTGTACTTAAGTCGGCATTGTGCTATTTGTATTAAATTCGGATGCAATTCCTGTGTTTCATAGTCAATAAGAGGGTCCAAGGGATACAGTAAACCTGAAGTGAAACATCGGAATCTAAAACTTGACTCACAGGAGAGATTCAAATCATAGAATGTTAGAATGTCACTCCTCTTGTACTTAAGTCGGTATTGTGCCCTTTGTATTAAATTCGGATGCAATTTCTGTTTTTTATCGTCAATAAGAAGGTCCAAGGTATACAGTAAACCTGAAGTGAAGCATCGGAATCTAAAACTGGACTTGCAGGAGAGGTTCAAATCATAGAAAGTTAGAGTGTGAGTCCTCTTTTACTTAAGTCGGCATTGTGCCTTTTGTATTAAATTCGGATGAAATTTCTGTGTTTCATCGTCAATAAGATGGTCCAAGGGATACAGTAAACCTGAAGTGAAGCATCAGAATCTAAAACTGGACTCACAGGGGAGGTTCAAATCATAGAAAGAGAGAGTGTCAGTCCTCTTGTACTTAAGTCGCCATTGTGCCTTTTGTATTAAATTCGGATGCAATTTCTGTGTTTCATCGACAATAAGTAGGTCCAAGGGATACAGCAAACATGAAGTGAAGCATCGGAATATAAAACTGGACTCACAGGAGAGATTCATATCATAGAAAGTTAAAGTGTCACTTCTCTTGTACTTAAGTCGGTATTATGCCTCTTGTATTAAATTCGGATGCAATTTCTGTGTTTCTTCGTCAATAAGAAGGTCTAAGGGATACAGTAAAGCTTAAGTAAAGCATCGGAATCTAAAACTGGACTAACTGGAGAGGTTCAAATCATTTAAAGTTAGAGTGTCAGTCCTCTTTTACGTAGGTCGGCATTGTGAATTTGTATTAAATTCCGATGCAATTTCTGTGTTTCATCGTCAATCAGAAGGTGCAAGGTATACAGTAAACCTGAAGTGAAGCATCGGAATCTAAAACTGGACTCACAGGAGAGGTTCAAATCATAGAAAGTTAGAATGTCAGTCCTCTTGTACTTAAGTCGGCATTGTGCCTTTTGAATTTAATTCCGATTCAATTTCTGTGTTTCATCGTCAATAACAAGGTGCATGGTATACAGTAAACCTGAAGTGAAGCATCGGAATCTGAAACTAGACTCACAGGAGAGGATTAAATCATTGAAAGTGAGAGTGTCAATCCTCTTGTACTTAAGTCGCCATTGTGCCTTTTGTATGAATTCGGATCCAATTTCTGTGTTTCATCGTCTATATGAAGGTCCAAGGGATACAGTACACTTGATGTGACGCATCGGAATCTAAAACTGGACTCACAGGAGAGGTTCAAATCATAGAAAGTGAGAGTGTCAGTCCTCTTGTACTTAAGTCGGCATTGTGCCTTTTGAATTTAATTCCGATGCAATATCTGTGTTTCATCGTCAATAAGAAGGTGCCGGGTATACAATAAACCTGAAGTGAAGTATCGGAATCTAAAACTGGACACACAGGAGAGGTTCAAATCATAGGAAGTGAGAGTGTGAGTCCTCTTGTACTGAAGTCGGCATTGTGCCTTTTGAATTTAATTCCGATGCAATTTCTGTGTTTTATCGTCAATAAGAAGGTGCAGGGGTATACAATAATCCTGAAGTGAAGCATCGGAATCTAAAACTGGACACACAGGAGAGGTTCAAATCATAGAAAGTTAGAGTGTCAGTCCTCTTGTACTTGAGTCGGCATTGTGCCTTTTGTATTAAATTCGGATGCAAACTCTGTGTTTCATCGTCAATAAGAAGGTCCAAGGGATACAGTAAACCTGAAGTGAAGCATCGGAATGTAAAACTGGACTCACAGGAGAGGTTCATTTCATAGAAAGTTATAGTGTCAGTCCTCTTCTACTTAAGTCGGCATGTGTGATATTTGAATTTAATTCCGATGCAATTTCTGTGTTTCATCGTCAATAAGAAGGTCTAAGTGATACAGTAAACCTGAAGTGAAGCATCGGTATCTAAAACTGGACTCACAGGATAGGTTCAAATCATAGAAAGTGAGAGTGTCAGTCCTCTTTTACTTAAGTCGGCATTGTGAGTTTCGAATTTAATTCCGATGCAATTTCTGTGTTTCATCGTCAATAAGAAAGACCAAGGGATACAGTAAACCTGAAGTGAAGCATCGGAATCTAAAACTGGACTCACAGGAGAAGTTCAAATCAAAGATAGTTAGAATGTCAGTCCTCCTGTACTTTAGTCGGCATTGTGTATTTTGTATTAAATTCGGATGCATTTTCTGGGTTTCATCGTCAATAAGAAGGTGCAAGGTATACAGTAAACCTGAAGTGAAGCATCGGAATCTAAAACTGGACTCACAGGAGAGGTTCAAATCATAGAAAGTGAGAGTGTCGGTCCTCTTGTACTTAAGTCGGCATTGTACCTTTTGTATTAAATTCGGATGCAAACTCTGTGTTTCATCGTCAGTAAGAAAGTCCAAGGGATACCACATACCTGAAGTGAAGCATCCGAATCTAAAACTGGACTAACAGGAGTGGTTCAAATCATAGAAAGTGAGAGTGTCAGTCCTGTTGTACTTAAGCCCGCATTGAGCCTTTTGAATTTATTTCCGATGCAATTTCTGTGTTTCATCGTCAATAAGAAGGTGCAAGGTATACAGTAAACCTGAAGTGAAGCATCGGAAACTAAAACTGGACTCACAGGAGAGGTTCAAATAATAGAAAGTGAGAGTGTCAATCCTCTTCTACTTAGGTCGGCATTGTGCCTTTTGAATCAAATCCCGATGCAATTTCCGAGTTTCATCGACAATAAGTAGGACCAAGGGATACAGTAAACATGAAGTGGAGCATCGGAATATAAAACTGGACTCACAAGAGAGATTCATATCATTGAAAGTTAAAGTGTCACTCCTCTTGTACTTAAGTCGGTATTATGCCTCTTGTATTAAATTCGGATGCAATTTCTGTGTTTCTTCGTCAATAAGAAGGTCTAAGGGATACAGTAAACCTTAAGTAAACCATCGGAATCTAAAACTGGACTAACTGGAGAGGTTCAATTCATTGAAAGTTAGAGTGTCAGTCCTCTTTTACGTAGGTCGGCATTGTGCAATTTGTATTAAATTCCGATGCAATTTCTGTGTTTCATCGTCAATCAGAAGGTGCAAGGTATACAGTAAACCTGAAGTGAAGCATCGGAATCTAAAACTGGACTCACAGGAGAGGTTCAAATCATAGAAAGTTAGAATGTCAGTCCTCTTGTACTTAAGTCGGCATTGTGGCATTTGTATTAAATTCGGATGCAATTTCTGTGTTTCATTGTCAATAAGAAGGTCCAAGGGATACAGTAAACCTGAAGTGAAGCATCGGAATCTAACACTGGACTCACAGGAGAGTTTCAAATCATAGAAAGTGAGAGTGTCAGACCTCTTGTACTTAAGTCGCCGTTGTGATTTTTGTATTAATTTCGGATGCAATTTCTGTGTTTCATCATCAATAAGAAGGTCCAAGGGATAAAGTAAACCTGAAGTGAAGCATCGGAATCTAAAACTGGACTAACAGGAGAGGTTCAAATAATAGAAAGTTAGAGTGTCAGTCCTCTTGTACTTAAGTCGGCATTGTACCTTTTGTATTAAAATCGGATGCAAACTCTGTGTTTCATCGTCAATAAAAAGGTCCAAGGGATACAGTAAACATGAAGTGAAGCATCGGAATCTGAAACTGGACTCACAGGAGAGGTTCAAATCAATGAAAGTGAGAGTGTCAGTCCTCTTGTACTTAAGTTGCCATTGTGCATTTTGGATTAAATTCGGATGCAATTTCAGTGTTTCATCGTCAATAAGAAGGTCCAAGGGATATAGTAAACCTGAAGTGAAGCATCGGAATCTAAAACTGAACTCACGGGAGAGGTTCAAATCATAGAAAGTGAGAGTGTCAGTCCTCTTGTACTTAAGTCGGCATTGTGCCTTTTGTATTAAATTCGGATGCAATTTCTGTGTTTCATAGTCAATAAGAAGGTCCAAGGGATACAGTAAACCTGAAGTGAAGCATCAGAATCTAAAACTAGACTCACAGGAGAGGTTCAAATCATAGAAAGTTAGAGTGTTTGTCCTCTTTTACTTAAGTCGGCATTGTGCCCTTTGTATTAAATTCGGATGCAATTTCTGTTTTTTACGTCAATATGAAGGTGCAAGGTATACAGTAAACCTGGAGTGAAGCATCGGAATTTAAAAACGGACTGACAGGAGAGGATCAAATCATAGAAAGAGAGAGTGTCAGTCCTCTTGTACTTAAGTCGGCATTGTGCTATTTGTATTAAATTCGGATGCAATTCCTGTGTTTCATAGTCAATAAGAGGGTCCAAGGGATACAGTAAACCTGAAGTGAAACATCGGAATCTAAAACTGGACTCACAGGAGAGATTCAAATCATAGAATGTTAGAATGTCACTCCTCTTGTACATAAGTCGGTATTGTGCCCTTTGTATTAAATTCGGATGCAATTTCTGTTTTTTATCGTCAATAAGAAGGTCCAAGGTATACAGTAAACCTGAAGTGAAGCATCGGAATCTAAAACTGGACATGCAGGAGAGGTTCAAATCATAGAAAGTTAGAGTGTGAGTCCTCTTTTACTTAAGTCGGCATTGTGCCTTTTGTATTAAATTCGGATGAAATTTCTGTGTTTCATCGTCAATAAGATGGTCCAAGGGATACAGTAAACCTGAAGTGAAGCATCAGAATCTAAAACTGGACTCACAGGGGAGGTTCAAATCATAGAAAGAGAGAGTGTCAGTCCTCTTGTACTTAAGTCGCCATTGTGCCTTTTGTATTAAATTCGGATGCAATTTCTGTGTTTCATCGACAATAAGTAGGTCCAAGGGATACAGTAAACATGAAGTGAAGCATCGGAATATAAAACTGGACTCACAGGAGAGATTCATATCATAGAAAGTTAAAGTGTCACTTCTCTTGTATTTAAGTCGGTATTATGCCTCTTGTATTAAATTCGGATGCAATTTCTGTGTTTCTTCGTCAATAAGAAGGTCTAAGGGATACAGTAAAGCTTAAGTAAAGCATCGGAATCTAAAACTGGACTAACTGGAGAGGTTCAAATCATTGAAAGTTAGAGTGTCAGTCCTCTTTTACGTAGGTCGGCATTGTGAATTTGTATTAAATTCCGATGCAATTTCTGTGTTTCATCGTCTATAAGAAGGTCCAAGGGATACAGTACACTTGATGTGACGCATCGGAATCTAAAACTGGACTCACAGGAGAGGTTCAAATCATAGAAAGTGAGAGTGTCAGTCCTCTTGTACTTAAGTCGGCATTGTGCCTTTTGAATTTAATTCCGATTCAATTTCTGTGTTTCATCGTCAATAACAAGGTGCATGGTATACAGTAAACCTGAAGTGAAGCATCGGAATCTGAAACTAGACTCACAGGAGAGGATTAAATCATTGAAAGTGAGAGTGTCAATCCTCTTGTACTTAAGTCGCCATTGTGCCTTTTGTATGAATTCGGATCCAATTTCTGTGTTTCATCGTCTATAAGAAGGTCCAAGGGATACAGTACACTTGATGTGACGCATCGGAATCTAAAACTGGACTCACAGGAGAGGTTCAAATCATAGAAAGTGAGAGTGTCAGTCCTCTTGTACTTAAGTCGGCATTGTGCCTTTTGAATTTAATTCCGATGCAATATCTGTGTTTCATCGTCAATAAGAAGGTGCCGGGTATACAGTAAACCTGAAGTGAAGTATCGGAATCTAAAACTGGACACACAGGAGAGGTTCAAATCATAGGAAGTGAGAGTGTGAGTCCTCTTGTACTGAAGTCGGCATTGTGCCTTTTGAATTTAATTCCGATGCAATTTCTGTGTTTCATCGTCAATAAGAAGGTGCAGGGGTATACAATAATCCTGAAGTGAAGCATCGGAATCTAAAACTGGACACACAGGAGAGGTTCAAATCATAGAAAGTTAGAGTGTCAGTCCTCTTGTACTTGAGTCGGCATTGTGCCTTTTGTATTAAATTCGGATGCAAACTCTGTGTTTCATCGTCAATAAGAAGGTCCAAGGGATACAGTAAACCTGAAGTGAAGCATCGGAATGTAAAACTGGACTCACAGGAGAGGTTCATTACATAGAAAGTTATAGTGTCAGTCCTCTTCTACTTAAGTCGGCATGTGTGATATTTGAATTTAATTCCGATGCAATTTCTGTGTTTCATCGTCAATAAGAAGGTCTAAGTGATACAGTAAACCTGAAGTGAAGCATCGGTATCTAAAACTGGACTCACAGGATAGGTTCAAATCATAGAAAGTGAGAGTGTCAGTCCTCTTTTACTTAAGTCGGCATTGTGAGTTTCGAATTTAATTCCGATGCAAACTCTGTGTTTCATCGTCAGTAAGAAGGTCCAAGGGATACCACAAACCTGAAGTGAAGCATCCGAATCTAAAACTGGACTAACAGGAGTGGTTCAAATCATAGAAAGTGAGAGTGTCAGTCCTGTTGTACTTAAGCCCGCATTGAGCCTTTTGAATTTATTTCCGATGCAATTTCTGTGTTTCATCGTCAATAAGAAGGTGCAAGGTATACAGTAAACCTGAAGTGAAGCATCGGAAACTAAAACTGGACTCACAGGAGAGGTTCAAATAATAGAAAGTGAGAGTGTCAATCCTCTTCTACTTAGGTCGGCATTGTGCCTTTTGAATCAAATCCCGATGCAATTTCTGAGTTTCATCGACAATAAGTAGGACCAAGGGATACAGCAAACATGAAGTGAAGCATCGGAATATAAAACTGGACTCACAGGAGAGATTCATATCATTGAAAGTTAAAGTGTCACTCCTCTTGTACTTAAGTCGGTATTATGCCTCTTGTATTAAATTCGGATGCAATTTCTGTGTTTCTTCGTCAATAAGAAGGTCTAAGGGATACAGTAAACCTTAAGTAAAGCATCGGAATCTAAAACTGGACTAACTGGTGAGGTTCAATTCATTGAAAGTTAGAGTGTCAGTCCTCTTTTACGTAGGTCGGCATTGTGCATTTTGTATTAAATTCCGATGCAATTTCTGTGTTTCATCGTCAATCAGAAGGTGCAAGGTATACAGTAAACCTGAAGTGAAGCATCGGAATCTAAAACTGGACTCACAGGAGAGGTTCAAATCATAGAAAGTTAGAATGTCAGTCCTCTTGTACTTAAGTCGGCATTGTGCCTTTTGTATTAAATTCGGATGCAATTTCTGTGTTTCATCGTCAATAAGAAGGTGCAAGGTATACAGTAAACCTAAATTGAAGCATCGGAATCTAAAAGTGGACTCACAGGAGAGGTTCAAATCATAGAAAGTGAGAGTGTCAGTCCTCTTGTACTTAAGTCGGCATTGTGGCATTTGTATTAAATTCGGATGCAATTTCTGTGTTTCATTGTCAATAAGAAGGTCCAAGGGATACAGCAAACCTGAAGTGAAGCATCGGAATCTAACACTGGACTCACAGGAGAGTTTCAAATCATAGAAAGTGAGAGTGTCAGACCTCTTGTACTTAAGTCGCCGTTGTGATTTTTGTATTAATTTCGGATGCAATTTCTGTGTTTCATCATCAATAAGAAGGTCCAAGGGATAAAGTAAACCTGAAGTGAAGCATCGGAATCTAAAACTGGACTAACAGGAGAGGTTCAAATAATAGAAAGTTAGAGTGTCAGTCCTCTTGTACTTAAGTCGGCATTGTACCTTTTGTATTAAAATCGGATGCAAACTCTGTGTTTCATCGTCAATAAAAAGGTCCAAGGGATACAGTAAACATGAAGTGAAGCATCGGAATCTGAAACTGGACTCACAGGAGAGGTTCAAATCAATGAAAGTGAGAGTGTCGGTCCTCTTGTACTTAAGTTGCCATTGTGCATTTTGGATTAAATTCGGATCCAATTTCTGTGTTTCGCCGTCAATAAGAAGGTTCAAGGTATACAGTAAACCTGAAGTGAAGCATCGGAATCTAAAACTGGACTCACAGGAGAGGTTCAAATCATAGAAGGTGAGAGTGTCAGTCCACTTGTACTTAAGTCGGCATTGTGCAATGTTTATTAAATTCGGGTGCAATTTCTGTGTTTCATCATCAATAAGAAGGTCCAAGGGATACAGTAAACCTGAAGTGAAGCATCGGAATCTAAAACTGGACTCACAGGAAGGGTTCAAATCATACAAAGTAACAGTGTCAGTCCTCATGTAGTTAAGTCGGCATTGTGTCAATTGTATTACATTCGGATGCAATTTCTGTGTTTCATCGTCAATAAGAAGGTCCAAGGGATACAGTAAACCTGAAGTGAAGCATCGGAATCTAAAACTGGACTCACAGGAGAGGTTCAAATCATAGAGAGTGAGAGTGTCGGTCCTCTTGTACTTAACTCGAGATTGTCCCATATGTTTTAAATTCGGATGCAATTTCTGTGTTTCATCGTCAATAAGAAGGTCCAAGGAATACAGTAAACCTGAAGTGAATCATCGGAATCTAAAACTGGACTAACAGGAGAGGTTCAAATAATAGAAAGTTAGAGTGTCAGTCCTCTTGTACTTAAGTCGGCATTGTACCTTTTGTATTAAATTCGGATGCAAACTCTGTGTTTCATCGTCAATAAAAAGTTCCAAGGGTTACAGTAAACCTGAAGTGAAGCATCGGTATCTAAAACTGGTCTCACAGGAGAGGTTCAAATCATAGAGAGTGAGAGTGTCAGTCGTCTTGTACTTAAGTCGGCATTGTGCCTTTTGAATTTAATTCCGATGCAATTTCTGTGTTTCATCGTCAATAAGAAGGTGCAAAGTATACAGAAAACCTGAAGTGACGCAACGGAATCTGAAACTGGACTCACAGGAGAGGTTCAAATCATTGAATGTGAGAGTGTCAGTCCTCCTGTACTTCAGTCGCCATTGTGCCTTTTGTATTAAATTCGGATGCAATTTCTGTGTTTCATCGTCAAGAAGAAGGTCCAAGGGATACAGTAAACCTAAAGTGAAGCATCGGAATCAAAAAATGGACTCACAGGAGAGGTTCAAATCATAGAAAGTTAGAGTGTCAGTCCTCTTGTACTTAAGTCGGCATTGTGCCTTTTATATTAAATTCGGATGCAAACTCTGTGTTTCATCGGCAATAAGAACGTCCAAGGGATACAGTAAACCTGAAGTGAAGCATCGGAAACTAAAACTGGACTCACAGGAGAGGTTCAAATCATAGAAAGTGAGAGTGACAGTCCTCTTTTACTGAAGTCGGCATTGTGCGTTTTGAATTTAATTCCGATGCAATTTCTGTGTTTCATCTTCAACAAGAGGGTCCAAGGGATACAGTAAACCTGAAGTGAAGCATCGGAATCTAAAACTGGACTCTTAGGAGAGGTTCAAATTATAGAAAGTGAGAGTGTCAGTCCTCTTGTACTTAAGTCGGCATTGTGTCATTTGTATTAAATTCGGGTGCAATTTCTGTGTTTCATCGTCAATAAGAAGATCCAAGGGATACAGTAAACCTGAAGTGAAGCATCGGAATCTAAAACTGGACTCACAGGAAAGGTTCAAATCATAGAAAGTGAGAGTGTCCGTCCTCTTGTACTTATGTCGGCATTGTGGCATTTGTATTAAATTCGGATGCAATTTTTGTGTTTCTTCGTCAATAAGAAGGTCCAAGGGATACAATAAACCTGAAGTGAAGCATCGGAATCTAAAACTGGACTCACAGGAGAGGTTCAAATCATAGAAAGTTAGAGTGTCACTCCTCTTGTACTTGAGTCGGTATTGTGCTTTCGTATTAAATTGGGGAGCAATTTCTGTGTTTCATCGTCAATAAGAATGTCCAAGGGATACAGTAAACCTGAAGTGAAGCATCGGAATCGAAAATTGGATTCACATGAGAGGTTCAAATCATAGAAAGTTAGAATGTCAGTTCTCTTGTACTTAAGTCGCCATTGTGCCTTTTGTATTAAATTCGGATGCAATTACTGTGTCTCATCGTCAATAAGAAGTAGCAAGGTATACAGTACACCTGAATTGAAGCATCGGAATCTAAAACTGGACTCACAGGAGAGGTTCAAATCATAGAAAATGAGAGTGTCATTCCTGTTGTACTTAAGTCGGCATTGTGGCATTTGTATTTAATTAGCATGAAATTTCTGTGATTCATCGTCAATAAGAAGGTCCAAGGGATACAGTAAACCTTAAGTGAAGCATTGGAATCTAAAACTGGACTCGCAGGAGAGGTTCAAATCATAGAATTTTATAGTGTCAGTCCTCTTTTACTTAAGTCGGCATTGTGCCTTTTGTATTAAATTCGGATGCAATTTCTGTGTTTCAGCGTCAATAAGAAGGTCCAAGGGATACAGTAAACCTGAAGTGAAGCATCGGAAACTAAACCTGGACTCACAGGAGAGGTTCAAATCATAGAAAGTTAGAATGTCAGTCCTCTTGTACTTAAGTCGACATTGTGCCATTTGTATTAAATTCGGATACAATTTCTGTGTTTCATCGTCAATAAGAAGGTCCCAGGGATACAGTAAACCTGAAGCGAAGCATCGGGATCTAAAACTGGACTCACAGGAGAGGTTCAAATCATAGAAAGTGAGAGTGTCAGTCCTCTTGTACTTAAGTCGGTATTGTGCATTTTGAATTGAATTCCGATGCAATTTCTGTGTTTCATCGTCAATAACAAGGTGCATGGTATGCAGTAAACCTGAAGTGAAGCATCAGAATCTGAAATTGGACTCACAGGAGAGGTTCAAATCATAGAAAGTGAAAGTGTCAGTCCTCTTGTACTTAAGTCGCCATTGTGCCTTTTGTATTAAATTCGGATGCAATTTCTGTGTTTCATCGTCAATAAGAAGGTCCAAGGGATACAGAAAACCTGAAGTGAAGCTTCGGAATCTAAAACTGGACTCACAGGCGAGGTTCAAATCATAGAATGTAAGAGTGTCAGTCCTTTTGTACTTAAGTCGGCATTGTGACTTTTGTATTAAATTCGGATGGAAACTCTGTGTTTCATCGTCAATTAGAAGGTCCAAGGTATACAGTAAACCTGAAGTGATGCTTCGGAATCTGAAACTGGACTCACATTAGAGGTTCAAATCATAGAATGTTAGAATGTCAGTGCTCTTGTACTTAAGTCGGCATTGTGTCTTTTGTATTAAATTCCGATGCAATTTCTGTGTTTCATCGTCAATAAAAAGTTCCAAGGGATACAGTAAACCTGAAGTGAAGCATCGTAATCTAAAACTAGACACACAGGAGAGGTTCAAATAATAGAAAGTTAGAGTGTCAGTCCTCTTGTACTAAAGCCGGCATTCTGATTTTTGAATTTAATTCGGATGCAATTTCTGTGTTTCATCGTCAATAAGAAGGTCCCAGGGATACAGTACACCTGGAGTGAAGCATCGGAATCTATGACTGGACTCACAGGAGAGGTTCAAATCATAGAAAGTGAGAGTGTCAGTCCTCTTGTACTTAAGTCGGCATTGTTGCATTTGTATTAAATTCGGATTACATTTCTGTGTTTCACGTCAATAAGAAGGTCCAAGGGATACAGTACAGTAAAACTGAAGTGAAGCATCGGAATCTAAAACTGGACTCACAGGAGAAGTTCAAATCCTATAAAGTGAGAGTGTCACTCCTCTTGTACTTGAGTCGGTATTGTGCCTTTTGTATTAAATTCGGATGCAATTTCTGAGTTTCATCGTCAATAAGAAGGTCTAAGGGATACAGTAAACCTTAAGTGAAGCATCGGAATCTAAAACTGGACTCGCAGGAGAGGTTCAAATCATAGAATGTTAGAGTGTCAGTCCTCTTTTACTTAAGTCGGCATTGTGCCTTTTGTATTAAATTCGGATGCAATTTCTGTGTTTCATCGTCAATAAGAAGGTGCAAGGGATACAGTAAAACTGAAGTGAAGCATCGGAATCTAAAACTGGTCTCACAGGAGAGGTTCAAATCATAGAAAGTTAGAATGTTAGTCCTCTTGTACTTAAGCTGGCATTGTGCATTTTGTATTAAATTCGGATGCAATTTCTGTGTTTCATCGTCAATAAGAAGGTGCAAGGTATACTGTAAACCAGAAGTGAAGCATTGGAATCTAAAACTGGACTCACAGGAGAGGTTCAAATCATAGAAAGTGAGAGTGTCAGTCCTCTTGTACTTAAGTCGACATTGTGCCATTTGTATTAAATTCGGATGCAATTTCTGTGTTTCATCGTCAATAAGAAAATCCAAGGGATACATTAAACCTGAAGTGAAGCATCGGAATCTAAGACTGGACTCACAGGAGAGGATCAAATCATAGAAAGTTAGAGTGTTAGTCCTCTTTTATTTTAGTCGGCATTGTGGCTTTTGCATTAAATTCCGATGCAATTTCTATGTTTCATCGTCAATAAGAAGGTGCAAGGTTTACAGTAAACCTGAAGTGAAGCATCGGAATTTAAAACCGGACTCACAGGAGAGGTTCAAATCATAGAAAGTGGGAGTGTCAGTCCTCTTGTACTTAAGTCGACATTGTGCAATTTGTATTAAATTCGGATGCAATTTCTGTGTTTCATCGTCAATAAGAAGGTGCAAGGGATACAGTAAAGCTGAAATGAAGCATCGGAATCGAAAACTGGACTCACAGGAGAGGTTCAAATGATAGAAAGTTAGAGTGTCAGTCCTCTTTTACTTAAGTCGGCATTGTGCCTTTTGTATTAAATTCCAATGCAATTTCTATGTTTCATCGTCAATAAGAAAGTGCAAGGTATACAGTAAACCTGAATTGAAGCATCGGAATTTAAAACCGGTCTCGCAGGAGAGGTTCAAATCATAGAAAGTGAGAGTGTCAGTCCTCTTGTACTTAAGTCGGCATTGTGCCATTTGTATTAAATACGGATGCGATTTCTGTGTTTTATCGTCATTAAGAAGGTCCAAGGGATACAGTAAACCTGAAGTGAAGCATCGGAATCTAAAACTGGACTCACAGGAGAGGTTCAAATGATAGAAAGTTAGAGTGTCAGTCCTCTTGTACTTAAGTTGGCATTGTGCTTTTTGTATTAAATTCGGATGCAAACTCTGTGTATCATCGTCTATAAGAAGGTCCAAGGGATTCAGTAAACCTGAAGTGAAGCATCGGAATCTAAAACCGGACTCACAGGAGATGTTCAAATCATAGAAAGTGAGATTGTCAGTCCTCTTGTACTTAAGTCGCCATTGTGATTTTTGTATTAAATTCGGATGCAATTTCTGTGTTTCATCGTCAATAAGAAAGTCCAAGGGATACAGTAAACCTGAAAGGAAGCATCGGAATCTAAAACTGGACTCACAAGAGAGGTTCAAATCATAGAAAGTTAGTGTGTCAGTCCTCTTGTACTTAAGTCGGTATTGTACCTTTTGTATTAAATTCGGATGCAAACTCTGTGTTTCATCGTCAATTAGAAGGTCCAAGGGATACAGTAAACCTGAAGTGAAGCATCGGAATCTAAAACTGGACTCACAGGAGAGTTTCAAATCATAGAAAGTGAGAGTGTCAGTCCTCTTGTACTTAAGACGGCATTGTGCCTTTTGAATTTAATTCCGATGCAATTTCTGTGTTTCTTAATCAATAAGAAGGTGCAAGGTATACAGTAAACCTGGAGTGTAGCATCGGAATCTAAATCTGACCACACAGGAGAGGTTCGAATCATAGAAAGTGAGAGTGTCTGTCCTCTTGTACTTAAGTCGGCATTGTGCCATTTGTATTAAATTCGGATGCATTTTCTGTGTTTCATCGTCAATAAGAAGGTCCAAGGGTAAACCTGAAGTGAAGCATCGGAATCTAAAACTGGACTCACAGGAGAGGTTCAAATCATAGAAAGTGAGAGTGTCAGTCCTCTTGTACTTAAGTCGCCATTGTGCCTTTTGTATTAAATTCGGATGCAATTTCTGTGTTTCATCGTCAATAAGAATGCGAAAGGTATACAGTAAACCTGAAGTGAAGCATCGGAATCTAAAACTGGACTCACAGAAGAGGTTCAAATCATAGAAAGTGAGAGTGTCAGTCCTCTTGTACTTAAGTCGCCATTGTGCCTTTGTATTAAATTCGGATGCAATTTCTGTGTTTCATCGTCAATAAGAAGGCGAAAGGTATACAGTAAACCTGAAGTGAAGCATCGGAATCTAAAACTGGACTCACAGGAGAGGTTCAAATCATAGAAAGTGAGAGTGTCAGTCCTCTTGTACTTAAGTGGACATTTTGCCATTTGTATTATATTCGGACACAATATCTGTGTTTCATCGTCAATAAGAAGGTCCTAGGGATACAGTAAACCTGAAGTGAAGCATCGGAATCTAAAACTGGACTCACAGGAGAGGTTCAAATCATAGAAAGTTGGAGTGTCAGTCCTCTTTTACTTAAGTCGGCATTGTGCCTTTTGAATTTAATTCCGATTTTATTTCTGTGTTTCATTGTCAATAAGAAGGTCCAAATGATACAGTAAACCTGAAGTGAAGCATCGGAATCTTAAAGTGGACTCCAAGGAGAGGTTCTAATCATAGAAAGTTAGAATGTCATTCCTCTTGTACTTAAGTCGGCATTTTGCCTTTTGTATTACATTCGGATGCAATTTCTGTGTTTCATCGTCAATAAGAAGGTGCAAGGCATACAGTAAACCTGAAGTGAAGCATCGGAATATAAAACTGGACCCACAGGAGTGGTTCAAATCATAGAAAGGGAGAGTGATAGTCCTCTTGTACTTAAGTCGCCATTGTGCCTTTTGTATTATATTCGTATGCAATTTCTGTGTTTCATCGTCAATAAGAAGGTCCAAGGGATACAGTAAACCTGAAGTGAAGCATCGGAATCTAAAACTGGACTCACAGGAGAGGTTCAAATCATAGAAAGTGAGAGTGTCTGTCCTCTTGTACTTAAGTCGACATTGTGCCATTTGTATTAAATTCGGATGCAATTTCTGTGTTTCATCGTCAATAAGAAAGTCCATGGGATACAGTAAACCTGAAGTGAAGCATCGGAATCTAAAACTGGACTCACAGGAGAGGTTCAAATCATAGAAAGTTACAGTGTCAGTCCTCTTTTACTTAAGTCGGCATTGTGCCTTTTGAATTTAATTCCGATGCTATTTCAGTGTTTCATTGTCAATAAGAAGGTCCAAGGGATACAGTAAACCTGAAGTGAAGCATCGGAATCTAAAACAGGACTCACAGGAGAGGTTCTAATCATAGAAAGTTAGAATAACAGTCCTCTGGTACTTAAGTCGGCATTGTGCCTTTTGTATTAAATTCGGATGCAATTTCTGTGTTTCATCGTCAATAAGTAGGTGCAAGGTATACAGTAAACCTGAAGTGAAGCATCGGAATCTAAAACTGGACTCAATGGAAAGGTTGAAATCATAGAAAGGGAGAGTGTCAGTCCTATTGTACTTATGTCGGCATTGTGGCATTTGTATCAAATTCGGATGCATTTTCTGTGTTTCATCGTCAATAAGAAGGTCTAAGGGATACAGTAAACCTGAAGTCAAGCATCTGAATCTAAAACTGGACTCACAGGAGAGGTTCAAATCATAGAAAGTGAGAGTGTCAGTTCTCTTCTACTTAGGTCGGCATTGTGCCTTTTGAATTTAATTCCGATGCAATTTCTGTGTTTCATCGTCAATAAGAAGGTCCAAAGGATACAGTAAAACTCAAGTGAAGCATCGGAATCTAAAACTGGACTCACAGGAGAGATTCAAATCATAGAAAGCTAGAGTGTCTCTCCTATTGTACCTAATTCGGTATTGTGCCTTTTGTATTAAATTCGGATGCAATTTCTGTGTTTCATCGTCAATAAGAAGGTCCAAGGGATACAGTAAACCTTAAGTAAATCATCGGAATCTAAAACTGGACTCACAGGAGAGGTTCAAATCATAGAAAGTTAGAGTGTCAGTCCTCATGTACTTAAGGCGGCATTGTGCCTTTTGTATTATTTTCGGATGCAAACTCTGTGTTTCATCGTAAATAAGAAGGTCCAAGGGATACAGTAATCATGAAGTGAAGCATCGGAATCTAAAACTGGACTCACAGAAGAAGTTCAAATCATAGAAAGTTAGAGTGTCAGTCATCTTGTACTTAAGTCGGCATTGCGATTTTTGAATTTAATTCCGATGCAATTTCTGGGTTTCATCGTCAATAAGAAGGTCCAAGGGATACAGTAAACCTGGAGTGAAGCATCGGAATCTAAGACTGGACTCACAGGAGAGGTTCAAATCATAGAAAGTGAGAGTGTCAGTCCTCTTTTACTTAAGTCGGCATTGTGCGTTTTGAATTTAATTCCGATGCAATTTTTATGTGTTTCATCGTCAATAAGAAGGTCCAAGGGATACAGTAAACCTGAAGTGAAGCATCGGAATCTAAAACTGGACTCACAGGAGAGGTTCATATTATTGAAAGTGAGAGTGTCAGTCCTCTTGTACTTAAGTCGGCATTGTGACATTTGTATTAAATTCGGGTGCAATTTCTGGGTTTCATCGTCAATAAGAAGGTCCAAGGGGTACAGTAAACCTGAAGTGAAGCATCGGAATCAAAAACTTGACTCACAGGAAAGGTTCAAATCATAGATAGTGAGAGTGTCAGTCATCTTGTACTTAAGTCGGCATTGTGGCATTTGTATTAAATATGGATGCAATTTCTGTGTGTCATCGTTAATAAGAAGGTCCAAGGGATACAATAAACCTTAAGTAAATCATCGGAATCTAAAACTGGACTCACAGGAGAGGTTCAAATCATAGAAAGTTAGAGTGTCAGTCCTCTTGTACTAATGTCGGTATTGTGCCTTTTGTATTAAAATCGAGTGCAATTTCTGTGTGTCATCGTCAATGAGAAGTTCCAAGGGATACAGTAAACCTGAAGTGAAGCATCGGACTCTAAAACTGGACTCACAGGAGAGATTCAAATCATAAAAAGTTGGAATGTCAGTCCTCTTGTACTTAAGTCGGCATTGTGCCTTTTGTATTGAATTCGGATGATATTTCTGTGTTTCATCGTCAATAAGAAGGTGCAAGGTATACAGTTAACCTGAAGAGAAGCATCGGAATCTAAAACTGGACTCACTGGAGAGGTTCAAATCATAGAAAGTGAGAGTGTCAGTCCTCTTGTATTTAAGTCGGCATTGGGCCTTTTGTATTAAATTCGGATGCAAACTCTGTGTTTCATCGTCAATAAGAAGGTGCAATGTATACAGAAAACCTGAAGTGATGCATCGGAATCTAAAACAGGACTCACAGGAGAGGTTCTAATCATAGAAAGTTAGAATGTCAGTCCTCTTGTACTTAAGTCGGCATTGTGCCTTTTGTATAAAATTCGGATGCAATTTCTGTGTTTCATCGTCAATAAGAAGGTGCAAGGTATACAGTAAACCTGAAGGGAAGCACGGAATCTAAAACTAGACTCACAGGAAAGGTTCAAATCATAGAAAGTGAGAGTGTCAGTCCTCTTGTACTTATGTCAGCATTGTGGCATTTGTATCAAATTCGGATGAATTTTCTGTGTTTCATCGTCAGTAAGAAGGTCCAAGTGATACAGTAAACCTGAAGTGAAGCATCGGAATCTAAAACTGGACTCACAGGAGAGGTTCAAATCATAGAAAGTGAGAGTGTCAGTTCTCTTCTACTTAGGTCGGCATTGTGCCTTTTGAATTTAATTCCGATGCAATTTCTGTGTTTCATCGTCAATAAGAAGGTCCAAAGGATACAGTAAAACTGAAGTGAAGCATCGGAATCTAAAACTGGACTCACAGGAGAGGTTCAAATCATAGAAAGTTAGAGTGTCAGTCATCTTGTACTGAAGTCGGCATTGTGAATTTTGTATTAATTTCGGATGCAAACTCTGTGTTTCATCGTCAATAAGAAGGTCCAAGGGATACAGTAAACCTGAAGTGAAGCATCGGAATCTAAAACTGGACTCACAGAAGAAGTTCCAATCATAGAAATATAGAGTGTCAGTCCTCTTGTACTTAAGTCGGCATTGTGATTTTTGAATTTAATTCCGATGCAATTTCTGTGTTTCATCGTCAATAAGAAGGTCCAAGGGATACAGTAAACCTGGAGTGAAGCATCGGAATCTAAGACTGGACTCACACGAGAGGTTCAAATCATAGAAAGTGAGAGTGTCAGTCCTCTTTTACTTAAGTCGGCATTGTGCCTTTTGTATTAAATTCCGATGCAGTTTCTGTGTTTCATCGTCAATCAGAAGGTGCATGGTTAACAGTAAACCTTAAGTGAAGCATCGGAATATAAAACTGGACTCACAGGAGAGGTTCAAATCATAGAAAGTGAGTGTGTCAGTCCTCTTGTACTTAAGTTGCCATTGTGCCATTTGTATTAAATTCGGATGAAATTTCCTTGTTTCATCGTCAATAAGAAGGTTAAAGGTATACAGTAAACCTGAAGTGAAGCATCGTGATGTAAAACTGGACTCACAGGAGAGGTTCAAATCATAGAAAGTTAGATTGTTAGTCCCCTTGTACTTAAGTCGGCATTGTGCCTTTTGTATTAAATTCGGATGGAATTTCTGTGTTTCATCGTAAATAAGAAGGAGCAAGGTATACAGTAAACCTGAAGTGATGCATCGGAATCTAAAACTGGACTCACAGAAGAGTTTCAAATCATAGAAAGTTAGAGTGGCAGTCCTCTTTTACGTAAGTCGGCATTGTGCCTTTTGTATTAAATTCCGATGCAATTTCTATGTTTCATCGTCAATAAGAAGGTGCAAGGTATACAGTAAACCTGAAGTGAAGCATCGGAATTTAAAACGGTCTCACAGGAGAAATTCAAATCATAGAAAGTGCGAGTGTCAGTCCTCTTGTACTTAAGTCGGCATTGTGCCATTTGTATTAAATTCCGATGCGATTTCCATGTTTTATCGTCAATAAGAAGGTCCAAGGGATACAGTAAACCTGAAGTGAAGCATCGGAATCTAAATCTGACCTCACAGGGGAGGTTCGAATCATAGAAAGTGAGTGTGTCAGGCCTCTTGTACTTAAGTCGGCATTGGGCCATTTGTATTAAATTCGGATGCAATTTCTGTGTTTCATCGTCAATAAGAATGTCCAAGGGATACAGTAAACCTGAGGTGAAGCATCGGAATCAAAAACTGGACTCACAGGAGAGGTTCAAATCATAGAAAGTTAGAGTGTCAGTCCTCTTGTACTTAAGTCGGCATTGTGCCTATTGAATTTAACTCGGATGCAATTTCTGTGTTTCATCGTCAATAAGAAGGTCCAAGGGATACAGTAAACCTGAAGTGAAGCAATGGAATCTAAAACTGGACCACAGGAGAAGTTCAAATCATAGTAAGTGAGAGTGTCAGTCCTCTTTTACATAAGTGGGCATTGTGCGTTTTGAATTTGATTCCGATGCAATTTCTGTGTTTCATCGTCCATAAGAAGGTCCAAGGGATACAGTAATCCAGAAGTGAAGCGTCGGAATCTAAAACTGGACTCACAGGAGATGTTCAAATCATAGAATGTGAGAGTGTCAGTCCTCTTGTACTTAAGTCGCCATTGTGATTTTTGTATTAAATTCGGATGCAATTTCTGTTTTTCATCGTCAATAAGATGGTCCAAGGGATACAGTAAACCTGAAGTGAAGCATCAGTATCTAAAACTGAACTCACAGGAGAGGTTCCAATCATAGAAAGTTAGAGTGTCAGTCCTCTTGTACTTAAGTCGGCATTGTGCCTTTTGAATTAATTTCGGATGCTATTTCTGTGTTTCATCGTCAATAAGAAGGTCCAAGGGATACAGTAAACCTGAAGTGAAGCAATGGAATCTAAAACTGGACTCACAGGAGAGGTTCAAATCATAGAAAGTGAGAGTGTCAGTCCTCTTTTACATAAGTCGGCATTGTGCGTTTTGAATTTGATTCCGATGCAATTTCTGTGTTTCATCGTCAATAAGAAGGTCCAAGGGATACAGTAAACCAGAAGTGAAGCGTGGGAATCTAAAACTGGACTCACAGGAGATGTTCAAATCATAGAAAGTGAGAGTGTCAGTCCTCTTGTACTTAAGTCGCCATTGTGATTTTTGTATTAAATTCGGATGCAATTTCTGTGTTTCATCGTCAATAAGAAGGTCCAAGGGATACAGTAAACCTGAAGTGAAGCGTCAGAATCTAAAACTGAACTCACAGGAGAGGTTCAAATCATAGGAAGTTAGAGTGTCAGTCCTCTTGTACTTAAGTCGGCATTGTACCTTTTGTATTAAATTCGAATGAAAACTCTGTGTTTCATCGTCAATAAGAAGGTCCGAGGGATACAGTAAACCTGAAGGGAAGCATCGGAATCTAAAACTAGACTCACAGGAAAGGTTCAAATCATAGAAAGTGAGAGTGTCAGTCCTCTTGTACTTATGTCAGCATTGTGGCATTTGTATCAAATTCGGATGCATTTTCTGTGTTTCATCGTCAGTAAGAAGGTCCAAGGGATACAGTAAACCTGAAGTGAAGCATCGGAATCTAAAACTGGACTCACAGGAGAGGTTCAAATCATAGAAAGTGAGAGTGTCAGTTCTCTTCTACTTAGGTCGGCATTGTGCTTTTTGAATTTAATTCCGATGCAATTTCTGTGTTTCATCGTCAATAAGAAAGTCCAAAGGATACAGTAAAACTGAAGTGAAGCATCGGAATCTAAAACTGGACTCACAGGAGGAGTTCAAATCATAGAAAGTTAGAGTGTCAGTCCTCTTGTACTTAAGTCGGCATTGTGCCTTTTGTATTAATTTCGGATGCAAACTCTGTGTTTCATCGTCAATAAGAAGGTCCAAGGGATACAGTAAACCTGAAGTGAAGCATCGGAATCTAAAACTGGACTCACAGAAGAAGTTCAAATCATAGAAAGTTAGAGTGTCAGTCCTCTTGTACTTAAGTCGGCATTGTGATTTTTGAATTTAATTCCGATGCAATTTCTGTGTTTCATCGTCAATAAGAAGGTCCAAGGGATACAGTAAACCCGGAGTGAAGCATCGGAATCTAAGACTGGACTCACAGGAGAGGTTCAAATCATAGAAAGTGAGAGTGTCAGTCCTCTTTTACTTAAGTCGGCATTGTGCGTTTTGAATTTAATTCGGATGCAATTTCTCTGTTTCATCGTCAATAAGAGGGTCCAAGGGATACAGTAAACCTCAAGTGAAGCATCAGAATCGAAAACTGGACTCACAGGAGAGGTTCAAATCCTAGAAAGTTAGAGTGTCAGTCCTCTTTTAGTTAAGTCGGCATTGTGCCTTTTGTATTAAATTCCGATGCAATCTCTGTGTTTCATCGTCAATCAGAAGATGCAAGGTTAACAGTAAACCTGAAGTGAAGCATCGGAATATAAAACTGGACTCACAGGAGAGGTTCAAATCATAGAAAGTGAGTGTGTCAGTCCTCTTGTACTTAAGTTGGCATTGTGCCATTTGTATTAAATTCGGATGAAATTTCTTTGTTTCATCGTCAATAAGAAGGTCCAAGGGGTACAGTAAACCTGAAGTGAAGCATCGGAATCAAAAACTTGACTCACAGGAAAGGTTCAAATCATAGATAGTGAGAGTGTCAGTCATCTTATACTTAAGTCGGCATTGTGGCATTTGAATTAAATATGGATGCAATTTCTGTGTGTCATCGTCAATAAGAAGGTCCAAGGGATACAGTAAACCTCAAGTGAAGCATCAGAATCGAAAACTGGACTCACAGGAGAGGTTCAAATCATAGAAAGTTAGAGTGTCAGTCTTCTTTTAGTTAAGTCGGCATTGTGCCTTTTGTATTAAATTCCGATGCAGTTTCTGTGTTTCATCGTCAATCAGAAGGTGCAAGGTTAACAGTAAACCTGAAGTGAAGCATCGGAATATAAAACTAGACTCACAGGAGAGGTTCAAATCATAGAAAGTGAGTGTGTCAGTCCTCTTGTACTTAAGTTGGCATTGTGCCATTTGTATTAAATTCGGATGAAATTCCTTTGTTTCATCGTCAACAAGAAGGTCCAAGGGATACAGTAAACCTGGAGTGAAGCATCGGAATCTAAGACTGGACTCACAGGAGAGGTTCAAATCATAGAAAGTGAGAGTGTCAGTCCTCTTTTACTTAAGTCGGCATTGTGATTTTTGAATTTAATTTCGATGCAATTTCTGTGTTTCATCGTCAATAAGAAGGTCCAAGGGATACAGTAAACCTGGAGTGAAGCATCGGAATCTAAGACTGGACTCACAGGAGAGGTTCAAATCATAGAAAGTGAGAGTTTCAGTCCTCTTTTACTTAAGTCGGCATTGAGCCTTTTGAATTTAACTCGGATACAATTTCTGTGTTTCATCGTCAATAAGAAGGTCCAAGGGATACAGTAAACCTGAAGTGAAGCAATGGAATCTAAAACTGGACTCACAGGAGAGGTTCAAATCATAGAAAGTGAGAGTGTCAGTCCTCTTTTACATAAGTCGGCATTGTGCGTTTTGAATTTGATTCCGATGCAATTTCTGTGTTTCATCGTCAATAAGAAAGTCCAAGGGATACAGTAAACCAGAAGTGAAGCGTCGGAATCTAAAACTGGACTCACAGGAGATGTTCAAATCATAGAAAGTGAGATTGTCAGTCCTCTTGTACTTAAGTCGCCATTGTGATTTTTGTATTAAATTCGGATGCAATTTTTGTGTTTCATCATCAATAAGAAGGTCCAAGGGATACAGTAAACCTGAAGTGAAGTATCAGAATCTAAAACTGAACTCACAGGAGAGGTTCAAATCATAGAAAGTTAGAGTGTCAGTCCTCTTGTACTTAAGTCGGCATTGTACCTTTTGTATTAAATTCGAATGCAAACTCTGTGTTTCATCGTCAATAAGAAGGTCCGAGGGATACAGTAAACCTGAAGTGAAGCATCGGAATCTAAAACTGGACTCACAGGAGAAGTTCAAATCATAGAAAGTGAGAGTGTCTGTCCTGTTGTACTTAAGGCGGCATTGTGCCTTTTGAATTTCATTCCGATGCAATTTCTGTGTTTCATCGTCAATGAGAAGGTGCAAGGTATACAGTAAACCTGAAGTGAAGCATCGGAATCTAAAACTGGACTCACAGAAGAAGTTCAAATCATAGAAAATTAGAGTGTCAGTCCTCTTGTACTTAAGTCGGCATTGTGATTTTTGAATTTAATTCCGATGCAATTTCTGTGTTTCATCGTCAATCAGAAGGTGCAAGGTTAACAGTAAACCTGAAGTGAAGCATCGGAATATAAAACTGGACTCACAGGAGAGGTTCAAATCATAGAAAGTGAGTGTGTCAGTCCTCTTGTACTTAAGTTGGCATTGTGCCATTTGTATTAAATTCGGATGAAATTTCTTTGTTTCATCGTCAATAAGAAGGTCCAAGGGGTACAGTAAACCCGAAGTGAAGCATCGGAATCAAAAACTTGACTCACAGGAAAAGTTCAAATCATAGATAGTGAGAGTGTCAGTCATCTTGTACTTAAACCGGCATTGTGGCATTTGAATTAAATATGGATGCAATTTCTGTGTGTCATCGTCAATAAGAAGGTCCAAGGGATACAGTAAACCTCAAGTGAAGCATCAGAATCGAAAACTGGACTCACAGGAGAGGTTCAAATCATAGAAAGTGAGAGTGTCAGTCCTCTTTTACTTAAGTCGGCATTGTGATTTTTGAATTTAATTTCGATGCAATTTCTGTGTTTCATCGTCAATAAGAAGGTCCAAGGGATACAGTAAACCTGGAGTGAAGCATCGGAATCTAAGACTGGACTCACAGGAGAGGTTCAAATCATAGAAAGTGAGAGTGTCAGTCCTCTTTTACTTAAGTCGGCATTGTGCCTTTTGAATTTAACTCGGATGTAATTTCTGTGTTTCATCGTCAATAAGAAGGTCCAAGGGATACAGTAAACCTGAAGTGAAGCAATGGAATCTAAAACTGGACTCACAGGAGAGGTTCAAATCATAGAAAGTGAGAGTGTCAGTCCTCTTGTACTTAAGTTGGCATTGTGCCATTTGTATTAAATTCGGATGAAATTCCTTTGTTTCATCGTCAACAAGAAGGTCCAAGGGATACAGTAAACCTGGAGTGAAGCATCGGAATCTAAGACTGGACTCACAGGAGAGGTTCAAATCATAGAAAGTGAGAGTGTCAGTCCTCTTTTACTTAAGTCGGCATTGTGATTTTTGAATTTAATTTCGATGCAATTTCTGTGTTTCATCGTCAATAAGAAGGTCCAAGGGATACAGTAAACCTGGAGTGAAGCATCGGAATCTAAGACTGGACTCACAGGAGAGGTTCAAATCATAGAAAGTGAGAGTTTCAGTCCTCTTTTACTTAAGTCGGCATTGAGCCTTTTGAATTTAACTCGGATACAATTTCTGTGTTTCATCGTCAATAAGAAGGTCCAAGGGATACAGTAAACCTGAAGTGAAGCAATGGAATCTAAAACTGGACTCACAGGAGAGGTTCAAATCATAGAAAGTGAGAGTGTCAGTCCTCTTTTACATAAGTCGGCATTGTGCGTTTTGAATTTGATTCCGATGCAATTTCTGTGTTTCATCGTCAATAAGAAAGTCCAAGGGATACAGTAAACCAGAAGTGAAGCGTCGGAATCTAAAACTGGACTCACAGGAGATGTTCAAATCATAGAAAGTGAGATTGTCAGTCCTCTTGTACTTAAGTCGCCATTGTGATTTTTGTATTAAATTCGGATGCAATTTTTGTGTTTCATCATCAATAAGAAGGTCCAAGGGATACAGTAAACCTGAAGTGAAGTATCAGAATCTAAAACTGAACTCACAGGAGAGGTTCAAATCATAGAAAGTTAGAGTGTCAGTCCTCTTGTACTTAAGTCGGCATTGTACCTTTTGTATTAAATTCGAATGCAAACTCTGTGTTTCATCGTCAATAAGAAGGTCCGAGGGATACAGTAAACCTGAAGTGAAGCATCGGAATCTAAAACTGGACTCACAGGAGAAGTTCAAATCATAGAAAGTGAGAGTGTCTGTCCTGTTGTACTTAAGGCGGCATTGTGCCTTTTGAATTTCATTCCGATGCAATTTCTGTGTTTCATCGTCAATGAGAAGGTGCAAGGTATACAGTAAACCTGAAGTGAAGCATCGGAATCTAAAACTGGACTCACAGAAGAAGTTCAAATCATAGAAAATTAGAGTGTCAGTCCTCTTGTACTTAAGTCGGCATTGTGATTTTTGAATTTAATTCCGATGCAATTTCTGTGTTTCATCGTCAATCAGAAGGTGCAAGGTTAACAGTAAACCTGAAGTGAAGCATCGGAATATAAAACTGGACTCACAGGAGAGGTTCAAATCATAGAAAGTGAGTGTGTCAGTCCTCTTGTACTTAAGTTGGCATTGTGCCATTTGTATTAAATTCGGATGAAATTTCTTTGTTTCATCGTCAATAAGAAGGTCCAAGGGGTACAGTAAACCCGAAGTGAAGCATCGGAATCAAAAACTTGACTCACAGGAAAAGTTCAAATCATAGATAGTGAGAGTGTCAGTCATCTTGTACTTAAACCGGCATTGTGGCATTTGAATTAAATATGGATGCAATTTCTGTGTGTCATCGTCAATAAGAAGGTCCAAGGGATACAGTAAACCTCAAGTGAAGCATCAGAATCGAAAACTGGACTCACAGGAGAGGTTCAAATCATAGAAAGTGAGAGTGTCAGTCCTCTTTTACTTAAGTCGGCATTGTGATTTTTGAATTTAATTTCGATGCAATTTCTGTGTTTCATCGTCAATAAGAAGGTCCAAGGGATACAGTAAACCTGGAGTGAAGCATCGGAATCTAAGACTGGACTCACAGGAGAGGTTCAAATCATAGAAAGTGAGAGTGTCAGTCCTCTTTTACTTAAGTCGGCATTGTGCCTTTTGAATTTAACTCGGATGTAATTTCTGTGTTTCATCGTCAATAAGAAGGTCCAAGGGATACAGTAAACCTGAAGTGAAGCAATGGAATCTAAAACTGGACTCACAGGAGAGGTTCAAATCATAGAAAGTGAGAGTGTCAGTCCTCTTTTACATAAGTCGGCATTGTGCGTTTTGAATTTGATTCCGATGCAATTTCTGTGTTTCATCGTCAATAAGAAAGTCCAAGGGATACAGTAAACCAGAAGTGAAGCGTCGGAATCTAAAACTGGACTCACAGGAGATGTTCAAATCATAGAAAGTGAGATTGTCAGTCCTCTTGTACTTAAGTCGCCATTGTGATTTTTGTATTAAATTCGGATGCAATTTTTGTGTTTCATCATCAATAAGAAGGTCCAAGGGATACAGTAAACCTGAAGTGAAGTATCAGAATCTAAAACTGAACTCACAGGAGAGGTTCAAATCATAGAAAGTTAGAGTGTCAGTCCTCTTGTACTTAAGTCGGCATTGTACCTTTTGTATTAAATTCGAATGCAAACTCTGTGTTTCATCGTCAATAAGAAGGTCCGAGGGATACAGTAAACCTGAAGTGAAGCATCGGAATCTAAAACTGGACTCACAGGAGAAGTTCAAATCATAGAAAGTGAGAGTGTCTGTCCTGTTGTACTTAAGGCGGCATTGTGCCTTTTGAATTTCATTCCGATGCAATTTCTGTGTTTCATCGTCAATGAGAAGGTGCAAGGTATACAGTAAACCTGAAGTGAAGCATCGGAATCTAAAACTGGACTCACAGAAGAAGTTCAAATCATAGAAAATTAGAGTGTCAGTCCTCTTGTACTTAAGTCGGCATTGTGATTTTTGAATTTAATTCCGATGCAATTTCTGTGTTTCATCGTCAATAAGAAGGTCCAAAGGATACAGTAAAACTGAAGTGAAGCATCGGAATCTAAAACTGGACTCACAGGAGAAGTTCAAATCATAGAAAGTTAGAGTGTCAGTCCTCTTGTACTTAAGTCGGCATTGTGCCTTTTGTATTAATTTCGGATGCAAACTCTGTGTTTCATCGTCAATAAGAAAGTCCAAGGGATACAGTAAACCTGAAGTGAAGCATCGGAATCTAAAACTGGACTCACAGAAGAAGTTCAAATCATAGAAAGTGAGAGTGTCAGTCCTCTTTTACTTAAGTCGGCATTGTGATTTTTGCATTTAATTTCGATGCAATTTCTGTGTTTCATCGTCAATAAGAAGGTCCAAGGGATACAGTAAACCTGGAGTGAAGCATCGGAATCTAAGACTGGACTCACAGGAGAGGTTCAAATCATAGAAAGTGAGAGTGTCAGTCCTCTTTTACTTAAGTCGGCATTGTGCCTTTTGTATTAAATTCGGATGCAATTTCTGTGTTTCATCGTCAATAAGAAGGTCCAAGGGATACAGTAAACCTGTAGTGAAGCATCAGAATCTAAAACTGAACTCACAGGAGAGGTTCAAATCATAGAAAGTGAAAGTGTCAGTCCTCTTTTACTTAAGTCGGCATTGTGCCTTTTGAATTTAACTCGGATGTAATTTCTGTGTTTCATCGTCAATAAGAAGGTCCAAGGGATACAGTAAACCTGAAGTGAAGCAATGGAATCTAAAACTGGACTCACAGGAGAGGTTCAAATCATAGAAAGTGAGAGGGTCAGTCCTCTTTTACATAAGTCGGCATAGTGCGTTTTGAATTTGATTCCGATGCAATTTCTGTGTTTCATCGTCATTAAGAAGGTCCAAGGGATACAGTAAACCAGAAGTGAAGCGTCGGAATCTAAAACTGGACTCACAGGAGATGTTCAAATCATAGAAAGTGAGATTGTCAGTCCTCTTGTACTTAAGTCGCCATTGTGATTTTTGTATTAAATTCGGATGCAATTTCTGTGTTTCATCATCAATAAGAAGGTCCAAGGGATACAGTAAACCTGAAGTGAAGTATCAGAATCTAAAACTGAACTCACAGGAGAGGTTCAAATCATAGAAAGTTAGAGTGTCAGTCCTCTTGTACTTAAGTCGGCATTGTACCTTTTTATTAAATTCGAATGCAAACTCTATGTGTCATCGTCAATAAGAAGGTCCGAGGGATACAGTAAACCTGAAGTGAAGCATCGGAATCTAAAACTGGACTCACAGGAGAAGTTCAAATCATAGAAAGTGAGAGTGTCTGTCCTGTTGTACTTAAGACGGCATTGTGCCTTTTGAATTTCATTCCGATGCAATTTCTGTGTTTCATCGTCAATGAGAAGGTGCAAGGTATACAGTAAACCTGAAGTGAAGCATCGGAATCTAAATCTGACCTCACACAAGAGGTTCGAATCATAGAGAGTGAGAGTGTCAGTCCTCTTGTACTTAAGACGGCATTGTGCCATTTGTGTTAAATTCGGATGCAATTTCTGTGTTTCATCGTCAATAAGAAGGTCCAAAGGATACAGTAAACCTGAAGTGAAGCATCGGAATCTAAAACTGGTCTCACGGGAGAGGTTCAAATCATAGAAAGTTAGAGTGTCAGTCCTCTTGTACTTAAGTCGGCATTGTGCCTTTTGTATTAATTTCGGATGCAAACTCTGTGTTTCAACGTCAATAAGAAGGTCCAAGGGATACAGTAAACCTGAAGTGAAGCATCGGAATCTAAAACTGGACTCACAGAAGATCTTCAAATCATAGACAGTTAGAGTGTCAGTCATCTTGTACTTAAGTCGGCATTGTGATTTTTGAATTTAATTCCGATGCAATTTCTGGGTTTCATCGTCAATAAGAAGGTCCAAGGGATACAGTCAACCTGGAGTGAAGCATCGGAATCTAAGACTGGACTCACAGGAGGGGTTCAAATCATAGAAAGTGAGAGTGTCAGTCCTCTTTTACTTAAGTCGGAAGTGCGTTTTGAATTTAATTCCAATGCAATTTTTATGTGTTTCATCGTCAATAAGAAGGTCCAAGGGATACAGTATACCTGAAGTGAAGCATCGGAATCTAAAACTGGACTCACAGGAGAGGTTCATATTATAGAAAGTGAGAGTGTCAGTCCTCTTGTACTTAAGTCGGCATTGTGACATTTGTATTAAATTCGGGTGCAATTTCTGTGTTTCATCGTCAATAAGAAGGTCCAAGGGGTACAGTAAACCTGAAGTGAAGCATCGGAATCAAAAACTTGACTCACAGGAAAGGTTCAAATCATAGATAGTGAGAGTGTCAGTCATCTTGTACTTAAGTCGGCATTGTGGCATTTGTATTAAATATGGATGCAATTTCTGTGTGTCATCGTCAATAAGAAGGTCCAAGGGATACAATAAACCTTAAGTAAATCATCGGAATCTAAAACTGGACTCACAGGAGAGGTTCAAATCATAGATAGTTAGAGTGTCAGTCCTCTTGTACTTAAGTCGGTATTGTGCCTTTTGTATTAAAATCGGGTGCAATTTCTGTGTGTCATCGTCAATAAGAAGTTCCAAGGGATACAGTAAACCTGAAGTGAAGCATTGGAATCCAAAACTGGACTCACAGGAGAGGTTCAAATCATAGAAAGTGAGAGTGTCAGTCCTCTTGTACTTAAGTCGGCATTGTGGCATTTGTATTAAATTCGGATGCAATTTCTGTGTTTCATCGTCAATAAGAAGGTCCAAGGGATACAGTAAACCTGAAGTGAAGCATCGTACTCTAAAACTGGACTCACAGGAGAGGTTCAAATCATAAAAAGTTAGAATGTCAGTCCTCTTGTACTGAAGTCGGCATTGTGCCTTTTGTATTGAATTCGGATGATATTTCTGTGTTTCATCGTCAGTAAGAAGGTGCAAGGTATACAGTTAACCTGAAGAGAAGCATCGGAATCTAAAACTGGACTCACTGGAGAGGTTCAAATCATAGAAAGTGAGAGTGTCAGTCCTCTTGTACTTAAGTCGGCATTGTGCCTTTTGTATAAAATTCGGATGCAATTTCTGTGTTTCATCGTCAATAAGAAGGTGCAAAGTATACAGTAAACCTGAAGGGAAGCATCGGAATCTAAAACTAGACTCACAGGAAAGGTTCAAATCATAGAAAGTGAGAGTGTCAGTCCTCTTGTACCTATGTCAGCATTGTGGCATTAGTATCAAATTCGGATGCATTTTCTGTGTTTCATCGTCAGTAAGAAGGTCCAAGGGATACAGTAAACCTGAAGTGAAGCATCGGAATCTAAAACTGGACTCACAGGAGAGGTTCAAATCATAGAAAGTGAGAGTGTCAGTTCTCTTCTACTTAGGTCGGCATTGTGCCTTTTGAATTTAATTCCGATGCAATTTCTGTGTTTCATCGTCAATAAGAAGGTCCAAAGGATACAGTAAAACTGAAGTGAAGCATCGGAATCTAAAACTGGACTCACAGGAGTGGTTCAAATCATAGAAAGTTAGAGTGTCAGTCCTCTTGTACTTAAGTCGGCATTGTGCCTTTTGTATTAATTTCGGATGCAAACTCCGTGTTTCACCGTCAATAAGAAGGTCCAAGGGATACAGTAAACCAAAAGTGAAGCATCGGAATCTAAAACTGGACTCACAGAAGAAGTTCAAATCATAGAAAGTTAGAGTGTCAGTCCTCTTTTAGGTAAGTCGGCATTGTGGCTTTTGTATTAAATTCCGATGCAGTTTCTGTGTTTCATCGTCAATCAGAAGGTGCAAGGTTAACAGTAAACCTGAAGTGAAGCATCGGAATCTAAAACTGGACTCACAGGAGAGGGTCAAATCATAGAAAGTTAGAGTGTCAGTCCTCTTGTACTTAAGTCGGCATTGTGCCTTTTGTATTAAATTCGGATGGAATTTCTGTGTTTCATCGTAAATAAGAAGGAGCAAGGTATACAGTAAACCTGAAGTGATGCATCGGAAACTAAAACTGGACTCACAGAAGAGTTTCAAATCATAGAGAGTTAGAGTCTCAGTCCTCTTTTACGTAAGTCGGCATTGTGCGTTTTGTATTAAATTCCGATGCAATTTCTATGTTTCATCGACAATAAGAAGCTGCAAGGTATACAGTAAACCTGAAGTGAAGCATCGGAATTTAAAACGGTCTCACAGGAGAGTTTCAAATCATAGAAAGTGCGAGTGTCAGTCCTCTTGTACTTAAATCGGCATTGTGCCATTTGTATTAAATTCGGATGCGATTTCCGTGTTTTATCGTCAATAAGAAGGTCCAAGGGATACAGTAATCCTGAAGTGAAGCATCGGAATCTAAATCTGACCTCACAGGAGAGGTTCGAATCATAGAAAGTGAGTGTGTCAGCCCTCTTGTACTTAAGTCGGCATTGTGCCATTTGTATTAAATTCGGATGCAATTTCTGTGTTTCATCGTCAATAAGAATGTCCAAGGGATACAGTAAACCTGAGGTGAAGCATCGGAATCTAAAACTGGACTCACAGGCGAGATTCAAATCATAGAAAGTGAAAGTGTCAGTCCTCTTGTACTTAAGTCGCCATTGTGCACTTTGAATTAAATTTGGATGCAATTTCTGTGTTTCATCGTCAATAAGAATGTCCAAGGGATACAGTAAACCTGAAGTGAAGCAATGGAATCTAAAACTGGACTCACAGGAGAGGTTCAAATCATAGAAAGTGAGAGTGTCAGTCCTCTTTTACATAAGTCGGCATTGTGCGTTTTGAATTTGATTCCGATGCAATTTCTGTGTTTCATCGTCAATAAGAAGGTCCAAGGGATACAGTAAACCAGAAGTGGAGCGTCGGAATCTAAAACTGGACTCACAGGAGATGTTCAAATCATAGAAAGTGAGAGTGTCAGTCCTCTTGTACTTAAGTCGCCATTTTGATTTTTGTATTAAATTCGGATGCAATTTCTGTGTTTCATCGTCAATAAGAAGGTCCAAGGGATACAGTAAACCTGAAGTGAAGCATCAGAATCTAAAACTGAACTCACAGGAGAGGTTCAAATCATAGAAAGTTGGAGTGTCAGTCCTCTTGTACTTAAGTCGGCATTGTGCCTTTTGAAATTAACTCGGATGCAATTTCTGTGTTTCATCGTCAATAAGAAGGTCCAAGGGATACAGTAAACCTGAAGTGTCGCAATGGAATCTAAAACTGGACTCACAGGAGAGGTTCAAATCATAGAAAGTGAAAGTGTCAGTCCTCTTTTACATAAGTCGGCATTGTGCGTTTTGAATTTGATTCCGATGCAATTTCTGTGTTTCATCGTCAATAAGAAGGTCCAAGGGATACAGTAAACCAGAAGTGGAGCGTCGGAATCTAAAACTGGACTCACAGGAGATGTTCAAATCATAGAAAGTGAGAGTGTCAGTCCTCTTGTACTTAAGTCGCCATTTTGATTTTTGTATTAAATTCGGATGCAATTTCTGTGTTTCATCGTCAATAAGAAGGTCCAAGGGATACAGTAAACCTGTAGTGAAGCATCAGAATCTAAAACTGAACTCACAGGAGAGGTTCAAATCATAGAAAGTTGGAGTGTCAGTCCTCTTGTACTTAAGTCGGCATTGTGCCTTTTGAAATTAACTCGGATGCAATTTCTGTGTTTCATCGTCAATAAGAAGGTCCAAGGGATACAGTAAACCTGAAGTGTCGCAATGGAATCTAAAACTGGACTCACAGGAGAGGTTCAAATCATAGAAAGTGAAAGTGTCAGTCCTCTTTTACATAAGTCGGCATTGTGCGTTTTGAATTTGATTCCGATGCAATTTCTGTGTTTCATCGTCAATAAGAAGGTCCAAGGGATACAGTAAACCAGAAGTGGAGCGTCGGAAACTAAAACTGGACTCACAGGAGATGTTCAAATCATAGAAAGTGAGAGTGTCAGTCCTCTTGTACTTAAGTCGCCATTGTGATTTTTGTATTAAATTCGGATGCAATTTCTGTGTTTCATCGTCAATAAGAAGGTCCAAGGGATACAGTAAACCAGAAGTGGAGCGTCGGAATCTAAAACTGGACTCACAGGAGATGTTCAAATCATAGAAAGTGAGAGTGTCAGTCCTCTTGTACTTAAGTCGCCATTTTGATTTTTGTATTAAATTCGGATGCAATTTCTGTGTTTCATCGTCAATAAGAAGGTCCAAGGGATACAGTAAACCTGTAGTGAAGCATCAGAATCTAAAACTGAACTCACAGGAGAGGTTCAAATCATAGAAAGTTGGAGTGTCAGTCCTCTTGTACTTAAGTCGGCATTGTGCCTTTTGAAATTAACTCGGATGCAATTTCTGTGTTTCATCGTCAATAAGAAGGTCCAAGGGATACAGTAAACCTGAAGTGTCGCAATGGAATCTAAAACTGGACTCACAGGAGAGGTTCAAATCATAGAAAGTGAAAGTGTCAGTCCTCTTTTACATAAGTCGGCATTGTGCGTTTTGAATTTGATTCCGATGCAATTTCTGTGTTTCATCGTCAATAAGAAGGTCCAAGGGATACAGTAAACCAGAAGTGGAGCGTCGGAATCTAAAACTGGACTCACAGGAGAGGTTCAAATCATAGAAAGTGAAAGTGTCAGTCCTCTTGTACTTAAGTCGCCATTGTGATTTTTGTATTAAATTCGGATGCAATTTCTGTGTTTCATCGTCAATAAGAAGGTCCAAGGGATACAGTAAACCAGAAGTGGAGCGTCGGAATCTAAAACTGGACTCACAGGAGATGTTCAAATCATAGAAAGTGAGAGTGTCAGTCCTCTTGTACTTAAGTCGCCATTTTGATTTTTGTATTAAATTCGGATGCAATTTCTGTGTTTCATCGTCAATAAGAAGGTCCAAGGGATACAGTAAACCTGTAGTGAAGCATCAGAATCTAAAACTGAACTCACAGGAGAGGTTCAAATCATAGAAAGTTGGAGTGTCAGTCCTCTTGTACTTAAGTCGGCATTGTGCCTTTTGAAATTAACTCGGATGCAATTTCTGTGTTTCATCGTCAATAAGAAGGTCCAAGGGATACAGTAAACCTGAAGTGTCGCAATGGAATCTAAAACTGGACTCACAGGAGAGGTTCAAATCATAGAAAGTGAAAGTGTCAGTCCTCTTTTACATAAGTCGGCATTGTGCGTTTTGAATTTGATTCCGATGCAATTTCTGTGTTTCATCGTCAATAAGAAGGTCCAAGGGATACAGTAAACCAGAAGTGGAGCGTCGGAATCTAAAACTGGACTCACAGGAGATGTTCAAATCATAGAAAGTGAGAGTGTCAGTCCTCTTGTACTTAAGTCGCCATTGTGATTTTTGTATTAAATTCGGATGCAATTTCTGTGTTTCATCGTCAATAAGAAGGTCCAAGGGATACAGTAAACCCGAAGTGAAGCATCAGAATCTAAAACTGAACTCACAGGAGAGGTACAAATCATAGAAAGTTAGAGTGTCAGTCCTCTTGTACTTCAGTCGGCATTGTGCCTTTTGAATTTAACTCGGATGCAATTTCTGTGTTTAATCGTCAATAAGAAGGTCCAAGGGATACAGTAAACCTGAAGTGAAGCAATGGAATCTAAAACTGGACTCACAGGAGAGGTTCAAATCATAGAAAGTGAGAGTGTCAGTCCTCTTTTACATAAGTCGGCATTGTGCGTTTTGAATTTGATTCCGATGCAATTTCTGTGTTTCATCGTCAATACGAAGGTCCAAGGGATACAGTAAACCAGAAGTGAAGCGTCGGAATCTAGAACTGGACTCACAGGAGATGTTCAAATCATAGAAAGTGAGAGTGTCAGTCCTCTTGTACTTAAGTCGCCATTGTGATTTTTGTATTAAATTCGGATGCAGTTTCTGTGTGTCATCGCCAATAAGAAGGTCCAAGGGATACAGTAAACCTGAAGTGAAGCATCAGAATCTAAAACTGAACTCACAGGAGACGTTCAAATCATAGAAAGTTAGAGTGTCAGTCCTCATGTACTTAAGTCGGCATTGTACCTTTTGTATTAAATTCGAATGCAAACTCTGTGTTTCATCGTCAATAAGAAGGTCCGAGGGATACAGTAAACCTGAAGTGAAGCATCGGAATCTAAAACTGGACTCACAGGAGAAGTTCAAATCATAGAAAGTGAGAGTGTCTGTCCTCTTGTACTTAAGACGGCATTGTGCCTTTTCAATTTCATTCCGATGCAATTTCTGTGTTTCATCGTCAATGAGAAGGTGCAAGGTATACAGTAAACCTGAAGTGAAGCATCGGAATCTAAATCTGACCTCACACGAGAGGTTCGAATCATAGAGAGTGAGAGTGTCAGTCCTCTTGTACTTAAGTCGGCATTGTGCCATTTGTGTTAAATTCGGATGCAATTTCTGTGTTTCATCGTCAATAAGAAGGTCCAAGGGATACAGTAAACCTGAAGTGAAGCATCGGAATCTAAAACTGGACTCACGGGAGAGGTTCAAATCATAGAAAGTGAAAGTGTCAGTCCTCTTGTACTTAAGCCGCCATTGTGCCTTTTGTATTAAATTCGGATGCAATTTCTGTGTTTCATCGTCAATAAGAAGGTCCAATGGATACAGTAAACCTGAAGTGAAGCATCGGAATCTAAAACTGGATTCACAGGAGAGGTTCAAATCATAGAAAGTTAGAGTGTCAGTCCTCTTGTACTCTAGTCGGCATTGTGCCCTTAGTATTAAATTCGAATGCAAACTCTGTGTTTCATCGTCAATAAGAAGGTCCAAGGGATACAGTAAACCATAAGTGAAGCATCAGAATTTAAAACTGGACTCTTAGGAGAGGTTCAAATCATAGAAAGTTAGAATGTCAGTCCTCTTGTACTTAAGTCGGCATTGTGCCTTTTGAATTTAATTCCGATGCTTATTCTGAGTTTCATTGTCAATAAGAAGGTCCAAGGGATACAGTAAACCTGAAGTGGAGCATCGGAATTCAAAACTAAACTCACAGAGAGGTTCAAATCACAGAAAGTTAGAATGTCAGTCCTCTTGTACTTAAGTCGGCAGTGTGCCTTTTGCATTAAATTCGGATGCAATTTCTGTGTTTCATCGTCAATAAGAAGGAGCAAGGTATACAGCAAACCTGAAGTGAAGCATCGGAATCTAAAACTGGACTCACAGGAGCGGTTCAAATCATAGAAAGTTAGAGTGTCAGTCCTCTTGTACTTAAGTCGTCATTGTGCCTTTTGAATTTAATTCCGATGCAATTTCTGTGTTTCATCGTCAATAAGAAGGTCCAAGGGATACAGTAAACCTGAAGTGAAGCATCGGAATCTAAAACTGGACTCACAGGAGAGGTTCAAATCATAGAAAGTGAGAGTGTCAGTCCTCTTGTACTTAAGTCGCCATTGTGCCTTTTGTATTAAATTCGGATGCAATTTCTGTGTTTCATCGTCAATAAGAAGGTCCAAGGGATACAGTAAACCTGAAGTGAAGCATCGGAATCCAAAACTGGACTCACAGGCGAGGTTCAAATCATAGAAAGTTAGAGTGTCAGTCCTCTTGTACTTAAGTCGGTATTGTGCCTTTTGTATTAAATTCGGATGCAAACTCTGAGTTTCATCGTCAATAAGAAGGTCCAAGGGAGACAGTAAACCTGAAGTGAAGAATCGCAATCTAAAACTGGACTCACAGGACTGGTTCAAATCATAGAAAGTGAGAGTGTCAGTCCTCTTTTGCTTAAGTCGGCATTGTGCGTTTTGAATTTAATTCCGATGCAATTTCTGTGTTTCATCGTCAATAAGAAGGTCCAAGGGATACAGTAAACCTGTAGTGAAGCATCGGAATCTAAAACTGGACTCACAGGAGAGGTTCAACTCATAGAAAGTTAGAGTGTCAGTCCTCTTGTACTTAAGTCGGCCTTGTACCTTTTGTATTAAATTCGGATGCAAACTCTGTGTTTCATCGTCAATTAGAAGGTCCAAGGGATACAGTAAACCTGAAGTGAAGCATCGGAATCTAAAACTGGAATCACAGGAGAGGTTCAAATCATAGAAAGTGAGAGTGTCAGTCCTCTTGTACTTAAGACAGCATTGTGCCTTTTGAATTTAATTCCGATGCATTTTCTGAGTTTCATCGTCAATAAGAAGTTGCAAGGTATACAGTAAACCTGAAGTGAAGCATCGGAATCTTAATCTGACCTCACTGGATAGGTTCGAATCATAGAAAGTGAGAGTGTCAGTCCTCTTGTACTTAAGTCGCCATTGTGCCATTTGTATTAAATTCGGATGCAATTTCTGTTTTCATCGTCAATATGATGGTCCAAGGGATACAGTAAACCTGAAGTAAAGCATCGGAATCTAAAACTGGACTCTCAGGAGAGGTCCAAATCATCGAAAGTTAAAGTGTCAGTCCTCTTGTACTTAAGTCGGCATTGTGCCTTTTGAATTTAATTCCGATGCTATTTCTGTGTTTCATTGTCAATAAGAAGGTCCAAGGGATACAGTAAACCTGAAGTGAAGCATGGGAATCTAAAACTGGACTCACAGGAGAGATTAAAATCATAGAAAGTGAGAGTGTCAGTCCTCTCTTACATAAGTCGGCATTGTGCGTTTTAAATTTAATTCCGATGCTATATCTGTGTTTCATCGCCAATAAGAAGGTCCAAGGGATACAGTAAACCTGAAGTGAAGTATCGGAATCTAGAACTGGACCCACAGGAGGGGTTCAAATCATAGAAAGTGAGAGTGTTAGTCCTCTTCTACTTAGGTCGGCCCTGTGCCTTTTGAATTTAATTCCGATGCAATTTCTGTGTTTCATCGTCAATAAGAACGTACAAGGGATACAGTAAACCTGAAGTGAAGCATCGGAATCTAAAACTGTGCTCACAGGAGAGGTTCGAATCATAGAAAGTGACAGTGTCAGTCCTCTTGTACTTAAGTCGGCATTGCGCCATTTGTATTAAATTCGGATGCAATTTCTGTGTTCATCGTCAATAAGAAGGTCCAAGGAATACATTAAACCTGAGGTGCAGCATCGGAATCTAAAACTGGACTCAGAGGAGAGGTTCAAATCATAGAAAGTGAGTGTGTCAGTCCACTTGTACTTAAGTCGGCATTGTGACATTTGTATTAATTTCGGATGGAATTTCTGTGTTTCATCGTCAATAAGAAGGTCCAAGGGATACAGTAAACCTGAAGTGAAGCATCGGAATCTAAAACTGGACTCACAGGAGAGGTTCAAATCATAGAAAGTGAGTGTGTCAGTCCTCTTGTACTTAAGTCGGCATTGTGACATTTGTATTAAATTCGGATGAAATTTCTGTGTTTCATCGTCAATAAGAAGGTCAAAGGTATACAGTAAACCTGAAGTGAAGCATCGGAATCTAAAATTGGACTCACAGGAGAGGTTCAAATCACAGGAAGTTAGAGTGTCAGTCCTCTTGTACTTAAGTCGGCATTGTGCCTTTTGTATTAAATTCGGATGGAATTATTGTGTTTCATCGTAAATAAGAAGGAGCAAGGTATACAGTAAACCTGAAGTGAAGCATGGGAACCTAAAACTGGACTCACAGCAGAGGTTCAAATCATAGAAAGTGAGAGTGTCAGTCCTCTTGTACTTATGTCGACATTGTGCCATTTGTATTAAATTCAGATGCAATTTCTGTGTTTCATCGTCAATAAGAAGGCCCAAGGGATACACTAAACCTGAAGTGAAGCACCGGAATCTAAAACTGGACTCATAGGAGAGTTTCAAATCATAGAAAGTTTGAGTGTCAGTCCTCTTTTACTTAAGTCGGCATTGTGCCTTTTGTATTAAATTCCGATGCAATTTCTATGTGTCATTGTCAATAAGAAGGTGCAAGGTATACAGTAAACCTGAAGTGAAGAATCGGAATTTAAAACCGGTGTCACAGGAGAGGTTCAAATCACAGGAAGTTAGAGTGTCAGTCCTCTTGTACTTAAGTCGGCATTGTGCCTTTTGTATTAAATTCGGATGGAATTATTGTGTTACATCGTAAATAAGAAGGAGCAAGGTATACAGTAAACCTGAAGTGAAGCATGGGAACCTAAAACTGGACTCACAGGAGAGGTTCAAATCATAGAAAGTGAGAGTGTCAGTCCTCTTGTACTTATGTCGACATTGTGCCATTTGTATTAAATTCAGATGCAATTTCTGTGTTTCATCGTCAATAAGAAGGCCCAAGGGATACACTAAACCTGAAGTGAAGCACCGGAATCTAAAACTGGACTCATAGGAGAGTTTCAAATCATAGAAACTTTGTGTGTCAGTCCTCTTTTACTTAAGTCGGCATTGTGCCTTTTGTATTAAATTCCGATGCAATTTCTATGTTTCATCGTCAATAAGAAGGTGCAAGGTATACAGTAAACCTGAAGTGAAGCATCGGAATTTAAAACCGGTTTCACAGGAGAGGTTCAAATCATAGAAAGTGCGAGTGACAGTCCTCTTGTTTTTAAGTCGGCATTGTGCCATTTGTATTAAATTCGGATGCGATTTCCGTGTTTTATCGTCAATAAGAAGGTCCAAGGGATACAGTAAACCTGAAGTGAAGCATCGGAATCTAAATATGACCTCACAGGAGAGGTTCGAATCATAGAAAGTGAGAGTGTCAGCCCTCTTGTACCTAAGTCGGCATTGTGCCATTTGTATTAAATTCGGATGCAATTTCTGTGATTCATCATCAATACGAATGTCCAAGGGATACAGAAAAACCTGAGGTAAAGCATCAGAATCTAAAACTGGACTCACAGGAGAGATTCAAATCATAGAAAGTGAAAGTGTCTGTCCTCTTGTACTTAAGTCGCCATTGTGCCTTTTGTATTAAATTCGGACGCAATTTCTGTGTTCATCGTCAATAAGAAGGTCCAAGGGATACATTAAACCTGAAGTGAAGCATCGGAATCCAAAACTGGACTCACAGGAGAGGTTCAAGTCATAGAAAGTTAGAGTGTCAGTCCTCTTGTACTTAAGTCGACATTGTGCCTTTTGTATTTAATTCGGATGCAAACTCTGTGTTTCATCGTCAATAAGAAGGTTCAAGGGATACAGTAAACCTGAAGGGAAGCATCGGAATCTAAAACTGGATTCACAAGAGAGGTTCAAATCATAGAAATTTAGAGTGTCAGTCCTCTTGTACTTAAGTCGGCATTGTGCGTTTTGAATTTCATTCCGATGCATTTTCTGAGTTTCATCGTCAATAAGAAGGTGCAAGGTATACAGTAAACCTGAAGTGAAGCATCGGAATCTAAATCTGACCTCACAGGGGAGGTTCGAATCATAGAAAGTGAGAGTGTCAGTCCTCTTTTACTTAAGTCGGCATTGTGCGTTTTAAATTTAATTCCGATGCTATATCTGTGTTTCATCGTCAATAAGACGGTCCATGGGATACAGTAAACCTGAAGTGAAGCATCGGAATCTAGAACTGGACTCACAGGAGATGTTCAAATCATACAAAGTGAGAGTGTCAGTCCTCTTGTACTTAAGCCGCCATTGTGCCATTTGTATTAAATTCGGATGCAATTTCTGTGTTTCATCGTCAATAAGAAGGTCCAAGGGATACAGTAAACCTGAAGTGAAGCATCGGAATCTAAAACTGGACTCACAGGAGAGGTGCAAATCATAGAAAGTTAGAGTGTCAGTCCTCTTGTACTTAAGTCTTCATTGTATCTTTTGTATTAAATTCGGATGCAAACTCTGTGTTTCATCGTCAATTAGAAGGTCCAAGGGATACAGTAAACCTGAAGTGAAGCATCGGAATGTAAAACTGCACTCACAGGAGAGGTTCAAATCATAGAAAGTGAGAGTGTCAGTCCTCTTGTACTTAAGTCGGCATTGCGCCATTTGTATTAAATTCGGATGCAATTTCTGTGTTTCATCGTCAATAAGAAGGTCCAAGGGATACAGTAAACCTGAGGTGAAGCATCGGAATCTAAAACTGGACTCAGAGGAGAGGTTCAAATCATAGAAAGTTAGAATGTCATTCCTCCTGTACTTAAGTCTGCATTGTGGCTTTTGCATTAAATTATGATGCAATTTCTGTGTTTCATCGTCAATAAGAAGGTGCAAGGTATACAGCAAACCTGAAGTGAAGCATCGGAATCTAAAACTGGACTCACAGGAGAGGTTCAAATCATAGAAAGTGAGAGTGTCAGTCCTCTTGTCCTTAAGTCGACATTGTGCCATTTGTATTAAATTCGGATGCAATTTCTGTGTTTCATCGTCAATAAGAAGGTCCAAGGGATACAGTAAACCTGAAGTGAAGCATCGGAATCCAAAACGGGACTCACAGGTGAGGTTCAAATCATAGAAAGTTAGAGTGTCAGTCCTCTTGTACTTAAGTCGTCATTGTGCCTTTTGAATTTAATTCCGATGCAATTTCTGTGTTTCATCGTCAATAAGAAGGTCCAACGGATACAGTAAACCTGAAGTGAAGCATCGGAATCTAAAACTGGACTCACAGGAGAGGTTCAAATCATAGAAAGTGAGAGTGTCAGTCCTCTTGTACTTAAGTCGCCATTGTGCCTTTTGCATTAATTTCGGATGCTATTTCTGTGTTTCATCGTCAATAAGAAGGTCCAAGGGATATAGTAAACCTGATGTGAAGCATCGGAATCCAAAACTAAACTCACAGGAGAAGTTCAAATCATAGAAAGTTAGAGTGTCAGTCCTCTTGTACTTAAGTCGGTATTGTGCCTTTTGTATTAAATTCCGATGCAAACTCTGTGTTTCATCGTCAATAAGAAGGTCCAAGGGATACAGTAAACCTGAAGTGAAGCATCGGAATCTAAAACTGGACTCACAGGAGATGTTCAAATCATAGAAAGTGAGAGTGTCAGTCCTCTTGTACATAAGACGGCATTGTGCCTTTTGAATTTAATTCCGATGCATTTTCTGAGTTTCATCGTCAATAAGAAGGTGCAAGGTATACAGCAAACCTGAAGTGAAGAATCGGAATCTAAATCTGACCTCACAGGAGAGGTTCGAATCATAGAAAGTGAGAGTGTTAGTCCTCTTGTACTTAAGTCGGTATTGTGAAATTTGTATTAAATTTGGATGCAATTTCTGTGTTTCGTCGTCAATAAGAAGGTCCAAGGGATACAGTAAACCTGAAGTGAAGCATCGGAATCTAAAACTGGACTCACAGGAGAGGTTCAAATCATAGAAAGTGAGAGTGTCACTCTTGTACTTAAGTCGCCATTGTGCCATTTGTATTAAATTCGGATGCAATTTCTGTTTTCATCGTCAATAAGAAGGTCCAAGGGATACAGTAAACCTGAAGTAAAGCATAGGAATCTAAAACTGGACTCTCAGGAGAGGTTCAAATTATAGAAAGTTAAAGTGTCAGTCCTCTTGTACTTAAGTCGGCATTGTGCCTTTTGTATTAAATTCGGTTGCAAACTCTGTGTTTCATCGTGAATAAGAAGGTACAAGGGATACAGTAAACCTGAAGTGAAGCATCGGAATCTAAAACTGGACTCACAGGAGAGGTTCAAATCATAAAAAGTTAGAGTGTCAGTCCTCTTGTACTTAAGTCGGCATTGTGCCTTTTGAATCTAATTCCGATGCTATTTCTGTGTTTCATTGTCAATAAGAAGGTCCAAGGGATACAGTAAACCTGAAGTGAAGCATGGGAATCTAAAACTGGACTCACAGGAGAGATTAAAATCATAGAAAATGAGATGTGTCAGTCCTCTTTTACTTAAGTCGGCATTGTGCGTTTTAAATTTAATTCCGATGCTATATCTGTGTTTCATCGTAAATAAGAAGGTCCAAGAGATACAGTCAACCTGAAGTGAAGCATCGGAATCTAGAACTGGACTCACAGGAGATGTTCAAATCATAGAAAGTGAGAGTGCCAGTCCTCTTGTACTTGAGCCGCCATTGTGATTTTTGTATTAAATTCGGATGCAATTTCTGTGCTTCATCGTCAATAAGAAGGTCCAAGGGATACAGTAAACCTGAAGTGAAGCATCGGGATCTAAAACTGGACTCACAGGAGAGGTGCAAATCATAGAAAGTTAGAGTGTCAGTCCTCTTGTACTTAAGTCGGCATTGTACCTTTTGTATTAAATTCGGATGCAAACTCTGTGTTTCATCGTCAATTAGAAGGTCCAAGGGATACAGTATACCTGAAGTGAAGCATCGGATTGTAAAACTGAACTCACAGGAGAGGTTCAAATCATAGAAAGTGAGAGTGTCAGTCCTCTTGTACTTAAGTCGGCATTGTGCCTTTTGAATTTAATTCCGATGCAATTTCTGTGTTTCATCGTCAATAAGAAGCTGCAAGGTATACGGTAAACATGAAGTGAAGCTTCGGAATCTAAAACTGGACTCACAGGAGGGGTTCAAATCATAGAAAGTGAGAGTGTTAGTCCTCTTCTACTTAGGTCGTCACTGTGGCTTTTGAATTTAATTCCGATGTAATTACTGTGTTTCGTCGTCAATAAGAAGGTCCAAGGGATACAGTAAACCTGAGGTGAAGCATCGGAATCTAAAACTTAACTCAGAGGAGAGGTTCAAATCATATAAAGTGAGAGTGTCAGTCCTCTTGTACTTAAGTCACCATTGTGACATTTGTATTAATTTCGGATGGAATTTCTGTGTTTCATCGTCAATAAGAAGGTCCAAGATATACAGTAAACCTGAAGTGAAGCATCGGAATCTAAAACTGGACTCACAGGAGAGATTCAAATCATAGAAAGTGAGAGTGTCCGTCCTCTTGTACTTAAGTCGTCATTGTGCCTTTTGAATTTAATTCCGATGCAATTTCTGTGTTTCATCGTCAATAAGAAGGTCCAAGGGATACAGAAAACCTGAAGTGAAGCATCGGAATCTAAAACTGGACTCACAGGAGAGGTTCAAATCATAGAAAGTGAGAGTGTCAGTCCTCTTGTACTTAAGTCGCCATTGTGCCTTTTGCATTAAAATCGGATGCAATTTCTGTGTTTCATCGTCAATAAGAAGGTCCAAGGGATAAAGTAAACCTAATGTGAAGCATCGGAATCCAAAACTGGACTCACAGGAGAAGTTCAAATCATAGAAAGTTAGAGTGTCAGTCCTCTTGTACTTAGGTCGGTATTGTGCCTTTTGTATTAAATTCCGATGCAAACTCTGTGTTTCATCGTCAATAAGAAGGTCCAAGGGATACAGTAAACCTGAAGTGAAGCATCGGAATCTAAAACTGGACTCACAGGAGATGTTCAAATCATAGAAAGTGAGAGTGTCAGTCCTCTTGTACTTAAGACGGCATTGTGCCTTTTGAATTTAATTCCGATGCATTTTCTGAGTTTCATCGTCAATAAGAAGGTGCAAGGTATACAGCAAACCTGAAGTGAAACATCGGAATCTAAATCTGACCTCACAGGAGAGGTTCGAATCATAGAAAGTGAGAGTGTTAGTCCTCTTGTACTTAAGTCGGCATTGTGAAATTTGTATTAAATTTGGATGCAATTTCTGTGTTTCGTCGTCAATAAGAAGGTCCAAGGGATACAGTAAACCTGAAGTGAAGCATCGGAATCTAAAACTGGACTCACAGGAGAGGTTCAAATCATAGAAAGTGAGAGTGTCTGTCCTCTTGTACTTAAGTCGCCATTGTGCCATTTGTATTAAATTCGGATGCAATTTCTGTTTTCATCGTCAATATGAAGGTCCAAGGGATACAGTAAACCTGAAGTAAAGCATAGGAATCTAAAACTGGACTCTCAGGAGAGGTTCAAATTATAGAAAGTTAAAGTGTCAGTCCTCTTGTACTTAAGTCGGCATTGTGCCTTTTGTATTAAATTCGGTTGCAAACTCTGTGTTTCATCGTCAATAAGAAGGTACAAGGGATACAGTAAACCTGAAGTGAAGCATCGGAATCCAAAACTGGACTCACAGGAGAGGTTCAAATCATAAAAAGTTAGAGTGTCAATCCTCTTGTACTTAAGTCGGCATTGTGCCTTTTGAATTTAATTTCGATGCTATTTCTGAGTTTCATTGTCAATAAGAAGGTCCAAGGGATACAGTAAACCTGAAGTGAAGCATCGGAATCTAAAATTGGACTCACAGGAGAGGTTCAAATCATAGAAAGTTAGACTGTCAATCCTCTTGTACTTAAGTCGGCATTGTGCCTTTTGTATTAAATTCGGATGGAATTTCTGTGTTTCATCGTAAATACGAAGGAGCAAGGTATACAGTAAACCTGAAGTGAAGCACGGGAACCTAAAACTGGACTCACAGGAGAGGTTCAAATCATAGAAAGTGAGAGTGTCAGTCCTCTTGTACTTAGGTCGACATTGTGCCATTTGTATTACATTCATTTGCAATTTCTGTGTTTCATCGTCAATAAGAAGGTCTAAGGGATACAGTAAACCTGAAGTGAAGCATCGGAATCTAAAACTGGACTCACAGGAGAGTTTCAAATCATAGAAAGTTTGAGTGTCAGTCCTCTTTTACTTAAGTCGGCATTGTGCCTTTTGTATTAAATTCCGATGCAATTTCTATGTTTCATCGTCAATAAGAAGGTGCAAGGTATACAGTAAACCTGAAGTGAAGCATCGGAATTTAAAACCGGTGTCACAGGAGAGGTTCAAATCATAGAAAGTGCGAGTGTCAGTCCTCTTGTACTTAAGTCGGCATTGTGCCATTTGTATTAAATTCGGATGCGATTACCGTGTTTTATCGTCAATAAGAAGGTCCAAGGGATACAGTAAGCCTGAAGTGAAGCATCGGAATCTAAATATGACCTCACAGGAGAGGTTCGAATCATAGAAAGTGAGAGTGTCAGCCCTCTTGTACTTAAGTCGGCATTGTGCCATTTGTATTAAATTCGGATGCAATTTCTGTGTTTCATCGTCAATAAGAATGTCCAAGGGATACAGTAAACCTGAGGTAAAGCTTCGGAATTTAAAACTGGACTCACAGGAGAGATTCAAATCATAGAAAGTGAAAGTGTCAGTCCTCTTGTACTTAAGTCGCCATTGTGCCATTTGTATTAAATTCGGATGCGATTTCCGTGTTTTATCGTCAATAAGAAGGTCCAAGGGATACAGTAATCCTGAAGTGAAGCATCGGAATCTAAATATGACCTCACAGGAGAGGTTCGAATCATAGAAAGTGAGAGTGTCAGCCCTCTTGTACTTAAGTCGGCATTGTACCATTTGTATTAAATTTGGATGCAATTTCTGTGTTTCATCGTCAATAAGAATGTCCAAGGGATACAGTAAACTTGAGGTAAAGCATCGGAATCTAAAACTGGACTCACAGGAGAGATTCAAATCATAGAAAGTGAAAGTGTCAGTCCTCTTGTACTTAAGTCGCCATTTTTCCTTTTGTATTACATTCGGATGCAATTTCTGTTTTTCATCGTCAATAAGAAGGTCCAAGGGATACAGTAAACCTGAAGTGAAGCATCGGAATCCAAAACTGGACTCACAGGAGAGGTTCAAATCATAGAAAGTTAGAGTGTCAGTCCTCTTGTACTTAAGTCGACATTGTGCCTTTTGTATTAAATTCGGATGCAAACTCTGTGTTTCATCGTCAATAAGAAGGTCCAAGGGATATTTAAGGAACCATTTGCACTCGAGCACAGACAATATTTAATTTAGTTAACTTAGATTATATGTATCGATTTTTTAAGACAAGAGAATGCAAAATAAAGCAATTAACACCGCTCTCTTGTCACAGCCAGTAGGCATCAACACTCACATGTCATTCGTTGTCCTAGAAGGACTTAATATTTTATGCGGCTCCACAGTTAGCCATATTGATATTTATTAGCAGAACAGAGGCGCAGAATTAATAAGTCGCTCTCATATGTGAATGATCTGTCATTATTTATCTAGAATTTTACGTAAGTGTAATTTATATCGTAATGTATATGTTGAAATGAATATATGTTTATTTAATCGTATGCTTTTCTTTGTTTTAGTAGTTTCAGTCACTCCATTTTCATGATTGATGCTGAGGTCAGATATCAGACTCTGTCTACAAAAAAAAAAATACATAATGAGCCCTGGCTACGTTCCGTACATCTTCGGACGTGCGAAGCTCGATTAATTCACGGCGTAAAATTTTATTCCCTCAATTACTTATCCAAACAAATAACAATTATTATTATTACAAATTATTATTATTATATTTTATTTTATTTTTTTATTTGTTACACTGGCGACTATGTGCCAGGACTCATTATTGTATCTGTACTACAACTAATTGTTCTTTTTCATGTACATCCTGACCGGTGACGAGAATATTGAAGAAAACGAATAAAATCTGGAGACAATTTGGACTGGAAATGCAATCTTCGCATCAAGACGATATGTACTGTAAGACGCAGCACTCGCGCATCCACATTTGATTCCAAGCACATTTTTCATTCAAAATTATTTGTCTCAGCATTAAATTCAATATTCAGTTTCCATTCAGTAATTTTTTCCAAATTCCGCGAAATCTCATTATTCAGACGATTACATTCCGATCCAACAATACGCAAGTTACATTGCACAATATGGCCGACATTGTACAAGATTCAAGCAACATGGCTAGTCACCATTAACACGTATGCTACTTTCGATCTTTAAAGTCATCTCTCAATCATTCTCAGTCATTTAAACACACACATAGGCAGTACATTTTCACACTACGCGTTTAAACGATTTTTTTCTTGCACACAATTTACTCACGATATGGTAAAAACTCGACACCAGTACACAATGGAACAACAATCAAGTAATGCAAACATGGATACACAGACACATTCAGACACAGAAATTAATACAGACACGCAAACATATCAAAATAATCCGCTACAGACACAAATACACGCCGAGAGGAGCAATTCAGAACCAAACCTGAGAGACCACGTCACGTCTAATGACGCGGCGGGGGCAAGCTCATTTTGCAATCAAAATTTTGGCGCTATACTGAATTCAATTTTGGAAGGCATATCCAATATTAAGCAAGATAATGACGAAAAATTCTCACAATTAATGACAGACAATGCAGCCTTCAGAAATGACATAAAATCAGACTTCGCCATACTGACTCAAAAGGTAGATGAAATTAATACACGTCTTTCCAAACAGGTCGACGATCTTACGGAAAAATTCGAAAATTTAGAATTACGACAAAGCGACAATGCCAATCACATCCATGACTTGACAAAAACCTGTGAAACTATTAATTGCAAACTAGAATCAAACACGCACGCATGTGACGAAATTAATTTAAAGGTGAATACAATAGAAACAAACGTAGCTGACATTCACAAACAGATTCACACAACAATACAGATAGAGGCTGAACCCCATTTGTCTCGCATTAATTCACAATTTAAAGAATGGACGGCACACAAAGACGAAATTTTTGAAGAATGTATACAAAACAAATTGCCACATATTGTGCACGATTCTGTAGTGGAATACATGAACAACAATAGGCAAGTAATCGATGACGATATGCAAACAAAGACAACTCAATGTCAGGTACAACCCAATAGTACACCCACTACACATTTTTACACACACAGAAGAAAATCTCGATTCGGGAATGAACACATGTACTCACACGAATTTCAACACTCAAATACACAATACACTGACACGCATAGCAACAGATACCCATCACCTGAAATACAATACAATTATCATTCTGATGAAGAACCATGTACACACAGGGAAGAATTCAATGATTACACGGAAAGAAACAGACGAACACGTAACAAAGAAGAAGAAAGTCTATCCAAGCACCGTAAATTCCAACCTTTTATACCAGGCAAAAACGCTGTACACCCTGTCATCTTCTTAAAAGCTTTTAGGAACGCATTCCCACGCTCGTGGAGCGACCACAAACGCATTGCGTACGTTGTGGATTACATTCAAGGGGACGCTGCTGTCTGGGCTTACCATGAAAGCGACAGATGTGTAACATACGAGCAGTTTGAACGCGCCTTCTTGAATAAGTTTTGGTCACCCACTGTGCAGGAACGCATCCGCAAACAAGTCACTGAACCCGAACACTTCAATCCTAAAAACGGCAACCTGCGCAGATATTTCGAGAAGTACCTAAACATGACACACTTCCTTAATGAACCAGTGAAACCAAAAGATGTGATCCGATCACTGAAAGCCAGACTTCCTTTTAATATTAAAGAGAAATTACTGTACTTACCGGACGACGATCCTGAATATTTTTTGGAAAAGTTAGATGCTGTTGATTTACTATATGAAGAACAAGAACCAACACACAACTCACGCAGTAGGAATCAACATGTCTACATTGCTACATTACCAAACACACAGCAAAATTCACAACACACAGTAAACATGCAAAACAGTCACCACAACTCACAGCTGCACACAAACAACAACTACAACTATACACAGGGAGATAACCCGTACAAAAAACGAAGAAACTACAATTTTAATTCAAGAAGCAATAATGGAAACAACAACGGACACAAAGCAAAACACAAACACTGGCAAAGAAACAACAACACAGATTACACAAGAAATGGAACACTAACACCGCACTTTAATCAGAACGACAACCAGTATGATGTGAGACAGTGGCAAACACCGCAACCGCCACCACAAAATCATATTCAGATGCCACAAGGGAATTTTGCGCAAACAAGCAACACAAACCAACAAGTGACTTCAGCCAAACGAAACCAGACAGGTGATTGGCAAAGACAATATCCAAATGTAAATATTATTGAGGTAGCTAATGAAACTACAACTACACTTACCAATGACCAGACAAACCAGGTAAACTAGAACCAGTCATTACTGAGCCCCAGGTCGTGACTGAGGAACATTTGGGGGGCAACTTCAATTTAGAAACTATGTTTGAATACACACTTGCTAGTGAAACTGTGAAACAAGAAAAATTAACATTTACACAACAAGAGTTGCCTACACTATTCTTAAGATATAATGAAAGTGGAAACTTAGCTGATGATCTGATAAATGACAACACACAATGTCACAATGTAAATAAAAGATTTGTACTGTCTTCCACCTCAGGCATTGTAGGAGGTATACCTACTAACATAATTATTGATACAGGAGCTGCTGTCAGTGTGATTTCTCACAATTTTTATACTATGATGAAGAAAACTTCTAAGATACCAGAGTTCCCAGTTCAGAACAGTTTAATATTAACTGCATTAGGTAATAAGTCAAGTAGAGTTAATAAGCAGGTATTTGTGACTGTTAATATGGGAAATGGAATCGTACAATGGCCTTTCCTAGTTGTCCAAAACCTTGCTGCCAATTGTATATTGGGTATTGATTTTCTTTGCGAGAAGGACTGTACTATAGACTTCTCAAAAGGCATTTGTTATTTTAAGTATGAAGGCAGAGACATAGTTTTGAACTTGGACACTCGACTAGTAGACCATAACAAGCACTGTTCTGGCTACAAGATACAGATTATACGTGAGACTGACATAGATTCCACACAGCAACCTGTATCACACGGTGAGGTAGTGAATGATGTACTTACACAAATTAATTCTAAGTTATCAGAATGTGATGCTATTAATGAAGAGGAGAGATCCCAGCTTAAACATATTTTACTTAAGAATAGGGATGTTTTCACTAGTAAGCCAGGTAGGATCAACACATATATGTATACGATTGAAGTCAAGCCTCACCAAATCTATTACCACAAGTCATACAATGTACCTCTAGCTCTGCGACCTGCAGTTTGGGAAGAACTAAAGAAAATGATTACATGGAATATTATAGAACCATCAACATCTCCATATTGTAGCCCTTTGCATGTAGTGAAAAGACACAATGGAAGTATCAGGTTAGTATTAGATGCAAGAGCTATCAACCAAATTATCTTACCTGTGAGGACACAACCAGAAAATCTTGACGAACAACTTCAGAAGTTCTTGGATGCAAAATATTTCTCTACAATAGACCTTAAAAATTCGTTTTGGCAGGTGCCAATAAGCAAAGAATCCAGAAAATATACAGCCTTTATGTTTGGTGGCAGAACTTATCAATTTTGTGTATTACCATTTGGCCTAAATGTAAGCTCAGGAGTATTCATTACTGCACTAAACTCTGTACTCGGTGATGATTTACTAGAGACTGTTACACACTATGTAGATGACATACTGATTGCCTCAAAAACCTGGAAGGATCACACTGATACCCTGAACACTTTACTATGCAGATTCACACAAGCTGGTATCACTGCCAATATTTGTAAATCTAGATTTGCTTGTTGTGAGATCAAATACCTAGGGCACATCATCAACACACAAGGCATTAAACCTGACCCTTCAAAATTAGATGCTATCAGACATTTCCCCAGTCCCACTAATAAGAAACAGTTAAAATCATTTCTCGGTCTATGCTCATTTTTCAGACGATTCATACCTAAACAGTTACTCAATAGCAGATACTTACTAAACTTATTAAAGAAGAACCAGGTATGGATTTGGAACCAAGACTGTGAAAATGACTTTACTAAAATCAAAGAAGCCTTAGTAAATTCTAACATGCTGGAACATCCAGACTTCAATTTGAACTTTTGTATTGCTTGTGATGCATCAAACATTGGTTTGGGATGTTGTTTATTTCAACTTGTTAATACAGAAACTTCAGAACATATTAAGATCATTGGTTTTGCCAGTCATACTTTAACAGAATGTGAAAGATCTTACTCCACCACAGAATCGGAAACATTATCTATTATATGGGCATTTAAAAAGTTTAATTATTATCTGTATGGAAGACACACCATTATATACACTGACCATCAAGCACTTACATTCCTTTTGTCATGTAAACTCATTCATCCTAGACTTACACGATGGGCACTTGCATTACAGAATTACTCTTTTGAAATCAAGCACATCAAGGGAAAAGACAACATAATAGCTGACACACTTTCAAGACTACCGCAAGGATTACATCATAACAATACAGACTTTGAGAACACACACGATTACAGAATACTACTCATGCAAGACAAACAGTTTACACAATACTACATAGACCTATGCAAGAACATGGCAACACTACAAGATTCAGATCCACACTGGTACAAAATAAAACAAATCATAGTACAACAACACAATGACACTTTACAAGACAGATACATGTTACACAACAACATACTTTTCTACAAAAGACACACAAATGCTACTAACTGGTGCGTTTGCATACCACAAGATTCTGTACACAATCTCGTTGCACACACTCACACAGTTTGGGGACACTACGGAACAAAGAAATGTCTAAACAAGTTACATACATATTGCTATTTTCCAAACATGAGAAGAAAAATACATGATGTTATCAGCAAATGTCTCATATGTCAAAAATCCAAGCCACAAAATCAATCCACCAAAACAGATTTGCACTCTATCTTACCTACTGGACCTAGAGAGATACTTTGTACAGATGTTAGCGGACCTCATCCAACTAGCATCGGAGGTTGCAAATACATTCTAGCATTTTATGACATATTTTCTAAGCACATCAAACTTTTTGCCATTAAGTCACCCACAGCAAACACCATCATCAGAAGATTCACAAATGATTACATGCCATACTGTGGAAAACCTAAAGCCATTCTATCAGATAACGCCAAGTATTATGCAGGATTCACCTGGAGAAAATTTCTAAAGGACAATAACATTAAGAGCATCTTTATTTCAAAGTTTCATGCATCAGCCAACCCTTGTGAGAGAGTTTTTAGAGAATCAAATAGATTCATGAGAACTTATACCTCAACTCAGCACACAAACTGGATACATTACCTAGCACTTTTTGAGGAAATACACAACAATTTAAATATATACAACACACCCTACACTCCCAGAGAAATCATGTTTGACACAAAGGAAACTAATGATTGGAGCAACCCACTACCAAAATTTTCTGACACCAAACCTTCACACGAGGAAAAGGTAAGGGAAGTACTCATTGCAATTACTGAACAAGCTGACATTAGAAATAAAAACTATGGTGCTAATCAGAAAAGAAGGCAAAACTTTACGATAGGCATGCAAGTTTTACTTAAGACCCACTACAAATCGTCATTACCTCTAAAACGTAATGTTAAGTGGCGTCCGCTATATGAAGGTCCTTACACAATCATTGATATACCACATCCGGGAGCATATCTGTTACAAAACCCCAAGAGTAAGAGAATTTTAGGTTTGTACCCTCACAAAGATTTGAAAACTTTTAGCCCTTAGCAGAGTATGCTGATACAAAAACAAGGTAAGTGACATCTGGTACTTCAAGCTGGAAGAAGAAGAAGATATAAGCTATAATCTTAAGTATCTACATTTTACAGCAGCAGCAAGAAGATAAGACACAGGGAGAACTAACAATTTTCATGCAAAGCACAGTTACTGATTATATTTGTTAATACCTTGCAGACAAGCTGACAGACTAAATGACTGGAGACAATTGCTGCTCTGAACCTGATATATTAATTGGCATGATAGACACTTGATTTTCTATTCACACTCACACCACAATCCACATGAACACAACATGCACAAAAAAAAAAAAAAAAAAACTCTACAGGAAATGACAAATGAAATTAATTGAGCAAGGCTATATACTTTATTTTATTTGTAAATGATACTTTGTGCATGTGCTAATTTGGAATTGATTGTGGATGTGACGTGTCGTGTCTTATTGTAATCATGACTTTTCAGGACAGATCATCTCAAGGATGTTTTCTAACCTATTATGAAAGTTTATGTTGCAGGAAACATTTAATGAGGAAGAACACTTATTGTGTAGTACTGATGTAAAGGAAAATATACTTAAAAGGAAAACTTTATTAAAAAGGGGAAGAGACCTATAAAAGAAAATGGATTTTCTGAATGTATCACAATACACTGAACCTATTAGATAATTTTTTTATGTCTGACCCATATATATTTGTAAATATCTAGTTTAATGCAACTGAAAAATATAAAATATGTATATGTATTACGAAACAATGTAGTGTAAATGTATAGATACATGTTTCACAGAAAATTTTTATATCTATGTAAATATGTAACAGAAAACTGTACTCAAAGTGAAGTGATATTTGTTATGTTTTGTGCTCTCTGTTGTGAACGAACATTTTGTTTTGCAACGAACAATGTATGAACAAGTCGTGTGCAAATATTAAAAAAAAAACGGTTCACTGCGCTCATGATGGGACACTATAGGTGACGTGAGTAGCAAAACCACGGCACACTTTTCGACGAAACGACGACACAATATCCAGGAGACGACATACGCTTTTTGGAAGACGAAATATGGAGGTTATTGAGTAGATGTAACACGGACTGGTCAGTATGGAACCACTGACACCATTAATTCCTACCAAGACGAAACCTCATTTTAACTATGTCTTCCTAAGCACGCTTCGTTGCGAGATTCTTGATCTCCAACTTGTCTCTTCAAGAACTTTCGTCTTAATGTAAGCAAAACGTGTGACACGTGACATTTATTTTAAAATGCAAAGGCTTTAGCACAGTATAAACCTTTACTAACAAGTGACATTCTAAAGAGAATATGTTCACATATCTCTGAATATGCACAAAACCATTAATTAATTTTATTTATTGAATGAACATGTGTAATAACATTTTGAAGTGAAAGAGAACAACGGACTATATGCCCAACAAAATTTTTACAAAGTAAGAGCACAAGTGAATACGAAATATGAAATTAGTTACAGTCTGTCTAGCACTATTACATACAATTGAGAACTGGTTGGAGGTTAGCAGTGTTAGCACTGTGCCACTTCGCTGGCCTGTGATACTGAAGTTCCGAAGTTCAATACTGCCCGGAATCGAATATTTTTATTTTTTCTTTTCACTTTCATTGATCTTGTATGTAAATATTATTTATGTATTTTTGTGGATGTATGACATTTTATGCTATTTTAAGTATGTTGAATCTGTGAAACAAGATACGTAATAACTTATGATTCATGACATGACAAATAAAGAAAATACGTCAACAAATTGCTCAGCTGCAGGTGGTACACCTTTGCTCTCGCAATTTGGGGGGCAGTTTAAGGAACCATTTGCACTCGAGCACAGACAATATTTAATTTAGTTAACTTAGATTATATGTATCGATTTTTTAAGACAAGAGAATGCAAAATAAAGCAATTAACACCACTCTCTTGTCACAGCCAGTAGGCATCAACACTCTCATGTCATTCGTTGTCCTAGAAGGACTTAATATTTTATGCGGCTCCACAGTTAGCCATATTGATATTTATTAGCAGAAAAGAGGCGCAGAATTAATAAGTCGCTCTCATTTGTAAATGATCTGTCATTATTTATCTAGAATTTTACGTAAGTGTAATTTATATCGTAATGTATATGTTGAAATGAATATATGTTTATTTAATCGTATGCTTTTCTTTGTTTTAGTAGTTTTAGTCACTCCATTTTCATTATTGATGCTGAGGTCAGATATCAGACTCTGTCTACAAAAAAAAATACATAATGAGCCCTGGCTACGTTCCGTACATCTTCGGACGTGCGAAGCTCGATTAATTCACGGCGTAAAATTTTATTCCCTCAATTACTTATCCAAACAAATAACAATTATTATTATTACAAATTATTATTATTATATTTTATTTTATTTTTTTATTTGTTACAGATACAGTAAACCTGAAGTGAAGCATCGGAATCTAAAACTGGACTCACAAGAGAGGTTCAAATCATAGAAATTTAGAGTGTCAGTCCTCTTTTGCTTAAGTCGGCATTGTGCGTTTTGTATTTGAGTCCGATGCAATTTCTGTGTTTCATCGTCAATAAGAAGGTCCAAGGGATACAGTAAACCTAAAGTGAAGCATCGGAATCTAAAACTGGACTCACAGGAGAGGTGCAAATCATAGAAAGTTAGAGTGTCAGTCCTCTTGTACTTAAGTCGGCATTGTACCTTTTGTATTAAATTCGGATGCAAACTCTGTGTTTCATCGTCAATTAGAAGGTCCAAGGGATACAGTAAACCTGAAGTGAAGCATCGGATTGTAAAACTGAACTCACAGGAGAGGTTCAAATCATAGAAAGTGAGAGTGTCAGTCCTCTTGTACTTAAGTCGGCATTGTGCCTTTTGAATTTAATTCCAATGCATTTCTGTGTTTCATCGTCAATAAGAAGCTGCAAGGTATACAGTAAACCTGAAGTGAAGCTTCGGAATCTAAAACTGAACTCACAGGAGGGGTTCAAATCATAGAAAGTTAGAGTGTTAGTCCTCTTCTACTTAGGTCGGCACTGTGCCTTTTGAATTTAATTCCGATGCAATTTCTGTGTTTCATCGTCAATAAGAACGTACAAGGGATACAGTGAAGCTGAATTGAAGCATCGGAATCTCAAACTGTTCTCACAGGAGATGTTCGAATCATAGAAAGTGAGAGTGTCAGTCCTCTTGTACTTAAGTCGGCATTGCGCCATTTGTATTAAATTCGGATGCAATTATTGTGTTTCATCGTCAATAAGAAGGTCCAAGGGATACAGTAAACCTGAGGTGAAGCATCGGAATCTAAAACTGGACTCAGAGGAGAGGTTCAAATCATATAAAGTGAGAGTGTCAGTCCTCTTGTACTCAAGTCACCATTGTGACATTTGTATTAATTTCGGATGGATTTTCTGTGTTTCATCGTCAATAAGAAGGCCCAAGGGACACAGTAAACCAGAAGTGAAGCATCGGAATCTAAAACTGGACTCACAGGAGAGGTTCAAATCGTAGAAAGTGAGTGTGTCATTCCTCTTGTACTTAAGTCGGCATTGTGCCATTTGTATTAAATTCGGATGAAATTTCTGTGTTTCATCGTCAATAAGAAGGTCAAAGGTATACAGTAAACCTGAAGTGAAGCATCGGAATCTAAAATTGGACTCACAGGAGAGGTTCAAATCATAGAAAGTTAGACTGTCAGTCCTCTTGTACTTAAGTCGGCATTGTGCCTTTTGTATTAAATTCCGATGCAATTTCTATGTTTCATCGTCAATAAGAAGGTTCAAGGGATACAGTAAACCTGAAGTGAAGCATCGGAATCTAAAACTGGATTCACAAGAGTGGTTCAAATCATAGTAATTTAGAGTGTCAGTCCTCTTGCACTTAAGTCGGCATTGTGCTTTTTGAATTTAATTCCGATGCAATTTCTGTGTTTCATCGTCAATAAGAAGGATCAAGGGATACAGTAAACCTGAAGTGATGCATCGCAATCTACTACTGGACTCACAGGAGAGGTTCAAATCATAGAAAGTGAGAGTGTCAGTCCTCTTTTGCTTAAGTCGGCATTGTGCGTTTTGAATTTAAGTCCGATGCAATTTCTGTGTTTCATCGTCAATAAGAGGGTCCAAGGGATACAGCAAACCAGAAGTGAAGCATCGGAATCTAAAACTGGACTCACAGGAGAGGTTCAACTCATAGAAAGTTAGAGTGTCAGTCCTCTTGTACTTAAGTCGGCCTTGTACCTTTTGTATTAAATTCGGATGCAAACTCTGTGTTCCATCGTCAATTAGAAGGTCCAAGGGATACAGTAAACCTGAAGTAAAGCATCGGAATCTAAAACTGGAATCACAGGAGAGGTTTAAATCATAGAAAGTGAGAGAGTCAGTCCTCTTGTACTTAAGACGGCATTGTGCCTTTTGAATTTAATTCCGATGCATTTTCTGAGTTTCATCGTCAATAAGAAGGTGCAAGGTATACAGTAAACCTGAAGTGAAGCATCGGAATCTAAATCTGACCTCACAGGGGAGGTTCGAATCATAGAAAGTGAGAGTGTCAGTCCTCTTGTACTTAAGTCGGCATTTTGCCATTTGTATTAAATTCGTATGCAATTTCTGTGTTTCGTCGTCAATAAGAAGGACCAAGGGATACAGTAAACCTGAAGTGAAGCATCGGAAACTAAAACTGGACTCACAGGGGAGGTTCAAATCATAGAAAGTGAGAGTGTCAGTCCTCTTGTACTTAAGTCGCCATTGTGCCATTTGTATGAAATTCGGATGCAATTTCTGTTTTCATCGTCAATAAGAAGGTCCAAGGGATACAGTAAACCTGAAGTAAAGCATTGGAATCTAAAACTGGACTCTCAGGAGAGGTTCAAAACATAGAAAGTTAAAGTGTCAGTCCTCTTGTACTTAAGTCAGCATTGTGCCTTTTGAATTTAATTCCGATGCTATTTCTGTGTTTCATTGTCAATAAGAAGGTCCAAGGGTTACAGTAAACCTGAAGTGAAGCATCGGAATCTAAAACTGGACTCACTGGAGAGTTTCAAATCATAGAAAGTGAGAGTGTCAGTCCTCTTTTACTTAAGTTGGCATTGAGCGTTTTAAATTTAATTCCGATGCTATATCTGTGTTTCATCGTCAATAAGAAGGTCCATGGGATACAGTAAACCTGAAGTGAAGCATCGGAATCTAGAACTGGACTCACAGGAGATGTTCAAATCATAGAAAGTGAGAGTGTCAGTCCTCTTGTACTTAAGCCGCCATTGTGCCATTTGTATTAAATTCGGATGCAATTTCTGTGTTTCATCGTCAATAAGAAGGTCCAAGGGATACAGTAAACCTGAAGTGAAGCATCAAAATCTAAAACTGGACTCACAGGAGAGGTGCAAATCATAGAAAGTTAGAGTATCAGTCCTCTTGTACCTAAGTCTTCATTGTATCTTTTGTATTAAATTCGGATGCAAACTCTGTGTTTCATCGTCAATTAGAAGGTATAAGGGATACAGTAAACCTGAAGTGAAGCATCGGAATGTAAAACTGGACTCACAGGAGAGGTTGAAATCATAGAAAGTGAGAGTGTCAGTCCTCTTGTACTTAAGTCGCCATTGTGCCATTTGTATTAAATTCGGATGCGATTTCCGTGTTTTATCGTCAATAAGAAGGTCCAAGGGATACAGTAATCCTGAAGTGAAGCATCGGAATCTAAATATGACCTCACAGGAGAGGTTCGAATCATAGAAAGTGAGAGTGTCAGCCCTCTTGTACTTAAGTCGGCATTGTACCATTTGTATTAAATTTGGATGCAATTTCTGTGTTTCATCGTCAATAAGAATGTCCAAGGGATACAGTAAACCTGAGGTAAAGCATCGGAATCTAAAACTGGACTCACAGGAGAGATTCAAATCATAGAAAGTGAAAGTGTCAGTCCTCTTGTACTTAAGTCGCCATTTTTCCTTTTGTATTAAATTCGGATGCAATTTCTGTTTTTCATCGTCAATAAGAAGGTCCAAGGGATACAGTAAACCTGAAGTGAAGCATCGGAATCCAAAACTGCACTCACAGGAGAGGTTCAAATCATAGAAAGTTAGAGTGTCTGTCCTCTTGTACTTAAGTCGACATTGTGCCTTTTGTATTAAATTCGGATGCAAACTCTGTGTTTCATCGTCAATAAGAAGGTCCAAGGGATATTTAAGGAACCATTTGCACTCGAGCACAGAAAATATTTAATTTAGTTAACTTAGATTATATATATCGATTTTTTAAGACAAGAGAATGCAAAATAAAGCAATTAACACCGCTCTCTTGTCACAGCCAGTAGGCATCAACACTCTCATGTCATTCGTTGTCCTAGAAGGACTTAATATTTTATGCGGCTCCACAGTTAGCCATATTGATATTTATTAGCAGAAAAGAGACGCAGAATTAATAAGTCGCTCTCATTTGTGAATGATCTGTCATTATTTATCTAGAATTTTACGTAAGTGTAATTTATATCGTAATGTGTATGTTGAAATGTATATATGTTTATTTAATCGTATGCTTTTCTTTGTTTTAGTAGTTTTAGTCACTCCATTTTCATGATTGATGCTGAGGTCAGATATCAGACTCTGTCTACAAAAAAAAAATACATAATGAGCCCTGGCTACGTTCCGTACATCTTCGGACGTGCGAAGCTCGATTAATTCACGGCGTAAAATTTTATTCCCTCAATTACTTATCCAAACAAATAACAATTATTATTATTACAAATTATTATTATTATATTTTATTTTATTTTTTTATTTGTTACACTGGCGACTATGTGCCAGGACTCATTATTGTATCTGTACTACAACTAATTGTTCTTTTTCATGTACATCCTGACCGGTGACGAGAATATTGAAGAAAACGAATAAAATCTGGAGACAATTTGGACTGGAAATGCAATCTTCGCATCAAGACGATATGTACGGTAAGACGCAGCACTCGCGAATCCACAATTGATTCCAAGCACATTTTTCATTCAAAATTATTTGTCTCAGCATCAAATTCAATATTCAGTTTCCATTCAGTAATTTTTTCCAAATTCCGCGAAATCTCATTATTCAGACGATTACATTCCGATCCAACAATACGCAAGTTACATTGCACAATATGGCCGACATTGTACAAGATTCAAGCAACATGGCTAGTCACCATTAACACGTATGCTACTTTCGATCTTTAAAGTCATCTCTCAATCATTCTCAGTCATTTAAACACACACATAGGCAGTACATTTTCACACTACGCGTTTAAACGATTTTTTTCTTGCACACAATTTACTCACGATATGGTAAAAACTCGACACCAGTACACAATGGAACAACAATCAAGTAATGCAAACATGGATACACAGACACATTCAGACACAGAAATTAATACAGACACGCAAACATATCAAAATAATCCGCTACAGACACAAATACACGCCGAGAGGAGCAATTCAGAACCAAACCTGAGAGACCACGTCACGTCTAATGACGCGGCGGGGGCAAGCTCATTTTGCAATCAAAATTTTGGCGCTATACTGAATTCAATTTTGGAAGGCATATCCAATATTAAGCAAGATAATGACGAAAAATTCTCACAATTAATGACAGACAATGCAGCCTTCAGAAATGACATAAAATCAGACTTCGCCATACTGACTCAAAAGGTAGATGAAATTAATACACGTCTTTCCAAACAGGTCGACGATCTTACGGAAAAATTCGAAAATTTAGAATTACGACAAAGCGACAATGCCAATCACATCCATGACTTGACAAAAACCTGTGAAACTATTAATTGCAAACTAGAATCAAACACGCACGCATGTGACGAAATTAATTTAAAGGTGAATACAATAGAAACAAACGTAGCTGACATTCACAAACAGATTCACACAACAATACAGATAGAGGCTGAACCCCATTTGTCTCGCATTAATTCACAATTTAAAGAATGGACGGCACACAAAGACGAAATTTTTGAAGAATGTATACAAAACAAATTGCCACATATTGTGCACGATTCTGTAGTGGAATACATGAACAACAATAGGCAAGTAATCGATGACGATATGCAAACAAAGACAACTCAATGTCAGGTACAACCCAATAGTACACCCACTACACATTTTTACACACACAGAAGAAAATCTCGATTCGGGAATGAACACATGTACTCACACGAATTTCAACACTCAAATACACAATACACTGACACGCATAGCAACAGATACCCATCACCTGAAATACAATACAATTATCATTCTGATGAAGAACCATGTACACACAGGGAAGAATTCAATGATTACACGGAAAGAAACAGACGAACACGTAACAAAGAAGAAGAAAGTCTATCCAAGCACCGTAAATTCCAACCTTTTATACCAGGCAAAAACGCTGTACACCCTGTCATCTTCTTAAAAGCTTTTAGGAACGCATTCCCACGCTCGTGGAGCGACCACAAACGCATTGCGTACGTTGTGGATTACATTCAAGGGGACGCTGCTGTCTGGGCTTACCATGAAAGCGACAGATGTGTAACATACGAGCAGTTTGAACGCGCCTTCTTGAATAAGTTTTGGTCACCCACTGTGCAGGAACGCATCCGCAAACAAGTCACTGAACCCGAACACTTCAATCCTAAAAACGGCAACCTGCGCAGATATTTCGAGAAGTACCTAAACATGACACACTTCCTTAATGAACCAGTGAAACCAAAAGATGTGATCCGATCACTGAAAGCCAGACTTCCTTTTAATATTAAAGAGAAATTACTGTACTTACCGGACGACGATCCTGAATATTTTTTGGAAAAGTTAGATGCTGTTGATTTACTATATGAAGAACAAGAACCAACACACAACTCACGCAGTAGGAATCAACATGTCTACATTGCTACATTACCAAACACACAGCAAAATTCACAACACACAGTAAACATGCAAAACAGTCACCACAACTCACAGCTGCACACAAACAACAACTACAACTATACACAGGGAGATAACCCGTACAAAAAACGAAGAAACTACAATTTTAATTCAAGAAGCAATAATGGAAACAACAACGGACACAAAGCAAAACACAAACACTGGCAAAGAAACAACAACACAGATTACACAAGAAATGGAACACTAACACCGCACTTTAATCAGAACGACAACCAGTATGATGTGAGACAGTGGCAAACACCGCAACCGCCACCACAAAATCATATTCAGATGCCACAAGGGAATTTTGCGCAAACAAGCAACACAAACCAACAAGTGACTTCAGCCAAACGAAACCAGACAGGTGATTGGCAAAGACAATATCCAAATGTAAATATTATTGAGGTAGCTAATGAAACTACAACTACACTTACCAATGACCAGACAAACCAGGTAAACTAGAACCAGTCATTACTGAGCCCCAGGTCGTGACTGAGGAACATTTGGGGGGCAACTTCAATTTAGAAACTATGTTTGAATACACACTTGCTAGTGAAACTGTGAAACAAGAAAAATTAACATTTACACAACAAGAGTTGCCTACACTATTCTTAAGATATAATGAAAGTGGAAACTTAGCTGATGATCTGATAAATGACAACACACAATGTCACAATGTAAATAAAAGATTTGTACTGTCTTCCACCTCAGGCATTGTAGGAGGTATACCTACTAACATAATTATTGATACAGGAGCTGCTGTCAGTGTGATTTCTCACAATTTTTATACTATGATGAAGAAAACTTCTAAGATACCAGAGTTCCCAGTTCAGAACAGTTTAATATTAACTGCATTAGGTAATAAGTCAAGTAGAGTTAATAAGCAGGTATTTGTGACTGTTAATATGGGAAATGGAATCGTACAATGGCCTTTCCTAGTTGTCCAAAACCTTGCTGCCAATTGTATATTGGGTATTGATTTTCTTTGCGAGAAGGACTGTACTATAGACTTCTCAAAAGGCATTTGTTATTTTAAGTATGAAGGCAGAGACATAGTTTTGAACTTGGACACTCGACTAGTAGACCATAACAAGCACTGTTCTGGCTACAAGATACAGATTATACGTGAGACTGACATAGATTCCACACAGCAACCTGTATCACACGGTGAGGTAGTGAATGATGTACTTACACAAATTAATTCTAAGTTATCAGAATGTGATGCTATTAATGAAGAGGAGAGATCCCAGCTTAAACATATTTTACTTAAGAATAAGGATGTTTTCACTAGTAAGCCAGGTAGGATCAACAGATATATGTATACGATTGAACTCAAGCCTCACCAAATCTATTACCACAAGTCATACAATGTACCTCTAGCTCTGCGACCTGCAGTTTGGGAAGAACTAAAGAAAATGATTACATGGAATATTATAGAACCATCAACATCTCCATATTGTAGCCCTTTGCATGTAGTGAAAAGACACAATGGAAGTATCAGGTTAGTATTAGATGCAAGAGCTATCAACCAAATTATCTTACCTGTGAGGACACAACCAGAAAATCTTGACGAACAACTTCAGAAGTTCTTGGATGCAAAATATTTCTCTACAATAGACCTTAAAAATTCGTTTTGGCAGGTGCCAATAAGCAAAGAATCCAGAAAATATACAGCCTTTATGTTTGGTGGCAGAACTTATCAATTTTGTGTATTACCATTTGGCCTAAATGTAAGCTCAGGAGTATTCATTACTGCACTAAACTCTGTACTCGGTGATGATTTACTAGAGACTGTTACACACTATGTAGATGACATACTGATTGCCTCAAAAACCTGGAAGGATCACACTGATACCCTGAACACTTTACTATGCAGATTCACACAAGCTGGTATCACTGCCAATATTTGTAAATCTAGATTTGCTTGTTGTGAGATCAAATACCTAGGGCACATCATCAACACACAAGGCATTAAAAATGACCCTTCAAAATTAGATGCTATCAGACATTTCCCCAGTCCCACTAATAAGAAACAGTTAAAATCATTTCTCGGTCTATGCTCATTTTTCAGACGATTCATACCTAAACAGTTACTCAATAGCAGATACTTACTAAACTTATTAAAGAAGAACCAGGTATGGATTTGGAACCAAGACTGTGAAAATGACTTTACTAAAATCAAAGAAGCCTTAGTAAATTCTAACATGCTGGAACATCCAGACTTCAATTTGAACTTTTGTATTGCTTGTGATGCATCAAACATTGGTTTGGGATGTTGTTTATTTCAACTTGTTAATACAGAAACTTCAGAACATATTAAGATCATTGGTTTTGCCAGTCGTACTTTAACAGAATGTGAAAGATCTTACTCCACCACAGAATTGGAAACATTATCTATTATATGGGCATTTAAAAAGTTTAATTATTATCTGTATGGAAGACACACCATTATATACACTGACCATCAAGCACTTACATTCCTTTTGTCATGTAAACTCATTCATCCTAGACTTACACGATGGGCACTTGCATTACAGAATTACTCTTCTGAAATCAAGCACATCAAGGGAAAAGACAACATAATAGCTGACACACTTTCAAGACTACCGCAAGGATTACATCATAACAATACAGACTTTGAGAACACACACGATTACAGAATACTACTCATGCAAGACAAACAGTTTACACAATACTACATAGACCAATGCAAGAACATGGCAACACTACAAGATTCAGATCCACACTGGTACAAAATAAAACAAATCATAGTACAACAACACAATGACACTTTACAAGACAGATACATGTTACACAACAACATACTTTTCTACAAAAGACACACAAATGCTACTAACTGGTGCGTTTGCATACCACAAGATTCTGTACACAATCTCGTTGCACACACTCACACAGTTTGGGGACACTACGGAACAAAGAAATGTCTAAACAAGTTACATACATATTGCTATTTTCCAAACATGAGAAGAAAAATACATGATGTTATCAGCAAATGTCTCATATGTCAAAAATCCAAGCCACAAAATCAATCCACCAAAACAGATTTGCACTCTATCTTACCTACTGGACCTAGAGAGATACTTTGTACAGATGTTAGCGGACCTCATCCAACTAGCATCGGAGGTTGCAAATACATTCTAGCATTTTATGACATATTTTCTAAGCACATCAAACTTTTTGCCATTAAGTCACCCACAGCAAACACCATCATCAGAAGATTCACAAATGATTACATGCCATACTGTGGAAAACCTAAAGCCATTCTATCAGATAACGCCAAGTATTATGCAGGATTCACCTGGAGAAAATTTCTAAAGGACAATAACATTAAGAGCATCTTTATTTCAAAGTTTCATGCATCAGCCAACCCTTGTGAGAGAGTTTTTAGAGAATCAAATAGATTCATGAGAACTTATACCTCAACTCAGCACACAAACTGGATACATTACCTAGCACTTTTTGAGGAAATACACAACAATTTAAATATATACAACACACCCTACACTCCCAGAGAAATCATGTTTGACACAAAGGAAACTAATGATTGGAGCAACCCACTACCAAAATTTTCTGACACCAAACCTTCACACGAGGAAAAGGTAAGGGAAGTACTCATTGCAATTACTGAACAAGCTGACATTAGAAATAAGAACTATGGTGCTAATCTGAAAAGAAGGCAAAACTTTACAATAGGCATGCAAGTTTTACTTAAGACCCACTACAAATCGTCATTACCTCTAAAACGTAATGTTAAGTGGCGTCCGCTATATGAAGGTCCTTACACAATCATTGATATACCACATCCGGGAGCATATCTGTTACAAAACCCCAAGAGTAAGAGAATTTTAGGTTTGTACCCTCACAAAGATTTGAAAACTTTTAGCCCTTAGCAGAGTATGCTGATACAAAAACAAGGTAAGTGACATCTGGTACTTCAAGCTGGAAGAAGAAGAAGATATAAGCTATAATCTTAAGTATCTACATTTTACAGCAGCAGCAAGAAGATAAGACACAGGGAGAACTAACAATTTTCATGCAAAGCACAGTTACTGATTATATTTGTTAATACCTTGCAGACAAGCTGACAGACTAAATGACTGGAGACAATTGCTGCTCTGAACCTGATATATTAATTGGCATGATAGACACTTGATTTTCTATTCACACTCACACCACAATCCACATGAACACAACATGCACAAAAAAAAAAAAAAAAAAAACTCTACAGGAAATGACAAATGAAATTAATTGAGCAAGGCTATATACTTTATTTTATTTGTAAATGATACTTTGTGCATGTGCTAATTTGGAATTGATTGTGGATGTGACGTGTCGTGTCTTATTGTAATCATGACTTTTCAGGACAGATCATCTCAAGGATGTTTTCTAACCTATTATGAAAGTTTATGTTGCAGGAAACATTTAATGAGGAAGAACACTTATTGTGTAGTACTGATGTAAAGGAAAATATACTTAAAAGGAAAACTTTATTAAAAAGGGGAAGAGACCTATAAAAGAAAATGGATTTTCTGAATGTATCACAATACACTGAACCTATTAGATAATTTTTTTATGTCTGACCCATATATATTTGTAAATATCTAGTTTAATGCAACTGAAAAATATAAAATATGTATATGTATTACGAAACAATGTAGTGTAAATGTATAGATACATGTTTCACAGAAAATTTTTATATCTATGTAAATATGTAACAGAAAACTGTACTCAAAGTGAAGTGATATTTGTTATGTTTTGTGCGCTCTGTTGTGAACGAACATTTTGTTTTGCAACGAACAATGTATGAACAAGTCGTGTGCAAATATTAAAAAAAAACGGTTCACTGCGCTCATGATGGGACACTATAGGTGACGTGAGTAGCAAAACCACGGCACACTTTTCGACGAAACGACGACACAATATCCAGGAGACGACATACGCTTTTTGGAAGACGAAATATGGAGGTTATTGAGTAGATGTAACACGGACTGGTCAGTATGGAACCACTGACACCATTAATTCCTACCAAGACGAAACCTCATTTTAACTATGTCTTCCTAAGCACGCTTCGTTGCGAGATTCTTGATCTCCAACTTGTCTCTTCAAGAACTTTCGTCTTAATGTAAGCAAAACGTGTGACACGTGACATTTATTTTAAAATGCAAAGGCTTTAGCACAATATAAACCTTTACTAACAAGTGACATTCTAAAGAGAATATGTTCACATATCTCTGAATATGCACAAAACCATTAATTAATTTTATTTATTGAATGAACATGTGTAATAACATTTTGAAGTGAAAGAGAACAACGGACTATATGCCCAACAAAATTTTTACAAAGTAAGAGCACAAGTGAATACGAAATATGAAATTAGTTACAGTCTGTCTAGCACTATTACATACAATTGAGAACTGGTTGGAGGTTAGCAGTGTTAGCACTGTGCCACTTCGCTGGCCTGTGATACTGAAGTTCCGGAGTTCAATACTGCCCGGAATCGAATATTTTTATTTTTTCTTTTCACTTCCATTGATCTTGTATGTAAATATTATTTATGTATTTTTGTGGATGTATGACATTTTATGATATTTTAAGTATGTTGAATCTGTGAAACAAGATACGTAATAACTTATGATTCATGACATGACAAATAAAGAAAATACGTCAACAAATTGCTCAGCTGCAGGTGGTACACCTTTGCTCTCGCAATTTGGGGGGCAGTTTAAGGAACCATTTGCACTCGAGCACAGACAATATTTAATTTAGTTAACTTAGATTATATGTATCGATTTTTTAAGACAAGAGAATGCAAAATAAAGCAATTAACACCACTCTCTTGTCACAGCTAGTAGGCATCAACACTCTCATGTCATTCGTTGTCCTAGAAGGACTTAATATTTTATGCGGCTCCACAGTTAGCCATATTGATATTTATTAGCAGAAAAGAGGCGCAGAATTAATAAGTCGCTCTCATTTGTGAATGATCTGTCATTATTTATCTAGAATTTTACGTAAGTGTAATTTATATCGTAATGTATATGTGGAAATGAATATATGTTTATTTAATCGTATGCTTTTCTTTGTTTTAGTAGTTTTAGTCACTCCATTTTCATGATTGATGCTGAGGTCAGATATCAGACCCTGTCTACAAAAAAAAATTACATAATGAGCCCTGGCTACGTTCCGTACATCTTCGGACGTGCGAAGCTCGATTAATTCACGGCGTAAAATTTTATTCCCTCAATTACTTATCCAAACAAATAACAATTATTATTATTACAAATTATTATTATTATATTTTATTTTATTTTTTTATTTGTTACAGATACAGTAAACCTGAAGTGAAGCATCGGAATCTAAAAATGGACTCACAAGAGAGGTTCAAATCATAGAAATTTAGAGTGTCAGTCCTCTTTTGCTTAAGTCGGCATTGTGCGTTTTGTATTTGAGTCCGATGCAATTTCTGTGTTTCATAGTCAATAAGAAGGTCCAAGGGATACAGTAAACCTGAAGTGAAGCATCGGAATCTAAAACTGGACTCATAGGAGAGGTGCAAATCATAGAAAGTTAGAGTGTCAGTCCTCTTGTACTTAAGTCGGCATTGTACCTTTTGTATTAAATTCGGATGCAAACTCTGTGTTTCATCGTCAATTAGAAGGTCCAAGGGATACAGTAAACCTGAAGTGAAGCATCGGATTGTAAAACTGAACTCACAGGAGAGGTTCAAATCATAGAAAGTGAGAGTGTCAATCCTCTTGTACTTAAGTCGGCATTGTGCCTTTTGAATTTAATTCCGATGCATTTCTGTGTTTCATCGTCAATAAGAAGCTGCAAGGTATACAGTAAACCTGAAGTGAAGCTTCGGAATCTAAAACTGGACTCACAGGAGGGGCTCAAATCATAGAAAGTTAGAGTGTTAGTCCTCTTCTACTTAGGTCGGCACTGTGCCTTTTGAATTTAATTCCGATGCAATTTCTGTGTTTCATCGTCAATAAGAACGTACAAGGGATACAGTAAACCTGAATTGAAGCATCGGAATCTAAAACTGTTCTCACAGGAGATGTTCGAATCATAGAAAGTGAGAGTGTCAGTCCTCTTGTACTTAAGTCGGCATTGCGCCATTTGTATTAAATTCGGATGCAATTACTGTGTTTCATCGTCAATAAGAAGGTCCAAGGGATACAGTAAACCTGAGGTGAAGCATCGGAATCTAAAACTGGACTCAGAGGAGAGGTTCAAATCATATAAAGTGACAGTGTCAGTACTCTTGTACTTAAGTCACCATTGTGACATTTGTATTAATTTCGGATGGATTTTCTGTGTTTCATCGTCAATAAGAAGGCCCAAGGGACACAGTAAACCTGAAGTGAAGCATCGGAATCTAAAACTGGACTCACAGGAGAGGTTCAAATCATAGAAAGTGAGTGTGTCATTCCTCTTGTACTTAAGTCGGCATTGTGCCATTTGTATTAAATTCGGATGAAATTTCTGTGTTTCATCGTCAATAAGAAGGTCAAAGGTATACAGTAAACCTGAAGTGAAGCATCGGAATCTAAAATTGGACTCACAGGAGAGGTTCAAATCATAGAAAGTTAGACTGTCAGTCCTCTTGTACTTAAGTCGGCATTGTGCCTTTTGTATTAAATTCCAATGCAATTTCTATGTTTCATCGTCAATAAGAAGGTGCAAGGTATACAGTAAACCTGAAGTGAAGCATCGGAATTTAAAACCGGTGTCACAGGAGAGGTTCAAATCATAGAAAGTGCGAGTGACAGTCCTCTTGTTTTTAAGTCGGCATTGTGCCATTTGTATTAAATTCGGATGCGATTTCCGTGTTTTATCGTCAATAAGAAGGTCCAAGGGATACAGTAAACCTGAAGTGAAGCATCGGAGTCTAAATATGACCTCACAGGAGAGGTTCGAATCATAGAAAGTGAGAGTGTCAGCCCTCTTGTACCTAAGTCGGCATTGTGCCATTTGTATTAAATTCGGATGCAATTTCTGTGATACATCGTCAATACGAATGTCCAAGGGATACAGTAAACCTGAGGTAAAGCATCGGAATCTAAAACTGGACTCACAGGAGAGATTCAAATCATAGAAAGTGAAAGTGTCAGTCCTCTTGTACTTAAGTCGCCATTGTGCCTTTTGTATTAAATTCGGATGCAATTTCTGTGTTCATCGTCAATAAGAGGGTCCAAGGGATACAGTAAACCAAAAGTGAAGCATCGGAATCCAAAACTGGACTCACAGGAGAGGTTCAAGTCATAGAAAGTTAGTGTGTCAGTCCTCTTGTACTTAAGTCGACATTGTGCCTTTTGTATTAAATTCGGTTGCAAACTCTGTGTTTCATCGTCAATAAGAAGGTTCAAGGGATACAGTAAACCTGAAGTGAAGCATCGGAATCTAAAACTGGATTCACAAGAGAGGTTCAAATCATAGAAATTTAGAGTGTCAGTCCTCTTGTACTTAAGTCGGCATTGTGCCTTTTGAATTTAATTCCGATGCAATTTCTGTGTTTCATCGTCAATAAGAAGGTCCAAGGGATACAGTAAACCTGAAGTGATGCATCGCAATCTACTACTGGACTCACAGGAGAGGTTCAAATCATAGAAAGTGAGAGTGTCAGTCCTCTTTTGCTTAAGTCGGCATTGTGCGTTTTGAATTTAAGTCCGATGCAATTTCTGTGTTTCATCGTCAATAAGAAGGTCCAAGGGATACAGTAAACCTGAAGTGAAGCATCGGAATCTAAATCTGACCTCACAGGGGAGGTTCGAATCATAGAAAGTGAGAGTGTCAGTCCTCTTGTACTTAAGTCGGCATTGTGCTATTTGTATTAAATTCGTATGCAATTTCTGTGTTTCGTCGTCAATAAGAAGGTCCAAGGGATACAGTAAACCTGAAGTGAAGCATCGGAAACCAAAACTGGACTCACAGGGGAGGTTCAAATCATAGAAAGTGAGAGTGTCCGTCCTCTTGTACCTAAGTCGTCATTGTGCCTTTTGAATTTAATTCCGATGCAATTTCTGTGTTTCATCGTCAATAAGAAGGTCCAAGGGATACAGTAAACCTGAAGTGAAGCATCGGAATCTAAAACTGGACTCACAGGAGAGGTTCAAATTATAGAAAGTGAGAGTGTCAGTCCTCTTGTACTTAAGTCGCCATTGTGCCTTTTGTATTAAATTCGGATGCAATTTCTGCGTTTCATCGTCAATAAGAAGGTCCAAGGGATACAGTAAACCTGAAGTGAAGCATCGGAATCCAAAACTGGACTCACAGGAGAGGTTCAAATCATAGAAAGTTAGCGTGTCAGTCCTCTTGTACTTAAGTCGCCATTGTGCCTTTTGTATTAAATTCGGATGCAATTTCTGTGTTCATCGTCAATAAGAGGGTCCAAGGGATACAGTAAACCAAAAGTGAAGCATCGGAATCCAAAACTGGACTCACAGGAGAGGTTCAAGTCATAGAAAGTTAGTGTGTCAGTCCTCTTGTACTTAAGTCGACATTGTGCCTTTTGTATTAAATTCGGTTGCAAACTCTGTGTTTCATCGTCAATAAGAAGGTTCAAGGGATACAGTAAACCTGAAGTGAAGCATCGGAATCTAAAACTGGATTCACAAGAGAGGTTCAAATCATAGAAATTTAGAGTGTCAGTCCTCTTGTACTTAAGTCGGCATTGTGCCTTTTGAATTTAATTCCGATGCAATTTCTGTGTTTCATCGTCAATAAGAAGGTCCAAGGGATACAGTAAACCTGAAGTGATGCATCGCAATCTACTACTGGACTCACAGGAGAGGTTCAAATCATAGAAAGTGAGAGTGTCAGTCCTCTTTTGCTTAAGTCGGCATTGTGCGTTTTGAATTTAAGTCCGATGCAATTTCTGTGTTTCATCGTCAATAAGAAGGTCCAAGGGATACAGTAAACCTGAAGTGAAGCATCGGAATCTAAATCTGACCTCACAGGGGAGGTTCGAATCATAGAAAGTGAGAGTGTCAGTCCTCTTGTACTTAAGTCGGCATTGTGCAATTTGTATTAAATTCGTATGCAATTTCTGTGTTTCGTCGTCAATAAGAAGGTCCAAGTGATACAGTAAACCTGAAGTGAAGCATCGGAAACTAAAACTGGACTCACAGGGGAGGTTCAAATCATAGAAAGTGAGAGTGTCCGTCCTCTTGTACCTAAGTCGTCATTGTGCCTTTTGAATTTAATTCCGATGCAATTTCTGTGTTTCATCGTCAATAAGAAGGTCCAAGGGATACAGTAAACCTGAAGTGAAGCATCGGAATCTAAAACTGGACTCACAGGAGAGGTTCAAATTATAGAAAGTGAGAGTGTCAGTCCTCTTGTACTTAAGTCGCCATTGTGCCTTTTGTATTAAATTCGGATGCAATTTCTGTGTTTCATCGTCAATAAGAAGGTCCAAGGGATACAGTAAACCTGAAGTCAAGCATCGGAATCCAAAACTGGACTCACAGGAGAGGTTCAAATCATAGAAAGTTAGCGTGTCAGTCCTCTTGTACTTAAGTCGGTATTGTGCCTTTTGTATTAAATTCGGATGCAAACTCTGTGTTTCATCGTCAATAAGAAGGTCCAAGGGATACAGTAAACCTGAAGTGAAGCATCGGAATCTAAAACTGGACTCACAGGAGAGGTTCAAATCATAAAAAGTTAGAGTGTCAGTCCTCTTGTACTTAAATCGGCATTGTGCCTTTTGAATTTAATTCCGATGCTATTTCTGTGTTTCATTGTCAATAAGAAGGTCCAAGGGATACAGTAAATCTGAAGTGAAGCATGGGAATCTAAAACTGGACTCAAAGGAGAGATTAAAATCATAGAAAGTGAGAGTGTCAGTCCTCATTTACTTAAGTCGGCATTGTGCGTTTTAAATTTAATTCCGATGCTATATCTGTGTTTCATCGTCAATAAGAAGGTCCAAGGGATACAGTAAACCTGAAGTGAAGCATCGGAATCTAGAACTGGACTCACAGGAGATGTTCAAATCATAGAAAGTGAGAGTGTCAGTCCTCTTGTACTTGAGCCGCCATTGTGATTTTTGTATTAAATTCGGATGCAATTTCTGTGCTTTATCGTCAATAAGAAGGTCCAAGGGATACAGTAAACCTGAAGTGAAGCATCGGAATCTAAAACTGGACTCACAGGAGAGGTGCAAATCATAGAAAGTTAGAGTGTCAGTCCTCTTGTACTTAAGTCGGCATTGTACCTTTTGTATTAAATTCGGACGCAAACTCTGTGTTTCATCGTCAATTAGAAGGTCCAAGGGATACTGTAAACCTGAAGTGAAGCATTGGATTGTAAAACTGAATTCACAGGAGAGGTTCAAATCATAGAAAGTGAGAGTGTCAGTCCTCTTGTACTTAAGTCGGCATTGTGCCTTTTGAATTTAATTCCGATGCAATTTCTGTGTTTCTTCGTCAATAAGACGCTGCAAGGTATACAGTAAACATGAAGTGAAGCTTCGGAATCTAAAACTGGACTCACAGGAGGGGTTCAAATCATAGAAAGTGAGAGTGTTAGTCCTCTTCTACTTAGGTCGGCACTGTGCCTTTTGAATTTAATTCCGATGCAATTTCTGTGTTTCATCGTCAATAAGAACGTACAAGGGATACAGTAAACCTGAATTGAAGCATCGGAATCTAAAACTGTGCTCACAGGAGAGGTTCGAATCATAGAAAGTGAGAGTGTCAGTCCTCTTGCACTTAAGTCGGCATTGCGCCATTTGTATTAAATTCGGATGCAATTACTGTGTTTCATCGTCAATAAGAAGGTCCGAGGGATACAGTAAACCTGAAGTGAAGCATCGGAATCTAAAACTGGACTCACAGGAGAGGTTCAAATCAAAGAAAGTGAGTGTGTCATTCCTCTTGTACTTAAGTCGGCATTGTGCCATTTGTATTAAATTCGGATGAAATATATGTGTTTCATCGTCAATAAGAAGGTCAAAGGTATACAGTAAACCTGAAGTGAAGCATCGGAATCTAAAATTGGACTCACAGGAGAGGTTCAAATCATAGAAAGTTAGACTGTCAATCCTCTTGTACTTAAGTCGGCATTGTGCCTTTTGTATTAAATTCGGATGGAATTCCTGTGTTTCATCGTAAATACGAAGGAGCAAGGTATCCAGTAAACCTGAAGTGAAGCATGGGAACCTAAAACTGGACTCACAGGAGAGGTTCAAATCATAGAAAGTGAGAGTGTCAGTCCTCTTGTACTTAAGTCGACATTGTGCCATTTCTATTACATTCAGATTCAAATTTCTGTGTTTCATCGTCAATAAGAAGGTCCAAGGGATACAGTAAACCTGAAGTGAAGCATCGGAATCTAAATATGACCTCACAGGAGAGGTTCGAATCATAGAAAGTGAGAGTGTGAGCCCTCTTGTACTTAAATCGGCATTGTGCCACTTGTATTAAATTCGGATGCAATTTCTGTGTTTCATCGTCAATAAGAATGTCCAAAGGATACAGTAAACCTGAGGTAAAGCATCGGAATCTAAAACTGGACTCACAGGAGAGATTCAAATCATAGAAAGTGAAAGTGTCAGTCCTCTTGTACTTAAGTCGCCATTGTGCCATTTGTATTAAATTCGGATGCGATTTCCGTGTTTTATCGTCAATAAGAAGGTCCAAGGGATAAAGTAATCCTGACGTGAAGCATCGGAATCTAAATATGACCTCACAGGAGAGGTTCGAATCATAGAAAGTGAGAGTGTCAGTCCTCTTGTACTTAGGTCGACATTGTGCCACTTGTATTACATTCATTTGCAATTTCTGTGTTTCATCGTCAATAAGAAGGTCCAAGGGATACAGTAAACCTGAAGTGATGCATCGCAATCTACTACTGGACTCACAGGAGAGGTTCAAATCGTAGAAAGTGAGAGTGTCAGTCCTCTTTTGCTTAAGTCGGCATTGTGCGTTTTGAATTTAAGTCCGATGCAATTTCTGTGTTTCATCGTCATTAAGAAGGTCCAAGGGATACAGTAAACCTGAAGTGAAGCATCGGAATCTAAATCTGACCTCACAGGGGAGGTTCGAATCATAGAAAGTGAGAGTGTCAGTCCTCTTGTACTTAAGTCGGCATTGTGCTATTTGTATTAAATTCGTATGCAATTTCTGTGTTTCGTCGTCAATAAGAAGGTCCAAGGGATACAGTAAACCTGAAGTGAAGCATCGGAAACCAAAACTGGACTCACAGGGGAGGTTCAAATCATAGAAAGTGAGAGTGTCCGTCCTCTTGTACCTAAGTCGTCATTGTGCCTTTTGAATTTAATTCCGATGCAATTTCTGTGTTTCATCGTCAATAAGAAGGTCCAAGGGATACAGTAAACCTGAAGTGAAGCATCGGAATCTAAAACTGGACTCACAGGAGAGGTTCAAATTATAGAAAGTGAGAGTGTCAGTCCTCTTGTACTTAAGTCGCCATTGTGCCTTTTGTATTAAATTCGGATGCAATTTCTGTGTTTCATCGTCAATAAGAAGGTCCAAGGGATACAGTAAACCTGAAGTGAAGCATCGGAATCCAAAACTGGACTCACAGGAGAGGTTCAAATCATAGAAAGTTAGCGTGTCAGTCCTCTTGTACTTAAGTCGCCATTGTGCCTTTTGTATTAAATTCGGATGCAATTTCTGTGTTCATCGTCAATAAGAGGGTCCAAGGGATACAGTAAACCAAAAGTGAAGCATCGGAATCCAAAACTGGACTCACAGGAGAGGTTCAAGTCATAGAAAGTTAGTGTGTCAGTCCTCTTGTACTTAAGTCGACATTGTGCCTTTTGTATTAAATTCGGTTGCAAACTCTGTGTTTCATCGTCAATAAGAAGGTTCAAGGGATACAGTAAACCTGAAGTGAAGCATCGGAATCTAAAACTGGATTCACAAGAGAGGTTCAAATCATAGAAATTTAGAGTGTCAGTCCTCTTGTACTTAAGTCGGCATTGTGCCTTTTGAATTTAATTCCGATGCAATTTCTGTGTTTCATCGTCAATAAGAAGGTCCAAGGGATACAGTACACCTGAAGTGATGCATCGCAATCTACTACTGGACTCACAGGAGAGGTTCAAATCATAGAAAGTGAGAGTGTCAGTCCTCTTTTGCTTAAGTCGGCATTGTGCGTTTTGAATTTAAGTCCGATGCAATTTCTGTGTTTCATCGTCAATAAGAAGGTCCAAGGGATACAGTAAACCTGAAGTGAAGCATCGGAATCTAAATCTGACCTCACAGGGGAGGTTCGAATCATAGAAAGTGAGAGTGTCAGTCCTCTTGTACTTAAGTCGGCATTGTGCTATTTGTATTAAATTCGTATGCAATTTCTGTGTTTCGTCGTCAATAAGAAGGTCCAAGTGATACAGTAAACCTGAAGTGAAGCATCGGAAACTAAAACTGGACTCACAGGGGAGGTTCAAATCATAGAAAGTGAGAGTGTCCGTCCTCTTGTACCTAAGTCGTCATTGTGCCTTTTGAATTTAATTCCGATGCAATTTCTGTGTTTCATCGTCAATAAGAAGGTCCAAGGGATACAGTAAACCTGAAGTGAAGCATCGGAATCTAAAACTGGACTCACAGGAGAGGTTCAAATTATAGAAAGTGAGAGTGTCAGTCCTCTTGTACTTAAGTCGCCATTGTGCCTTTTGTATTAAATTCGGATGCAATTTCTGTGTTTCATCATCAATAAGAAGGTCCAAGGGATACAGTAAACCTGAAGTGAAGCATCGGAATCCAAAACTGGACTCACAGGAGAGGTTCAAATCATAGAAAGTTAGCGTGTCAGTCCTCTTGTACTTAAGTCGGTATTGTGCCTTTTGTATTAAATTCGGATGCAAACTCTGTGTTTCATCGTCAATAAGAAGGTCCAAGGGATACAGTAAACCTGAAGTGAAGCATCGGAATCTAAAACTGGACTCACAGGAGAGGTTCAAATCATAAAAAGTTAGAGTGTCAGTCCTCTTGTACTTAAGTCGGCATTGTGTCTTTTGAATTTAATTCCGATGCTATTTCTGTGTTTCATTGTCAATAAGAAGGTCCAAGGGATACAGTAAATCTGCAGTGAAGCATGGGAATCTAAAACTGGACTCAAAGGAGAGATTAAAATCATAGAAAGTGAGAGTGTCAGTCCTCATTTACTTAAGTCGGCATTGTGCGTTTTAAATTTAATTCCGATGCTATATCTGTGTTTCATCGTCAATAAGAAGGTCCAAGGGATACAGTAAACCTGAAGTGAAGCATCGGAATCTAGAACTGGACTCACAGGAGATGTTCAAATCATAGAAAGTGAGAGTGTCAGTCCTCTTGTACTTGAGCCGCCATTGTGATTTTTGTATTAAATTCGGATGCAATTTCTGTGCTTTATCGTCAATAAGAAGGTCCAAGGGATACAGTAAACCTGAAGTGAAGCATCGGAATCTAAAACTGGACTCACAGGAGAGGTGCAAATCATAGAAAGTTAGAGTGTCAGTCCTCTTGTACATAAGTCGGCATTGTACCTTTTGTATTAAATTCGGACGCAAACTCTGTGTTTCATCGTCAATTAGAAGGTCCAAGGGATACTGTAAACCTGAAGTGAAGCATTGGATTGTAAAACTGAATTCACAGGAGAGGTTCAAATCATAGAAAGTGAGAGTGTCAGTCCTCTTGTACTTAAGTCGGCATTGTGCCTTTTGAATTTAATTCCGATGCAATTTCTGTGTTTCTTCGTCAATAAGACGCTGCAAGGTATACAGTAAACATGAAGTGAAGCTTCGGAATCTAAAACTGGACTCACAGGAGGGGTTCAAATCATAGAAAGTGAGAGTGTTAGTCCTCTTCTACTTAGGTCGGCACTGTGCCTTTTGAATTTAATTCCGATGCAATTTCTGTGTTTCATCGTCAATAAGAACGTACAAGGGATACAGTAAACCTGAATTGAAGCATCGGAATCTAAAACTGTGCTCACAGGAGAGGTTCGAATCATAGAAAGTGAGAGTGTCAGTCCTCTTGCACTTAAGTCGGCATTGCGCCATTTGTATTAAATTCGGATGCAATTACTGTGTTTCATCGTCAATAAGAAGGTCCGAGGGATACAGTAAACCTGAAGTGAAGCATCGGAATCTAAAACTGGACTCACAGGAGAGGTTCAAATCAAAGAAAGTGAGTGTGTCATTCCTCTTGTACTTAAGTCGGCATTGTGCCATTTGTATTAAATTCGGATGAAATATATGTGTTTCATCGTCAATAAGAAGGTCAAAGGTATACAGTAAACCTGAAGTGAAGCATCGGAATCTAAAATTGGACTCACAGGAGAGGTTCAAATCATAGAAAGTTAGACTGTCAATCCTCTTGTACTTAAGTCGGCATTGTGCCTTTTGTATTAAATTCGGATGGAATTCCTGTGTTTCATCGTAAATACGAAGGAGCAAGGTATCCAGTAAACCTGAAGTGAAGCATGGGAACCTAAAACTGGACTCACAGGAGAGGTTCAAATCATAGAAAGTGAGAGTGTCAGTCCTCTTGTACTTAAGTCGACATTGTGCCATTTCTATTACATTCAGATTCAAATTTCTGTGTTTCATCGTCAATAAGAAGGTCCAAGGGATACAGTAAACCTGAAGTGAAGCATCGGAATCTAAATATGACCTCACAGGAGAGGTTCGAATCATAGAAAGTGAGAGTGTGAGCCCTCTTGTACTTAAGTCGGCATTGTGCCACTTGTATTAAATTCGGATGCAATTTCTGTGTTTCATCGTCAATAAGAATGTCCAAAGGATACAGTAAACCTGAGGTAAAGCATCGGAATCTAAAACTGGACTCACAGGAGAGATTCAAATCATAGAAAGTGAAAGTGTCAGTCCTCTTGTACTTAAGTCGCCATTGTGCCATTTGTATTAAATTCGGATGCGATTTCCGTGTTTTATCGTCAATAAGAAGGTCCAAGGGATAAAGTAATCCTGAAGTGAAGCATCGGAATCTAAATATGACCTCACAGGAGAGGTTCGAATCATAGAAAGTGAGAGTGTCAGTCCTCTTGTACTTAGGTCGACATTGTGCCACTTGTATTACATTCATTTGCAATTTCTGTGTTTCATCGTCAATAAGAAGGTCCAAGGGATACAGTAAACCTGAAGTGAAGCATCGGAATCTAAAACTGGACTCACAGGAGAGTTTCAAATCATAGAAAGTTTGAGTGTCAGTCCTCTTTTACTTAAGTCGGCATTGTGCCTTTTGTATTAAATTCCGATGCAATTTCTATGTTTCATCGTCAATAAGAAGGTGCAAGGTATACAGTAAACCTGAAGTGAAGCATCGGAATTTAAAACCGGTGTCACAGGAGAGGTTCAAATCATAGAAAGTGCGAGTGTCAGTCCTCTTGTACTTAAGTCGGCATTGTGCCATTTGTATTAAATTCGGATGTGATTACCGTGTTTTATCGTCAATAAGAAGGTCCAAGGGATACAGTAAGCCTGAAGTGAAGCATCGGAATCTAAATATGACCTCACAGGAGAGGTTCGAATCATAGAAAGTGAGAGTGTCAGCCCTCTTGTACTTAAGTCGGCATTTTGCCATTTGTATTAAATTCGGATGCAATTTCTGTGTTTCATCGTCAATAAGAATGTCCAAGGGATACAGTAAACCTGAGGTGAAGCATCGGAATCTGAAACTGGACTCACAGGAGAGATTCAAATCATAGAAAGTGAAAGTGTCAGTCCTCTTGTACTTAAGTCGCCATTGTGCCATTTGTATTAAATTCGGATGCGATTTCCGTGTTTTATCGTCAATAAGAAGGTCCAAGGGATACAGTAATCCTGAAGTGAAGCATCGGAATCTAAATATGACCTCACAGAAGAGGTTCGAATCATAGAAAGTGAGAGTGTCAGCCCTCTTGTACTTAAGTCGGCATTGTACCATTTGTATTAAATTCGGATGCAATTTCTGTGTTTCATCGTCAATAAGAATGTCCAAGGGATACAGTAAACCTGAGGTAAAGCATCGGAATCTAATACTGGACTCACAGGAGAGATTCAAATCAAAGAAAGTGAAAGTGTCAGTCCTCTTGTACTTAAGTCGCTATTTTTCCTTTTGTATTAAATTCGGATGCTATTTCTGTGTTTCATCGTCAATAAGAAGGTCCAAGGGATACAGTAAACCTGAAGTGAAGCATCGGAATCCAAAACTGGACTCACAGGAGAGGTTCAAATCATAGAAAGTTAGAGTGTCAGTCCTCTTGTACTTAAGTCGACATTGTGCCTTTTGTATTAAATTCGGATGCAAACTCTGTGTTTCATCGTCAATAAGAAGGTCCAAGGGATATTTAAGGAACCATTTGCACTCGAGCACAGACAATATTTAATTTAGTTAACTTAGATTATATGTATCGATTTTTTAAGACAAGAGAATGCAAAATAAAGCAATTAACACCGCTCTCTTGTCACAGCCAGTAGGCATCAACACTCTCATGTCATTCGTTGTCCTAGAAGGACTTAATATTTTATGCGGCTCCACAGTTAGCCATATTGATATTTATTAGCAGAAAAGAGGCGCAGAATTAATAAGTCGCTCTCATTTGTGAATGATCTGTCATTATTTATCTAGAATTTTACGAAAGTGTAATTTATATCGTAATGTATATGTTGAAATGAATATATGTTTATTTAATCGTATGCTTTTCTTTGTTTATGTAGTTTTAGTCACTCCATTTTCATGATTGATGCTGAGGTCAGATATCAGACTCTGTCTACAAAAAAAAAAAAATACATAATGAGCCTTGGCTACGTTCCGTACATCTTCGGACGTGCGAAGCTCGATTAATTCACGGCGTAAAATTTTATTCCCTCAATTACTTATCCAAACAAATAACAATTATTATTATTACAAATAGTTATTATTATATTTTATTTTATTTTTTTATTTGTTACACTGGCGACTATGTGCCAGGACTCATTATTGTATCTGTACTACAACTAATTGTTCTTTTTCATGTACATCCTGACCGGTGACGAGAATATTGAAGAAAACGAATAAAATCTGGAGACAATTTGGACTGGAAATGCAATCTTCGCATCAAGACGATATGTACGGTAAGACGCAGCACTCGCGCATCCACAATTGATTCCAAGCACATTTTTCATTCAAAATTATTTGTCTCAGCATTAAATTCAATATTCAGTTTCCATTCAGTAATTTTTTCCAAATTCCGCGAAATCTCATTATTCAGACGATTACATTCCGATCCAACAATACGCAAGTTACATTGCACAATATGGCCGACATTGTACAAGATTCAAGCAACATGGCTAGTCACCATTAACACGTATGCTACTTTCGATCTTTAAAGTCATCTCTCAATCATTCTCAGTCATTTAAACACACACATAGGCAGTACATTTTCACACTACGCGTTTAAACGATTTTTTTCTTGCACACAATTTACTCACGATATGGTAAAAACTCGACACCAGTACACAATGGAACAACAATCAAGTAATGCAAACATGGATACACAGATACATTCAGACACAGAAATTAATACAGACACGCAAACATATCAAAATAATCCGCTACAGACACAAATACACGCCGAGAGGAGCAATTCAGAACCAAACCTGAGAGACCACGTCACGTCTAATGACGCGGCGGGGGCAAGCTCATTTTGCAATCAAAATTTTGGCGCTATACTGAATTCAATTTTGGAAGGCATATCCAATATTAAGCAAGATAATGACGAAAAATTCTCACAATTAATGACAGACAATGCAGCATTCAGAAATGACATAAAATCAGACTTCGCCATACTGACTCAAAAGGTAGATGAAATTAATACACGTCTTTCCAAACAGGTCGACGATCTTACGGGAAAATTCGAAAATTTAGAATTACGACAAAGCGACAATGCCAATCACATCCATGACTTGACAAAAACCTGTGAAACTATTAATTGCAAACTAGAATCAAACACGCACGCATGTGACGAAATTAATTTAAAGGTGAATACAATAGAAACAAACGTAGCTGACATTCACAAACAGATTCACACAACAATACAGATAGAGGCTGAACCCCATTTGTCTCGCATTAATTCACAATTTAAAGAATGGACGGCACACAAGGACGAAATTTTTGAAGAATGTATACAAAACAAATTGCCACATATTGTGCACGATTCTGTAGTGGAATACATGAACAACAATAGGCAAGTAATCGATGACGATATGCAAACAAAGACAACTCAATGTCAGGTACAACCCAATAGTACACCCACTACACATTTTTACACACACAGAAGAAAATCTCGATTCGGGAATGAACACATGTACTCACACGAATTTCAACACTCAAATACACAATACACTGACACGCATAGCAACAGATACCCATCACCTGAAATATAATACAATTATCATTCTGATGAAGAACCATGTACACACAGGGAAGAATTCAATGATTACACGGAAAGAAACAGACGAACACGTAACAAAGAAGAAGAAAGTCTATTCAAGCACCGTAAATTCCAACCTTTTATACCAGGCAAAAACGCTGTACACCCTGTCATCTTCTTAAAAGCTTTTAGGAACGCATTCCCACGTTCGTGGAGCGACCACAAACGCATTGCGTACGTTGTGGATTACATTCAAGGGGACGCTGCTGTCTGGGCTTACCATGAAAGCGACAGATGTGTAACATACGAGCAGTTTGAACGCGCCTTCTTGAATAAGTTTTGGTCACCCACTGTGCAGGAACGCATCCGCAAACAAGTCACTGAACCCGAACTCTTCAATCCTAAAAACGGCAACCTGCGCAGATATTTCGAGAAGTACCTAAACATGACACACTTCCTTAATGAACCAGTGAAACCAAAAGATGTGATCCGATCACTGAAAGCAAGACTTCCTTTTAATATTAAAGAGAAATTACTGTACTTACCGGACGACGATCCTGAATATTTTTTGGAAAAGTTAGATGCTGTTGATTTACTATATGAAGAACAAGAACCAACACACAACTCACGCAGTAGGAATCAACATGTCTACATTGCTACATTACCAAACACACAGCAAAATTCACAACACACAGTAAACATGCAAAACAGTCACCACAACTCACAGCTGCACACAAACAACAACTACAACTATACACAGGGAGATAACCCGTACAAAAAACGAAGAAACTACAATTTTAATTCAAGAAGCAATAATGGAAACAACAACGGACACAAAGCAAAACACAAACACTGGCAAAGAAACAACAACACAGATCACACAAGAAATGGAACACTAACACCGCACTTTAATCAGAACGACAACCAGTATGATGTGAGACAGTGGCAAACACCGCAACCGCCACCACAAAATCATATTCAGATGCCACAAGGGAATTTTGCGCAAACAAGCAACACAAACCAACAAGTGACTTCAGCCAAACGAAACCAGACAGGTGATTGGCAAAGACAATATCCAAATGTAAATATTATTGAGGTAGCTAATGAAACTACAACTACACTTACCAATGACCAGACAAACCAGGTAAACTAGAACCAGTCATTACTGAGCCCCAGGTCGTGACTGAGGAACATTTGGGGGGCAACTTCAATTTAGAAACTATGTTTGAATACACACTTGCTAGTGAAACTGTGAAACAAGAAAAATTAACATTTACACAACAAGAGTTGCCTACACTATTCTTAAGATATAATGAAAGTGGAAACTTAGCTGATGATCTGATAAATGACAACACACAATGTCACAATGTAAATAAAAGATTTGTACTGTCTTCCACCTCAGGCATTGTAGGAGGTATACCTACTAACATAATTATTGATACAGGAGCTGCTGTCAGTGTGATTTCTCACAATTTTTATACTATGATGAAGAAAACTTCTAAGATACCAGAGTTCCCAGTTCAGAACAGTTTAATATTAACTGCATTAGGTAATAAGTCAAGTAGAGTTAATAAGCAGGTATTTGTGACTGTTAATATGGGAAATGGAATCGTACAATGGCCTTTCCTAGTTGTCCAAAACCTTGCTGCCAATTGTATATTGGGTATTGATTTTCTTTGCGAGAAGGACTGTACTATAGACTTCTCCAAAGGCATTTGTTATTTTAAGTATGAAGGCAGAGACATAGTTTTGAACTTGGACACTCGACTGGTAGACCATAACAAGCACTGTTCTGGCTACAAGATACATATTATACATGAGACTGACATAGATTCCACACAGCAACCTGTATCACACGGTGAGGTAGTGAATGATGTACTTACACAAATTAATTCTAAGTTATCAGAATGTGATGCTATTAATGAAGAGGAGAGATCCCAGCTTAAACATATTTTACTTAAGAATAAGGATGTTTTCACTAGTAAGCCAGGTAGGATCAACACATATATGTATACGATTGAAGTCAAGCCTCACCAAATCTATTACCACAAGTCATACATTGTACCTCTAGCTCTGCGACCTGCAGTTTGGGAAGAACTAAAGAAAATGATTACATGGAATATTATAGAACCATCAACATCTCCATATTGTAGCCCTTTGCATGTAGTGAAAAGACACAATGGAAGTATCAGGTTAGTATTAGATGCAAGAGCTATCAACCAAATTATCTTACCTGTGAGGACACAACCAGAAAATCTTGACAAACAACTTCAGAAGTTCTTGGATGCAAAATATTTCTCTACAATAGACCTTAAAAATTCGTTTTGGCAGGTGCCAATAAGCAAAGAATCCAGAAAATATACAGCCTTTATGTTTGGTGGTAGAACTTATCAATTTTGTGTATTACCATTTGGCCTAAATGTAAGCTCAGGAGTATTCATTACTGCACTAAACTCTGTACTCGGTGATGATTTACTAGAGACTGTTACACACTATGTAGATGACATACTGATTGCCTCAAAAACCTGGAAGGATCACACTGATACCCTGAACACTTTACTATGCAGATTCACACAAGCTGGTATCACTGCCAATATTTGTAAATCTAGATTTGCTTGTTGTGAGATCAAATACCTAGGGCACATCATCAACACACAAGGCATTAAACCTGACCCTTCAAAATTAGATGCTATCAGACATTTCCCCAGTCCCACTAATAAGAAACAGTTAAAATCATTTCTCGGTCTATGCTCATTTTTCAGACGATTCATACCTAAACAGTTACTCAATAGCAGATACTTACTAAACTTATTAAAGAAGAACCAGGTATGGATTTGGAACCAAGACTGTGAAAATGACTTTACTAAAATCAAAGAAGCCTTAGTAAATTCTAACATGCTGGAACATCCAGACTTCAATTTGAACTTTTGTATTGCTTGTGATGCATCAAACATTGGTTTGGGATGTTGTTTATTTCAACTTGTTAATACAGAAACTTCAGAACATATTAAGATCATTGGTTTTGCCAGTCATACTTTAACAGAATGTGAAAGATCTTACTCCACCACAGAATTGGAAACATTATCTATTATATGGGCATTTAAAAAGTTTAATTATTATCTGTATGGAAGACACACCATTATATACACTGACCATCAAGCACTTACATTCCTTTTGTCATGTAAACTCATTCATCCTAGACTTACACGATGGGCACTTGCATTACAGAATTACTCTTTTGAAATCAAGCACATCAAGGGAAAAGACAACATAATAGCTGATACACTTTCAAGACTACCGCAAGGATTACATCATAACAATACAGACTTTGCGAACACACACGATTACAGAATACTACTCATGCAAGACAAACAGTTTACACAATACTACATAGACCTATGCAAGAACATGGCAACACTGCAAGATTCAGATCCACACTGGTACAAAATAAAACAAATCATAGTACAACAACACAATGACACTTTACAAGACAGATACATGTTACACAACAACATACTTTTCTACAAAAGACACACAAATGCTACTAACTGGTGCGTTTGCATACCACAAGATTCTGTACACAATCTCGTTGCACACACTCACACAGTTTGGGGACACTACGGAACAAAGAAATGTCTAAACAAGTTACATACATATTGCTATTTTCCAAACATGAGAAGAAAAATACATGATGTTATCAGCAAATGTCTCATATGTCAAAAATCCAAGCCACAAAATCAATCCACCAAAACAGATTTGCACTCTATCTTACCTACTGGACCTAGAGAGATACTTTGTACAGATGTTAGCGGACCTCATCCAACTAGCATCGGAGGTTGCAAATACATTCTAGCATTTTATGACATATTTTCTAAGCACATCAAACTTTTTGCCATTAAGTCACCCACAGCAAACACCATCATCAGAAGATTCACAAATGATTACATGCCATACTGTGGAAAACCTAAAGCCATTCTATCAGATAACGCCAAGTATTATGCAGGATTCACCTGGAGAAAATTTCTAAAGGACAATAACATTAAGAGCATCTTTATTTCAAAGTTTCATGCATCAGCCAACCCTTGTGAGAGAGTTTTTAGAGAATTAAATAGATTCATGAGAACTTATACCTCAACACAGCACACAAACTGGATACATTACCTAGCACTTTTTGAGGAAATACACAACAATTTAAACATATACAACACACCCTACACTCCCAGAGAAATCATGTTTGACACAAAGGAAACTAATGATTGGAGCAACCCACTACCAAAATTTTCTGACACCAAACCTTCACACGAGGAAAAGGTAAGGGAAGTACTCATTGCAATTACTGAACAAGCTGACATTAGAAATAAGAACTATGGTGCTAATCTGAAAAGAAGGCAAAACTTTACAATAGGCATGCAAGTTTTACTTAAGACCCACTACAAATCGTCATTACCTCTAAAACGTAATGTTAAGTGGCGTCCGCTATATGAAGGTCCTTACACAATCATTGATATACCACATCCTGGAGCATATCTGTTACAAAACCCCAAGAGTAAGAGAATTTTAGGTTTGTACCCTCACAAAGATTTGAAAACTTTTAGCCCTTAGCAGAGTATGCTGATACAAAAACAAGGTAAGTCACAACTGGTACTTCAAGCTGGAAGAAGAAGAAGATATAAGCTATAATCTTAAGTATCTACATTTTACAGCAGCAGCAAGAAGATAAGACACAGGGAGAACTAACAATTTTCATGCAAAGCATGATTATATTTGTTAATACCTTGCAGACAAGCTGACAGACTAAATGACCGGAGACAATTGCTACTCTGAACCTGATATATTAATTGGCATGATAGACACTTGATTTTCTATTCACACTCACACCACAATCCACATGAACACAACATGCAAAAAAAAAAAAAAAAAAAAAAAAAAACTCTACAGGAAATGACAAATGAAATTAATTGAGCAAGGCTATATACTTTATTTTATTTGTAAATGATACTTTGTGCATGTGCTAATTTGGAATTGATTGTGGATGTGACGTGTCGTGTCTTATTGTAATCATGACTTTTCAGGACAGATCATCTCAAGGATGTTTTCTAACCTATTATGAAAGTTTATGTTGCAGGAAACATTTAATGAGGAAGAACACTTATTGTGTAGTACTGATGTAAAGGAAAATATACTTAAAAGGAAAACTTTATTAAAAAGGGGAAGAGACCTATAAAAGAAAATGGATTTTCTGAATGTATCACAATACACTGAACCTATTAGATAATTTTTTTATGTCTGACCCATATATATTTGTAAATATCTAGTTTAATGCAACTGAAAAATATAAAATATGTATATGTATTACGAAACAATGTAGTGTAAATGTATAGATACATGTTTCACAGAAAATTTTTATATCTATGTAAATATGTAACAGAAAACTGTACTCAAAGTGAAGTGATATTTGTTATGTTTTGTGCTCTCTGTTGTGAACGAACATTTTGTTTTGCAACGAACAATGTATGAACAAGTCGTGTGCAAATATTAAAAAAAAAACGGTTCACTGCGCTCATGATGGGACACTATAGGTGACGTGAGTAGCAAAACCACGGCACACTTTTCGACGAAACGACGACACAATATCCAGGAGACGACATACGCTTTTTGGAAGACGAAATATGGAGGTTATTGAGTAGATGTAACACGGACTGGTCAGTATGGAACCACTGACACCATTAATTCCTACCAAGACGAAACCTCATTTTAACTATGTCTTCCAAAGCACGCTTCGTTGCGAGATTCTTGATCTCCAACTTGTCTCTTCAAGAACTTTCGTCTTAATGTAAGCAAAACGTGTGACACGTGACATTTATTTTAAAATGCAAAGGCTTTAGCACAGTATAAACCTTTACTAACAAGTGACATTCTAAAGAGAATATGTTCACATATCTCTGAATATGCACAAAACCATTAATTAATTTTATTTATTGAATGAACATGTGTAATAACATTTTGAAGTGAAAGAGAACAACGGACTATATGCCCAACAAAATTTTTACAAAGTAAGAGCACAAGTGAATACGAAATATGAAATTAGTTACAGTCTGTCTAGCACTATTACATAGAATTGAGAACGGGTCGGAGGTTAGCAGTGATAGCACTGTGCCACTTCGCTGGCCTGTGATACTGAAGTTCCGGAGTTCAATACTGCCTGGAATCAAATATTTTTATTTCTTCTTTTCACTTTCATTGATCTTGTATGTAAATATTATTTATGTATTTTTGTGGATGTATGACATTTTATGATATTTTAAGTATGTTGAATCTGTGAAACAAGATACGTAATAACTTATGATTCATGACATAACAAATAAAGAAAATACGTCAACAAATTGCTCAGCTGCAGGTGGTACACCTTTGCTCTCGCAATTTGGGGGGCAGTTTAAGGAACCATTTGCACTCGAGCACAGACAATATTTAATTTAGTTAACTTAGATTATATGTATCGATTTTTTAAGACAAGAGAATGCAAAATAAAGCAATTAACACCACTCTCTTGTCACAGCCAGTAGGCATCAACACTCTCATGTCATTCGTTGTCCTAGAAGGACTTAATATTTTATGCGGCTCCACAGTTAGCCATATGGATATTTACTAGCAGAAAAGAGGCGCAGAATTAATAAGTCGCTCTCATTTGTGAATGATCTGTCATTATTTATCTAGAATTTTACGTAAGTGTAATTTATATCGTAATGTATATGTTGAAATGAATATATGTTTATTTAATCGTATGCTTTTCTTTGTTTTAGTAGTTTTAGTCACTCCATTTTCATGATTGATGCTGAGGTCAGATATCAGACTCTGTCTACAAAAAAAAAATACATAATGAGCCCTGGCTACGTTCCGTACATCTTCGGACGTGCGAAGCTCGATTAATTCACGGCGTAAAATATTATTCCCTCAATTACTTATGCAAACAAATAACAATTATTATTATTACAAATTATTATTATTATATTTTATTTTATTTTTTATTTGTTACAGATACAGTAAACCTGAAGTGAAGCATCGGAATCTAAAACTGGACTCATAAGAGAGGTTGAAATCATAGAAATTTAGAGTGTCAGTCCTCTTTTGCTTAAGTCGGCATTGTGCGTTTTGAATTTAAGTCCGATGCAATTTCTGTGTTTCATCGTCAATAAGAAGGTCCAAGGGATACAGTAAACCTGAAGTGAAGCATCGGAATCTAAAACTGGACTCACAGGAGAGGTGCAAATCATAGAAAGATAGAGTGTCAGTCCTCTTGTACTTAAGTCGGCATTGTACCTTTTGTATTAAATTCGGATGCAAACTCTGTGTTTCATCGTCAATTAGAAGGTCCAAGGGATACAGTAAACCTGAAGTGAAGCATCGGATTGCAAAACTGAACTCACAGGAGAGGTTCAAATCATAGAAAGTGAGAGTGTCAGTCCTCTTGTACTTAAGTCGGCATTGTGCCTTTTGAATTTAATTCCGATGCATTTCTGTGTTTCATCGTCAATAAGAAGCTGCAAGGTATACAGTAAACCTGAAGTGAAGCTTCGGAATCTAAAACTGGACTCACAGGAGGGGTTCAAATCATAGAAAGTTAGAGTGTTAGTCCTCTTCTACTTAGGTCGGCACTGTGCCTTTTGAATTTAATTCCGATGCAATTTCTGTGTTTCTTCGTCAATAAGAACGTACAAGGGATACAGTAAACCTGAATTGAAGCATCGGAATCTAAAACTGTTCTCACAGGAGAGGTTCGAATCATAGAAAGTGAGAGTGTCAGTCCTCTTGTACTTAAGTCGGCATTGCGCCATTTGTATTTAATTCGGATGCAATTACTGTGTTTCATCGTCAATAAGAAGGTCCAAGGGATACAGTAAACCTGAGGTGAAGCATCGGAATCTAAAACTGGACTCAGAGGAAAGGTTCAAATCATATAAAGTGAGAGTGTCAGTCCTCTTGTACTTAAGTCACCATTGTGACATTTGTATTAATTTCGGATGGAATTTCTGTGTTTCATCGTCAATAAGAAGGTCCAAGGGATACAGTAAACCTGAAGTGAAGCATCGGAATCTAAAACTGGACTCACAGGAGAGGTTCAAATCATAGAAAGTGAGTGTGTCATTCCTCTTGTACTTAAGTCGGCATTGTGCCATTTGTATTAAATTCGGATGAAATTTCTGTGTTTCATCGTCAATAAGAAGGTCAAAGGTATACAGTAAACCTGAAGTGAAGCATCGGAATCTAAAATTAGACTCACAGGAGAGGGTCAAATCATAGAAAGTTAGACTGTCAGTCCTCTTGTACTTAAGTCGGCATTGTGCCTTTTGTATTAAATTCGGATGGAATTTCTGTGTTTCATCGTAAATACGAAGGAGCAAGGTATACAGTAAACTTGAAATGAAGCATGGGAACCTAAAACTGGACTCACAGGAGAGGTTCAAATCATAGAAAGTGAGAGTGTCAGTCCTCTTGTACTTAAGTCGACATTGTGCCTTTTGTATTACATTCAGATGCAATTTCCGTGTTTTATCGTCAATAAGAAGGTCCAAGGGATACAGTAATCCTGAAGTGAAGCATCGGAATCTAAATATGACCTCAGAGGAGAGGTTCGAATCATAGAAAGTGAGAGTGTCAGCCCTCTTGTACTTAAGTCGGCATTGTACCATTTGTATTAAATTCGGATGCAATTTCTGTGTTTCATCGTCAATAAGAATGTCCAAGGGATACAGTAAACCTGAGGTAAAGCATCGGAATCTAAAACTGGACTCACAGGAGAGATTCAAATCATAGAAAGTGAAAGTGTCAGTCCTCTTGTTCAAATGGCTCTGAGCACTATGGGACTTAACATCTGTGGTCATCAGTCCCCTAGAACGTAGAACTACTTAAACCTAACTAACCTAAGGACATCACACACATCCATGCCCGAGGCAGGATTCGAACCTGCGACCGTAGCAGTCGCGCGGTTCCGGACTGAGTGCCTAGAACCGCTAGACCACCGCGGCCGGCTCAGTCCTCTTGTACTTAAGTCGCCATTGTGCCTTTTGTATTAAATTCGGATGCTATTTCTGTGTTTCATCTTCAATAAGAAGGTACAAGGGATACAGTAAACCTGAAGTGAAGCATCGGAATCCAAAACTGGACTCACAGGAGAGGTTCAAATCATAGAAAGTTAGAGTGTCAGTCCTCTTGTACTTAAGTCAGCATTGTGCCTTTTGTATTAAATTCGGATGCAAACTCTGTGTTTCATCGTCAATAAGAAGGTCCAAGGGATACAGTAAACCTGAAGTGAAGCATCGGAATCTAAAACTGGACTCACAAGAGAGGTTCAAATCATAGAAATTTAGAGTGTCAGTCCTCTTTTGCTTATGTCGGCATTGTGCGTTTTGAATTTAAGTCCGATGCAATTTCTGTGTTTCATCGTCAATAAGAAGGTCCAAGGGATACAGTAAACCTGAAGTGAAGCATCGGAATCTAAAACTGGACTCACAGGAGATGTTCAAATCATAGAAAGTGAGAGTGTCAGTCCTCTTGTACTTAAGTCGCCATTGTGATTTTTGTATTAAATTCGGATGCAATTTCTGTGTTTCATCGTCAATAAGAAGGTCCAAGGGATACAGTAAACCTGAAGTGAAGCATCGGAATCTAAAACTGGACTCACAGGAGAGGTTCAACTCATAGAAAGTTAGAGTGTCAGTCCTCTTGTACTTAAGTCGGCCTTGTAGCTTTTGTATTAAATTCGGATGCAAACTCTGTGTTTCATCGTCAATTAGAAGGTCCAAGGGATACAGTATACCTGAAGTAAAGCATCGGAATCTAAAACTGGAATCACAGGAGAGGTTCAAATCATAGAAAGTGAGAGTGTCAGTCCTCTTGTACTTAAGACGGCATTGTGCCTTTTGAATTTAATTCCGATGCATTTTCTTTGTTTCATCGTCAATAAGAAGGTCCAAGGTATGCAGTAAACCTGAAGTGAAGCATCGGAATCTAAATCTGACCTCACAGGAGAGGTTCGAATCATAGAAAGTGAGAGTGTCAGTCCTCTTGTACTTAAGTCGGCATTGTGCCATTTGTATTAAATTCGTATGCGATTTCTGTGTTTCGTCGTCAGTAAGAAGGTGCAAGGGATACAGTAAACCTGAAGTGAAGCATCGGAAACTGAAACTGGACTCACAGGGAGGTTCAAATCATAGAAAGTGAGAGTGTCAGTCCTCTTGTACTTAAGTCGCCATTGTGCCATTTGTATTAAATTCGGATGCAATTTCTGTTTTCTTCGTCAATAAGAAGGTCCAAGGGATACAGTAAACCAGAATTAAAGCATCGGAATCTAAAACTGGACTCTCAGGAGAGGTTCAAATCATAGAAAGTTAAAGTGTCCGTCCTCTTGTACTTAAGTCGGCAATGTGCCTTTTGTATTAAATTCGGATGCAAACTCTGTGTTTCATCGTCAATAAGAAGGTCCAAGGGATACAGTAAACCTGAAGTGAATCATCGGAATCTAAACCTGGACCCACAGGAGAGATTCAAAGCATAAAAAGTTAGAGTGTCAGACCACTTGTACTTAAGTCGGCATTGTGCCTTTTGAATTTAATTCCGATGCTATTTCTGTGTTTCATTGTCAATAAGAAGGTCCAAGGGATACAGTAAACCTGAAGTGAAGCATCGGAATCTAAAACTGGACTCACAGGAGAGTTTCAAATCATAGAAAGTGAGAGTGTCAGCCCTCTTTTACTTAAGTCGGCATTGTGCGTTTTAAATTTAATTCCGATGCTATATCTGTGTTTCATCGTCTATAAGAAGGTCCATGGGATACAGTAAACCTTAAGTGAAGCATCGGAATCTAGAACTGGACACACAGGAGATGATCAAATCATTGAAAGTGAGAGTGTCAGTCCTCTTGTACTTAAGCCGCCATTGTTATTTTTGTATTAAATTCGGATGCAATTTCTGTGTTTCATCGTCAATAAGAAGGTCCAAGGGATACAGTAAACCTGAAGTGAAGCATCGGAATCTAAAACTGGACTCACAGGAGAGGTGCAAATCGAAGAAAGTTAGAGTGTCAGTCCTCTTGTACTTAAGTCTTCATTGTACCTTTTGTATTAAATTCGGATGCAAACTCTGTGTTTCATCGTCAATTAGAAGGTCCAAGGGATACAGTAAACCTGAAGTGAAGCATCGGAATGTAAAACTGGTCTCACAGGAGAGGTTCAAATCATAGAAAGTGAGAGTGTCAGTCCTCTTGTATTTAAGTCGGCATTGTGCCTTTTGAATTTAATTCCGATGCAATTTCTGTGTTTCATCGTCAATAAGAAGCTGCAAGGTATACAGTAAACCTGAAGTGAAGCTTCGGAATCTAAAACTGGACTCACAGGAGAGGTTCAAATCATAGAAAGTGAGAGTGTTAGTCCTCTACTACTTAGGTCGGCACAGTGCTTTTTAAATTTAATTCCGATGCAATTTCTGTGTTTCATCGTCAATAAGAACGTCCAAGGGATACAGTAAACCTGAAGTGAAGCATCGGAATCCAAAACTGGACTCACAGGAGAGATTCAAATCATAGAATGTGAAAGTGTCAGTCCTCTTGTACTTAAGTCTTCATTGTGCCTTTTGTATTAAATTCGGATGCAGTTTCTGTGTTTCATCGTCAATAAGAAGGTCCAAGGGATGCAGTAAACCTGAAGTGAAGCATCGGAATCCAAAACTGGACTCACAGGAGAGTTTCAAATCATAGAAAGTTAGAGAGTCAGTCCTCTTGTACTTAAGGTGGCATTGTGCCTTTTGTATTAAATTCGGATGCAAACTCTGTGTTTCATCGTCAATAAGAAGGTGCAAGGTATACAGTAAACCTGAAGTGAAGCATCGGATCTAAAACTGGACTCACAGGAGAGGTTCAAATCATAGAAAATTAGAGTGTCAGTCCTCTTGTACTTAAATCGGCATTGTGCCTTTTGAATTTAATTCCGATGCAATTTCTGTGTTTCATCGTCAATATGATGGTCCAGTAAACCTGAAGTGAAGCAATGGAATCTAAAACTGGACTCACAGGAGAGGTTCAAATCATAGAAAGTTAGAGTGTCAGTCCTCTTGTACTTAAGTTGGCATTGTACCTTTTGTATTAAATTCGGATGCGAACTCTGTGTTTCATCGTCAATTAGAAGGTCCGAGGGATACAGTAAACCTGAAGTGAAGCATCGGAATCTAAAACTGGACTCACAGGAGAGGTTCAAATCATAGAAAGTGAGAGTGTCAGTTCTCTTGTACTTAAGACGGCATTGTGCCTTTTGAATTAAATTCCGATGCAAATTCTGTGTTTCATCGTCAATAAGAAGCTGCAAGGTATACAGTAAACCTGAAGTGAAGCTTCGGAATCTAAAACTGGACTCACAGGAGAGGTTCAAATCATAGAAAGTGAGAGTGTTAATCCTCTTCTACTTAGGTCGGCACTGTGCCTTTTGAATTTAATTCCGATGCAATTTCTGTGTTTCATCGTCAACAAGAACGTCCAAGAGATACAGTAAACCTGAAGTGAAGCATCGGAATCTAAAACTGTACTCACAGGAGAGGTTGGAATCATAGAAAGTGAGAGTGTCAGTCCTCTTGTACTTAAGTCGGCATTGCGCCATTTGTATTAAATTCGGATGCAATTTCTGTGTTTCATCGTCAATAAGAAGGTCCAAGGGATACAGTAAACCTGAGGTGAAGCATCGGAATCTAAAACTGGACTCAGAGGAGAGGTTCAAATCATATAAAGTGAGAGTGTCGGTCCTCTTGTACTTAAGTCACCATTGTGACTTTTGTATTAATTTCGGATGTAATTTCTGTGTTTCATCGTCAATAAGAAGTCCAAGGGATACAGTAAACCTGAAGTGAAGCATCGGAATCTAAAACTGGACTCACAGGAGAGGTTCAAATCATAGAAAGTGATTGTGTCAGTCCTCTTGTACTTCAGTCGGCATTGTGCCATTTGTATTAAATTCGAATGAAATTTCTGTGTTTCATCGTCAATAAGAAGGTCAAAGGTATACAGTAAACCTGAAGTGAAGCATCGGAATTTAAAACTGGACTCACAGGAGAGGTTCAAATCATAGAAAGTTAGACTGTCAGTCCTCTTGTACTTAAGTCGGCATTGTGCCTTTTATATTAAATTCGGTTGGAATTTCTGTGTTTCATCGTAAATAAGAAGGAGCAAGGTATACAGTAAACCTGAAGTGAAGCATCGGAATCTAAAACTGGACTCACAGGAGAGGTTCAAATCATAGAAAGTGAGAGTGTCAGTCCTCTTGTACTTAAGTCGACATTGTGCCATTTGTATTACATTCAGATGCAATTTCTGTGTTTCATCGTCAATAAGAAGGTCCAAGGGATACAGTAAACCTGAAGTGAAGCATCGGAATCTAAAACTGGACTCACAGGAGAGTTTCAAATCATAGAAAGTTAGAGTGTCAGTCCTCTTTTACTTAAGTCGTCATTGTGCCTTTTGTATTAAATTCCAATGCAATTTCTATGTTTCATCGTCAATAAGAAGGTGCAAGGTATACAGTTAACCTGAAGTGAAGCATCGGAATTTAAAACCGGTCTGACAGGAGAGGTTCAAATCATAGAAAGTGCGAGTGTCAGTCCTCTTGTACTTAAGTCGGCATTGTACCATTTGTATTAAATTCGGATGCGATTTCCGTGTTTTATCGTCAATAAGAAGGTCCAAGGGATACATTAAACCTGAAGTGAAGCATCGGAATCTAAATCTGACCTCACAAGAGAGGTTCGAATCATAGAAAGTAAGAGTGTCAGCCCTCTTGTACTTAAGTCGGCATTGTGCCATTTGTATTAAATTCGGATGCAATTTCTGTGTTCCATCGTCAATAAGAAGGTCCAAGGGATACAGTAAACCTGAAGTGAAGCATCGGAATTCAAAACTTGACTCACAGGAGAGGATCAAATCATAGAAAGTTAGAGTGTCAGTCCTCTTGTACTTAAGTCGGCATTGTGCCTTTTGTATTAAATTCGGATGCAAACTCTGTGTTTCATCGTCAATAAGAAGGTGCAAGGTATACAGTAAACCTGAAGTGAAGCATCGGAATATAAAACTGGACTCCCAGGAGGGGTTCAAATCATAGAAAGTTAGAGTGTCAGTCCTCTTGTACTTAAATCGGCATTGTGCCTTTTGAATTTAATTCCGATGCAATTTCTGTGTTTCATCGTCAATAAGAAGGTCCAAGGGATACAGTAAACCTGAAGTGAAGCAATGGAATCTAAAACTGGACTCACTGGAGAGGTTCAAATCATAGAAGGTGAGAGTGTCAGTCCTCTTTTACTTAAGTCGGAATTATGCGTTTTGAATTTGATTCCGATGCAATTTCTGTGTTTCATCGTCAATAAGAAGTTCCAAGGGATACAGTAAACCAGAAGTGAAGCGTCGGAATCTAAAACTGGACTCACATGAGATGTTCAAATCATAGAAAGTGAGAGTGTCAGTCCTCTTGTACTTAAGTCGCCATTGTGATTTTTGTATTACATTCGGATGCAATTTCTGTGTTTCATCGTCAATAAGAAGGTCCAAGGGATACCGTAAACCTGAAGTGAAGCATCAGAATCTAAAACTGGACTCACAGGAGAGGTTCAAATCATAGAAAGTTAGAGTGTCAGTCCTCTTGTACTTAAGTCGGCATTGTGACTTTTGTATTAATTTCGGATGCAATTTCTCTGTTTCATCGTCAATAAGAAGGTCCAAGTTATACAGTAAACCTGAAGTGAAGCATCGGAATCTAAAACTGGACTCACAGGAGAGATTCAAATCATAGAATGTGAAAGTGTCAGTCCTCTTGTACTTAAGTCGCCATTGTGCCTTTTGTATTAAATACGGATGCAGTTTCTGTGTTTCATCGTCAATACGAAGGTCCAAGGGATACAGTAAACCTGAAGTGAAGCATCGGAATCCAATACTGGACTCACAGGAGAGGTTCAAATAATAGATAGTTAGAGTGTCAGTCCTCTTGTACTTAAGTCGGCATTGTGCCTTTTGTATTAAATTCGGATGCAAACTCTGTGTTTCATCGTCAATAAGAAGGTGCAAGGTATACAGTAAACCTGAAGTGAAGCATCGGAATCTAAAACTGGACTCACAGGAGAGGTTCAAATCATAGAAAGTTAGAGAGTCAGTCCTCTTGTACTTAAATCGGCATTGTGCCTTTTGAATTTAATTCCGATGCAAATTCTGTGTTTCATCGTCAATAAGAAGGTCCAAGGGATACAGTAAACCTGAAGTGAAGCAATGGAATCGAAAACTGGACTCACAGGAGAGATTCAAATCATAGAAAGTGAGAGTGTCAGTCCTCTTTTACTTATGTCGGCATAGTGCGTTTTGAATTTGATTCCGATGCAATTTCTGTGTTTCATCGTCAATAAGAAGTTCCAAAGGATACAGTAAACCAGAAGTGAAGCGTCGGAATCTAAAACTGGACTCACAGGAGATGTTCAAATCATAGAAAGTTAGAGTCTCAGTCCTCTTGTACTTAAGTCGGCATTGTACCTTTTGTATTAAATTCGGATGCAAACTCTGTGTTTCATCGTCAATTAGAAGGTCCGAGGGATACAGTAAACCTGAAGTGAAGCATAGGAATCTAAAACTGGACTCACAGGAGAGGTTCAAATCATAGAAAGTGAGAGTGTCAATTCTCTTGTACTTAAGACGGCATTGTGCCTTTTGAATTAAATTCCGGTGCAAATTCTGTGTTTCATCGTCAATAAGAAGCTGCAAGGTATACAGTAAACCTGAAGTGAAGCTTCGGAATCTAAAACTGGACTCACAGGAGAGGTTCAAATCACAGAAAGTGAGAGTGTTAGTCCTCTTCTACTTAGGTCGGCACTGTGCCTTTTGAATTTAATTCCGATGCAATTTCTGTGTTTCATCGTCAATAAGAACGTCCAAGGGATACAGTAAACCTGAAGTGAAGCATCGGAATCTAAAACTGTACTCACAGGAGAGGTTCGAATCATAGAAAGTGAAGGTGTCAGTCCTCTTGTACTTAAGTCGGCATTGCGCCATTTGTATTAAATTTGGATGCAATTTCTGTGTTTCATCGTCAATAAGAAGGTCCAAGGGATACAGTAAACCTGAGGTGAGGCATCGGAATCTAAAACTGGACTCAGAGGAGAGGTTCAAATCATATAAAGTGAGAGTGTCAGTCCTCTTGTACTTAAGTCACCATTGTGCCTTTTGTATTAATTTCGGATGCAATTTCTGTGTTTCATCGTCAATAAGAAGGTCCAAGTGATACAGTAAACCTGAAGTGAAGCATCGGAATCTAAAACTGGACTCACAGGAGAGATTCAAATCATAGAATGTGAAAGTGTCAGTCCTCTTGTACTTAAGTCGCCATTGTGCCTCTTGTATTAAATTCGGATGCAATTTCTGTGTTTCATCGTCAATAACAAGGTCCAAGGGATACAGTAAACCTGAAGTGAAGCATCGGAATCCAAAACTGGACTCACAGGAGAGGTTCAAATCATAGAAAGTTAGAGTGTCAGTCCTCTTGTACTTAAGTCAGCATTGTGCCTTTTGTATTAAATTCGGATGCAAACTCTGTGTTTCATCGTCAATAAGAAGGTGCAAGGTATACAGTAAACCTGAAGTGAAGCATCGGAATCTAAAACTGGACTCACAGGAGAGGTTCAAATCATAGAAAGTTAGAGTGTCAGTCCTCTTGTACTTAAATCGGCATTGTGCCTTTTGAATTTAATTCCGATGCAATTTCTGTGTTTCATCGTCAATAAGAAGGTCCAAGGGATACAGTAAACCTGAAGTGAAGCAATGGAATCTAAAACTGGACTCACAGGAGAGGTTCAAATCATAGAAAGTGAGAGTGTCAGTCCTCTTTTACTTATGTCGGCATTGTGCGTTTTGAATTTGTTTCCGATGCAATTTCTGTGTTTCATCGTCAATAAGAAGTTCCAAGGGATACAGTAAACCAGAAGTGAAGCTCGGAATCGAAAACTGGACTCACAGGAGAGGTTCAAATCATATAACGTGAGAGTGTCAGTCCTCTTGTACTTAAGTCGCCATTGTGATTTTTGTATTACATTCGGATGCAATTTCTGTGTTTCATCGTCAATAAGAAGGTCCAAGGGATACAGTAAACCTGAAGTGAAGCATCAGAATCTAAAACTGGACTCACAGGAGAGGTTCAAATCATAGAAAGTGAGAGTGTCAGTCCTCTTGTACTTAAGTCGACATTGTGCCATTTGTATTACATTCAGATTCAATTTCTGTGTTTCATCGTCAATAAGAAGGTCCAAGGGATACAGTAAACCTGAAGTGAAACATCGGAATCTAAAACTGGACTCACAGGAGAGTTTCAAATCATAGAAAGTTAGAGTGTCAGTCCTCTTTTACTTAAGTCGTCATTGTGCCTTTTGTATTAAATTCCAATGCAAATTCTATGTTTCATCGTCAATAAGAAGGTGCAAGGTATACAGTAAACCTGAAGTGAAGCATCGGAATTTAAAACCGGTCTCACAGGAGAGGTTCAAATCATAGAAAGTGCGAGTGTCAGTCCTCTTGTACTTAAGTCGGCATTGTACCATTTGTATTAAATTCGGATGCGATTTCCGTGTTTTATCGTCAATAAGAAGGTGCAAGGGATACATTAAACCTGAAGTGAAGCATCGGAATCTAAATCTGACCTCACAAGAGAGGTTCGAATAATAGAAAGTGAGAGTGTCTGCCCTCTTGTACTTAAGTCGGCAATGTGCCATTTGTATTAAATTCGGATGCAATTTCTGTGTTTCATCGTCAATAAGAAGGTCCATGGGATACAGTAAACCTGAAGTGAAGCATCGGAATCCAAAACTGGACTCACAGGAGAGGTTCAAATCATAGAAAGTTAGAGTGTCAGTCCTCTTGTACTTAAGTCGGCATTGTGCCTTTTGTATTAAATTCGGATGCAAACTCTGTGTTTCATCATCAATAAGAAGGTGCAAGGTATACAGTAAACCTGAAGTGAAGCATCGGAATCTAAAACTGGACTCACAGGAGAGGTTCAAATCATAGAAAGTGAGAGTGTCAGTCCTCTTTTACTTAAGTCGGCATTGTGCGTTTTGAATTTGATTCCGATGCAATTTCTGTGTTTCATCGTCAATAAGAAGTTCCAAGGGATACAGTAAACCAGAAGTGAATCGTCGGAATCTAAAACTGGACTCACAGGAGAGGTTCAAATCATAGAAAGTTAGAGTGTCAGTCCTCTTGTACTAAAGTCCGCATTGTACCTTTTGTAATAAATTCGGATGCAAACTCTGTGTTTCATCGTCAATTAGAAGGTCCGAGGGATACAGTAAGCCTGAAGTGAAGCATCGGAATCTAAAACTGGACCCACAGGAGAGGTTCAAATCATAGAAAGTGAGAGTGTCAGTTCTCTTGTACTTAAGTCGGCATTGTGCCTTTTGAATTAAATTCCGATGCAAATTCTGTGTTTCATCGTCAATAAGAAGCTGCAATGTATACAGTAAACCTGAAGTGAAGCTTCGGAATCTAAAACTGGACTCACAGGAGAGGTTCAAATCATAGAAAGTGAGAGTGTTAGTCCTCTTCTACTTAGGTCGGCACTGTGCCTTTTGAATTTAATTCCGATGCAAATTCTGTGCTTCATCGTCAATAAGAAGCTGCAATGTATACAGTAAACCAGAAGTGAAGCATCGGAATCTAAAACTGTACTCACAGGAGAGGTTCGAATCATAGAAAGTGAGAGTGTCAGTCCTCTTGTACTTAAGTCGGCATTGCGCCATTTGTATTAAATTCGGATGCAATTTCTGTGTTTCATCGTTAATAAGAAGGTCCAAGGGATACAGTAAACCTGAAGTGAAGCATCGGAATCTAAAACTGTACTCACAGGAGAGGTTCGAATCATAGAAAGTGAGAGTGTCACTCCTCTTGTACTTAAGTCGGCATTGCGCCATTTGTATTAAATTCGGATGCAATTTCTGTGTTTCATCGTTAATAAGAAGGTCCAAGGGATACAGTAAACCTGAGGTGAAGCATCGGAATCTAAAACTGGACTCACAGGAGAGGTTCAAATCATAGAAAGTGAGTGTGTCAGTCCTCTTGTACTTAAGTCGGCATTGTGCCATTTGTATTAAATTCGGATGAAATTTCTGTGTTTCATCGTCAATAAGCAGGTCAAAGGTATACAGTAAACCTGAAGTGAAGCATCGGAATCTAAAACTGGACTCACAGGAGAGGTTCAAATCATAGAAAGTTAGACTGTCAGTCCTCTTGTACTTAAGTCGGCATTGTGCCTTTTTTATTAAATTCGGATGGAATTTCTGCGTTTCATCGTAAATAAGAAGGAGCAAGGTATACAGTAAACCTGAAGTGAAGCATCGGAATCTAAAACTGGACTCACAGGAGAGGTTCAAATCATAGAAAGTGCGAGTGTCAGTCCTCTTGTACTTAAGTCGGCATTGTAAAATTTGTATTAAATTCGGATGCGATTTCCGTGTTTTATCGTCAATAAGAAGGTCCAAGGGATACAGTAAACCTGAAGTGAAGCATCAGAATCTAAAACTGGACTCACAGGAGAGGTTCAAATCATAGACAGTTAGACTGTCAGTCCTCTTGTACTTAAGTCGGCATTGTGCCTTTTTTATTAAATTCGGATGGAATTTCTGTGTTTCATCGTAGATAAGAAGGAGCAAGGTATACAGTAAACCTGAAGTGAAGCATCGGAATCTAAAACTGGACTCACATGAGAGGTTAAAATCATAGAAAGTGCGAGTGTCAGTCCTCTTGTACTTAAGTCGGCATTGTAAAATTTGAATTAAATTCGGATGCGATTTCCGTGTTTTATCGTCAATAAGAAGGTCCAAGGGATACAGTAAACCTGAAGTGAAGCATCAGAATCTAAAACTGGACTCACAGGAGAGGTTCAAATCATAGAAAGTTAGAGTGTCAGTCCTCTTGTACTTAAGTCCGCATTGTACCTTTTGTATTAAATTCGGATGCAAACTCTGTGTTTCATCGTCAATTAGAAGGTCCGAGGGATACAGTAAACCTGAAGTGAAGCATCGGAATCAAAAACTGGACTCACAGGAGAGGTTCAAATCATAGAAAGTGAGAGTGTCAGTTCTCCTGTACTTAAGACGGCATTGTGCCTTTTGAATTAAATTCCGTTGCAAATTCTGTGTTTCATCGTCAATAAGAAGCTGCAATGTATACAGTAAACCTCAAGTGAAGCTTCGGAATCTAAAACTGGACTCACAGGAGAGGTTCAAATCATGGAAAGTGAGAGTGTTAGTCCTCTTCTACTTAGGTCGGCACTGTGCCTTTTGAATTTAATTCCGATGCAATTTCTGTGTTTCATCGTCAATAAGAACGTCCAAGGTATACAGTAAACCTGAAGTGAAGCATCGGAATCTAAAACTGTACTCACAGGAGAGGTTCGAATCATAGAAAGTGAGAGTGTCAGTCCTCTTGTACTTAAGTCGGCATTGCGCCATTTGTATTAAATTCGGATGCAATTTCTGTGTTTCATCGTCAATAAGAAGGTCCAAGGGATACAGTAAACCTGAGGTGGAGCATCGGAATCTAAAACTGGACTCAGAGGAGAGGTTCAAATCATGTAAAGTGAGAGTGTCAGTCCTCATGAACTTAAGTCACCATTGTGACTTTTGTATTAATTTCGGATGCTATTTCTGTGTTTCATCGTCAATAAGAAGGTCCAAGGGATACAGTAAACCTGAAGTGAAGCATCGGAATCTAAAACTGGATTCACAGGAGAGGTTCAAATCATAGAAAGTGAGTGTGTCAGTCCTCTTGTACTTAAACCGGCATTGTGGCATTTGTATTAAATTCGGATGAAATTTCTGTGTCTCATCGTCAATAAGAAGGTCAAAGGTATACAGTAAACCTGAAGTGAAGCATCGGAATCTAAAACTGGACTCACAGGAGAGGTTCAAATCATAGAAAGTTAGACTGTCAGTCCTCTTGTACTTAAGTCGGCATTGTGCCTTTTGTATTAAATTCGGATGGAATTTCTGTGTTTCATCGTAAATAAGAAGGAGCAAGGTATACAGTAAACCTGAAGTGAAGCATCGGAATCTAAAACTGGACTCACAGGAGAGGTTCAAATCATAGAAAGTGAGAGTGTCAGTCCTCTTGTACTTAAGTCGACATTGTGATATTTGTATTACATTCAGATGCAATTTCTGTGTTTCATCGTCAATAAGAAGGTCCAAGGGATACAGTAAACCTGAAGTGAAGCATCGGAATCTAAAACTGGACTCACAGGAGAGTTTCAAATCATAGAAAGTTAGAGTGTCAGTCCTCTTTTACTTAAGTCGTCATTGTGCCTTTTGTATTAAATTCCAATGCAAATTCTATGTTCCATCGTCAATAAGAAGGTGCAAGGTATACAGTAAACCTGAAGTGAAGCATCGGAATTTAAAACCAGTCTCACAGGAGAGGTTCAAATCATAGAAAGTGCGAGTGTCAGTCCTCTTGTACTTAAGTCGGCATTGTACCATTTGTATTAAATTCGGATGCGATTTCCGTGTTTTATCGTCAATAAGAAGGTCCAAGGGATACATTAAACCTGAAGTGAAGCATCGGAATCCAAAACTGGACTCACAGGAGAGGTTCAAATCATAGAAAGTTAGAGTGTCAGTCCTCTTGTACTTAAGTCGGCATTGTACCTTTTGTATTAAATTCGGATGCAAACTCTGTGTTTCATCGTCAATTACAAGGTCCGAGGGATACAGTGAACCTGAAGTGAAGCATCGGAATCTAAAACTGGACTCACAGGTGAGGTTCAAATCATAGAAAGTGAGAGTGTCAGTCCTCTAGTACTTAAGACGGCATTGTGCCTTTTGAATTAAATTCCGATGCAATTTCTGTGTTTCATCGTCAATAAGAAGCTGCAAGGTATACAGTAAACCAGAAGTGAAGCTTCGGAATCTAAAACTGGACTCACAGGAGAGGTTCAAATCATAGAAAGTGAGAGTGTTAGTCCTCTTCTACTTAGGTCGGCACTGTGCCTTTTGAATTTAATTCCGATGCAATTTCTGTGTTTCATCGTCAATAAGAACGTCCAAGGGATACAGTAAACCTGAAATGAAGCATCGGAATCTAAAACTGTACTCACAGGAGAGGTTCGAATCATAGAAAGTGAGAGTGTCAGTCCTCTTGTACTTAAGTCACCATTGTGACTTTTGTATTAATTTCGGATGCAATTTCTGTGTTTCATCGTCAATAAGAAGGTCCAAGGGATACAGTAAACCTGAAGTGAAGCATCGGAATCCAAAACTGGACTCACAGGAGAGGTTCAAATCATAGAAAGTTAGAGTGTCAGTCCTCTTGTACATAAGTCGGCATTGTGCCTTCTGTATTAAATTCGGATGCAAACTCTGTGTTTCATCGTCAATAAGAAGGTGCAAGGTATACAGTAAACCTGAAGTGAAGCATCGGAATCTAAAAGTGCACTCACAGGAGAGGTTCAAATCATAGAAAGTTAGAGTCTCAGTCCTCTTGTACTTAAATCGGCATTGTGCCTTTTGAATTTAATTCGGATGCAATTTCTGTTTTTCACGCTAGACGAGAAACATCATTAACACTGGGCGACACGATGCACAGATCATGGATGATGGCGACGGCGAACAACACTACACACAAGCGAAGGCACACACACGAAACACTGACGGCGAGCACATACAGCCGGAAAAAGATTTTAAGTAGTTAGCATTTTACAAACATAGAGTGAACATAAAACGTCCAGCGGCACGAACCTGTACATTACCTGACAGAACTGGTAGTGAAAGTTCAGTTTAAATTAAAAATAAAAGGTGTCAGTACTTAATAATAGCTAAAATGGACAGGAAATTAGAAATAAATTTAGACGCGCGAGAGCAGAATGCAACCGAGAGCAGTTCAGGCAGCACACCAACAGATGGCATGACGCGCGAGTTAAATTACGTACGTTATCACGCAGACGTTAATAAACAGATCGAAGCTATGTGTGTAGCGCGTACTAAGCAAGACAATGTAGGCGACGTTGTCGAAGACAGTGGCTATGCTGATGAATCGAGGGATATGTTTGAATCACCAAAACCAGAAAGGGGTGTAGGATCTGAACACGAAAAGGCAGTAGAATCTAAAAGTGAAAAGACATTAAATCTGACTGACTTGCTTAAAATACTGTCTGCACAAAATGACAATATTAAGGCACAAATTGCAGCGCAAAATGACAATATTAATGCACAAATCGCAGCACTAGGGCAACAAAATGTAGAACAAAGACAACTAATTGCAGCACAGGGGCAGCTAATTACCACACAGGGTAGCGATATTAGTAAACAGATTGAGAAAGTTGATGTAAAAGTAGACATTGTGAGTAATGAAATTAAAAACCTTAAAAGCGAAATTACTGTCATCAATGGCAATATTCCCAACATACAGGGACAAGTTGATGACATTAACGAAAGATTTGACACGGAAGTAATTAAAATTCAAGATCAAATAGAACCCTTAGTCTGTACTAAAGTGGACGAAAAGGTATTCGGTATTAAATCCGAAATACAAACAGAGTGTAACGCGGAATTTGCACAGATCAAACAGTCTGTAACAGAAACAAGCAAGGCTCTAACCAAACAGATTCTTACTTGCGAAAAGAAGTGTGAACATAACACTTCACAAATCCAAGGCAAAATGTATGACTTGGAAAGAAAAATACAAACCGGACCTACACATATTACTGAAAGAATGCCTCTCAGTAAAATATTAGAGGGCGAAGAGAAATTCGACCCTGCAAAGAGGCATAATGGATGGCACCCCCTAGACTTTGTAAAGAATTGCGAAAGAAATTTTCCTGAATATTTGTCTGATCAGGAAAAAATTAATGTTGTAATTAGTGCACTAACGGGAGAAGCAAAAAGATGGGGGTTGAATCTGGATACTAACCAGATGTATTTTGAAACGTTTAAACAAAAATTTATTGACGAATACTGGTCAGAACAAAAACAAGACCAGTTGTGGCGTGAATTTCTAATGGCCAGGTTGTATGACATCAGAGGTAGGCAAACCATGAAAGAATTCTGCGAATCATGGTACAGAAAACTGAAGGTCCAAGGGATACAGTAAACCTGAAGTGAAGCATCGGAATCTAAAACTGGACTCACAGGAGAGTTTCAAATCATAGAAAGTTAGAGTGTCAGTCCTCTTTTACTTAAGTCGTCATTGTGCCTTTTGTATTAAATTCCAATGCAAATTCTATGTTTCATCGTCAATAAGAAGGTGCAAGGTATACAGTAAACCTGAAGTGAAGCATCGGAATTTAAAACCAGTCTCACAGGAGAGGTTCAAATCATAGAAAGTGCGAGTGTCAGTCCTCTTGTACTTAAGTCGGCATTGTACCATTTGTATTAAATTCGGATGCGATTTCCGTGTTTTATCGTCAATAAGAAGGTCCAACGGATACAGTAAACCTGAAGTGAAGCAACGGAACCCAAAACTGGACTCACAGGAGAGGTTCAAATCATAGAAAGTTAGAGTGTCAGTCCTCTTGTACTTAAGTCGGCATTGTGCCTTTTGTATTAAATTCGGATGTAAACTCTGTGTTTCATCGTCAATTACAAGGTCCGAGGGATACAGTGAACCTGAAGTGAAGCATCGGAATCTAAAACTGGACTCACAGGTGAGGTTCAAATCATAGAAAGTGAGAGTGTCAGTCCTCTAGTACTTAAGACGGCATTGTGCCTTTTGAATTAAATTCCGATGCAATTTCTGTGTTTCTTCGTCAATAAGAAGCTGCAAGGTATACAGTAAACCAGAAGTGAAGCTTCGGAATCTAAAACTGGACTCACAGGAGAGGTTCAAATCATAGAAAGTGAGAGTGTTAGTCCTCTTCTACTTAGGTCGGCACTGTGCCTTTTGAATTTAATTCCGATGCAATTTCTGTGTTTCATCGTCAATAAGAACGTCCAAGGGATACAGTAAACCTGAAATGAAGCATCGGAATCTAAAACTGTACTCACAGGAGAGGTTCGAATCATAGAAAGTGAGAGTGTCAGTCCTCTTGTACTTAAGTCGGCATTGCGCCATTTGTATTAAATTCGGATGCAATTTCTGTCTTTCATCGTCAATAAGAAGGTCCAAGGGATACAGTAAACCTGAGGTGAAGCATCGGAATCTAAAACTGGACTCAGAGGAGACGTTCAAATCATATAAAGTGTGAGTGTGAGTCCACTTGTACTTAAGTCGGCATTGTGCCTTTTGTATTAAATTCGGATGCAATCTCTGTGTTTCATCGTCAATAAGAAGGTGCAAGGTATACAGTAAACCTGAAGTGAAGCATCGGAATCTAAAAGTGCACTCACAGGAGAGGTTCAAATTATGGAAAGTTAGAGTCTCAGTCCTCTTGTACTTAAATCGGCATTGTGCCTTTTGAATTTAATTCGGATGCAATTTCTGTTTTTCATCGTCAATAAGAAGGTCCAAGGGATACAGTAAACCTGAAGTGAAGCAATGGAATCTGAAACTGGACTCACAGGAGAGGTTCTAATCATAGAAAGTGAGAGTGTCAGTCCTATTTTACTTAAGTCGGCATTGTGCGTTTTGAATTTGATTCCGATGCAATTTCTGTGATTCATCGTCAATAAGAAGTTCCAAGGGATACAGTAAACCAGAAGTGAAGCGTCGGAATCTAAAACTGGACTCACAGGAGATGTTCAAATCATAGAAAGTGAGAGTGTCAGTCCTCTTGTACTTAAGTCGCCATTGTGATTTTTGTATTACATTCGGATGCAATTTCTGTGTTTCATCGTCAATAAGAAGGTCCAAGGGATACAGTAAACCTGAAGTGAAGCATCAGAATCTAAAACTGGACTCACAGGAGAGGTTCAAATCATAGAAAGTTAGAGTGTCAGTCCTCTTGTACTTAAGTCGGCATTGTACCTTTTGTAATAAATTCGGATGCAAACTCTGTGTTTCATCGTCAATTACAAGGTCCGAAGGGTACAGTGAACCTGAAGTGAAGCATCGGAATCTAAAACTGGACTCACAGGTGAGGTTCAAATCATAGAAAGTGAGAGTGTCAGTCCTCTAGTACTTAAGACGGCATTGTGCCTTTTGAATTAAATTCCGATGCAATTTCTGTGTTTCATCGTCAATAAGAAGCTGCAAGGTATACAGTAAACCAGAAGTGAAGCTTCGGAATCGAAAACTGGACTCACAGGAGAGGTTCAAATCATAGAAAGTGAGAGTGTTAGTCCTCTTCTAGTTAGGTCGGCACTGTGCATTTTGAATTTAATTCCGATGCAATTTCTGTGTTTCATCGTCAATAAGAACGTCCAAGGGATACAGTAAACCTGAAATGAAGCATCGGAATCTAAAACTGTACTCACAGGAGAGGTTCGAATCATAGAAAGTGAGAGTGTCAGTCCTCTTGTACTTAAGTCGGCATTGCGCCATTTGTATTAAATTCGGATGCAATTTCTGTCTTTCATCGTCAATAAGAAGGTCCAAGGGATACAGTAAACCTGAAGTGAAGCAATGGAATATAAAACTAGACTCACAGGAGAGGTTCAAATCATAGAAAGTGAGAGTGTCAGTCCTCTTTTACTTAAGTCGGCATTGTGCGTTTTGAATTTGATTCCGATGCAATTTCTGTGTTTCATCGTCAATAAGAAGTTCCAAGGGATACAGTAAACCAGAAGTGAAGCGTCGGAATCTAAAACTGGACTCACAGGAGATGGTCAAATCATAGAAAGTGAGAGGGTCAGTCCTCTTGTACTTAAGTCGCCATTGTGATTTTTGTATTACATTCGGATGCAATTTCTGTGTTTCATCGTCAATAAAAAGGTCCAAGGGATACAGTAAACCTGAAGTGAAGCATCAGAATCTAAAACTGGACTCACAGGAGAGGTTCAAATCATAGAAAGTTAGAGTGTCAGTCCTCTTGTACTTAAGTCGGCATTGTACCTTTTGTATTAAATTCGGATGCAAACTCTGTGTTTCATCGTCAATTACAAGGTCCGAGGGGTACAGTGAACCTGAAGTGAAGCATCGGAATCTAAAACTGGACTCACAGGTGAGGTTCAAATCATAGAAAGTGAGAGTGTCAGTCTTCTAGTACTTAAGACGGCATTGTGCCATTTGAATTAAATTCCGATGCAATTTCTGTGTTTCATCGTCAATAAGAAGCTGCAAGGTATACAGTAAACCAGAAGTGAAGCTTCGGAATCTAAAACTGGACTCACAGGAGAGGTTCAAATCAGAGAAAGTGAGAGTGTTAGTCCTCTTCTACTTAGGTCGGCACTGTGCCTTTTGAATTTAATTCCGATGCAATTTCTGTGTTTCATCGTCAATAAGAACGTCCAAAGGATACAGTAAACCTGAAATGAAGCATCGGAATCTAAATCTGACCTCACAAGAGAGGTTCGAATCGTAGAAAGTGAGAGTGTCAGCCCTCTTGTACTTAAGTCGGCATTGTGCCATTTGTATTAATTCGGATGCAATTTCTGTGTTTCATCGTCAATAAGAAGGTCCAAGGGATACAGTAAACCTGAAGTGAAGAATCGAAACCCAAAACTGGACTCACAGGAGAGGTTCAAATCATAGAAAGATAGAGTGTCAGTCCTCTTGTACTTAAGTCGGCACTGAGACTTTTGTATTAATTTCGGATGCAATTTCAGTGTTTCATAGTCAATAAGAAGGTCCAAGGGATACAGTAAACCTGAGGTGAAGCATCGGAATCTAAAACTGGACTCAGAGGAGATGTTCAAATCATTGAAAGTGAGAGTGTCAGTCCTCTTGTACTTGAGTCGCCATTGTGATTTTTGTATTACATTCGGATGCAATTTCTGTGTTTCATCGTCAATAAGAAGGTCCAAGGGATACAGTAAACCTGAAGTGAAGCATCAGAATCTAAAACTGGACTCACAGGAGAGGTTCAAATCATAGAAAGTTAGAGTGTCAGTCCTCTTGTACTTAAGTCGGCATTGTACATTTTGTATTAAATTCGGATGCAAACTCTGTGTTTCATCGTCAATTACAAGGTCCGAGGGATACAGTGAACCTGAAGTGAAGCATCGGAATCTAAAACTGGACTCACAGGTGAGGTTCAAATCATAGAAAGTGAGAGTGTCAGTCCTCTAGTACTTAAGACGGCATTGTGCCTTTTGAATTAAATTCCGATGCAATTTCTGTGTTTCATCGTCAATAAGAAGCTGCAAGGTATACAGTAAACCAGAAGTGAAGCTTCGGAATCTAAAACTGGACTCACAGGAGAGGTTCAAATCATAGAAAGTGAGAGTGTTAGTCCTCTTCTACTTAGGTCGGCACTGTGCCTTTTGAATTTAATTCCGATGCAATTTCTGTGTTTCATCGTCAATAAGAACGTCCAAGGGATACAGTAAACCTGAAATGAAGCATCGGAATCTAAATCTGACCTCACAGGAGAGGTTCGAATCATAGAGAGTGTCAGCCCTCTTGTACTTAAGTCGGCATTGTGCCATTTGTATTAATTCGGATGCAATTTCTGTGTTTCATCGTCAATAAGAAGGTCCAAGGGATACAGTAAACCTGAAGTGAAGCATCGGAACCCAAAACTGGACTCACAGGAGAGGTTCAAATCGTAGAAAGTTAGAGTGTCAGTCCTCTTGTACTTAAGTCGGCATTGTGCCTTTTGTATTAAATTCGGATGCAAACTCTGTGTTTCATCGTCAATTACAAGGTCCGAGGGATACAGTGAACCTGAAGTGAAGCATCGGAATCTAAAACTGGACTCACAGGTGAGGTTCAAATCATAGAAAGTGAGAGTGTCAGTCCTCTAGTACTTAAGACGGCATTGTGCCTTTTGAATTAAATTCCGATGCAATTTCTGTGTTTCTTCGTCAATAAGAAGCTGCAAGGTATACAGTAAACCAGAAGTGAAGCTTCGGAATCTAAAACTGGACTCACAGGAGAGGTTCAAATCATAGAAAGTGAGAGTGTTAGTCCTCTTCTACTTAGGTTGGCACTGTGCCTTTTGAATTTAATTCCGATGCAATTTCTGTGTTTCATCGTCAATAAGAACGTCCAAGGGATACAGTAAACCTGAAATGAAGCATCGGAATCTAAAACTGTACTCACAGGAGAGGTTCGAATCATAGAAAGTGAGAGTGCCAGTCCTCTTGTACTTAAGTCGGCATTGCGCCATTTGTATTAAATTCGGATGCAATTTCTGTGTTTCATCGTCAATAAGAAGGTCCAAGGGATACAGTAAACCTGAGGTGAAGCATCGGAATCTAAAACTGGACTCAGAGGAGACGTTCAAATCATATAAAGTGTGAGTGTGAGTCCTCTTGTACTTAAGTCGGCATTGTGCCTTTTGTATTAAATTCGGATGCAAACTCTGTGTTTCATCGTCAATAAGAAGGTGCAAGGTATACAGTAAACCTGAAGTGAAGCATCGGAATCTAAAAGTGCACTCACAGGAGAGGTTCAAATCATAGAAAGTTAGAGTCTCAGTCCTCTTGTACTTAAATCGGCATTGTGCCTTTTGAATTTAATTCGGATGCAATTTCTGTTTTTCATCGTCAATAAGAAGGTCCAAGGGATACAGTAAACCTGAAGTGAAGCAATAAAATCTAAAACTGGACTCACAGGAGAGGTTCTAATCATAGAAAGTGAGAGTGTCAGTCCTCTTTTACTTAAGTCGGCATTGTGCGTTTTGAATTTGATTCCGATGCAATTTCTGTGATTCATCGTCAATAAGAAGTTCCAAGGGATACAGTAAACCAGAAGTGAAGCGTCGGAATCTAAAACTGGACTCACAGGAGATGTTCAAGTCATAGAAAGTGAGAGTGTCAGTCCTCTTGTACTTAAGTCGCCATTGTGATTTTTGTATTACATTCGGATGCAATTTCTGTGTTTCATCGTCAATAAGAAGGTCCAAGGGATACAGTAAACCTGAAGTGAAGCATCAGAATCTAAAACTGGACTCACAGGAGAGGTTCAAATCATAGAAAGTTAGAGCGTCAGTCCTCTTGTACTTAAGTCGGCATTGTACCTTTTGTAATTAATTCGGATGCAAACTCTGTGTTTCATCGTCAATTACAAGGTCCGAGGGGTACAGTGAACCTGAAGTGAAGCATCGGAATCTAAAACTGGACTCACAGGTGAGGTTCAAATCATAGAAAGTGAGAGTGTCAGTCCTCTAGTACTTAAGACGGCATTGTGCCTTTTGAATTAAATTCCGATGCAATTTCTGTGTTTCATCGTCAATAAGAAGCTGCAAGGTATACAGTAAACCAGAAGTGAAGCTTCGGAATCTAAAACTGGACTCACAGGAGAGGTTCAAATCATAGAAAGTGAGAGTGTTAGTCCTCTTCTACTTAGGTCGGCACTGTGCCTTTCGAATTTAATTCCGATGCAATTTCTGTGTTTCATCGTCAATAAGAACGTCCAAGGGATACAGTAAACCTGAAATGAAGCATCGGAATCTAAATCTGACCTCACAAGAGAGGTTCGAATCATAGAAAGTGAGAGTGTCAGCCCTCTTGTACTTAAGTCGGCATTGTGCCATTTGTATTAATTCGGATGCAATTTCTGTGTTTCATCGTCAATAAGAAGGTCCAAGGGATACAGTAAACCTGAAGTGAAGAATCGGAACCCAAAACTGGACTCACAGGAGAGGTTCAAATCATAGAAAGATAGAGTGTCAGTCCTCTTGTACTTAAGTCGGCACTGTGACTTTTGTATTAATTTCGGATGCAATTTCAGTGTTTCATAGTCAATAAGAAGGTCCAAGGGATACAGTAAACACGAGGTGAAGCATCGGAATCTAAAACTGGACTCAGAGGAGATGTTCAAATCATTGAAAGTGAGAGTGTCAGTCCTCTTGTACTTGAGTCGCCATTGTGATTTTTGTATTACATTCGGATGCAATTTCTGTGTTTCATCGTCAATAAGAAGGTCCAAGGGATACAGTAAACCTGAAGTGAAGCATCAGAATCTAAAACTGGACTCACAGGAGAGGTTCAAATCATAGAAAGTTAGAGTGTCAGTCCTCTTGTACTTAAGTCGGCATTGTACATTTTGTATTAAATTCGGATGCAAACTCTGTGTTTCATCGTCAATTACAAGGTCCGAGGGATACAGTGAACCTGAAGTGAAGCTTCGGAATCTAAAACTGGACTCACAGGTGAGGTTCAAATCATAGAAAGTGAGAGTGTCAGTCCTCTAGTACTTAAGACGGCATTGTGCCTTTTGAATTAAATTCCGATGCAATTTCTGTGTTTCATCGTCAATAAGAAGCTGCAAGGTATACAGTAAACCAGAAGTGAAGCTTCGGAATCTAAAACTGACTCACAGGAGAGGTTCAAATCATAGAAAGTGAGAGTGTTAGTCCTCTTCTACTTAGCTCGGCACTGTGCCTTTTGAATTTAATTCCGATGCAATTTCGGTGTTTCATCGTCAATAAGAACGTCCAAGGGATACAGTAAACCTGAAATGAAGCATCGGAATCTAAAACTGTACTCACAGGAGAGGTTCGAATCATAGAAAGTGAGAGTGTCAGTCCTCTTGTACTTAAGTCGGCATTGCGCCATTTGTATTAAATTCGGATGCAATTTCTGTGTTTCATCGTCAATAAGAAGGTCCAAGGGATACAGTTAACCTGAGGTGATGCATCGGAATCTAAAACTGGACTCAGAGGAGAGGTTCAAATCATATAAAGTGAGAGTGCCAGTCCTCTTGTACTTAAGTCGGCATTGTGCCTTTTGTATTAAATTCGGATGCAAACTCTGTGTTTCATCGTCAATAAGAAGGTGCAAGGTATACAGAAAACCTGAAGTGAAGCATTGGAATCTAAAACTGGACTCACAGGAGAGGTTCAAATCATAGAAAGTTAGAGTGTCAGTCCTCATGTACTTAAATCGGCATTGTGCCTTTTGAATTTAATTCGGATGCAATTTCTGTTTTTCATCGTCAATAAGAAGGTCCAAGGGATACAGTAAACCTGAAGTGAAGCAATGGAATCTAAAACTGGACTCACAGGAGAGGTTCAAATCATAGAAAGTGAGGGTGTCAGTCCTCTTTTACTTAAGTCGGCATTGTGCGTTTTGAATTTGATTCCGATGCAATTTCTGTGTTTCATCGTCAATAAGAAGTTCCAAGGGATACAGTAAACCAGAAGTGAAGCGTCGGAATCTAAAACTGGACTCACAGGAGATGTTCAAATCATAGAAAGTGAGAGTGTCAGTCCTCTTGTACTTGAGTCGCCATTGTGATTTTTGTATTACATTCGGATGCAATGTCTGTGTTTCATCGTCAATAAGAAGGTCCAAGGGATACAGTAAACCTGAAGTGAAGCATCAGAATCTAAAACTGGACTCACAGGAGAGGTTCAAATCATAGAAAGTTTGAGTGTCAGTCCTCTTGTACTTAAGTCGGCAATGTACATTTTGTATTAAATTCGGATGCAAACTCTGTGTTTCATCGTCAATTACAAGGTCCGAGGGATACTGTGAACCTGAAGTGAAGCATCGGAATCTAAAACTGGACTCACAGGTGAGGTTAAAATCACAGAAAGTGAGAGTGTCAGTCCTCTAGTACTTAAGACGGCATTGTGCCTTTTGAATTAAATTCCGATGCAATTTCTGTGTTTCATCGTCAATAAGAAGCTGCAAGGTATACAGTAAACCAGAAGTGAAGCTTCGGAATCTAAAACTGGACTCACAGGAGAGGTTCAAATCATAGAAAGTGAGAGTGTTAGTCCTCTTCTACTTAGGTCGGCACTGTGCCTTTTGAATTTAATTCCGTTGCAATTTCTGTGTTTCATCGTCAATAAGAAGTTCCAAGGGATACAGTAAACCTGAAATGAAGCATCGGAATCTAAAACTGTACTCACAGGAGAGGTTCAAATCATAGAAAGTGAGAGTGTCAGTCCTCTTGTACTTAAGTCGGCATTGTGCCTTTTGTATTAAATTCGGATGCAAACTCTGTGTTTCATCGTCAATAAGAAGGTGCAAGGTATACAGTAAACCTGAAGTGAAGCATCGGAATCTAAAACTGGACTCACAGGAGAGGTTCAAATCATAGAAAGTTAGAGTGTCAGTCCTCTTGTACTTAAATCGGCATTGTGCCTTTTGACTTTAATTCCGATGCAATTTCTGTTTTTCATCGTCAATAAGAAGGTCCAAGGGATATAGTAAACCTGAAGTGAAGCATCGGAATCTAAAACTGGACTCACAGGAGAGGTTCAAATCATAGAAAGTTAGAGTGTCAGTCCTCTTGTACTTAAGTCGGCATTGTACCATTTGTATTAAATTCGGATGCGATTTCCGTGTTTTATCGTCAATAAGAATGTCCAAGGGATACATTAAACCTGAAGTGAAGCATCGGAATCTGAATCTGACCTCACAAGAGAGGTTCGAATCATAGATAGTGAGAGTGTCAGCCCTCTTGTACTTAAGTCGGCATTGTGCCATTTGTATTAATTCGGATGCAATTTCTGTGTTTCATCGTCAATAAGAAGGTCCAAGGGATACAGTAAACCTGAAGTGAAGCATCGGAATCTAAAACTGGACTCACAGGAGAGGTTCAAATCATAGAAAGTTAGAGTGTCAGTCCTCTTGTACTTAAGTCGGCATTGTGCCTTTTGTATTAAATTCGGATGCAAACTCTGTGTTTCATCGTCAATTACAAGGTCCGAGCGATACAGTGAACCTGAAGTGAAGCATCGGAATCTAAAACTGGACTCACAGGTGAGGTTCAAATCATAGAAAGTGAGAGTGTCAGTCCTCTAGTACTTAAGACGGCATTGTGCCTTTTGAATTAAATTCCGATGCAATTTCTGTGTTTCTTCGTCAATAAGAAGCTGCAAGGTATACAGTAAACCAGAAGTGAAGCTTCGGAATCTAAAACTGGACTCACAGGAGAGGTTCAAATCATAGAAAGTGAGAGTGTTAGTCCTCTTCTACTTAGGTTGGCACTGTGCCTTTTGAATTTAATTCCGATGCAATTTCTGTGTTTCATCGTCAATAAGAACGTCCAAGGGATACAGTAAACCTGAAATGAAGCATCGGAATCTAAAACTGTACTCACAGGAGAGGTTCGAATCATAGAAAGTGAGAGTGCCAGTCCTCTTGTACTTAAGTCGGCATTGCGCCATTTGTATTAAATTCGGATGCAATTTCTGTGTTTCATCGTCAATAAGAAGGTCAAAGGGATACAGTAAACCTGAGGTGAAGCATCGGAATCTAAAACTGGACTCAGAGGAGACGTTCAAATCATATAAAGTGTGAGTGTGAGTCCTCTTGTACTTAAGTCGGCATTGTGCCTTTTGTATTAAATTCGGATGCAAACTCTGTGTTTCATCGTCAATAAGAAGGTGCAAGGTATACAGTAAACCTGAAGTGAAGCATCGGAATCTAAAAGTGCACTCACAGGAGAGGTTCAAATCATAGAAAGTTAGAGTCTCAGTCCTCTTGTACTTAAATCGGCATTGTGCCTTTTGAATTTAATTCGGATGCAATTTCTGTTTTTCATCGTCAATAAGAAGGTCCAAGGGATACAGTAAACCTGAAGTGAAGCAATAAAATCTAAAACTGGACTCACAGGAGAGGTTCTAATCATAGAAAGTGAGAGTGTCAGTCCTCTTTTACTTAAGTCGGCATTGTGCGTTTTGAATTTGATTCCGATGCAATTTCTGTGATTCATCGTCAATAAGAAGTTCCAAGGGATACAGTAAACCAGAAGTGAAGCGTCGGAATCTAAAACTGGACTCACAGGAGATGTTCAAATCATAGAAAGTGAGAGTGTCAGTCCTCTTGTACTTAAGTCGCCATTGTGATTTTTGTATTACATTCGGATGCAATTTCTGTGTTTCATCGTCAATAAGAAGGTCCAAGGGATACAGTAAACCTGAAGTGAAGCATCAGAATCTAAAACTGGACTCACAGGAGAGGTTCAAATCATAGAAAGTTAGAGTGTCAGTCCTCTTGTACTTAAGTCGGCATTGTACCTTTTGTAATTAATTCGGATGCAAACTCTGTGTTTCATCGTCAATTACAAGGTCCGAGGGGTACAGTGAACCTGAAGTGAAGCATCGGAATCTAAAACTGGACTCACAGGTGAGGTTCAAATCATAGAAAGTGAGAGTGTCAGTCCTCTAGTACTTAAGACGGCATTGTGCCTTTTTAATTTAATTCCGATGCAATTTCTGTGTTTCATCGTCAATAAGAAGCTGCAAGGTATACAGTAAACCAGAAGTGAAGCTTCGGAATCTAAAACTGGACTCACAGGAGAGGTTCAAATCATAGAAAGTGAGAGTGTTAGTCCTCTTCTACTTAGGTCGGCACTGTGCCTTTCGAATTTAATTCCGATGCAATTTCTGTGTTTCATCGTCAATAAGAACGTCCAAGGGATACAGTAAACCTGAAATGAAGCATCGGAATCTAAATCTGACCTCACAAGAGAGGTTCGAATCATAGAAAGTGAGAGTGTCAGCCCTCTTGTACTTAAGTCGGCATTGTGCCATTTGTATTAATTCGGATGCAATTTCTGTGTTTCATCGTCAATAAGAAGGTCCAAGGGATACAGTAAACCTGAAGTGAAGAATCGGAACCCAAAACTGGACTCACAGGAGAGGTTCAAATCATAGAAAGATAGAGTGTCAGTCCTCTTGTACTTAAGTCGGCACTGTGACTTTTGTATTAATTTCGGATGCAATTTCAGTGTTTCATAGTCAATAAGAAGGTCCAAGGGATACAGTAAACATGAGGTGAAGCATCGGAATCTAAAACTGGACTCAGAGGAGATGTTCAAATCATTGAAAGTGAGAGTGTCAGTCCTCTTGTACTTGAGTCGCCATTGTGATTTTTGTATTACATTCGGATGCAATTTCTGTGTTTCATCGTCAATAAGAAGGTCCAAGGGATACAGTAAACCTGAAGTGAAGCATCAGAATCTAAAACTGGACTCACAGGAGAGGTTCAAATCATAGAAAGTGAGAGTGTCAGTCCTCTTGTACTTAAGTCGGCATTGCGCCATTTGTATTAAATTCGGATGCAATTTCTGTGTTTCATCGTCAATAAGAAGGTCCAAGGGATACAGTTAACCTGAGGTGATGCATCGGAATCTAAAACTGGACTCAGAGGAGAGGTTCAAATCATATAAAGTGAGAGTGTCAGTCCTCTTGTACTTAAGTCGGCATTGTGCCTTTTGTATTAAATTCGGATGCAAACTCTGTGTTTCATCGTCAATAAGAAGGTGCAAGGTATACAGTAAACCTGAAGTGAAGCATTGGAATCTAAAACTGGACTCACAGGAGAGGTTCAAATCATAGAAAGTTAGAGTGTCAGTCCTCATGTACTTAAATCGGCATTGTGCCTTTTGAATTTAATTCGGATGCAATTTCTGTTTTTCATCGTCAATAAGAAGGTCCAAGGGATACAGTAAACCTGAAGTGAAGCAATGGAATCTAAAACTGGACTCACAGGAGAGGTTCAAATCATAGAAAGTGAGGGTGTCAGTCCTCTTTTACTTAAGTCGGCATTGTGCGTTTTGAATTTGATTCCGATGCAATTTCTGTGTTTCATCGTCAATAAGAAGTTCCAAGGGATACAGTAAACCAGAAGTGAAGCGTCGGAATCTAAAACTGGACTCACAGGAGATGTTCAAATCATAGAAAGTGAGAGTGTCAGTCCTCTTGTACTTGAGTCGCCATTGTGATTTTTGTATTACATTCGGATGCAATGTCTGTGTTTCATCGTCAATAAGAAGGTCCAAGGGATACAGTAAACCTGAAGTGAAGCATCAGAATCTAAAACTGGACTCACAGGAGAGGTTCAAATCATAGAAAGTTTGAGTGTCAGTCCTCTTGTACTTAAGTCGGCAATGTACATTTTGTATTAAATTCGGATGCAAACTCTGTGTTTCATCGTCAATTACAAGGTCCGAGGGATACTGTGAACCTGAAGTGAAGCATCGGAATCTAAAACTGGACTCACAGGTGAGGTTAAAATCACAGAAAGTGAGAGTGTCAGTCCTCTAGTACTTAAGACGGCATTGTGCCTTTTGAATTAAATTCCGATGCAATTTCTGTGTTTCATCGTCAATAAGAAGCTGCAAGGTATACAGTAAACCAGAAGTGAAGCTTCGGAATCTAAAACTGGACTCACAGGAGAGGTTCAAATCATAGAAAGTGAGAGTGTTAGTCCTCTTCTACTTAGGTCGGCACTGTGCCTTTTGAATTTAATTCCGTTGCAATTTCTGTGTTTCATCGTCAATAAGAAGTTCCAAGGGATACAGTAAACCTGAAATGAAGCATCGGAATCTAAAACTGTACTCACAGGAGAGGTTCAAATCATAGAAAGTGAGAGTGTCAGTCCTCTTGTACTTAAGTCGGCATTGTGCCTTTTGTATTAAATTCGGATGCAAACTCTGTGTTTCATCGTCAATAAGAAGGTGCAAGGTATACAGTAAACCTGAAGTGAAGCATCGGAATCTAAAACTGGACTCACAGGAGAGGTTCAAATCATAGAAAGTTAGAGTGTCAGTCCTCTTGTACTTAAATCGGCATTGTGCCTTTTGACTTTAATTCCGATGCAATTTCTGTTTTTCATCGTCAATAAGAAGGTCCAAGGGATATAGTAAACCTGAAGTGAAGCAATGGAATCTAAAACAGGACTCACAGGAGAGGTTCAAATCATAGAAAGTGAGAGAGTTAGTCCTCTTCTACTTAGGTCGGCACTGTGCCTTTTTAATTTAATTCCGATGCAATTTCTGTGTTTCATCGTCAATAAGAAAGTCCAAGGGGTACAGTAAACCTGAAATGAAGCATCGGAATCTAAATCTGACCTCACAAGAGAGGTTCGAATCATAGAAAGTGAGAGTGTCAGCCCTCTTGTACTTAAGTCGGCATTGTGCCATTTGTATTAATTCGGATGCAATTTCTGTATTTCATCGTCAATAAGAAGGTCCAAGGGATACAGTAAACCTGAAGTGAAGCATCGGAACCCAAAACTAGACTCACAGGAGAGGTTCAAATCATAGAAAGTTAGAGTGTCAGTCCTCTTGTACTTAAGTCGGCATTGTGCCTTTTGTATTAAATTCGGATGCAAACTCTGTGTTTCATCGTCAATAAGAAGGTCCAAGGGATACAGTAAACCTGAAGTGAAGCAATGGAATCTAAAGCTGGACTCACAGGAGAGGTTCAAATCACAGAAAGTGAGAGTGTCAGTCCTCTTTTACCTAAGTCGGCATTGTGCGTTTTGAATTTGATTCCGTTGCAATTTCTGTGTTTCATCGTCAATAAGAAGTTCCAAGGGATACAGTAAACCAGAAGTGAAGCGTCGGAATCTAAAACTGGACTCACAGGAGATGTTCAAATCATAGAAAGTGAGAGTGTCAGTCCTCTTGTACTTAAGTCGCCATTGTGATTTTTGTATTACATTCGGATGCAATTTCTGTGTTTCATCGTCAATAAGAAGGTCCAAGGGATACAGTAAACCTGAAGTGAAGCATCAGAATCTAAAACTGGACTCACAGGAGAGGTTCAAATCATAGAAAGTTAGAGTGTCAGTCCTCTTGTACTTAAGTCGGCATTGTACATTTTGTATTAAATTCGGATGCAAACTCTGTGTTTCATCGTTATTACAAGGTCCGAGGGATACAGTGAACCTGAAGTGAAGCATCGGAATCTAAAACTGGACTCACAGGTGAGGTTCAAATCATAGAAAGTGAGAGTGTCAGTCCTCTAGTACTTAAGAAGGCATTGTGCCTTTTGAATTAAATTCCGATGCAATTTCTGTGTTTCATCGTCAATAAGAAGCTGCAAGGTATACAGTAAACCAGAAGTGAAGCTTCGGAATCTAAAACTGGACTCACAGGAGAGGTTCAAATCATAGAAAGTGAGAGTGTTAGTCCTCTTCTACTTAGGTCGGCACTGTGCCTTTTGAATTTAATTCCGATGCAATTTCTGTGTTTCATCGTCAATAAGAACGTCCAAGGGATACAGTAAACCTGAAATGAAGCATCGGAATCTAAAACTGTACTCACAGGAGAGGTTCGAATCACAGAAAGTGAGGGTGTCAGTCCTCTTGTACTTAAGTCGGCATTGCGCCATTTGTATTAAATTCGGATGCAATTTCTGTGTTTCATCGTCAATAAGAAGATCCAAGGGATACAGTAAACCTGAGGTGAAGCATCGGAATCTAAAACTGGACTCAGAGGAGAGGTTCAAATCATATAAAGTGAGAGTGTCAGTCCTCTTGTACTTAAGTCGGCATTGTGCCTTTTGTATTAAATTCGGATGCAAACTCTTTGTTTCATCGTCAATAAGAAGGTGCAAGGTATACAGTAAACCTGAAGTGAAGCATCGGAATCTAAAACTGGACTCACAGGAGAGGTTCAAATCATAGAAAGTTAGAGTGTCAGTCCTCTTGTACTTAAGTCGGCATTGTACCATTTGTATTAAATTCGGATGCGATTTCCGTGTTTTATCGTCAATAAGAATGTCCAAGGGATACATTAAACCTGAAGTGAAGCATCGGAATCTGAATCTGACCTCACAAGAGAGGTTCGAATCATAGATAGTGAGAGTGTCAGCCCTCTTGTACTTAAGTCGGCATTGTGCCATTTGTATTAATTCGGATGCAATTTCTGTGTTTCATCGTCAATAAGAAGGTCCAAGGGATACAGTAAACCTGAAGTGAAGCATCGGAATCTAAAACTGGACTCACAGGAGAGGTTCAAATCATAGAAAGTTAGAGTGTCAGTCCTCTTGTACTTAAATCGGCATTGTGCCTTTTGAATTTAATTCCGATGCAATTTCTGTGTTTCATCGTCAATAAGAAGGTCCAAGGGATACAGTAAACCTGAAGTGAAGCAATGGAATCTAAAACTGGACTCACAGGAGAGGTTCAAATCATAGAAAGTGAGAGTGTCAGTCCTCTTTTACTTAAGTCGGCATTGTGCGTTTTGAATTTGATTCCGATGCAATTTCTGTGTTTCATCGTCAATAAGAAGTTCCAAGGGATACAGTAAACCAGGGGTGAAGCGTCGGAATCTAAAACTGGACTCACAGGAGATGTTCAAATCATAGAAAGTGAGAGTGTCAGTCCTCTTGTACTTAAGTCGCCATTGTGATTTTTGTATTACATTCGGATGCAATTTCTGTGTTTCATCGTCAATACGAAGGTCCAAGGGATACAGTAAACCTGAAGTGAAGCATCAGAATCTAAAACTGGACTCACAGGAGAGGTTCAAATCATAGAAAGTCAGAGTGTCAGTCCTCTTGTACTTAAGTCGGCATTGTACATTTTGTATTAAATTCGGATGCAAACTCTGTGTTTCATTGTAAATTACAAGGTCCGAGGGATACAGTGAACCTGAAGTGAAGCATCAGAATCTAAAACTGGACTCACAGGTGAGGTTCAAAACATAGAAAGTGAGAGTGTCAGTCCTCTTGTACTTAAATCGGCATTGTGCCTTTTGAATTTAATTCCGATGCAATTTCTGTGTTTCATCGCCAATAAGAAGCTGCAAGGTATACAGTAAACCAGAAGTGAAGCTTCGGAATCTATAACTGGACTCACAGGAGAGGTTCAAATCATAGAAAGTGAGAGTGTTAGTCCTCTTCTACTTAGGTCGGCACTGTGCCTTTTGAATTTAATTCCGATGCAATTTCTGTGTTTCATCGTCAATAAGAACGTCCAAGGGATACAGTAAACCTGAAATGAAGCATCGGAATCTAAAACTGTACTCACAGGAGAGGTTCAAATCATAGAAAGTGAGAGTGTCAGTCCTCTTGTACTTAAGTCGGCATTGCGCCATTTGTATTAAATTCGGATGCAATTTCTGTGTTTCATCGTCAATAAGAAGGTCCAAGGGATACAGTAAACCTGAAATGAAGCATCGGAATCTAAAACTGTACTCACAGGAGAGGTTCGAATCATAGAAAGTGAGAGTGTCAGTCCTCTTGTACTTAAGTCGGCATTGCGCCATTTGTATTAAATTCGGATGCAATTTCTGTGTTTCACCGTCAATAAGAAGGTCCAAGGGATACAGTAAACCTGAAATGAAGCATCGGAATCTAAAACTGTACTCACAGGTGAGGTTCAAATCACAGAAAGTGAGAGCGTCAGTCCTCTAGTACTTAAGACGGCATTGTGCCTTTTGAATTAAATTCCGATGCAATTTCTGTGTTTCATCGGCTATAAGAAGCTGCAAGGTATACAGTAAACCTGAAGTGAAGCTTCGGAATCTAAAACTGGACTCACAGGAGAGGTTCGAATCACAGAAAGTGAGGGTGTCAGTCCTCTTGTACTTAAGTCGGCATTGCGCCATTTGTATTAAATTCGGATGCAATTTCTGTGTTTCATCGTCAATAAGAAGATCCAAGGGATACAGTAAACCTGAGGTGAAGCATCGGAATCTAAAACTGGACTCAGAGGAGAGGTTCAAATCATATAAAGTGAGAGTGTCAGTCCTCTTGTACTTAAGTCGGCATTGTGCCTTTTGTATTAAATTCGGATGCAAACTCTGTGTTTCATCGTCAATAAGAAGGTGCAAGGTATACAGTAAACCTGAAGTGAAGCATCGGAATCTAAAACTGGACTCACAGGAGAGGTTCAAATCACAGAAAGTTAGAGTGTCAGTCCTCTTGTACTTAAGTCGGCATTGTACCATTTCTATTAAATTCGGATGCGATTTCCGTGTTTTATCGTCAATAAGAATGTCCAAGGGATACATTAAACCTGAAGTGAAGCATCGGAATCTGAATCTGACCTCACAAGAGAGGTTCGAATCATAGAAAGTGAGAGTGTCAGCCCTCTTGTACTTAAGTCGGCATTGTGCCATTTGTATTAATTCGGATGCAATTTCTGTGTTTCATCGTCAATAAGAAGGTCCAAGGGATACAGTAAACCTGAAGTGAAGCATCGGAATCTAAAACTGGACTCACAGGAGAGGTTCAAATCATAGAAAGTTAGAGTGTCAGTCCTCTTGTACTTAAATCGGCATTGTGCCTTTTGAATTTAATTCCGATGCAATTTCTGTGTTTCATCGTCAATAAGAAGGTCCAAGGGATACAGTAAACCTGAAGTGAAGCAATGGAATCTAAAACTGGACTCACAGGAGAGGTTCAAATCATAGAAAGTTAGAGTGTCAGTCCTCTAGTACTTAAGACGGCATTGTGCCTTTTGAATTAAATTCCGATGCAATTTCTGTGTTTCATCGTCAATAAGAAGCTGCAAGGTATACAGTAAACCAGAAGTGAAGCTTCGGAATCTAAAACTGGACTCACAGGAGAGGTTCAAATCATAGAAAGTGAGAGTGTTAGTCCTCTTCTACTTAGGTCGGCACTGTGCCTTTTGAATTTAATTCCGTTGCAATTTCTGTGTTTCATCGTCAATAAGAAGTTCCAAGGGATACAGTAAACCTGAAATGAAGCATCGGAATCTAAAACTGTACTCACAGGAGAGGTTAAAATCATAGAAAGTGAGAGTGTTAGTCCTCTTCTACTTAGGTCGGCACTGTGCCTTTTGAATTTAATTCCGTTGCAATTTCTGTGTTTCATCGTCAATAAGAAGTTCCAAGGGATACAGTAAACCTGAAGTGAAGCAATGGAATCTAAAACAGGACTCACAGGAGAGGTTCAAATCATAGAAAGTGAGAGTGTCAGCCCTCTTGTACTTAAGTCGGCATTGTGCCATTTGTATTAATTCGGATGCAATTTCTGTGTTTCATCGTCAATAAGAAGGTCCAAGGGATACAGTAAACCTGAAGTGAAGCATCGGAACCCAAAACTAGACTCACAGGAGAGGTTCAAATCATAGAAAGTTAGAGTGTCAGTCCTCTTGTACTTAAGTCGGCATTGCGCCGTTTGTATTAAATTCGGATGCAATTTCTGTGTTTCATCGTCAATAAGAAGGTCCAAGGGATACAGTAAACCTGAAATGAAGCATCGGAATCTAAAACTGTACTCACAGGAGAGGTTCGAATCATAGAAAGTGAGAGTGTCAGTCCTCTTGTACTTAAGTCGGCATTGCGCCATTTGTATTAAATTCGGATGCAATTTCTGTGTTTCACCGTCAATAAGAAGGTCCAAGGGATACAGTAAACCTGAAATGAAGCATCGGAATCTAAAACTGTACTCACAGGTGAGGTTCAAATCACAGAAAGTGAGAGCGTCAGTCTTCTAGTACTTAAGACGGCATTGTGCCTTTTGAATTAAATTCCGATGCAATTTCTGTGTTTCATCGGCTATAAGAAGCTGCAAGGTATACAGTAAACCTGAAGTGAAGCTTCGGAATCTAAAACTGGACTCACAGGAGAGGTTCGAATCACAGAAAGTGAGGGTGTCAGTCCTCTTGTACTTAAGTCGGCATTGCGCCATTTGTATTAAATTCGGATGCAATTTCTGTGTTTCATCGTCAATAAGAAGATCCAAGGGATACAGTAAACCTGAGGTGAAGCATCGGAATCTAAAACTGGACTCAGAGGAGAGGTTCAAATCATATAAAGTGAGAGTGTCAGTCCTCTTGTACTTAAGTCGGCATTGTGCCTTTTGTATTAAATTCGGATGCAAACTCTGTGTTTCATCGTCAATAAGAAGGTGCAAGGTATACAGTAAACCTGAAGTGAAGCATCGGAATCTAAAACTGGACTCACAGGAGAGGTTCAAATCATAGAAAGTTAGAGTGTCAGTCCTCTTGTACTCAAGTCGGCATTGTACCATTTGTATTAAATTCGGATGCGATTTCCGTGTTTTATCGTCAATAAGAATGTCCAAGGGATACATTAAACCTGAAGTGAAGCATCGGAATCTGAATCTGACCTCACAAGAGAGGTTCGAATCATAGAAAGTGAGAGTGTCAGCCCTCTTGTACTTAAGTCGGCATTGTGCCATTTGTATTAATTCGGATGCAATTTCTGTGTTTCATCGTCAATGGGAAGGTCCAAGGGATACAGTAAACCTGAAGTGAAGCATCGGAATCTAAAACTGGACTCACAGGAGAGGTTCAAATCATAGAAAGTTAGAGTGTCAGTCCTCTTGTACTTAAATCGGCATTGTGCCTTTTGAATTTAATTCCGATGCAATTTCTGTGTTTCATCGTCAATAAGAAGGTCCAAGGGATACAGTAAACCTGAAGTGAAGCAATGGAATCTAAAACTGGACTCACAGGAGAGGTTCAAATCATAGAAAGTTAGAGTGTCAGTCCTCTAGTACTTAAGACGGCATTGTGCCTTTTGAATTAAATTCCGATGCAATTTCTGTGTTTCATCGTCAATAAGAAGCTGCAAGGTATACAGTAAACCAGAAGTGAAGCTTCGGAATCTAAAACTGGACTCACAGGAGAGGTTCAAATCATAGAAAGTGAGAGTGTTAGTCCTCTTCTACTTAGGTCGGCACTGTGCCTCTTGAATTTAATTCCGTTGCAATTTCTGTGTTTCATCGTCAATAAGAAGTTCCAAGGGATACAGTAAACCTGAAATGAAGCATCGGAATCTAAAACTGTACTCACAGGAGAGGTTCAAATCATAGAAAGTGAGAGTGTTAGTCCTCTTCTACTTAGGTCGGCACTGTGCCTTTTGAATTTAATTCCGTTGCAATTTCTGTGTTTCATCGTCAATAAGAAGTTCCAAGGGATACAGTAAACCTGAAGTGAAGCAATGGAATCTAAAACAGGACTCACAGGAGAGGTTCAAATCATAGAAAGTGAGAGTGTCAGTCCTCTTTTACTTAAGTCGGCATTGTGCGTTTTGAATTTGATTCCGATGCAATTTCTGTGTTTCATCGTCAATAAGAAGTTCCAAGGGATACAGTAAACCAAAAGTGAAGCGTCGGAATCTAAAACTGGACTCACAGGAGATGTTCAAATCATAGAAAGTGAGAGTGTCAGTCCTCTTGTACTTAAGTCGCCATTGTGATTTTTGTATTACATTCGGATGCAATTTCTGTGTTTCATCGTCAATAAGAAGGTCCAAGGTATACAGTAAACCTGAAGTGGAGCATCAGAATCTAAAACTGGACTCACAGGAGAGGTTCAAATCATAGAAAGTTAGAGTGTCAGTCCTCTTGTACTTAAGTCGGCATGGTACCTTTTGTATTAAACTCGGATGCAAACTCTGTGTTTCATCGTCAATTACAAGGTCCGAGGGGTACAGTGAACCTGAAGTGAAGCATCGGAATCTAAAACTGGACTCACAGGTGAGGTTCAAATCATAGAAAGAGAGAGTGTCGGTCCTCTAGTACTTAAGACGGCATTGTGCCTTTTGAATTAAATTCCGATGCAATTTCTGTGTTTCATCGTCAATAAGAACCTGCAAGGTATACAGTAAACCAGAAGTGAAGCTTCGGAATCTAAAACTGGACTCACAGGAGAGGTTCAAATCATAGAAAGTGAGAGAGTTAGTCCTCTTCTACTTAGGTCGGCACTGTGCCTTTTTAATTTAATTCCGATGCAATTTCTGTGTTTCCTCGTCAATAAGAAAGTCCAAGGGGTACAGTAAACCTGAAATGAAGCATCGGAATCTAAATCTGACCTCACAAGAGAGGTTCGAATCATAGAAAGTGAGAGTGTCAGCCCTCTTGTACTTAAGTCGGCATTGTGCCATTTGTATTAATTCGGATGCAATTTCTGTGTTTCATCGTCAATAAGAAGGTCCAAGGGATACAGTAAACCTGAAGTGAAGCATCGGAACCCAAAACTAGACTCACAGGAGAGGTTCAAATCATAGAAAGTTAGAGTGTCAGTCCTCTTGTACTTAAGTCGGTATTGTGCCTTTTGTATTAAATTCGGATGCAAACTCTGTGTTTCATCGTCAATAAGAAGGTCCAAGGGATACAGTAAACCTGAAGTGAAGCAATGGAATCTAAAGCTGGACTCACAGGAGAGGTTCAAATCACAGAAAGTGAGAGTGTCAGTCCTCTTTTACTTAAGTCGGCATTGTGCGTTTTGAATTGGATTCCGTTGCAATTTCTGTGTTTCATCGTCAATAAGAAGTTCCAAGGGATACAGTAAACCAGAAGTGAAGCGTCGGAATCTAAAACTGGACTCACAGGAGATGTTCAAATCATAGAAAGTGAGAGTGTCAGTCCTCTTGTACTTAAGTCGCCATTGTGATTTTTGTATTACATTCGGATGCAATTTCTGTGTTTCATCGTCAATAAGAAGGTCCAAGGGATACAGTAAACCTGAAGTGAAGCATCAGAATCTAAAACTGGACTCACAGGAGAGGTTCAAATCATAGAAAGTTAGAGTGTCAGTCCTCTTGTAGTTAAGTCGGCATTGTACATTTTGTATTAAATTCGGATGCAAACTCTGTGTTTCATCGTCAATTACAAGGTCCGAGGGATACAGTGAACCTGAAGTGAAGCATCGGAATCTAAAACTGGACTCACAGGTGAGGTTCAAATCATAGAAAGTGAGATTGTCAGTCCTCTAGTACTTAAGAAGGCATTGTGCCTTTTGAATTAAATTCCGATGCAATTTCTGTGTTTCATCGTCAATAAGAAGCTGCAAGGTGTACAGTAAACCAGAAGTGAAGCTTCGGAATCTAAAACTGGACTCACAGGAGAGGTTCAAATCATAGAAAGTGAGAGTGTTAGTCCTCTTCTACTTAGGTCGGCACTGTGCCTTTTGAATTTAATTCCGATGCAATTTCTGTGTTTCATCGTCAATAAGAACGTCCAAGGGATACAGTAAACCTGAAATGAAGCATCGGAATCTAAAACTGTACTCACAGGAGAGGTTCGAATCACAGAAAGTGAGGGTGTCAGTCCTCTTGTACTTAAGTCGGCATTGCGCCATTTGTATTAAATTCGGATGCAATTTCTGTGTTTCATCGTCAATAAGAAGATCCAAGGGATACAGTAAACCTGAGGTGAAGCATCGGAATCTAAAACTGGACTCAGAGGAGAGGTTCAAATCATATAAAGTGAGAGTGTCAGTCCTCTTGTACTTAAGTCGGCATTGTGCCTTTTGTATTAAATTCGGATGCAAACTCTGTGTTTCATCGTCAATAAGAAGGTGCAAGGTATACAGTAAACCTGAAGTGAAGCATCGGAATCTAAAACTGGACTCACAGGAGAGGTTCAAATCATAGAAAGTTAGAGTGTCAGTCCTCTTGTACTTAAGTCGGCATTGTACCATTTGTATTAAATTCGGATGCGATTTCCGTGTTTTATCGTCAATAAGAATGTCCAAGGGATACATTAAACCTGAAGTGAAGCATCGGAATCTGAATCTGACCTCACAAGAGAGGTTCGAATCATAGAAAGTGAGAGTGTCAGCCCTCTTGTACTTAAGTCGGCATTGTGCCATTTGTATTAATTCGGATGCAATTTCTGTGTTTCATCGTCAATAAGAAGGTCCAAGGGATACAGTAAACCTGAAGTGAAGCATCGGAATCTAAAACTGGACTCACAGGAGAGGTTCAAATCATAGAAAGTTAGAGTGTCAGTCCTCTTGTACTTAAATCGGCATTGTGCCTTTTGAATTTAATTCCGATGCAATTTCTGTGTTTCATCGTCAATAAGAAGCTCCAAGGGATACAGTAAACCTGAAGTGAAGCAATGGAATCTAAAACTGGACTCACAGGAGAGGTTCAAATCATAGAAAGTGAGAGTGTCAGTCCTCTTTTACTTAAGTCGGCATTGTGCGTTTTGAATTTGATTCCGATGCAATTTCTGTGTTTCATCATCAATAAGAAGTTCCAAGGGATACAGTAAACCAGGGGTGAAGCGTCGGAATCTAAAACTGGACTCACAGGAGATGTTCAAATCATAGAAAGTGAGAGTGTCAGACCTCTTGTACTTAAGTCGCCATTGTGATTTTTGTATTACATTCGGATGCAATTTCTGTGTTTCATCGTCAATACGAAGGTCCAAGGGATACAGTAAACCTGAAGTGAAGCATCAGAATCTAAAACTGGACTCACAGGAGAGGTTCAAATCATAGAAAGTCAGAGTGTCAGTCCTCTTGTACTTAAGTCGGCATTGTACATTTTGTATTTAATTCGGATGCAAACTCTGTGTTTCATCGTAAATTACAAGGTCCGAGGGATACAGTGAACCTGAAGTGAAGCATCAGAATCTAAAACTGGACTCACAGGTGAGGTTCAAAACATAGAAAGTGAGAGTGTCAGTCCTCTTGTACTTAAATCGGCATTGTGCCTTTTGAATTTAATTCCGATGCAATATCTGAGTTTCATCGCCAATAAGAAGCTGCAAGGTATACAGTAAACCAGAAGTGAAGCTTCGGAATCTATAACTGGACTCACAGGAGAGGTTCAAATCATAGAAAGTGAGAGTGTTAGTCCTCTTCTACTTAGGTCGGCACTGTGCCTTTTGAATTTAATTCCGATGCAATTTCTGTGTTTCATCGTCAATAAGAACGTCCAAGGGATACAGTAAACCTGAAATGAAGCATCGGAATCTAAAACTGTACTCACAGGAGAGGTTCAAATCATAGAAAGTGAGAGTGTCAGTCCTCTTGTACTTAAGTCGGCATTGCGCCATTTGTATTAAATTCGGATGCAATTTCTGTGTTTCATCGTCAATAAGAAGGTCCAAGGGATACAGTAAACCTGAAATGAAGCATCGGAATCTAAAACTGTACTCACAGGAGAGGTTCGAATCATAGAAAGTGAGAGTGTCAGTCCTCTTGTACTTAAGTCGGCATTGCGCCATTTGTATTAAATTCGGATGCAATTTCTGTGTTTCACCGTCAATAAGAAGGTCCAAGGGATACAGTAAACCTGAAATGAAGCATCGGAATCTAAAACTGTACTCACAGGTGAGGTTCAAATCACAGAAAGTGAGAGCGTCAGTCCTCTAGTACTTAAGACGGCATTGTGCCTTTTGAATTAAATTCCGATGCAATTTCTGTGTTTCATCGGCTATAAGAAGCTGCAAGGTATACAGTAAACCTGAAGTGAAGCTTCGGAATCTAAAACTGGACTCACAGGAGAGGTTCAAATCATAGAAAGTGAGAGTGTTAGTCCTCTTCTACTTAGGTCGGCACTGTGCTTTTTGAATTTAATTCCGATGCAATTTCTGTGTTTCATCGTCAATAAGACGTCCAAGGGATACAGTAAACCTGAAATGAAGCATCAGAAACTAAAACTGTACTCACAGGAGAGGTTCGAATCATAGAAAGTGAGAGTGTCAGTCCTCTTGCACTTAAGTCGGCATTGCGCCATTTGTATTAAATTCGGATGCAATTTCTGTGTTTCATCGTCAATAAGAAGGTCCAAGGGATACAGTAAACCTGAGGTGAAGCATCGGAATCTAAAACTGGACTCAGAGGAGAGGTTTAAATCATATAAAGTGAGAGTGTCAGTCCTCTTGTACTTAAGTCACCATTGTGACTTTTGTATTAATTTCGGATGCAATTTCTGTGTTTCATCGTCAATAAGAAGGTCCAAGGGATACAGTAAACCTGAAGTGTAGCATCGGAATCCAAAACTGGACTCACAGGAGAGGTTCAAATCATAGAAAGTTAGAATGTCAGTCCTCTTGTACTTAAGTCGGCATTGTGCCTTTTGTATTAAATTCGGATGCAAACTCTGTGTTTCATCGTCAATAAGAAGGTCCGATACAGAAGGTCCGAGGGATACAGTAAACCTGAAGTGAAGCATCGGAATCTAAAACAGGACTCACAGGAGATGTTCAAATCATAGAAAGTGAGAGTGTCAGTCCTCTTGTACTTAAGTCGCCATTGTGATTTTTGTATTACATTCGGATGAAATTTCTGTGTTTCATCGTCAATAAGAAGGTCCAAGGGATACAGTAAACCTGTAGTGAAGCATCATAATCTAAAACTGGACTCACAGGAGAGGTTCAAATCATAGAAAGTTAGAGTGTCAGTCCTCTTGTACTTAAGTCGGCATTGTACCTTTTGTATTAAATTCGGATGCAAACTCTGTGTTTCATCGTCAATTAGAAGGTCCGAGGGATACAGTAAACCTGAAGTGAAGCATCGGAATCTAAAACTGGACTCACAGGTGAGGTTCAAATCACAGAAAGTGAGAGTGTCAGTCCTCTAGTACTTAAGACGGCATTGTGCCTTTTGAATTAAATTCCGATGCAATTTCTGTGTTTCATCGGCTATAAGAAGCTGCAAGGTATACAGTAAACCTGAAGTGAAGCTTCGGAATCTAAAACTGGACTCACAGGAGAGGTTCAAATCATAGAAAGTGAGAGTGTTAGTCCTCTTCTACTTAGGTCGGCACTGTGATGTTTGAATTTAATTCCGATGCAATTTCTGTGTTTCATCGTCAATAAGAACGTCCAAGGGATACAGTAAACCTGAAATGAAGCATCGGAATCTAAAACTGTACTCACAGGAGAGGTTCGAATCATAGAAAGTGAGAGTGTCAGTCCTCTTGTACTTAAGTCGGCATTGCGCCTTTTGTATTAAATTCGGATGCAAACTCTGTGTTTCATCGTCAATAAGAAGGTCCGATACAGAAGGTCCGAGGGATACAGTAAACCTGAAGTGAAGCATCGGAATCTAAAACTGGACTCACAGGAGAGGTTCAAATCATAGAAAGTTAGAGTGTCAGTCCTCTTGTACTTAAATCAGCATTGTGCCTTTTGAATTTAATTTCGATGCAATTTCTGTGTTTCATCGTCAATAAGAAGGTTCAAGGGATACAGTAAACCTGAAGTGAAGCAATGGAAGCTAAAACTGGACTCACAGGAGAGGTTCAAATCATAGAAAGTGAGAGTGTCAGTCCTCTTTTACTTAAGTCGGCATTGTGCGTTTTGAATTTGATTCCGATGCAATTTCTGTGTTTCATCGTCAATAAGAATTTCCAAGGGATACAGTAACCCAGAAGTGAAGCGTCGGAATCTAAAACTGGACTCACAGGAGATGTTCAAATCATACAAAGTGAGAGTGTCAGTCCTCTTGTACTTAAGTCGCCATTGTGATTTTTGTATTACATCGGATGAAATTTCTGTGTTTCATCGTCAATAAGAAGGTCCAAGAAATACAGTAAACCTGAAGTGAAGCATCATAATCTAAAACTGGACTCACAGGAGAGGTTCAAATTATAGAAAGTTAGAGTGTCAGTCCTCTTGTACTTAAGTCGGCATTGTACCTTTTGTATTAAATTCGGATGCAAACTCTGTGTTTCATCATCAATTAGAAGGTCCGAGGGATACAGTAAACCTGAAGTGAAGCATCGGAATCTAAAACTGGGCTCACAGGTGAGGTTCAAATCACAGAAAGTGAGAGTGTCAGTCCTCTAGTACTTAAGACGGCATTGTGCCTTTTGAATTAAATTCCGATGCAATTTCTGTGTTTCATCGGCTATAAGAAGCTGCAAGGTATACAGTAAACCTGAATTGAAGCTTCGGAATCTAAAACTGGAGTCACAGGAGAGGTTCAAATCATAGAAAGTGAGAGTGTTAGTCCTCTTCTACTTAGGTCGGCACTGTGCTTTTTGAATTTAATTCCGATGCAATTTCTGTGTTTCATCGTCAATAAGAACGTCCAAGGGATACAGTAAACCTGAAATGAAGCATCGGAATCTAAAACTGTACTCACTTGAGAGGTTCGAATCATAGAAAGTGAGAGTGTCAGTCCTCTTGTACTTAAGTCGGCATTGCGCCATTTGTATTAAATTCGGATGCAATTTCTGTGTTTCATCGTCAATAAGAAGGTCCAAGGGATACAGTAAACCTGAGGTGAAGCATCGGAATCTAAAACTGGACTCAGAGGAGAGGTTTAAATCATATAAAGTGAGAGTGTCAGTCCTCTTGTACTTAAGTCACCATTGTGACTTTTGTATTAATTTCGGATGCAATTTCTGTGTTTCATCGTCAATAAGATGGTCCAAGGGATACAGTAAACCTGAAGTGAAGCATCAGAATCCAAAACTGGACTCACAGGAGAGGTTCAAATCATAGATAGTTAGAATGTCAGTCCTCTTGTACTTAAGTCGGCATTGTGCCTTTTGTATTAAATTCGGATGCAAACTCTGTGTTTCATCGTCAATAAGAAGGTCCGATACAGAAGGTCCGAGGGATACAGTAAACCTGAAGGGAAGCATCGGAATCTAAAACTGGACTAACAGGAGAGGTTCAAATCATAGAAAGTTAGAGTGTCAGTCCTCTTGTACTTAAATCGGCATTGTGCCTTTTGAATTTAATTCGGATGCAATTTCTGTGTTTCATCGTCAATAAGAAGGTCCAAGGGATACAGTAAACCTGAAGTGAAGCAATGGAATCTAAAACTGGACTCACAGGAGAGGTTCAAATCATAGAAAGTGAGAGTGTCAGTCCTCTTGTACTTAAGTCACCATTGTGATTTTTGTATTACATTCGGATGAAATTTCTGTGTTTCATCGTCAATAAGAAGGTCCAAGGGATACAGTAAACCTGTAGTGAAGCATCATAATCTAAAACTGGACTCACAGGAGAGGTTCAAATCATAGAAAGTAAGAGTGTCAGTCCTCTTGTACTTAAGTCGGCATTGTACCTTTTGTATTAAATTCGGATGCAAACTCTGTGTTTCATCGTCAATTAGAAGGTCCGAGGGATACAGTAAACCTGAAGTGAAGCATCGGAATCTAAATTGGACTCACAGGTGAGGTTCAAATCACAGAAAGTGAGAGTGTCAGTCCTTTAGTACTTAAGACGGCATTGTGCCTTTTGAATTAAATTCCGATGCAATTTCTGTGTTTCATCGGCTATAAGAAGCTGCAAGGTATACAGTAAACCTGAAGTGAAGCTTCGGAATCTAAAACTGGACTCACAGGAGAGGTTCAAATCATAGAAAGTGAGAGTGTTAGTCCTCTTCTACTTAGGTCGGCACTGTGACTTTTGAATTTAATTCCGATGCAATTTCTGTGTTTCATCGTCAATAAGAACGTCCAAGGGATACAGTAAACCTGAAATGAAGCATCGGAATCTAAAACTGTACTCACAGGAGAGGTTCGAATCATAGAAAGTGAGAGTGTCAGTCCTCTTGTACTTAAGTCGGCATTGCGCCATTTGTATTAAATTCGGATGCAATTTCTGTGTTTCATCGTCAATAAGAAGGTCCAAGGGATACAGTAAACCTGAGGTGAAGCATCGGAATCTAAAACTGGACTCAGAGGAGAGGTTCAAATCATATAAAGTGAGAGTGTCAGTCCTCTTGTACTTAAGTCACCATTGTGACTGTTGTATTAATTTCGGATGCAATTTCTGTATTTCATCGTCAATAAGAAGGTCCAAGGGATACAGTAAACCTGAAGTGAAGCATCGGAATCTAAAACTGGACTCACAGGAGAGTTTCAAATCATAGAAAGTGAGAGTGTCAGTCCTCTTGTACTTAAGTCGACATTGTGCCATTTGTATTACATTCAGATGCAATTTCTGTGTTTCATCGTCAATAAGAAGGTCCATGGGATACAGAAAACTTGAAGTGAAGCATCGGAATCTAAAACTGGACTCACAGGAGAGTTTCAAATCATAGAAAGTTAGAGTGTCAGTCCTCTTTTACTTAAGTCATCATTGTGCCTTTTGTATTATATTCCAAGGCAATTTCTATGTTTCATCGTCAATAAGAAGGTGCAAGGTATACAGTAAACCCGAAGTGAAGCATCGGAATTTAAAACCGGTCTCACAGGAGACGTTCAAATCATAGAAAGTGCGAGTGTCAGTCCTCATGTACTTAAGTCGGCATTGTACCATTTGTATTAAATTCGGATGCGATTTCTGTGTTTTATCGTGAATAAGAAGGTCCAAGGGATACAGTAAACCTGAAGTGAAGCAATGGAACCTAAAACTGGACTCACAGGAGAGGTTCAAATCATAGAAAGTGAGAGTGTCAGTCCTCTTGTACTTAAGTCGCCATTGTGCCATTTGTATTAAATTCGGATGCAATTTCTGTTTTCATCGTCAATAAGAAGGTCCAAGGGATACAGAAAACCTGAAGTAAAGCATCGGAATCTAAAACTGGACCCTCAGGAGAGGTTCAAATCATCGATAGTTAAAGTGTCAGTCCTCTTGTACTTAAGTCGGCATTGTGCCTTTTGTATTAAATTCGGATTCAAACTCTGTGTTTCATCGTCAATAAGAAGGTCCAAGGGATACAGTAAACCTGAAGTGAAGCATCGGAATCTAAACCTGGACCCACAGGAGAGGTTCAAATCATAAAAAGTTAGAGTGTCAGTCCTCTTGTACTTAAGTCGGCATTGTGCGTTTTAAATTTAATTCCAATCTATATCTGTATATCATCGTCAATAGGAAGGTCCATGGGATACAGTAAACCTGAAGTGAAGCATCGGAATCTAGAATTGGACTCACAGGAGATTTTCAAATCATAGGAAGTTAGGGTGTCAGTCCTCTTGTACTTAAATCGGCATTGTGCCTTTTGAATTTAATTCCGATGCAATTTCTGTGTTTCATCGTCAATAAGAAGGACCAACCTGATACAGTAAACCTGAAGTAAAGCAATGGAACCTGAAACTGGACTCACAGGAGAGGTTCAAATCATAGAAAGTTAGAGTGTCAGTCCTCTTGTACTTAAGACGGCATTGTGCCTTTTGAATTTAATTCCGATGCATTTTAGGAGTTTCATCGTCAATAAGAAGGTGCAAGGTATACAGTAAACCTGAAGTGAAGCATCGGAATCTAAATCTGACCTCACAGGAGAGGTTCGAATCATAGAAAGTGAGAGTGTCAGTCCTCTTGTACTTAAGTCGGCATTGTGCCATTTGTATTAAATTCGTACGCAATTTCTGTGTTTTGTCGTCAATATGAACGTCAAAGTGATACAGTAAACCTGAAGTGAAGCATCGGAATCTAAAACTGTACTCACAGGAGAGGTTCGAATCATAGAAAGTGAGAGTGTCAGTCCCCTTGTACTTAAGTCGGCATTGCGCCATTTGTATTAAATTCGGATGCAATTTCTGTGTTTCATCGTCAATAAGAAGGTCCAAGGGATACAGTAAACCTGAGGTGAAGCATCGAAATCAAAAACGGGGCTCAGACGAGAGGTTCATATCATATAAAGCGAGAGTGTCAGTCCTCTTGTACTTAAGTCACTATTGTGACTTTTGTATTAATTTCGGATGCAATTTCTGTGTTTCATCGTCAATAAGAAGGTCCAAGGGATACAGTAAACCTGAAGTGAAGCTTCGGAATCTAAAACTGGACTCACAGGAGAGATTCAAATCATAGAAAGTGAAAGTGTAAGTCCTCTTGTACTTAAGTCGCCATTGTGCCTTTTGTATTAAATTCGGATGCAAACTCTGTGTTTCATCGTCAATAAGAAGGTGCAAGGTATACAGTAAACCTGAAGTGAAGCATCTGAATCTAAAACTGGACTCACAGGAGAGGTTCAAATCATAGAAAGTTAGAGTTTCAGTCCTCTTGTACTTAAATCGCCATTGTGCCTTTTGAATCTAATTCCGATGCAATTTCTGTGTTTCATCGTCAATAAGAAGGTCCAAGGCATACAGTAAATATGAAGTGAAGCAATGGAATCTAAAACTGGACTCACAGGAGAGGTTCAAATCATAGAAAGTGAGAGTGTCAGTCCTCTTTTACTTATGTCGGCATTGTGCGTTTTGAATTTGATTCCGATGCAATTTCTGTGTTTCATCGTCAATAAGAAGTTAAAAGGGATACAGTAAACCAGAAGTAAAGCGTCGGAATCTAAAACTGGACTCACAGGAGATGTTCAAATCATAGAAAGTGAGAGTGTTAGTCCTCTTGTACTTAAGTCGCCATTGTGATTTTTGTATTACATTCGGATGCAATTTCTGTGTTTCATCGTCAATAAGAAGGTCCAAGGGATACAGTAAACCTGAAGTGAAGCATCAGAATCTAAAACTGGACTCACAGGAGAGGTTCAAATCGTAGAAAGTTAGAGTGTCAGTCCTCTTGTACTTAAGTCGGCATTGTACCTTTTGTATTAAATTCGGATGCAAACCCTGTGTTTCATCGTAAATTAGAAGGTCCAAGGGATACAGTAAACCTGAAGTGAAGCATCGGAATCTAAAACTGGACTCACAGGAGAGGTTCAAGTCATAGAAAGTGAGCGTGTCAGTCCTCTTGTACTTAAGACGGCATTGTGCCTTTTGAATTAAATTCCGATGCAATTTCTGTGTTTCATCGTCAATAAGAACGTCCAAGGGATACAGTAAACCTGAAGTGAAGCATCGGAGTCTAAAACTATACTCACAGGAGAGGTTCGAATCATAGAAAGTGAGAGTGTCAGTCCTCTTGTACTTAAGTCGGCATTGCGCCATTTGTATTAAATTCGGATGCAATTTCTCTGTTTCTTCGTCAATAAGAAGGTCCAAGGGATACAGTAAACCTGAGGTGAAGCATCGGAAACTAAAACTGGACTCAGAGGAGAGATTCAAATCATATAAAGTGAGAGTGTCAGTCCCCTTGTACTTAAGTCACCATTGTGACTTTTGTATTAATTTCGGATGCAATTTCTGTGTTTCATCGTCAATAAGAAGGTGTAAGGGATACAGTAAACCTGAAGTGAAGCATCGGAATCTAAAACTGGACTCAAAGGAGTGGTTCAAATCATAGAAAGTGAGTGTGTCAGTCCTCTTGTACTTAAGTCGGCATTGTGCCATTTGTATTATATTCGGATGAAATTTCTGTGTTTCATCGTCAATAAGAAGGTCAAAGGTATACAGTAAACCTGAAGTGAAGCATCGGAATCTAAAACTGGACTCACAGGAGAGGTTCAAATCATAGAAAGTTAGACTGTCAGTCCTCTTGTACTTAAGTCGGCATTGTGCCTTTTGTATCAAATTCGGATGGAATTTCTGTGTTTCATCGTAAATAAGAAGGAGCAAGGTATACAGTAAACCTGAAGTGAAGCATCGGAATCTAAAACTGGACTCACAGGAGAGGTTCAAATCATAGAAAGTGAGTGTGTCAGTCCTCTTGTACTTATGTCGACATTGTGCCATTTGTATTACATTCAGATGCAATTTCTGTGTTTCATCGTCAATAAGAAGGTCCAAGGGATACAGTAAACCTGAAGTGAAGCATCGGAATCTAAAACTGGACTCACAGGAGAGTTTGAAATCATATAATGTGAGAGTGTCAGTCCTCTTGTACTTAAGTCGTCATTGTGCCTTTTGTATTAAATTCCAATGCAATTTCTATGTTTCATCGTCAATAAGAAAGTGCAAGGTATACAGTAAACCTGAAGTGAAGCATCGGAATTTAAAACCGGTCTCACAGGAGAGGTTCAAATCATGGAAAGTGCGAGTGTCAGTCCTCTTGTACTTAAGTCGGCATTGTACCATTTGTATTAAATTCGGATGCGATTTCCGTGTTTTATCGTCAATAAGAAGGTCCAAGGGATACATTAAACCTGAAGTGAAGCATCGGAATCTAAATCTGACCTCACAGGAGTGGTTCGAATCATAGAAAGTGAGAGTGTCAGCCCTCTTGTACTTAAGTCGGCATTGTGCCGTTTGTACTAAATTCGGATGCAAACCCTGTGTTTCATCGTCAATAAGAAGGGGCAAGGTATACAGTAAACCTGAAGTGAAGCATCGGAATCTAAAACTGGACTCACAGGAGAGGTTCAAATCATAGAAAGTTAGAGTGTCAGTCCTCTTGTACTTAAGTCGGCATTGTGCCGTTTGTACTAAATTCGGATGCAAACTCTGTGTTTCATTGTCAATAAGAAGGTGCAAGGTATACTGTAAACCTGAAGTGAAGCATCGGAATCTAAAACTGGACTCACAGGAGAGGTTCAAATCATAGAAAGTTAGAGTGTCAGTCCTCTTGTACTTAAATCGGCATTGTGCCTTTTGAATTTAATTCCGATCAATTTCTGTGTTTCTTCGTCAATAAGAAGGTCCAAGGGATACAGTAAACCTGAAGTGAAGCAATGGAAACTAAAACTGGACTCGAAGGAGAGGTTCAAATCATAGATAGTGAGAGTGTCAGTCCTCTTTTACTAAGTCGGCATTTTGCGTTTTGAATTTGATTCCGATGCAATTTCTGTGTTTCATCGTCAATAAGAAGTTCCAAGGGATACAGTAAACCAGAAGTGAAGCATCAGAATCTAAAACTGGACTCACAGGAGAGGTTCAAATCATAGCAAGTTAGAATGTCAGTCCTCTAGTACTTAAGTCGGCATTGTACCTTTTGTATTAAATTCGGATGCAAACTCTGTGTTTCATCATCAATTAGAAGGTCCGAGGGATACAGTAAATCTGAAGTGAAGCATCGGAATCTAAAACTGGACTCACAGGAGAGGTTCAAATCATAGAAAGTGAGAGTGTTAGTCCTCTTCTACTTAGATCGGCACTGTGCCTTTTGAATTTAATTCCGATGCAATATCTGTGTTTCATCGTCAATAAGAACGTCCAAGGGATACAGTAAACCTGAAGTGAAGCATCGGAGTCTAAAACTATACTCACAGGAGAGGTTCAAATCATAGAAAGTGAGAGTGTTAGTCCTCTTCTACTTAGATCGGCACTGTGCCTTTTGAATTTAATTCCGATGCAATTTCTGTGTTTCATCGTCAATAAGAACGTCCAAGGGATACAGTAAACCTGAAGTGAAGCATCGGAGTCTAAAACTATACTCACAGGAGAGGTTCAAATCATAGAAAGTGAGAGTGTTAGTCCTCTTGTACTTAAGTCGGCATTGTACCTTTTGTATTAAATTCGGATGCAAACCCTGTGTTTCATTGTAAATTAGAAGGTCCAAGGGATACAGTAAACCTGAAGTGAAGCATCGGAATCTAAAACTGGACTCACAGGAGAGGTTCAAATCATAGAAAGTGAGCGTGTCAGTCCTCTTGTACTTAAGACGGCATTGTGCCTTTTGAATTAAATTCCGATGCAATTTCTGTTTTCATCGTCAATAAGAACGTCCAAGGGATACAGTAAACCTGAAGTGAAGCATCGGAGTCTAAAACTATACTCACAGGAGAGGTTCGAATCATAGAAAGTGAGAGTGGCAGTCCTCTTGTACTTACGTCGGCATTGCGCCATTTGTATTAAATTCGGATGCAATTTCTCTGTTTCATCGTCAATAAGAAGGTCCAAGGGATACAGTAAACCTGAGGTGAAGCATCGGAAACTAAAACTGGACTCAGAGGAGAGATTCAAATCATATAAAGTGAGAGTGTCAGTCCTCTTGTACTTAAGTCACCATTGTGACTTTTGTATTAATTTCGGATGCAATTTCTGTGTTTCATCGTCAATAAGAAGGTGTAAGGGATACAGTAAACCTGAAGTGAAGCATCGGAATCTAAAACTGGACTCACAGGAGTGGTTCAAATCATAGAAAGTGAGTGTGTCAGTCCTCTTGTACTTAAGTCGGCATTGTGCCATTTGTATTATATTCGGATGAAATTTCTGTGTTTCATCGTCAATAAGAAGGTCAAAGGTATACAGTAAACCTGAAGTGAAGCATCGGAATCTAAAACTGGACTCACAGGAGAGGTTCAAATCATAGAAAGTTAGACTGTCAGTCCTCTTGTACTTAAGTCGGCATTGTGCCTTTTGTATTAAATTCGGATGGAATTTCTGTGTTTCATCGTAAATAAGAAGGAGCAAGGTATACAGTAAACCTGAAGTGAAGCATCGGAATCTAAAACTGGACTCACAGGAGAGGTTCAAATCATAGAAAGTGAGAGTGTCAGTCCTCTTGTACTTAAGTCGACATTGTGCCATTTGTATTACATTCAGATGCAATTTCTGTGTTTCATCGTCAATAAGAAGGTCCAAGGGATACAGTAAACCTGAAGTGAAGCATCGGAATCTAAAACTGGACTCACAGGAGAGTTTGAAATCAAATAATGTGAGAGTGTCAGTCCTCTTGTACTTAAGTCGTCATTGTGCCTTTTGTATTAAATTCCAATGCAATTTCTATGTTTCATCGTCAATAAGAAAGTGCAAGGTATACAGTAAACCTGAAGTGAAGCATCGGAATTTAAAACCGGTCTCACAGGAGAGGTTCAAATCATGGAAAGTGCGAGTGTCAGTCCTCTTGTACTTAAGTCGGCATTGTACCATTTGTATTAAATTCGGATGCGATTTCCGTGTTTTATCGTCAATAAGAAGGTCCAAGGGATACATTAAACCTGAAGTGAAGCATCGGAATCTAAATCTGACCTCACAGGAGTGGTTCGAATCATAGAAAGTGAGAGTGTCAGCCCTCTTGTACTTAAGTCGGCATTGTGCCGTTTGTACTAAATTCGGATGCAAACCCTGTGTTTCATCGTCAATAAGAAGGGGCAAGGTATACAGTAAACCTGAAGTGAAGCATCGGAATCTAAAACTGGACTCACAGGAGAGGTTCAAATCATAGAAAGTTAGAGTGTCAGTCCTCTTGTACTTAAGTCGGCATTGTGCCGTTTGTACTAAATTCGGATGCAAACTCTGTGTTTCATTGTCAATAAGAAGGTGCAAGGTATACTGTAAACCTGAAGTGAAGCATCGGAATCTAAAACTGGACTCACAGGAGAGGTTCAAATCATAGAAAGTTAGAGTGTCAGTCCTCTTGTACTTAAATCGGCATTGTGCCTTTTGAATTTAATTCCGATCAATTTCTGTGTTTCTTCGTCAATAAGAAGGTCCAAGGGATACAGTAAACCTGAAGTGAAGCAATGGAAACTAAAACTGGACTCGAAGGAGAGGTTCAAATCATAGATAGTGAGAGTGTCAGTCCTCTTTTACTAAGTCGGCATTGTGCGTTTTGAATTTGATTCCGATGCAATTTCTGTGTTTCATCGTCAATGAGAAGTTCCAAGGGATACAGTAAACCAGAAGTGAAGCATCACAATCTAAAACTGGACTCACAGGAGAGGTTCAAATCATAGCAAGTTAGAATGTCAGTCCTCTAGTACTTAAGTCGGCATTGTACCTTTTGTATTAAATTCGGATGCAAACTCTGTGTTTCATCATCAATTAGAAGGTCCGAGGGATACAGTAAATCTGAAGTGAAGCATCGGAATCTAAAACTGGACTCACAGGAGAGGTTCAAATCATAGAAAGTGAGAGTGTTAGTCCTCTTCTACTTAGATCGGCACTGTGCCTTTTGAATTTAATTCCGATGCAATTTCTGTGTTTCATCGTCAATAAGAACGTCCAAGGGATACAGTAAACCTGAAGTGAAGCATCGGAGTCTAAAACTATACTCACAGGAGAGGTTCAAATCATAGAAAGTGAGAGTGTTAGTCCTCTTCTACTTAGATCGGCACTGTGCCTTTTGAATTTAATTCCGATGCAATTTCTGTGTTTCATCGTCAATAAGAACGTCCAAGGGATACAGTAAACCTGAACTGAAGCGTCGGAGTCTAAAACTATACTCACAGGAGAGGTTCGAATCATAGAAAGTGAGAGTGTCAGTCCTCTTGTACTTAAGTCGGCATTGCGCCATTTGTATTAAATTCGGATGCAATTTCTTTGTTTCATCGTCAATAAGAAGGTCCAAGGGATACAGTAAACCTGAGGTGAAGCATCGGAAACTAAAACTGGACTCAGCGGAGAGATTCAAATCATATAAAGTGAGAGTGTCAGTCCTCTTGTACTTAAGTCACCATTGTGACTTTTGTATTAATTTCGGATGCAATTTCTGTGTTTCATCTTCAATAAGAAGGTGTAAGGGATACAGTAAACCTGAAGTGAAGCATCGGAATCTAAAACTGGACTCACAGGAGTGGTTCAAATCATAGAAAGTGAGTGTGTCAGTCCTCTTGTACTTAAGTCGGCATTGTGCCATTTGTATTATATTCGGATGAAATTTCTGTGTTTCATCGTCAATAAGAAGGTCAAAGGTATACAGTAAACCTGAAGTGAAGCATCGGAATCTAAAACTGGACTCACAGGAGAGGTTCAAATCATAGAAAGTTAGACTGTCAGTCCTCTTGTACTTAAGTCGGCATTGTGCCTTTTGTATTAAATTCGGATGGAATTTCTGTGTTTCATCGTAAATAAGAAGGAGCAAGGTATACAGTAAACCTGAAGTGAAGCATCGGTATCTAAAACTGGACTCACAGGAGAGGTTCAAATCATAGAAAGTGAGTGTGTCAGTCCTCTTGTACTTAAGTCGACATTGTGCCATTTGTATTACATTCAGATGCAATTTCTGTGTTTCATCGTCAATAAGAAGGTCCAAGGGATACATTAAACCTGAAGTGAAGCATCGGAATCTAAATCTGACCTCACAGGAGAGGTTCGAATCATAGAAAGTGAGAGTGTCAGCCCTCTTGTACTTAAGTCGGCATTGTGCCGTTTGTACTAAATTCGGATGCAAACCCTGTGTTTCATCGTCAATAAGAAGGTGCAAGGTATACAGTAAACCTGAAGTGAAGCATCGGAATCTAAAACTGGACTCACAGGAGAGGTTCAAATCATAGAAAGTTAGAGTGTCAGTCCTCTTGTACTTAAGTCGGCATTGTGCCGTTTGTACTAAATTCGGATGCAAACTCTGTGTTTCATTGTCAATAAGAAGGTGCAAGGTATACAGTAAACCTGAAGTGAAGCATCGGAATCTAAAACTGGACTCACAGGAGAGGTTCAAATCATAGAAAGTTAGAGTGTCAGTCCTCTTGAACTTAAATCGGCATTATGCCTTTTGAATTTAATTCCGATGCAATTTCTGTTTTTCTTCGTCAATAAGAAGGTCCGAGGGATACAGTAAACCTGAAGTGAAGCAATGGAATCTAAAACTGGACTCGAAGGAGAGGTTCAAATCATAGATAGTGAGAGTGTCAGTCCTCTTTTACTAAGTCGGCATTGTGCGTTTTGAATTTGATTCCGATGCAATTTCTGTGTTTCATCGTCAATAAGAAGTTCCAAGGGATACAGTAAACCAGAAGTGAAGCGTCGGAATCTAAAACTGGACTCACAGGAGATGTTCAAGTCGTAGAAAGTGAGTGTGTCAGTCCCCTTGTACTTAAGTCGCCATTGTGATTTTTGTATTACATTCGGATGCAATTTCTGTGTTTCATCGTCAATAAGAATGTCCAAGGGATACAGTAAACCTGAAGTGAAGCATCAGAATCTAAAACTGGACTCACAGGAGAGGTTCAAATCATAGCAAGTTAGAGTGTCAGTCCTCTAGTACTTAAGTCAGCATTGTACCTTTTGTATTAAATTCGGATGCAAACTCTGTGTTTCATCATCAATTAGAAGGTCCGAGGGATACAGTAAATCTGAAGTGAAGCATCGGAATCTAAAACTGGACTCACAGGACAGGTTCAAATCATAGAAAGTGAGAGTGTCAGTCCTCTTGTACTTAAGTCGACATTGTGCCATTTGTATTACATTCAGATGCAATTTCTGTGTTTCATCGTCAATAAGAAGGTCCAAGGGATACAGTTAACCTGAAGTGAAGCATCGGAATCTAAAACTGGACTCACAGGAGAGGTTCAAATCATAGAAAGTGAGAGTGTTAGTCCTCTTCTACTTAGTTCGGCACTGCACCTTTTGAATTTAATTCCGATGCAATTTCTGTGTTTCATCGTCAATAAGAACGTCCAAGGGATACAGTAAACCTGAAGTGAAGCATCGGAAATTTAAACTGTACTCACAGGAGAGGTTCGAATCATAGAAAGTGAGAGTGTCAGTCCTCTTGTACTTAAGTCAGCATTGCGCCATTTGTATTAAATTCGGATGCAATTTCTGTGTTTCATCGTCAATAAGAAGGTCCAAGGGATACAGTAAACCTGAGGTGAAGCATCGGAATCTAAAACTGGACTCAGAGGAGAGGTTCAAATCATATAAAGTGAGAGTGTCAGTCCTCTTGTACTTAAGTCACCATTGTGACTTTTGTATTAATTTCGGATGCAATTTCTGTGTTTCATTGTCAATAAGAAGGTCCCAGGGATACAGTAAACCTGAAGTGAAGCATCGGAATCTAAAACTGGACTCACAGGAGAGGTTCAAATCTTAGAAAGTGAGTGTGTCAGTCCTCTTGTACTTAAGTCGGCATTGTGCCATTTGTATTAAATTCGGATGAAATTTCTGTGTTTCATCGTCAATAAGAAGGTCAAAGGTATACAGTAAACCTGAAGTGAAGCATCGGAATCTAAAACTGGACTCACAGGAGAGGTTCAAATCATAGAAAGTGGCAGTGGCAGTCCTCTCGTCCTTAAGTCGACATTGTGCCATTTGTATTACATTCAGATGCAATTTCTGTGTTTCATCGTCAATAAGAAGGTCCAAGGGATACAGTAAACCTGAAGTGAAGCATCGGAATCTGAAATTGGACTCACAGGAGAGTTTCAAATCATAGAAAGTTTGAGTGTCAGTCCTCTTTTACTTAAGTCGTCATTGTGCCTTATGTATTAAATTCCAATGCAATTTCTATGTTTCATCGTCAATAAGAAGGTGCAAGGGATACAGTAAACCTGAAGTGAAGCATCGGAATTTAAATCCGGTCTCACAGGAGAGGTACAAATCATAGAAAGTTCGAGTGTCAGTCCTCTTGTACTTAAGTCGGCATTGTACCATTTGTATTAAATTCGGATGCGATTTCCGTGTTTTATCGTCAATAAGAAGGTCCAAGGGATACATTAAACCTGAAGTGAAGCATCGGAATCTAAATCTGACCTCACAGGAGAGGTTCGAATCATAGAAAGTGAGAGTGTCAGCCCTCTTGTACTTAAGTCAGCATTGTGCCATTTGTATTAAATTCGGATGCAATTTCTGTGTTTCATCGTCAATAAGAATGTCCATGGGATACAGTAAACCTGAGGTGAAGCATCGGAATCTAAAACTGGACTCACAGGAGAGGTTCAAATCATAGAATGTGGCAGTGTCAGTCCTCTTGTCCTTAAGTCGACATTGTGCCATTTGTATTACATTCAGATGCAATTTCTGTGTTTCATCGTCAATAAGAAGGTCCAAGGGATACAGTAAACCTGAAGTGAAGCATCGGAATCTAAAACTGGACTCACAGGAGAGTTTCAAATCATAGAAAGTTTGAGTGTCAGTCCTCTTTTACTTAAGTCGTCATTGTGCCTTTTGTATTAAATTCCAAAGCAATTTCTATGATTCATCGTCAATAAGAAGGTGCAAGGTATACAGTAAACCTGAAGTGAAGCATCGGAATTTAAAACCGGTCTCACAGGAGATGTACAAATCATAGAAAGTTCGAGTTTCAGTCCTCTTGTACTTAAGTCGGCATTGTACCATTTGTATTAAATTCGGATGCGACTTCCGTGTTTTATCGTCAATAAGAAGGTCCAAGGGATACATTAAACCTGAAGTGAAGCATCGGAATCTAAATCTGACCTCACAGGAGAGGTTCGAATCATAGAAAGTGAGAGTGTCAGCCCTCTTGTACTTGAGTCGGCATTGTGCCATTTGTATTTAATTCGGATGCAATTTCTGTGTTTCATCGTCAATAAGAATGTCCATGGGATACAGTAAACCTGAGGTGAAGCATCGGAATCTAAAACTGGACTCACAGGAGAGATTCAAATCATAGAAAGTGAAAGTGTCAGTCCTCTTGTACTTAAGTCGCCATTGTGCCTTTTGAATTAAATTCGGATGCAAACTCTGTGTTTCATCGTCAATAAGAAGGTCCAAGGGATACAGTAAACCTGAAGTGAAGCATCGGAATCTAAATCTGACCTCACAGGAGAGGTTCGAATCATAGAAAGTGAGAGTGTCAGCCCTCTTGTACTTTAGTCGGCATTCTGCCATTTGTAATAAATTCGGATGCAATTTCTGTGTTTCATCGTCAATAAGAAGGTCCAAGGGATACAGTAACCTGGAGTGAAGCATCGGAATCTAAAACTGGACTCACAGGAGAGGTTCAAATCATAGAAAGTTAGAGTGTCTGTCCTCTTGTACTTAAATCGGCATTGTGATGTTTGTACTAAATTCGGATGCAAACTCTGTGTTTCATCGTCAATAAGAAGGTGCAAGGTATACAGTAAACCTGAAGTGAAGCATCGGAATCTAAAACTGGACTCACAGGAGAGGTTCAAATCATAGAAAGTTAGAGTGTCAGTCCTCTTGTACTTAAATCGGCATTGTGCCTTTTGAATTTAATTCCGATGCAATTTCTGTGTTTCTTCGTCAATAAGAAGGTCCTAGGGATACAGTAAACCTGAAGTGAAGCAATGGAATCTAAAACTGGACTCGCAGGAGAGGTTCAAATCATAGAAAGTGAGAGTGTCAGTCCTCTTTTCTAAGTCGGCATTGTGCGTTTTGAATTTGATTCCGATGCAATTTCTGTGTTTCATCGTCAATAAGAAGTTCCAAGGGATACAGTAAACCAGAAGTGAAGCGTCGGAATCTAAAACTGGACTCACAGGAGAGGTTCAAATCATAGAAAGTGAGAGTGTCAGTCCTCTTGTACTTAAGTCGACATTGTGCCATTTGTATTACATTCAGATGCAATTTCTGTGTTTCATCGTCAATAAGAAGGTCCAAGGGATACAGTAAACCTGAAGTGAAGCATCGGAAATTAAAACTGTACTCACAGGAGAGGTTCGAATCATAGAAAGTGAGAGTGTCAGCCCTCTTGTACTTAAGTCGGCATTGTGCCATTTGTATTAAATTCGGATGCAAACTCTGTGTTTCATCGTCAATTAGAAGGTCCGAGGGATACAGTAAACCCGAAGTGAAGCATCGGAATCTAAAACTGGACTCACAGGAGAGGTTCAAATCATAGAAAGTGAGAGTGTCAGTCCTATTGTACTTAAGACGGCATTGTGCCTTTTGAATTAAATTCCGATGCAATATCTGTGTGTCATCGTCAATAAGAAGGTCCAAGGGATACAGTTAACCTGAAGTGAAGCATCGGAATCTAAAACTGGACTCACAGGAGAGGTTCAAATCATAGAAAGTGAGAGTGTTAGTCCTCTTTTACTTAGTTCGGCACTGCGCCTTTTGAATTTAATTCCGATGCAATTTCTGTGTTTCATCGTCAATAAGAACGTCCAAGGGATACAGTAAACCTGAAGTGAAGCATCGGAAATTAAAACTGTACTCACAGGAGAGGTTCGAATCATAGAAAGTGAGAGTGTCAGTCCTCTTGTACTTAAGTCGGCATTGCGCCATTTGTATTAAATTCGGATGCAATTTCTGTGTTTCATCGTCAATAAGAAGGTCCAAGGGATACAGTAAACCTGAGGTGAAGCATCGGAATCTAAAACTGGACTCAGAGGAGAGGTTCAAATCATATAAAGTGAGAGTGTCAGTCCTCTTGTACTTAAGTCACCATTGTGACTTTTGTATTAATTTCGGATGCAATTTCTGTGTTTCATCGTCAATAAGAAGGTCCAAGGGATACAGTAAACCTGAAGTGAAGCATCGGAATCTAAAACTGGACTCACAGGAGAGGTTCAAATCATAGAAAGTGAGTGTGTCAGTCCTCTTGTACTTAAGTCGGCATTGTGCCATTTGTATTAAATTCGGATGAAATTTCTGTGTTTCATCGTCAATAAGAAGGTCAAAGGTATACAGTAAACCTGAAGTGAAGCATCGGAATCTAAAACTGGACTCACAGGAGAGGTTCAAATCATAGAAAGTTAGACTGTCAGTCCTCCTGTACTTAAGTCGTCATTGTGCCTTTTGTATTAACTTCGGATGGAATTTCTGTGTTTCATCGTAAATAAGAAGGAGCAAGGTATACAGTAAACCTGAAGTGAAGCATCGGAATCTAAAACTGGACTCACAGGAGAGGTTCAAATCATAGAAAGTGGCAGTGTCAGTCCTCTTGTCCTTAAGTCGACATTGTGCCATTTGTATTACATTCAGATGCAATTTCTGTGTTTCATCGTCAATAAGAAGGTCCAAGGGATACAGTAAACCTGAAGTGAAGCATCGGAATCTGAAACTGGACTCACAGGAGAGTTTCAAATCATAGAAAGTTTGAGTGTCAGTCCTCTTTTACTTAAGTCGTCATTGTGCCTTTTGTATTAAATTCCAATGCAATTTCTATGTTTCATCGTCAATAAGAAGGTGTAAGGTATACAGTAAACCTGAAGTGAAGCATCGGAATTTGAATCCGGTCTCACAGGAGAGGTACAAATCATAGAAAGTTCGAGTGTCAGTCCTCTTGTACTTAAGTCGGCATTGTATCATTTGTATTAAATTCGGATGCGATTTCCGTGTTTTATCGTCAATAAGAAGGTCCAAGGGATACATTAAACCTGAAGTGAAGCATCGGAATCTAAATCTGACCTCACAGGAGAGGTTCGAATCATAGAAAGTGAGAGTGTCAGCCCTCTTGTACTTAAGTCGGCATTGTGCCATTTGTATTAAATTCGGATGCAATTTCTGTGTTTCATCGTCAATAAGAATGTCCATGGGATACAGTAAACCTGAGGTGAAGCATCGGAATCTAAAACTGGACTCACAGGAGAGGTTCAAATCATAGAATGTGGCAGTGTCAGTCCTCTTGTCCTTAAGTCGACATTGTGCCATTTGTATTACATTCAGATGCAATTTCTGTGTTTCATCGTCAATAAGAAGGTCCAAGGGATACAGTAAACCTGAAGTGAAGCATCGGAATCTAAAACTGGACTCACAGGAGAGTTTCAAATCATAGAAAGTTTGAGTGTCAGTCCTCTTTTACTTAAGTCGTCATTGTGCCTTTTGTATTAAATTCCAAAGCAATTTCTATGTTTCATCGTCAATAAGAAGGTGCAAGGTATACAGTAAACCTGAAGTGTAGCATCGGAATTTAAAACCGGTCTCACAGGAGATGTATAAATCATAGAATGTTCGAGTGTCAGTCCTCTTGTACTTAAGTCGGCATTGTACCATTTGTATTAAATTCGGATGCGATTTCCGTGTTTTATCGTCAATAAGAAGGTCCAAGGGATACATTAAACCTGAAGTGAAGCATCGGAATCTAAATCTGACCTCACAGGAGAGGTTCGAATCATAGAAAGTGAGAGTGTCAGCCCTCTTGTACTTGAGTCGGCATTGTGCCATTTGTATTAAATTCGGATGCAATTTCTGTGTTTCATCGTCAATAAGAATGTCCATGGGATACAGTAAACCTGAGGTGAAGCATCGGAATCTAAAACCGGACTCACAGGAGAGATTCAAATCATAGAAAGTGAAAGTGTCAGTCCTCTTGTACTTAAGTCGCCATTGTGCCTTTTGTATTAAATTCGGATGCAAACTCTGTGTTTCATCGTCAATAAGAAGGTCCAAGGGATACAGTAAACCTGAAGTGAAGCATCGGAATCTAAATCTGACCTCACAGGAGAGGTTCGAATCATAGAAAGTGAGAGTGTCAGCCCTCTTGTACTTTAGTCGGCATTCTGCCATTTGTAATAAATTCGGATGCAATTTCTGTGTTTCATCGTCAATAAGAAGGTCCAAGGGATACAGTAACCTGGAGTGAAGCATCGGAATCTAAAACTGGACTCACAGGAGAGGTTCAAATCATAGAAAGTTAGAGTGTCAGTCCTCTTGTACTTAAATCGGCATTGTGCCGTTTGTACTAAATTCGGATGCAAACTCTGTGTTTCATCGTCAATAAGAAGGTGCAAGGTATACAGTAAACCTGAAGTGAAGCATCGGAATCTAAAACTGGACTCACAGGAGAGGTTCAAATCATAGAAAGTTAGAGTGTCATTCCTCTTGTACTTAAATCGGCATTGTGCCTTTTGAATTTAATTCCGATGCGATTTCTGTGTTTCTTCGTCAATAAGAAGGTCCTAGGGATACAGTAAACCTGAAGTGAAGCAATGGAATCTAAAACTGGACTCGCAGGAGAGGTTCAAATCATAGAAAGTGAGAGTGTCAGTCCTCTTTTCTAAGTCGGCATTGTGCGTTTTGAATTTGATTCCGATGCAATTTCTGTGTTTCATCGTCAATAAGAAGTTCCAAGGGATACAGTAAACCAGAAGTGAAGCGTCGGAATCTAAAACTGGACTCACAGGAGAGGTTCAAATCATAGAAAGTGAGAGTGTCAGTCCTCTTGTACTTAAGTCGACATTGTGCCATTTGTATTACATTCAGATGCAATTTCTGTGTTTCATCGTCAATAAGAAGGTCCAAGGGATACAGTAAACCTGAAGTGAAGCATCGGAAATTAAAACTGTACTCACAGGAGAGGTTCGAATCATAGAAAGTGAGAGTGTCAGTCCTCTTGTACTTAAGTCGGCATTGCGCCATTTGTATTAAATTCGGATGCAATTTCTGTGTTTCATCGTCAATAAGAAGGTCCAAGGGATACAGTAAACCTGAGGTGAAGCATCGGAATCTAAAACTGGACTCAGAGGAGAGGTTCAAATCATATAAAGTGAGTGTGTCAGTCCTCTTGTACTTAAGTCACCATTGTGACTTTTGTATTAATTTCGGATGCAATTTCTGTGTTTCATCGTCAATAAGAAGGTCCAAGGGATACAGTAAACCTGAAGTGAAGCATCGGAATCTAAAACTGGACTCACAGGAGAGGTTCAAATCATAGAAAGTAAGTGTGTCACTCCTCTTGTACTTAAGTCGGCATTGTGCCATTTCTATTAAATTCGGATGAAATTTCTGTGTTTCATCGTCAATAAGAAGGTCAAAGGTATACAGTAAACCTGAAGTGAAGCATCGGAATCTAAAACTGGACTCACAGGAGAGGTTCAAATCATAGAAAGTTAGACTGTCAGTCCTCTTGTACTTAAGTCGTCATTGTGCCTTTTGTATTAACTTCGGATGGAATTTCTGTGTTTCATTGTAGATAAGAAGGAGCTAGGTATACAGTAAACCTGAAGTGAAGCATCGGAATCTAAAACTGGACTCACAGGAGAGGTTCAAATCATAGAAGGTGGCAGTGTCAGTCCTCTTGTACTTAAGTCGACATTGTGCCATTTGTATTACATTCAGATGCAATTTCTGTGTTTCATCGTCAATAAGAAGGTCCAAGGGATACGGTAAACCTGAAGTGAAGCATCGGAATCTAAAACTGGACTCACAGGAGAGTTTCAAATCATAGAAAGTTTGAGTGTCAGTCCTCTTTTACTTAAGTCGTCATTGTGCCTTTTGTATTAAATTCCAATGCAATTTCTATGTTTCATCGTCAATAAGAAGGTGCAAGGTATACAGTGAACCTGAAGTGAAGCATCGGAATTTAAAACCCGGTCTCACAGGAGAGGTACAAATCATAGAAAGTTCGAGTGTCAGTCCTCTTGTACTTAAGTCGGCATTGTAATATTTGTATTAATTTCGGATGCGATTTCCGTGTTTTATCGTCAATAAGAAGGTCGAAGGGATACATTAAACCTGAAGTGAAGCATCGGAATCTAAATCTGACCTCACAGGAGAGGTTCGAATCATAGAAAGTGAGAGTGTCAGCCCTCTTGTACTTAAGTCGGCATTGTGCCATTTGTATTAAATTCGGATGCAATTTCTGTGTTTCATCGTCAATAAGAATGTCCAAGGGATACAGTAAACCTGAGGTGAAGCATCGGAATCTAAAACTGGACTCACAGGAGAGATTCAAATCATAGAAAGTGAAAGTGTCAGTCCTCTTGTACTTAAGTCGCCATTGTGCCTTTTGTATTAAATTCGGATCCAAACTCTGTGTTTCATCGTCAATAAGAAGGTCCAAGGGATACAGTAAACCTGAAGTGAAGCATCGGAATCTAAATCTGACCTCACAGGAGAGGTTCGAATCATAGAAAGTGAGAGTGTCAACCCTCTTGTACTTAAATCGGCATTGTGCCTTTTGAATTTAATTCCGATGCAATTTCTGTGTTTCTTCGTCAATAAGAAGGTCCAAGGGGTACAGTAAACCTGAAGTGAAGCAATGGAATCTAAAACTGGACTCGCAGGAGAGGTTCAAATCACAGAAAGTGAGAGTGTCAGTCCTCTTTTACTAAGTCGGCATTGTGCGTTTTGAATTTGATTCCGATGCAATTTCTGTGTTTCATCGTCAATAAGAAGTTCCAAGGGATACAGTAAACCAGAAGTCAAGCGTCGGAATCTAAAACTGGACTCACAGGAGATGTTCAAATCATAGAAAGTTAGAGTGTCAGTCCTCTTGTACTTAAGTCGGCATTGTACCTTTGTATTAAATTCGGATGCAAACTCTGTGTTTCATCGTCAATTAGAAGGTCCGAGGGATACAGTAAATCTGAAGTGAAGCAACGGAATCTAAAACTGGACTCACAGGAGTGGTTCAAATCATAAAAAGTGAGAGTGTCAGTCCTCTTGTACTTAAGTCGACATTGTGCCATTTGTATTACATTCAGAAGCAATTTCTGTGTTTCATCGTAAATAAGAAGGTCCAAGGGATACAGTAAACCTGATGTGAAGCATCGGAATCTAAAACTGGACTCACACGAGGGTTTCAAATCATAGAAAGTTTGAGTGTCAGTCCTCTTTTACTTAAGTCGTCATTGTGCTTTTTGTATTAAATTCCAATGCAATTTCTATGTTTCATCGTCAATAAGAAGGTGCAAGGTATACAGTAAACCTGAAGTGAAGCATCGGAATTTAAAACCGGTCTCACAGGAGAGGTTCAAATCATAGAAAGTGCGAGTGTCAGTCCTCTTGTACTTAAGTCGGCATTGTACAATTTGTATTAAATTCGGATGCGATTTCCGTGTTTTATCGTCAATAAGAAGGTCCAAGGGATACATTAAACCTGAAGTGAAGCATCGGAATCTAATTCTGACCTCACAGGAGAGGTTCAAATCATATAAAGTGAGAGTGTCAGTCCTCTTGTACTTAAGTCGCCATTGTGATTTTTGTATTACATTCGGATGCAATTTCTGTGTTTCATCGTCAATAAGAAGGTCCAAGGGATACAGTAAACCTGAAGTGAAGCATCAGAATCTAAAACTGGACTCACAGGAGAGGTTCAAATCATAGAAAGTTAGAGTGTCAGTCCTCTCGTACTTAAGTCGGCATTGTACCTTTGTATTAAATTCGGATGCAAACTCTGTGTTTCATCGTCAATTAGAAGGTCCGAGGGATACAGTAAACCCGAAGTGAAGCATCGGAATCTAAAACTGGACTCACAGGAGAGGTTCAAATCATAGAAAGTGAGAGTGTCAGTCCTATTGTACTTAAGACGGCATTGTGCCTTTTGAATTAAATTCCGATGCAATTTCTGTGTTTCATCGTCAATAAGAAGTTCCAAGGGATACAGTAAACCTGAAGTGAAGCGTCGGAATCTAAAACTGGACTCACAGGAGATGTTCAAATCATAGAAAGTGAGAGTGTCAGTCCTCTTGTACTTAAGTCGCCATTGTGATTTTTGTATTACATTCGGATGCAATTTCTGTGTTTCATCGTCAATAAGAAGGTCCAAGGGATACAGTAAACCTGAAGTGAAGCATCAGAATCTAAAACTGGACTCACAGGAGAGGTTCAAATCATAGAAAGTGAGTGTGTCAGTCTTCTAGTACTTAAGTGGGCATTGTGCCATTTGTATTAAATTCGGATGAAATTTCTGTGTTTCATCGTCAATAAGAAGGTCAAAGGTATACAGTAAACCTGAAAGGAAGCATCGGATTCTAAAACTGGACTCACAGGAGAGGTTCAAATCATAGAAAGTTAGACTGTCAGTCCACTTTTACTTAAGTCGGCATTGTGCCTTTTGAATTTAATTCCGATGCAATTTCTGTGTTTCTTCGTCAATAAGAAGGTCCAAGGGATACATTAAACCTGAAGTGAAGCATCGGAATCTAAATCTGACCTCACAGGAGAGGTTCGAATCATAGAAAGTGAGAGTGTCAGTCCTCTTTTACTTAAGTCGGCATTGTGCGTTTTGAATATGATACCGATGCAATTTCTGTGTTTCATCGTCAATAAGAAGTTCCAAGGGATACAGTAAACCAGACGTGAAGCGTCGGAATCTAAAACTAGACTCACAGGAGATGTTCAAATCATAGAAAGTGAGAGTGTCAGTCCTCTTGTACTTAAGTCGCCATTGTGATTTTTGTATTACATTCGGATGCAATTTCTGTGTTTCATCGTCAATAAGAAGGTCCAAGGGATACAGTAAACCTGAAGTGAAGCATCAGAATCTAAAACTGGACTCACAGGACAGGTTCAAATCATAGAAAGTTAGAGTGTCAGTCCTCTCGTACTTAAGTCGGCATTGTACCTTTGTATTAAATTCGGATGCAAACTCTGTGTTTCATCGTCAATTATAAGGTCCGAGGGATACAGTAAACCCAAAGTGAAGCATCGGAATCTAAAACTGGACTCACAGGTGAGGTTCAAATCATAGAAAGTGAGAGTGTCAGTCCTATTGTACTTAAGACGGCATTGTGCCTTTTGAATTAAATTCCGATGCAATTTCTGTGTTTCATCGTCAATAAGAAGCTGCAAGGTATACAGTAAACCTGAAGTGAAGCTTCGGAATCTAAAACTGGACTCACAGGAGAGGTTCAAATCAGAGAAAGTGAGAGTGTTAGTCCTCTTCTACTGAGGTCGGCACTGTGCCTTTTGAATTTAATTCCGATGCAATTTCTGTGTTTCATCGTCAATAAGAACGTCCAAGGGATACAGTAAACCTGAAGTGAAGCATCGGAAATTAAAACTGTACTCACAGGAGAGGTTCGAATCATAGAAAGTGAGAGTGTCAGTCCTCTTGTACTTAAGTCGGCATTGCGCCATTTGTATTAAATTCGGTTGCAATTTCTGTGTTTCATCGTCAATAAGAAGGTCCAAGGGATACAGTAAACCTGAGGTGAAGCATCGGAATCTAAAACTGGACTCAGAGGAGAGGTTCAAATCATATAAAGTGAGAGTATCAGTCCTGTTGTACTTAAGTCACCATTGTGACTTTTGTATTAATTTCGGATGCAATTTCTGTGTTTCATCGTCAATAAGAAGGTCCAAGGGATACAGTAAACCTGAAGTGAAGCATCGGAATCTAAAACTGGACTCACAGGAGAGTTTCAAATCATAGAAAGTTTGAGTGTCAGTCCTCTTTTACTTAAGTCGTCATTGTGCTTTTTGTATTATATTCCAATGCAATTTCTATGTTTCATCGTCAATAAGAAGGTGCAAGGTATACAGTAAACCTGAAGTGAAGCATCGGAATTTAAAACCGGTCTCACAGGAGAGGTTCAAATCATAGAAAGTGCGAGTGTCAGTCCTCTTGTACTTAAGTCGGCATTGTACCATTTATATTAAATTTGGATGCGATTTCCGTGTTTTATCGTCAATAAGAAGGTCCAAGGGATACATTAAACCTGAAGTGAAGCATCGGAATCTAAATCTGACCTCACAGGAGAGGTTCAAATCATATAAAGTGAGAGTGTCAGTCCTCTTGTACTTAAGTCACCATTGTGACTTTTGTATTAATTTCGGATGCAATTTCTGTGTTTCATCGTCAATACGAAGGTCCAAGAGATACATTAAACCTGAAGTGAAGCATCGGAATCTAAATCTGACCTCACAGGAGAGGTTCAAATCATATAAAGTGAGAGTGTCAGTCCTCTTGTACTTAAGTCACCATTGTGCCATTTGTATTAAATTCGGATGAAATTTCTGTATTTCATCGTCAATAAGAAGGTCAAAGGTATACAGTAAACCTGAAAGGAAGCATCGGAATCTAAAACTGGACTCACAGGAGAGGTTCAAATCATAGAAAGTTAGACTGTCAGTCCTCTTGTACTTAAGTCGGCATTGTGCCTTTTGAATTTAATTCCGATGCAATTTCTTGTTTCATCGTCAATAAGAAGGTCCAAGGGATACATTAAACCTGAAGTGAAGCATCAGAATCTAAATCTGACCTCACAGGAGAGGTTCGAATCATAGAAAGTGAGAGTGTCAGTCCTCTTTTACTTAAGTCGGCATTGTGCGTTTTGAATATGATTCCGATGCAATTTCTGTGTTTCATCGTCAATAAGAAGTTCCAAGGGATACAGTAAACCAGAAGTGAAGCGCCGGAATCTAAAACTGGACTCACAGGAGATGTTCAAATCATAGAAAGTGAGAGTGTCAGTCCTCTTGTACTTAAGTCGCCATTGTGATTTTTGTATTACATTCGGATGCAATTTCTGTGTTTCATCGTCAATAAGAAGGTCCAAGGGATACAGTAAACCTGAAGTGAAGCATCAGAATCTAAAACTGGACTCACAGGAGAGGTTCAAATCATAATAAGTTAGAGTGTCAGTCCTCTCGTACTTAAGTCGGCATTGTACCTTTGTATTGAATTCGGATGCAAACTCTGTGTTTCATCGTCAATTAGAAGGTCCGAGGGATACAGTAAACCCGAAGTGAAGCATCGGAATCTAAAACTGGACTCACAGGAGAGGTTCAAATCATAGAAAGTGAGAGTGTCAGTCCTATTGTACTTAAGACGGCATTGTGCCTTTGGAATTAAATTCCGATGCAATATCTGTGATTCATCGTCAATAAGAAGATGCAAGGTATACAGTAAACCTGAAGTGAAGCTTCGGAATCTAAAACTGGACTCACAGGAGAGGTTCAAATCAGAGAAAGTGAGAATGTTAGTCCTCTTCTACTTAGGTCGGCACTGTGCCTTTTGAATTTAATTCCGATGCAATTTCTGTGTTTCATCGTCAATAAGAACGTCCAAGGGATACAGTAAACCTGAAGTGAAGCATCGGAAATTAAAACTGTACTCACAGGAGAGGTTCGAATCATAGAAAGTGAGAGTGTCAGTCCTCTTGTACTTAAGTCGGCATTGCGCCATTTGTATTAAATTCGGATGCAATTTCTGAGATTCATCGTCAATAAGAAGGTCCAAGGGATACAGTAAACCTGAGGTGAAGCATCGGAATCTAAAACTGGACTCAGAGGAGAGGTTCAAATCATATAAAGTGAGAGTGTCAGTCCTCTTGTACTTAAGTCACCATTGTGACTTTTGTATTAATTTCGGATGCAATTTCAGTGTTTCATCGTCAATAAGAAGGTCCAAGGGATACAGTAAACCTGAAGGGAAGCATCGGAATCTAAAACTGGACTCACAGGAGAGGTTCAAATCATAGAAAGTGAGTGTGTCAGTCCTCTTGTACTTAAGTCGGCATTGTACCATTTGTATTAAATTCGGATGCGATTTCCGTGTTTTATCGTCAATAAGAAGGTCCAAGGGATACATTAAACCTGAAGTGAAGCATCAGAATCTAAATCTGACCTCACAGGAGCGGTTCGAATCATAGAAAGTGAGAGTGTCAGCCCTCTTGTACTTAAGTCGGCATTGTGCCATTTGTATTAAATTCGGATGCAATTTCTGTGTTTTATCGTCAATAAGAATGTCCATGGGATACAGTAAACCTGAAGTGAAGCATCGGAATCTAAAACTGGACTCACAGGAGAGATTCAAATCATAGAAAGTGAAAGTGTCAGTCCTCTTGTACTTAAGTCGCCATTGTGCCTTTTGTATTAAATTCGGATGCAAACTCTGTGTTTCATCGTCAATAAGATGGTCCAAGGGATACAGTAAACCTGAAGTGAAGCATCGGAATCTAAATCTGACCTCACAGGAGAGGATCGAATCATAGAAAGTGAGAGTGTCAGCCCTCTTGTACTTAAGTCGGCATTGTGCCATTTGTAATAAATTCTGATGCAATATCTGTGTTTCATCGTCAATAAGAAGGTCCAAGGGATACAGTAACCTGGAGTGAAGCATCGGAATCCAAAACTGGACTCACAGGAGAGGTTCAAATCATAGAAAGTTAGAGTGTCAGTCCTCTTGTACTTAAGTCGGCATTGTGCCGTTTGTACTAAATTCGGATGCAAACTCTGTGTTTCATCGTCAATAAGAAGGTGCAAGGTATACAGTAAACCTGAAGTGATGCATCGGAATCTAAAACTGGACTCACAGGAGAGGTTCAAATCATAGAAAGTGAGTGTGTCAGTCTTCTTGTACTTAAGTGGGCATTGTGCCATTTGTATTAAATTCGGATGAAATTTCTGTGTTTCATCGTCAATAAGAAGGTCAAAGGTATACAGTAAACCTGAAGTGAAGCATCGGAATCAAAACTGGACTCACAGGAGAGGTTCAAATCATAGAAAGTTAGACTGTCAGTCCTCTTGTACTTAAGTCGTCATTGTGCCTTTTGTATTAACATCGGATGGAATTTCTGTGTTTCATCGTAAATAAGAAGGAGCAAGGTATACAGTAAACCTGAAGTGAAGCATCGGAATTTAAAACCGGTCTCACAGGAGAGGTTCAAATAATAGAAAGTTAGACTGTCAGTCCTCTTGTACTTAAGTCGGCATTGTGCATTTTAAATTTAATTCCGATGCAATTTCTGTGTTTCTTCGTCAATAAGAAGGTCCAAGGGATACATTAAACCTGAAGTGAAGCATCGGAATCTAAATCTGACCTCACAGGAGAGGTTCGAATCATAGAAAGTGAGAGTGTCAGTCCTCTTTTACTTAAGTCGGCATTGTGCGTTTTGAATATGATTCCGATGCAATCTCTGTGTTTCATCGTCAATAAGAAGTTCCAAGGGATACAGTAAACCAGAAGTGAAGCGTCGGAATCTAAAACTGGACTCACAGGAGAGGTTCAAATCATAGAAAGTTAGAGTGTCAGTCCTCTTGTACTTAAATCGGCATTGTGCCTTTTGAATTTAATTCCGATGCGATTTCTGTGTTTCTTCGTCAATAAGAAGGTCCTAGGGATACAGTAAACCTGAAGTGAAGCAATGGAATCTAAAACTGGACTCGCAGGAGAAGTTCAAATCATAGAAAGTGAGAGTGTCAGTCCTCTTTTCTAAGTCGGCATTGTGCGTTTTGAATTTGATTCCGATGCAATTTCTGTGTTTCATCGTCAATAAGAAGTTCCAAGGGATACAGTAAACCAGAAGTGAAGCGTCGGAATCTAAAACTGGACTCACAGGAGAGGTTCAAATCATAGAAAGTGAGAGTGTCAGTCCTCCTGTACTTAAGTCGACATTGTGCCATTTGTATTACATTCAGATGCAATTTCTGTGTTTCATCGTCAATAAGAAGGTCCAAGGGATACAGTAAACCTGAAGTGAAGCATCGGAAATTAAAACTGTACTCACAGGAGAGGTTCGAATCATAGAAAGTGAGAGTGTCAGTCCTCTTGTACTTAAGTCGGCATTGCGCCATTTGTATTAAATTCGGATGCAATTTCTGTGTTTCATCGTCAATAAGAAGGTCCAAGGGATACAGTAAACCTGAGGTGAAGCATCGGATTCTAAAACTGGACTCAGAGGAGAGGTTCAAATCATATAAAGTGAGTGTGTCAGTCCTCTTGTACTTAAGTCACCATTGTGACTTTTGTATTAATTTCGGATGCAATTTCTGTGTTTCATCGTCAATAAGAAGGTCCAAGGGATACAGTAAACCTGAAGTGAAGCATCGGAATCTAAAACTGGACTCACAGGAGAGGTTCAAATCATAGAAAGTAAGTGTGTCACTCCTCTTGTACTTAAGTCGGCATTGTGCCATTTCTATTAAATTCGGATGAAATTTCTGTGTTTCATCGTCAATAAGAAGGTCAAAGGTATACAGTAAACCTGAAGTGAAGCATCGGAAACTAAAACTGGACTCACAGGAGAGGTTCAAATCATAGAAAGTTAGACTGTCAGTCCTCTTGTACTTAAGTCGTCATTGTGCCTCTTGTATTAACTTCGGATGGAATTTCTGTGTTTCATCGTAAATAAGAAGGAGCAAGGTATACAGTAAACCTGAAGTGAAGCATCGGAATTTAAAACCGGTCTCACAGGAGAGGTACAAATCATAGAAAGTTCGAGTGTCAGTCCTCTTGTACTTAAGTCGGCATTGTACCATTTGTATTAAATTCGGATGCGATTTCCGTGTTTTATCGTCAATAAGAAGGTCCAAGGGATACATTAAACCTGAAGTGAAGCATCAGAATCTAAATCTGACCTCACAGGAGCGGTTCGAATCATAGAAAGTGAGAGTGTCAGCTCTCTTGTACTTAAGTCGGCATTGTGCCATTTGTATTAAATTCGGATGCAATTTCTGTGTTTTATCGTCAATAAGAATGTCCATGGGATACAGTAAACCTGAAGTGAAGCATCGGAATCTAAAACTGGACTCACAGGAGAGATTCAAATCATAGAAAGTGAAAGTGTCAGTCCTCTTGTACTTAAGTCGCCATTGTGCCTTTTGTATTAAATTCGGATGCAAACTCTGTGTTTCATCGTCAATAAGATGGTCCAAGGGATACAGTAAACCTGAAGTGAAGCATCGGAATCTAAATCTGACCTCACAGGAGAGGATCGAATCATAGAAAGTGAGAGTGTCAGCCCTCTTGTACTTAAGTCGGCATTGTGCCATTTGTAATAAATTCTGATGCAATATCTGTGTTTCATCGTCAATAAGAAGGTCCAAGGGATACAGTAACCTGGAGTGAAGCTTCGGAATCCAAAACTGGACTCACAGGAGAGGTTCAAATCATAGAAAGTTAGAGTGTCAGTCCTCTTGTACTTAAGTCGGCATTGTGCCGTTTGTACTAAATTCGGATGCAAACTCTGTGTTTCATCGTCAATAAGAAGGTGCAAGGTATACAGTAAACCTGAAGTGATGCATCGGAATCTAAAACTGGACTCACAGGAGAGGTTCAAATCATAGAAAGTGAGTGTGTCAGTCTTCTTGTACTTAAGTGGGCATTGTGCCATTTTTATTAAATTCGGATGAAATTTCTGTGTTTCATCGTCAATAAGAAGGTCAAAGGTATACAGTAAACCTGAAGTGAAGCATCGGAATCAAAACTGGACTCACAGGAGAGGTTCAAATCATAGAAAGTTAGACTGTCAGTCCTCTTGTACTTAAGTCGTCATTGTGCCTTTTGTATTAACATCGGATGGAATTTCTGTGTTTCATCGTAAATAAGAAGGAGCAAGGTATACAGTAAACCTGAAGTGAAGCATCGGAATTTAAAACCGGTCTCACAGGAGAGGTTCAAATAATAGAAAGTTAGACTGTCAGTCCTCTTGTACTTAAGTCGGCATTGTGCATTTTAAATTTAATTCCGATGCAATTTCTGTGTTTCTTCGTCAATAAGAAGGTCCAAGGGATACATTAAACCTGAAGTGAAGCATCGGAATCTAAATCTGACCTCACAGGAGAGGTTCGAATCATAGAAAGTGAGAGTGTCAGTCCTCTTTTACTTAAGTCGGCATTGTGCGTTTTGAATATGATTCCGATGCAATCTCTGTGTTTCATCGTCAATAAGAAGTTCCAAGGGATACAGTAAACCAGAAGTGAAGCGTCGGAATCTAAAACTGGACTCACAGGAGGGGTTCAAATCATAGAAAGTTAGAGTGTCAGTCCTCTTGTACTTAAATCGGCATTGTGCCTTTTGAATTTAATTCCGATGCGATTTCTGTGTTTCTTCGTCAATAAGAAGGTCCTAGGGATACAGTAAACCTGAAGTGAAGCAATGGAATCTAAAACTGGACTCGCAGGAGAGGTTCAAATCATAGAAAGTGAGAGTGTCAGTCCTCTTTTCTAAGTCGGCATTGTGCGTTTTGAATTTGATTCCGATGCAATTTCTGTGTTTCATCGTCAATAAGAAGTTCCAAGAGATACAGTAAACCAGAAGTGAAGCGTCGGAATCTAAAACTGGACTCACAGGAGAGGTTCAAATCATAGAAAGTGAGAGTGTAGGTCCTCCTGTACTTAAGTCGACATTGTGCCATTTGTATTACATTCAGATGCAATTTCTGTGTTTCATCGTCAATAAGAAGGTCCAAGGGATACAGTAAACCTGAAGTGAAGCATCGGAAATTAAAACTGTACTCACAGGAGAGGTTCGAATCATAGAAAGTGAGAGTGTCAGTCCTCTTGTACTTAAGTCGGCATTGCGCCATTTGTATTAAATTCGGATGCAATTTCTGTGTTTCATCGTCAATAAGAAGGTCCAAGGGATACAGTAAACCTGAGGTGAAGCATCGGAATCTAAAACTGGACTCAGAGGAGAGGTTCAAATCATATAAAGTGAGTGTGTCAGTCCTCTTGTACTTAAGTCACCATTGTGACTTTTGTATTAATTTCGGATGCAATTTCTGTGTTTCATCGTCAATAAGAAGGTCCAAGGGATACAGTAAACCTGAAGTGAAGCATCGGAATCTAAAACTGGACTCACAGGAGAGGTTCAAATCATAGAAAGTAAGTGTGTCACTCCTCTTGTACTTAAGTCGGCATTGTGCCATTTCTATTAAATTCGGATGAAATTTCTGTGTTTCATCGTCAATAAGAAGGTCAAAGGTATACAGTAAACCTGAAGTGAAGCATCGGAATCTAAAACTGGACTCACAGGAGAGGTTCAAATCATAGAAAGTTAGACTGTCAGTCCTCTTGTACTTAAGTCGTCATTGTGCCTTTTGTATTAACTTCGGATGGAATTTCTGTGTTTCATTGTAAATAAGAAGGAGCAAGGAATACAGTAAACCTGAAGTGAAGCATCGGAATCTAAAACTGGACTCACAGGAGAGGTTCAAATCATAGAAGGTGGCAGTGTCAGTCCTCTTGTACTTAAGTCGACATTGTGCCATTTGTATTACATTCAGATGCAATTTCTGTGTTTCATCGTCAATAAGAAGGTCCAAGGGATACGGTAAACCTGAAGTGAAGCATCGGAATCTAAAACTGGACTCACAGGAGAGTTTCAAATCATAGAAAGTTTGAGTGTCAGTCCTCTTTTACTTAAGTCGTCATTGTGCCTTTTGTATTAAATTCCAATGCAATTTCTATGTTTCATCGTCAATAAGAAGGTGCAAGGTATACAGTGAACCTGAAGTGAAGCATCGGAATTTAAAACCCGGTCTCACAGGAGAGGTACAAATCATAGAAAGTTCGAGTGTCAGTCCTCTTGTACTTAAGTCGGCATTGTAATATTTGTATTAATTTCGGATGCGATTTCCGTGTTTTATCGTCAATAAGAAGGTCCAAGGGATACATTAAACCTGAAGTGAAGCATCGGAATCTAAATCTGACCTCACAGGAGAGGTTCGAATCATAGAAAGTGAGAGTGTCAGCCCTCTTGTACTTAAGTCGGCATTGTGCCATTTGTATTAAATTCGGATGCAATTTCTGTGTTTCATCGTCAATAAGAATGTCCAAGGGATACAGTAAACCTGAGGTGAAGCATCGGAATCTAAAACTGGACTCACAGGAGAGATTCAAATCATAGAAAGTGAAAGTGTCAGTCCTCTTGTACTTAAGTCGCCATTGTGCCTTTTGTATTAAATTCGGATCCAAACTCTGTGTTTCATCGTCAATAAGAAGGTCCAAGGGATACAGTAAACCTGAAGTGAAGCATCGGAATCTAAATCTGACCTCACAGGAGAGGTTCGAATCATAGAAAGTGAGAGTGTCAACCCTCTTGTACTTAAGTCGGCATTGTGCCATTTGTAATAAATTCGGATGCATTTTCTGTGTTTCATCGTCAATAAGAAGGTCCAAGGGATACAGTAACCTGGAGTGAAGCATCGGAATCCATAACTGGACTCACAGGAGAGGTTCAAATCATAGAAAGTTAGAGTGTCAGTCCTCTTGTACTTTAGTCGGCATTGTGCCGTTTGTACTAAATTCGGATGCAAACTCTGTGTTTCATCGTCAATAAGAAGGTGCAAGGTATACAGTAAACCTGAAGTGAAGCATCGGAATCTAAAACTGGACTCACAGGAGAGGTTCAAATCATAGAAAGTTAGAGTGTCAGTCCTCTTGTACCTAAATCGGCATTGTGCCTTTTGAATTTAATTCCGATGCAATTTCTGTGTTTCTTCGTCAATAAGAAGGTCCAAGGGGTACAGTAAACCTGAAGTGAAGCAATGGAATCTAAAACTGGACTCGCAGGAGAGGTTCAAATCACAGAAAGTGAGAGTGTCAGTCCTCTTTTACTAAGTCGGCATTGTGCGTTTTGAATTTGATTCCGATGCAATTTCTGTGTTTCATCGTCAATAAGAAGTTCCAAGGGATACAGTAAACCAGAAGTGAAGCGTCGGAATCTAAAACTGGACTCACAGGAGATGTTCAAATCATAGAAAGTTAGAGTGTCAGTCCTCTTGTACTTAAGTCGGCATTGTACCTTTGTATTACATTCGGATGCAAACTCTGTGTTTCATCGTCAATTAGAAGGTCCGAGGGATACAGTAAATCTGAAGTGAAGCAACGGAATCTAAAACTGGACTCACAGGAGTGGTTCAAATCATAAAAAGTGAGAGTGTCAGTCCTCTTGTACTTAAGTCGACATTGTGCCATTTGTATTACATTCAGAAGCAATTTCTGTGTTTCATCGTAAATAAGAAGGTCCAAGGGATACAGTAAACCTGATGTGAAGCATCGGAATCTAAAACTGGACTCACACGAGGGTTTCAAATCATAGAAAGTTTGAGTGTCAGTCCTCTTTTACTTAAGTCGTCATTGTGCTTTTTGTATTAAATTCCAATGCAATTTCTATGTTTCATCGTCAATAAGAAGGTGCAAGGTATACAGTAAACCTGAAGTGAAGCATCGGAATTTAAAACCGGTCTCACAGGAGAGGTTCAAATCATAGAAAGTGCGAGTGTCAGTCCTCTTGTACTTAAGTCGGCATTGTACAATTTGTATTAAATTCGGATGCGATTTCCGTGTTTTATCGTCAATAAGAAGGTCCAAGGGATACATTAAACCTGAAGTGAAGCATCGGAATCTAAATCTGACCTCACGGGAGAGGTTCAAATCATATAAAGTGAGAGTGTCAGTCCTCTTGTACTTAAGTCGCCATTGTGATTTTTGTATTACATTCGGATGCAATTTCTGTGTTTCATCGTCAATAAGAAGGTCCAAGGGATACAGTAAACCTGAAGTGAAGCATCAGAATCTAAAACTGGACTCACAGGAGAGGTTCAAATCATAGAAAGTTAGAGTGTCAGTCCTCTCGTACTTAAGTCGGCATTGTACCTTTGTATTAAATTCGGATGCAAACTCTGTGTTTCATCGTCAATTAGAAGGTCCGAGGGATACAGTAAACCCGAAGTGAAGCATCGGAATCTAAAACTGGACTCACAGGAGAGGTTCAAATCATAGAAAGTGAGAGTGTCAGTCCTATTGTACTTAAGACGGCATTGTGCCTTTTGAATTAAATTCCGATGCAATTTCTGTGTTTCATCGTCAATAAGAAGTTCCAAGGGATACAGTAAACCTGAAGTGAAGCGTCGGAATCTAAAACTGGACTCACAGGAGATGTTCAAATCATAGAAAGTGAGAGTGTCAGTCCTCTTGTACTTAAGTCGCCATTGTGATTTTTGTATTACATTCGGATGCAATTTCTGTGTTTCATCGTCAATAAGAAGGTCCAAGGGATACAGTAAACCTGAAGTGAAGCATCAGAATCTAAAACTGGACTCACAGGAGAGGTTCAAATCATAGAAAGTGAGTGTGTCAGTCTTCTAGTACTTAAGTGGGCATTGTGCCATTTGTATTAAATTCGGATGAAATTTCTGTGTTTCATCGTCAATAAGAAGGTCAAAGGTATACAGTAAACCTGAAAGGAAGCATCGGATTCTAAAACTGGACTCACAGGAGAGGTTCAAATCATAGAAAGTTAGACTGTCAGTCCACTTTTACTTAAGTCGGCATTGTGCCTTTTGAATTTAATTCCGATGCAATTTCTGTGTTTCTTCGTCAATAAGAAGGTCCAAGGGATACATTAAACCTGAAGTGAAGCATCGGAATCTAAATCTGACCTCACAGGAGAGGTTCGAATCATAGAAAGTGAGAGTGTCAGTCCTCTTTTACTTAAGTCGGCATTGTGCGTTTTGAATATGATACCGATGCAATTTCTGTGTTTCATCGTCAATAAGAAGTTCCAAGGGATACAGTAAACCAGACGCGAAGCGTCGGAATCTAAAACTGGACTCACAGGAGATGTTCAAATCATAGAAAGTGAGAGTGTCAGTCCTCTTGTACTTAAGTCGCCATTGTGATTTTTGTATTACATTCGGATGCAATTTCTGTGTTTCATCGTCAATAAGAAGGTCCAAGGGATACAGTAAACCTGAAGTGAAGCATCAGAATCTAAAACTGGACTCACAGGACAGGTTCAAATCATAGAAAGTTAGAGTGTCAGTCCTCTCGTACTTAAGTCGGCATTGTACCTTTGTATTAAATTCGGATGCAAACTCTGTGTTTCATCGTCGATTATAAGGTCCGAGGGATACAGTAAACCCAAAGTGAAGCATCGGAATCTAAAACTGGACTCACAGGAGAGGTTCAAATCATAGAAAGTGAGAGTGTCAGTCCTATTGTACTTAAGACGGCATTGTGCCTTTTGAATTAAATTCCGATGCAATTTCTGTGTTTCATCGTCAATAAGAAGCTGCAAGGTATACAGTAAACCTGAAGTGAAGCTTCGGAATCTAAAACTGGACTCACAGGAGAGGTTCAAATCAGAGAAAGTGAGAGTGTTAGTCCTCTTCTACTGAGGTCGGCACTGTGCCTTTTGAATTTAATTCCGATGCAATTTCTGTGTTTCATCGTCAATAAGAACGTCCAAGGGATACAGTAAACCTGAAGTGAAGCATCGGAATCTAAAACTGGACTCACAGGAGAGTTTCAAATCATAGAAAGTTTGAGTGTCAGTCCTCTTTTACTTAAGTCGTCATTGTGCTTTTTGTATTATATTCCAATGCAATTTCTATGTTTCATCGTCAATAAGAAGGTGCAAGGTATACAGTAAACCTGAAGTGAAGCATCGGAATTTAAAACCGGTCTCACAGGAGAGGTTCAAATCATAGAAAGTGCGAGTGTCAGTCCTCTTGTACTTAAGTCGGCATTGTACCATTTATATTAAATTTGGATGCGATTTCCGTGTTTTATCGTCAATAAGAAGGTCCAAGGGATACATAAACCTGAAGTGAAGCATCGGAATCTAAATCTGACCTCACAGGAGAGGTTCAAATCATATAAAGTGAGAGTGTCAGTCCTCTTGTACTTAAGTCACCATTGTGACTTTTGTATTAATTTCGGATGCAATTTCTGTGTTTCATCGTCAATACGAAGGTCCAAGAGATACATTAAACCTGAAGTGAAGCATCAGAATCTAAATCTGACCTCACAGGAGAGGTTCAAATCATATAAAGTGAGAGTGTCAGTCCTCTTGTACTTAAGTCACCATTGTGCCATTTGTATTAAATTCGGATGAAATTTCTGTATTTCATCGTCAATAAGAAGGTCAAAGGTATACAGTAAACCTGAAAGGAAGCATCGGAATCTAAAACTGGACTCACAGGAGAGGTTCAAATCATAGAAAGTTAGACTGTCAGTCCTCTTGTACTTAAGTCGGCATTGTGCCTTTTGAATTTAATTCCGATGCAATTTCTTGTTTCATCGTCAATAAGAAGGTCCAAGGGATACATTAAACCTGAAGTGAAGCATCAGAATCTAAATCTGACCTCACAGGAGAGGTTCGAATCATAGAAAGTGAGAGTGTCAGTCCTCTTTTACTTAAGTCGGCATTGTGCGTTTTGAATATGATTCCGATGCAATTTCTGTGTTTCATCGTCAATAAGAAGTTCCAAGGGATACAGTAAACCAGAAGTGAAGCGCCGGAATCTAAAACTGGACTCACAGGAGATGTTCAAATCATAGAAAGTGAGAGTGTCAGTCCTCTTGTACTTAAGTCGCCATTGTGATTTTTGTATTACATTCGGATGCAATTTCTGTGTTTCATCGTCAATAAGAAGGTCCAAGGGATACAGTAAACCTGAAGTGAAGCATCAGAATCTAAAACTGGACTCACAGGAGAGGTTCAAATCATAGAAAGTTAGAGTGTCAGTCCTCTCGTACTTAAGTCGGCATTGTACCTTTGTATTGAATTCGGATGCAAACTCTGTGTTTCATCGTCAATTAGAAGGTCCGAGGGATACAGTAAACCCGAAGTGAAGCATCGGAATCTAAAACTGGACTCACAGGAGAGGTTCAAATCATAGAAAGTGAGAGTGTCAGTCCTATTGTACTTAAGACGGCATTGTGCCTTTGGAATTAAATTCCGATGCAATATCTGTGATTCATCGTCAATAAGAAGATGCAAGGTATACAGTAAACCTGAAGTGAAACTTCGGAATCTAAAACTGGACTCACAGGAGAGGTTCAAATCAGAGAAAGTGAGAATGTTAGTCCTCTTCTACTTAGGTCGGCACTGTGCCTTTTGAATTTAATTCCGATGCAATTTCTGTGTTTCATCGTCAATAAGAACGTCCAAGGGATACAGTAAACCTGAAGTGAAGCATCGGAAATTAAAACTGTACTCACAGGAGAGGTTCGAATCATAGAAAGTGAGAGTGTCAGTCCTCTTGTACTTAAGTCGGCATTGCGCCATTTGTATTAAATTCGGATGCAATTTCTGAGATTCATCGTCAATAAGAAGGTCCAAGGGATACAGTAAACCTGAGGTGAAGCATCGGAATCTAAAACTGGACTCAGAGGAGAGGTTCAAATCATATAAAGTGAGAGTGTCAGTCCTCTTGTACTTAAGTCACCATTGTGACTTTTGTATTAATTTCGGATGCAATTTCAGTGTTTCATCGTCAATAAGAAGTTCCAAGGGATACAGTAAACCTGAAGGGAAGCACCGGAATCTAAAACTGGACTCACAGGAGAGGTTAAAATCATAGAAAGTGAGTGTGTCAGTCCTCTTGTACTTAAGTCGTCATTGTGCCTTTTGTATTAACATCGGATGGAATTTCTGTGTTTCATCGTAAATAAGAAGGAGCAAGGTATACAGTAAACCTGAAGTGAAGCATCGGAATTTAAAACCGGTCTCACAGGAGAGGTACAAATCATAGAAAGTTCGAGTGTCAGTCCTCTTGTACTTAAGTCGGCATTGTACCATTTGTATTAAATTCGGATGCGATTTCCGTGTTTTATCGTCAATAAGAAGGTCCAAGGGATACATTAAACCTGAAGTGAAGCATCAGAATCTAAATCTGACCTCACAGGAGCGGTTCGAATCATAGAAAGTGAGAGTGTCAGCCCTCTTGTACTTAAGTCGGCATTGTGCCATTTGTATTAAATTCGGATGCAATTTCTGTGTTTTATCGTCAATAAGAATGTCCATGGGATACAGTAAACCTGAAGTGAAGCATCGGAATCTAAAACTGGACTCACAGGAGAGATTCAAATCATAGAAAGTGAAAGTGTCAGTCCTCTTGTACTTAAGTCGCCATTGTGCCTTTTGTATTAAATTCGGATGCAAACTCTGTGTTTCATCGTCAATAAGATGGTCCAAGAGATACAGTAAACCTGAAGTGAAGCATCGGAATCTAAATCTGACCTCACAGGAGAGGATCGAATCATAGAAAGTGAGAGTGTCAGCCCTCTTGTACTTAAGTCGGCATTGTGCCATTTGTAATAAATTCTGATGCAATATCTGTGTTTCATCGTCAATAAGAAGGTCCAAGGGATACAGTAACCTGGAGTGAAGCATCGGAATCCAAAACTGGACTCACAGGAGAGGTTCAAAGCATAGAAAGTTAGAGTGTCAGTCCTCTTGTACTTAAGTCGGCATTGTGCCGTTTGTACTAAATTCGGATGCAAACTCTGTGTTTCATCGTCAATAAGAAGGTGCAAGGTATACAGTAAACCTGAAGTGATGCATCGGAATCTAAAACTGGACTCACAGGAGAGGTTCAAATCATAGAAAGTGAGTGTGTCAGTCTTCTTGTACTTAAGTGGGCATTGTGCCATTTGTATTAAATTCGGATGAAATTTCTGTGTTTCATCGTCAATAAGAAGGTCAAAGGTATACAGTAAACCTGAAGTGAAGCATCGGAATCAAAACTGGACTCACAGGAGAGGTTCAAATCATAGAAAGTTAGACTGTCAGTCCTCTTGTACTTAAGTCGTCATTGTGCCTTTTGTATTAACATCGGATGGAATTTCTGTGTTTCATCGTAAATAAGAAGGAGCAAGGTATACAGTAAACCTGAAGTGAAGCATCGGAATTTAAAACCGGTCTCACAGGAGAGGTTCAAATAATAGAAAGTTAGACTGTCAGTCCTCTTGTACTTAAGTCGGCATTGTGCATTTTAAATTTAATTCCGATGCAATTTCTGTGTTTCTTCGTCAATAAGAAGGTCCAAGGGATACATTAAACCTGAAGTGAAGCATCGGAATCTAAATCTGACCTCACAGGAGAGGTTCGAATCATAGAAAGTGAGAGTGTCAGTCCTCTTTTACTTAAGTCGGCATTGTGCGTTTTGAATATGATTCCGATGCAATCTCTGTGTTTCATCGTCAATAAGAAGTTCCAAGGGATACAGTAAACCAGAAGTGAAGCGTCGGAATCTAAAACTGGACTCACAGGAGATGTTCAAATCATAGAAAGTGAGAGTGTCAGTCCTCTTGTACTTAAGTCGCCATTGTGATTTTTGTATTACATTCGGATGCAATTTCTGTGTTTCACCGTCAATAAGAAGGTCCAAGGGATACAGTAAACCTGAAGTGAAGCATCAGAATCTAAAACTGGACTCACAGGAGAGGTTCAAATCATAGAAAGTTAGAGTGTCAGTCCTCTCGTACTTAAGTCGGCATTGTACCTTTGAATTAAATTCGGATGCAAACTCTGTGTTTCATCGTCAATTAGAAGGTCCGAGGGATACAGTAAACCCGAAGTGAAGCATCGGAATCTAAAACTGGAATCACAGGAGAGGTTCATAAAATAGAAAGTGAGAGTGTCAGTCCTATTGTACTTAAGACGGCATTGTGCCTTTTGAATTAAATTCCGTTGCAATTTCTGTGTTTCATCGTCAATAAGAAGCTGCAAGGTATACAGCAAACCTGAAGTGAAGCTTCGGAATCTAAAACTGGACTCACAGGAGAGGTTCAAATCAGAGAAAGTGAGAGTGTTAGTCCTCTTCTACTTAGGTCGGCACTGTGCCTATTGAATTTAATTCCGATGCAATTTCTGTGTTTCATCGTCAATAAGAACGTCCAAGGGATACAGTAAACCTGAAGTGAAGCATCGGAAATTAAAACTGTACTCACAGGAGAGGTTCGAATCATAGAAAGTGAGAGTGTCAGTCGTCTTGTACTTAAGTCGGCATTGCGCCATTTGTATTAATTTCGGATGCAATTTCTGTGTTTCATCGTCAATAACAAGGTCCAAGGGATACAGTAAACCTGAAGTGAAGCATCGGAATCTAAAACTGGACTCACAGGAGAGGTTCAAATCATAGAAAGTGAGTGTGTCAGTCCTCTTGTACTTATGTCGGCATTGTGCCATTTGTATTAAATTCGGATGAAATTTCTGTGTTTCATCGTCAATAAGAGGGTCAAAGGTATACAGTAAACCTGAAGTGAAGCATCGGAATCTAAAACTGGACTCACAGGAGAGGTTCAAATCATTGAAAGTGGCAGTGTCAGTCCTCTTGTACTTAAGTCGACATTGTGCCATTTGTATTACATTCAGATGCAATTTCTGTGTTTCATCGTCAATAAGAAGGTCCAAGGGATACAGTAAACCTGAAGCGAAGCATCGGAATCTAAAACTGGACTCACAGGAGAGTTTCAAATCATAGAAAGTTTGAGTGTCAGTCCTCTTTTACTTAAGTCGTCATTGTGCCTTTTGTATTAAATTCCAATGCAATTTCTATGTTTCATCGTCAATAAGAAGGTGCAAGGTATACAGTAAACCTGAAGTGAAGCATCGGAATTTAAAACCGGTCTCACAGGAGAGGTACAAATCATAGAAAGTTCGAGTGTCAGTCCTCTTGTACTTAAGTCGGCATTGTACCATTTGTATTAAATTCGGATGCGATTTACGTGTTTTATCGTCAATAAGTAGGTCCAAGGGATACATTAAACCTGAAGTGAAGCATCGGAATCTAAATCTGACCTCACAGGAGAGGTTCGAATCATAGAAAGTGAGAGTGTCAGCCCTCTTGTACTTAAGTCGGCATTGTGCCATTTGTATTAAATTCGGATGCAATTTCTGTGTTTCATCGTCAATTTGAAAGTCCATGGGATACAGTAAACCTGAGGTGAAGCATCGGAATCTAAAACTGGACTCACAGGAGAGATTCAAATCATAGAAAGTTAGAGTGTCAGTCCTCTTGTACTTAAGTCGCCATTGTGCCATTTGTATTAAATTCGGATGCAAACTCTGTGTTTCATTGTCAATAAGAAGTTCCAAGGGATACAGTAAACCTGAAGTGAAGCATCGGAATCTAAAACTGGACTCAGAGGAGAGGTTCAAATCATAGAAAGTGAGAGTGTCAGTCCTCTTGTATTTAAGTCGCCATTGTGCCATTTGTATTAAATTCGGATGCAATTTCTGTTTTCATCGTCAATAAGAAGGTCCAAGGGATACAGTAAACCTGAAGTAAAGCATCGGAATCTAAAACTGGACTCTCAGGAGAGGTTCAAATCATAGAAAGTTAAAGTGTCAGTCCTCTTGTACGTAAGTCGGCATTGTGCCTTTTGAATTTAATTCCGATGCAATTTCTGTGTTTGATCGTCAATAAGAAGCTGCAAGGTATACAGTAAACCTGAAGTGAAGCTTCGGAATCTAAAACTGGACTCAGAGGAGAGGTTCAAATCATATAAAATGAGAGTGTCAGTCCTCTTGTACTTAAGTCTCCATTGTGATTTTTGTATTACATTCGGATGCAATTTCTGTGTTTCATCGTCAATAAGAAGGTCCAAGGGATACAGTAAACCTGAAGTGAAGCAATGGAATCTAAAACTGGACTCACAGGAGAGGTTCAAATCATAGAAAGTGAGAGTGTCAGTCCTCGTTTACTTAAGTCGGCATTGTGCGTTTTGAATTTGGTTCCGATGCAATTTCTGTGTTTCATCGTCAATAACAAGTTCCAAGGGATACAGTCAACCAGAAGTGAAGCGTCGGAATCTAAAACTGGACTCACAGGAGATGTTCAAATCATAGAAAGTGAGAGTGTCAGTCCTCTTGTACTTAAGTCGCCATTGTGATTTTTGTATTACATTCGGATGCAATTTCTGTGTTTCATCGTCAATAAGAAAGTCCAAGGGATACAGTAAACCTGAAGTGAAGCATCAGAATCTAAAACTGGACTCACAGGAGAGGTTCCAATCATGGAAAGTTAGAGTGTCAGTCCTCTTGTACTTAAGTCGGCATTGTGCCCTTTGTAATAAATTCGAATGCAAACTCTGTGTTTCATCGTCAATAAGAAGGTCCAAGGGATACAGTAAACCTTAAGTGAAGCATCAGAGATTAAAACTGGACTCTTAGGAGAGGTTCAAATCATAGAAAGTTAGAATGTCAGTCCTCTTGTACTTAAGTCGGCATTGTGCCTTTGGAATTTAATTCCGATGCTTTTTCTGTGTTTCATTGTCAATAAGAAGGTCCAAGGGATACAGTAAACCTGAAGTGAAGCATCGGAATCCAAAACTGGACTCACAGGAGAGGTTCAAATCATAGAAAGTTAGAATGTCAGTCCTCTTGTACTTAAGTCGGCATTGTGCCTTTTGCATAAATTCGGATGCAATTTCTGTGTTTCATCGCCAATAAGAAGGTGCAAGGTATACAGCAAACCCGAAGTGAAGCATCGGAATCTAAAACTGGACTCACAGGAGAGGTTCAAATCATAGAAAGTGAGAGTGTCAGTCCTCTTGTACTTAAGTCGACATTGTGCCATTTGTATTAAATTCGAATGCAATTTCTGTGTTTCATCGTCAATAAGAAGGTCCAAGGGATACAGTAAACCAGAAGTGAAGCATCGGAATCCAAAACTGGACCTACAGGTGAGGTTCAAAGCATAGAAAGTGAGAGTGTCAGTCCTCTTGTACTTAAGACGGCATTGTGCCTTTTGAATTTAATTCCGATGCATTTTCTGAGTTTCATCGTCAATAAGAAGGTGCAAGGTATACAGTAAACCTGAAGTGAAGCATCGGAATCTAAATCTGACCTCACAGGAGAGGTTCGAATCATAGGAAGTGTGAGTGTCAATCCTCTTGTACTTAAGTCGGTATTGTGCCTTTTGTATTAAATTCCGATGCAAACTCTGTGTTTCATCGTCAATAAGAGGGTCCAAGGGATACAGTAAACCAGAAGTGAAGCATCGGAATCCAAAACTGGACCTACAGGTGAGGTTCAAAGCATAGAAAGTGAGAGTGTCAGTCCTCTTGTATTTAAGTAGGTATTGTGCCATTTGAATTTAATTCCGATGCTATTTCTGTGTTTCATCGATAATCAGAAGTTCCAAGGGATACAGTAAACCTGAAGTGAATCATCGGAATCTAAAACTGGACTCACAGGAGAGGTTCAAATCATAGATAGTGAGAGTGTCAGTCCTCTTGTACTTAAGTCACCATTGTGACTTTTGTATTAATTTCGGATGCAATTTCTGTGTTTCATCGTCAATTAGAAGGTCCAAGGGATACAGCAAACCAGAAGTAAAGCATCGAAATCTAAAACTGGAATCACAGGAGAGGTTCAAATCATAGAAATTGAGAGTGTCAGTCCTCTTGTACTTAAGACGGCATTGTGCCTTTTGAATTTAATTCCGATGCATTTTCTGAGCTTCATCGTCAATAAGAAGGTGCAAGGTATACAGTAAACCTGAGGTGAAGCATCAGAATCTAAATCTGACCTCACAGGAGAGGTTCGAATCATAGGAAGTGAGAGTGTCAGTCCTCTTGTACTTAAGTCGGCATTGTGCCATTTGTATTAAATTCGTATGCAATTTCTGTGTTTCGTCGCCAATAAGAAGGTCCAAGGGATACAGTAAACCTGAAGTGAAGCATCGGAAACTAAAACTGGACTCACAGGGGAGGTTCAAATCATAGAAAGTGAGAGTGTCAGTCCTCTTGTACTTAAGTCGCCATTGTGCCATTTGTATTAATTTCGGATGCAATTTCTGTTTTCACCGTCCATAAGAAGGTCCAAGGGATATAGTAAACCTGAAGTAAAGCATCGGAATCTAAAACTGGACTCTCAGGAGAGGTTCAAATCATAGAAAGTTAAAGTTTCAGTCCTGTTGTACTTAAGTCGGCATTGTGCATTTTGTATTAAATTCGGATGCAAACTCTGTGTTTCATCGTCAATAAGAAGGTCCAAGGGATACAGTAAACCTGAAGTGAAGCATCGGAATCTAAACCTGGACTCACAGGAGAGGTTCATATCATAAAAAGTTAGAGTGTCAGTCCTCTTGTACTTAAGTTAGCTTTGTGCCTTTTGAATTTAATTCCGATGCTATTTCTGTGTTTCATTGTCAATAAGAAGGTCCAAGGGATACAGTAAACCTGATGTGAAGCATCAGAATCTAAAACTGGACTCACAGGAGAGTTTAAAATCATAGAAAGTGAGAGTGCCAGTCCTCTTTTACATAAGTCGGCATTGTGCGTTTTAAATTTATTTCCGATGCTATATCTGTGTTTCATCGTCAGTAAGAAGGTCCATGGGATACAGTAAACCTGAAGTGAAGCATCGGAATCTAGAACTGGACTCACAGGAGATGTTCAAGTCATAGAAAGTGAGAGTGTCAGTCCTCTTGTACTTAAGCCGCCATTGTGATTTTTGTATTAAATTCGGATGCAATTTCTGTGTTTCATCGTCAATAAGAAGGTCCAAGGGATACAGTAAACCTGAAGTGAAGCATCGGAATGTAAAACTGGACTCACAGGAGAGGTTCAAATCATAGAAAGTGAGAGTGTCAGTCCTCTTGTACTTAAGTCGGCATTGTGCGTTTTGAATTTAATTCCGATGCAATTTCTGTGTTTCATCGTCAATAAGAAGCTGCAAGGTATACCGTAAACCTGAAGTGAAGCTTCGGAATCTAAAACTGGACTCAGAGGAGAGGTTCATATCATATAAAGTGGGAGTGTCAGTCCTCTTGTACTTAAGTCACCATTGTGACTTTTGTATTAATTTCGGATACAATTTCTGTGTTTCATCGTCAATAAGAAGGTCCAAGGGATACAGTAAACCTGAAGTGAAGCATCGGAATCTAAACTGGACTCACAGGAGAGATTCAAATCATAGAAAGTGAAAGTGTCAGTCCTCTTGTACTTAAGTCGCCATTGTGCCTTTTGTATTAAATTCGGATGCAATTTCTGTGTTTCATCGTCAATAAGAAGGTCCAAGGGATGCAGTAAACCTGAAGTGAAGCATTGGAATCCAAAACTGGACTCACAGGAGAGGTTCAAATCATAGAAAGTTAGAGTGTCAGTCCTCTTGTGCTTAAATCGGCATTGTGCCTTTTGAATTTAATTCGGATGGAATTTCTGTGTTTCATCGTCAATAAGAAGGTCCAAGGGATACAGTAAACCTGAAGTGAAGCAATGGAATCTAAAACTGGACTCACAGGAGAGGTTCAAATCATAGAAAGTGAGAGAGTCAGTCCTATTTTACTTAAGTCGGCATTGTGCGTTTTGAATTTGATTCCGTTGCAATTTCTGTGTTTCATCGTCAATAACAAGTTCCAAGGGATACAGTAAACCAGAAGTGAAACGTCGGAATCTAAAACTGGACTCACAGGAGATGTTCAAATCATAGAAAGTGAGAGTGTCAGTCCACCTGTACTTATGTCGCCATTGTGATTTTTGTATTACATTCGGATGCAATGTCTTTGTTTCATCGTCAATAAGAAGGTCCAAGGGATACAGTAAACCTGAAGTGAAGCATCAGAATCTGAAACTGGACTCACAGGAGAAGTTCAAATCATGGAAAGTTAGAGTGTCAGTCCTCTTGTACTTAAGTCGGCATTGTGCCCTTTGTATTAAATTCGAATGCAAACTCTGTGTTTCATCGTCAATAAGAAGGTCCAAGGGATACAGTAAGCCTTAAGTGAAGCATCAGAATTTAAAACTGGACTCTTAGGAGAGGTTCAAATCATAGAAAGTTAGAATGTCAGTCCTCTTGTACTTAAGTCGGCATTGTGCCTTTTGAATTTAATTCCGATGCTTTTTCTGTGTTTCATTGTCAATAAGAAGGTCCAAGGGATACAGTAAACCTGAAGTGAAGCATCGGAATCAAAAACTGGACTCACAGGAGAGGTTCACATCATAGAAAGTTAGAATGTCAGTCCTCTTGTACTTAAGTCGGCATTGTGCCTTTTGCATTAAATTCGGATGCAATTTCTGCGTTTCATCGTCAATAAGAAGGTGCAAGGTATACAGCAAACCTGAAGTGAAGCATCGGAATCTAAAACTGGACTCACAGGAGAGGTTCAAATCATAGAAAGTGAGAGTGTCAGTCCTCTTGTACTTAAGTCGACATTGTGCCATTTCTATTAAATTCGAATGCAATTTCTGTGTTTCATCGTCAATAAGAAGGTCCAAAAGATACAGTAAATCAGAAGTGAAGCATCGGAATCCAAAACTGGACTCACAGGTGAGGTTCAAATCATAGAAATTGAGAGTGTCAGTCCTCTTGTACTTAAGTCGGTATTGTGCCTTTTGAATTTAATTCCGATGCAATTTCTGTGTTTCATCGTCAATAAGAATGTCTATGGGATACAGTAAACCTGTGGTGAAGCATCGGAATCTAAAACTGGACTCACAGGAGAGATTCAAATCATAGAAAGTGAAAGTGTCAGTCCTCTTGTACTTAAGTCGCCATTGTGCCTTTTGTATTAAATTCGGATGCAAACTCTGTGTTTCATCGACAATAAGAAGGTCCAAGGGATACAGTAAACCTGAAGTGAAGCAATGGAACCTAAAACTGGACTCACAGGAGAGGTTCAAATCATAGAAAGTTAGAGTGTCAGTCCTCTTGTACTTAAATCGGCATTGTGCCTTTTGAATTTAATTCCGATGCAATTTCTGTGTTTCATCGTCAATAAGAAGTTCCAAGGGATACAGTAAACCTGAAGTGAAGCAATGGAACCTAAAACTGGACTCACAGGAGAGGTTCAAATCATAGAAAGTTAGAATGTTAGTCCTCTTGAACTTAAGTCGGCATTGTGCATTTTGAATTTAATTCCGATGCTTTTTCTGTGTTTCATTGTCAATAAGAAGGTCCAAGGGATATAGTAAACCTGAAGTGAAGCATCGGAATCCAAAACTGGACTCACAGGAGAGGTTCAAATCATAGAAAGTTGGAATGTCAGTCCTCTTGTACTTAAGTCGGCATTGTGCCTTTTGCATTAAATTCGGATGCAATTTCTGTGTTTCATCGTCAATAAGAAGGTCCAAGGGATACAGTAAACCAGAAGTGAAGCATCGGAATAGAAAACTGGACTCACAGGTGAGTTTCAAATCATAGAAAGAGAGAGAGTCAGTCCTCTTGTACTTAAGACGGCATTGTGCTTTTTGAATTTAATTACGATGCATTTTCTGAATTTCATCGTCAACAAGAAGGTGCAAGGTATACAGTAAACCTGAAGTGCAGCATCGGAATCTAAATCTGACCTCACAGGAGAGGTTCGAATCATAGAAAGTGAGAGTGTCAGTCCTATTGTACTTAAGTCGGTATTGTGCCTTTTGTATTAAATTCGGATGCAAACTCTGTGTTTCATCGTCAATAAGAGGGTCCTAGGGATACAGTAAACCTGAGGTGAAGCATCGGAATCTAAAACTGGACTCACAGGAGAGGTTCAAATCATAGAAAGTTAGAGTGTCAGTCCTCTTGTACTTAAGTCGGTATTGTGCCTTATGAATTTAATTCCGATGCAATTTCTGTGTTTCATCGTCAATAAGAAGTTCCAAGGGATACAGTAAACCTGAAGTGAAGCATCGGAATCTAAAACTGGACTCACAGGAGAGGTTCAAATCATAGAAAGTGAGAGTGTCAGTCCTCTTGTACGTAAGTCACCATTGTGACTTTTGTATTAATTTCGGATGCAATTTCTGTGTTTCATCGTCAATTAGAAGGTCCAAGGGATACAGTAAACCTGAAGTAAAGCATCGGAATCTAAAACTGGAATCACAGGAGAGGTTCAAATCATAGAAAGTGAGAGTGTCAGTCCTGTTGTACTTAAGACGGCATTGTGCATTTTGAATTTAATTCCGATGCATTTTCTGAGTTTCATCTTCAATAAGAAGGTGCAAGGTATACAGTAAACCTGAAGTGAAGCATCGGAATCTAAATCTGACCTCACAGGAGAGGTTCGAATCATAGAAAGTGAGAGTGTCAGTCCTCTTGTACTTAAGTCGGCATTGTGCCATTTGTATTAAATTCGTATGCAATTTCTGTGTTTCGTCGTCAATAAGAAGGTCCAAGGGATACAGTAAACCTGAAGTGAAGCACCGGAAACTAAAACTGGACTCACAGGGGAGGTTCAAATCATAGAAAGTGAGAGTGTCAGTCCTCTTGTACTTAAGTCGCCATTGTGCCATTTGTATTAAATTCGGATGCAATTTCTGTTTTCATCGTCAATAAGAAGGTCCAAGGGATACAGTAAACCTGAAGTAAAGCATCGGAATCTAAAACTGGACTCTCAGGAGAGGTACAAATCATAGAAAGTTAAAGTGTCAGTCCTCTTGTACTTAAGTCGGCATTGTGCCTTTTGTATTAAATTCGGATGCAAACTCTGTGTTTCATCGTCAATAAGAAGCTGCAAGGTATACAGTAAACCTGAAGTGAAGCTTTGGAATCTAAAACTGGACTCAGAGGAGAGGTTCAAATCATATAAAATGAGAGTGTCAGTCCTCTTGTACTTAAGTCTCCATTGTGACTTTTGTATTAATTTCGGATGCAATTTCTGTGTTTCATCGTCAACAAGAAGGTACAAGGGATACAGTAAACCAGAAGTGAAGCATCGGAATCTAAAACTGGACTCACAGGAGAGATTCAAATCATAGAAAGTGAAAGTGTCAGTCCTCTTGTACTTAAGTCGCCATTGTGCTTTTTGTATTCAATTCGGATGCAATTTCTGTGTTTCATCGTCAATAAGAAGGTCCAAGGGATACAGTATACCTGAAGTGTAGCATTGGAATCCAAAACTGGACTCACAGGAGAGGTTCAAATCATAGAAAGTTAGAGTGTCAGTCCTCTTGTACTTAAATCGGCATTGTGCCTTTTGAATTTAATTCCGATGCAATTTCTGTGTTTCATCGTCACTAAGAAACTCCAAGGGATACAGTAAACCTGAAGTGAAGCATCAGAATCTAAAACTGGACTCACAGGAGAGGTTCAAATCATGGAAAGTTAGAGTGTCGGTCCTCTTGTACTTAAGTCGGCATTGTGCCCTTTGTATTAAATTCGAATGCAAACTCTGTGTTTCATCGTCAATAAGAAGGTCCAAGGGATACAGTAAACCTTAAGTGAAGCATCAGAAATTAAAACTGGACTCTTAGGAGAGGTTCAAATCATAGAAAGTTAGAATGTCAGTCCTCTTGTACTTAAGTCGGCATTGTGCCTTTTGAATTTAATTCCGATGCTTTTTCTGTGTTTCAATGTCAATAAGAAGGTCCAAGGGATACAGTAAACCTGAAGTGAAGCATCGGAATCCGAAACTAGACTCACAGGAGAGGTTCAAATCATAGAAAGTTAGAATGTCAGTCCTCTAGTACTTAAGTCGGCATTGTGCCTTTTGCATAAATTCGGATGCAATTTCTGTGTTTCATCGCCAATAAGAAGGTGCAAGGTATACAGCAAACCTGAAGTGAAGCATCGGAATCTAAAACTGGACTCACAGGAGAGGTTCAAATCATAGAAAGTGAGAGTGTCCGTCCTCTTGTACTTAAGTCGACATTGTGCCATTTGTATTAAATTCGAATGCAATTTCTGTGTTTCATCGTCAATAAGAAGGTCCAAGGGATACAGTAAACCTGAAGTGAAGCATCGGAATCTTAAGCTGGACTCACAGGAGAGGTTCAAATCATAGAAAGTGAGAGTGTCAGTCCTCTTGTACTTAAGTCGACATTGTGCCATTTCTATTTAATTCGAATGCAATTTCTGTGTTTCATCGTCAATAAGAAGGTCCAAGGGATACAGTAAACCAGAAGTGAAGCATCGGAATCCAAAACTGGACTCACAGGTGAGGTTCAAATCATAGAAAGTGAGAGTGTCAGTCCTCTTGTACTTATGTCGGTATTGTGCCTTTTGAATTTAATTCCGATGCAATTTCTGTGTTTCATCGTCAATAAGAAGTTCCAAGGAATACAGTAAACCTGAAGTGAAGCATCGGAATCTAAAACTGGAGTCACAGGAGAGGTTCAAATCATAGAATGTGAGAGTGTCAGTCCTCTTGTACTTAAGTCACCATTGTGACTTTTGTATTAATTTCGGATGCAATTTCTGTGTTTCATCGTCAATAAGAAGCTGCAAGGTATACAGTAAACCTGAAGTGAAGCTTCGGAATCTTAAACTGGACTCACAGGAGAGGTTCAAATCATAGAAAGTGAGAGTGTTAGTCCTCTTCTACTTAGGTCGGCACTGTGCCTTTTGAATTTAATTCCGATGCAATTTCTGCGTTTCATCGTCAATAAGAACGTCCAAGGGATACAGTAAACCTGAAGTGAAGCATCGGAATCTAAAACTGTACTCACAGGAGAGGTTCGAATCATAGAAAGTGAGAGTGTCAGTCCTCTTGTACTTAAGTCGGCATTGTGCCTTTTGCATTAAATTCGGATGCAATTTCTGCGTTTCATCGTCAATAAGAAGGTGCAAGGTTTACAGCAAACCTGAAGTGAAGCATCGGAATCTAAAACTGGACTCACAGGAGAGGTTCAAATCATATAAAGTGAGAGTGTCAGTCCTCTTGTACTTAAGTCGACATTGTGCCATTTCTATTAAATTCGAATGCAATTTCTGTGTTTCATCGTCAATAAGAAGGTCCAAGGGATACAGTAAATCAGAAGTGAAGCATCGGAATCCAAAACTGGACTCACAGGTGAGGTTCAAATCATAGAAATTGAGAGTGTCAGTCCTCTTGTACTTAAGTCGGTATTGTGCCTTTTGAATTTAATTCCGATGCAATTTCTGTGTTTCATCGTCAATAAGAATGTCCATGGGATACAGTAAACCTGAGGTGAAGCATCGGAATCTAAAACTGGACTCACTGGAGAGATTCAAATCATAGAAAGTGAAAGTGTCAGTCCTCTTGTACTTAAGTCGCCATTGTGCCTTTTGTATTAAATTCGGATGCAAACTCTGTGTTTCATCGTCAATAAGAAGGTCCAAGGGATACAGTAAACCTTAAGTGAAGCATCAGAAATTAAAACTGGACTCTTAGGAGAGGTTCAAATCATAGAAAGTTAGAATGTCAGTCCTCTTGTACTTAAGTCGGCATTGTGCCTTTTGAATTTAATTCCGATGCTTTTTCTGTGTTTCAATGTCAATAAGAAGGTCCAAGGGATACAGTAAACCTGAAGTGAAGCATCGGAATCCGAAACTAGACTCACAGGAGAGGTTCAAATCATAGAAAGTTAGAATGTCAGTCCTCTAGTACTTAAGTCGGCATTGTGCCTTTTGCATAAATTCGGATGCAATTTCTGTGTTTCATCGCCAATAAGAAGGTGCAAGGTATACAGCAAACCTGAAGTGAAGCATCGGAATCTAAAACTGGACTCACAGGAGAGGTTCAAATCATAGAAAGTGAGAGTGTCCGTCCTCTTGTACTTAAGTCGACATTGTGCCATTTGTATTAAATTCGAATGCAATTTCTGTGTTTCATCGTCAATAAGAAGGTCCAAGGGATACAGTAAACCTGAAGTGAAGCATCGGAATCTTAAGCTGGACTCACAGGAGAGGTTCAAATCATAGAAAGTGAGAGTGTCAGTCCTCTTGTACTTAAGTCGACATTGTGCCATTTCTATTTAATTCGAATGCAATTTCTGTGTTTCATCGTCAATAAGAAGGTCCAAGGGATACAGTAAACCAGAAGTGAAGCATCGGAATCCAAAACTGGACTCACAGGTGAGGTTCAAATCATAGAAAGTGAGAGTGTCAGTCCTCTTGTACTTATGTCGGTATTGTGCCTTTTGAATTTAATTCCGATGCAATTTCTGTGTTTCATCGTCAATAAGAAGTTCCAAGGAATACAGTAAACCTGAAGTGAAGCATCGGAATCTAAAACTGGAGTCACAGGAGAGGTTCAAATCATAGAATGTGAGAGTGTCAGTCCTCTTGTACTTAAGTCACCATTGTGACTTTTGTATTAATTTCGGATGCAATTTCTGTGTTTCATCGTCAATAAGAAGCTGCAAGGTATACAGTAAACCTGAAGTGAAGCTTCGGAATCTTAAACTGGACTCACAGGAGAGGTTCAAATCATAGAAAGTGAGAGTGTTAGTCCTCTTCTACTTAGGTCGGCACTGTGCCTTTTGAATTTAATTCCGATGCAATTTCTGCGTTTCATCGTCAATAAGAACGTCCAAGGGATACAGTAAACCTGAAGTGAAGCATCGGAATCTAAAACTGTACTCACAGGAGAGGTTCGAATCATAGAAAGTGAGAGTGTCAGTCCTCTTGTACTTAAGTCGGCATTGTGCCTTTTGCATTAAATTCGGATGCAATTTCTGCGTTTCATCGTCAATAAGAAGGTGCAAGGTTTACAGCAAACCTGAAGTGAAGCATCGGAATCTAAAACTGGACTCACAGGAGAGGTTCAAATCATATAAAGTGAGAGTGTCAGTCCTCTTGTACTTAAGTCGACATTGTGCCATTTCTATTAAATTCGAATGCAATTTCTGTGTTTCATCGTCAATAAGAAGGTCCAAGGGATACAGTAAATCAGAAGTGAAGCATCGGAATCCAAAACTGGACTCACAGGTGAGGTTCAAATCATAGAAATTGAGAGTGTCAGTCCTCTTGTACTTAAGTCGGTATTGTGCCTTTTGAATTTAATTCCGATGCAATTTCTGTGTTTCATCGTCAATAAGAATGTCCATGGGATACAGTAAACCTGAGGTGAAGCATCGGAATCTAAAACTGGACTCACTGGAGAGATTCAAATCATAGAAAGTGAAAGTGTCAGTCCTCTTGTACTTAAGTCGCCATTGTGCCTTTTGTATTAAATTCGGATGCAAACTCTGTGTTTCATCGTCAATAAGAAGGTCTAAGCGATACAGTAAACCTGAAGTGAAGCAATGGAACCTAAAACTGGACTCACAGGAGAGGTTCAAATCATAAAAAGTTAGAGTGTCAGTCCTCTTGTACTTAAATCGGCATTGTGCCTTTTGAATTTAATTCCGATGCAATTTCTGTGTTTCATCGTCAATAAGAAGGTCCAAGGGATACATTAAACCTGAAGTGAAGCAATGGAACCTAAAACTGGACTCACAGGAGAGGTTCAAATCATAGAAAATTAGAATGTCAGTCCTCTTGAACTTAAGTCGGCATTGTGCATTTTGAATTTAATTCCGATGCTTTTTCTGTGTTTCATTGTCAATAAGAAGGTCCAAGGGATATAGTAAACCTGAAGTGAAGCATCGGAATCCAAAACTGGACTCACAGGAGAGGTTCAAATCACAGAAAGTTAGAATGTCAGTCCTCTTGTACTTAGGTCGGCAGTGTGCCTTTTGCATTAAATTCGGATGCAATTTCTGTGTTTCATCGTCAATAAAAAGGTGCAAGGTATACAGCAAACCTGAAGTGAAGCATCGGAATCTAAAACTGGACTCACAGGAGAGGTTCAAATCATCGAAAGTGAGAGTGTCAGTCCTCTTGTACTTAAGTCGCCATTGTGCCATTTGTATTAAATTCGAATGCAATTTCTGTGTTTCATCGTCAATAAGAAGGTCCAAGGGATACAGTAAACCAGAAGTGAAGCATCGGAATACAAAACTGGACTCACAGGTGAGTTTCAAATCATAGAAAGAGAGAGTGTCAGTCCTCTTGTACTTAAGACGGCATTGTGCCTTTTGAATTTAATTACGATGCATTTTCTGAATTTCATCGTCAACAAGAAGGTGCAAGGTATACAGTAAACCTGAAGTGAAGCATCGGAATCTAAATCTGACCTCACAGGAGAGGTTCGAATCATAGAAAGTGAGAGTTTCAGTCCTATTGTACTTAAGTCGGTATTGTGCCTTTTGTATTAAATTCGGATGTAAACTCTGTGTTTCATCGTCAATAAGAGGGTCCTAGGGATACAGTAAACCTGAAGTGAAGCATCGGAATCTAAAACTGGACTCACAGGAGAGATTCAAATCATAGAAAGTTAGAGTGTCAGTCCTCTTGTACTTAAGTCGGTATTGTGCGTTTTGAATTTAATTCCGATGCAATTTCTGTGTTTCATCGTCAATAAGAAGTTCCAAGGGATACAGTAAACCTGAAGTGAAGCATCGGAATCTAAAACTGGACTCACAGGAGAGGTTCAAATCATAGAAAGTGAGAGTGTCAGTCCTCTTGTACGTAAGTCACCATTGTGACTTTTGTATTAATTTCGGATGCAATTTCTGTTTTTCATCGTCAATTAGAAGGTCCAAGGGATACAGTAAACCTGAAGTAAAGCATCGGAATCTAAAACTGGAATCACAGGAGAGGTTCAAATCATAGAAAGTGAGAGTGTCAGTCCTGTTGTACTTAAGACGGCATTGTGCCTTTTGAATTTAATTCCGATGCATTTTCTGAGTTTCATCGTCAATAAGAAAGTGCAAGGTATACAGTAAACCTGAAGTGAAGCATCGGAATCTAAATCTGACCTCACAGGAGAGGTTCGAATCATAGAAAGTGAGAGTGTCAGTCCTCTTGTACTTAAGTCGGCATTGTGCCATTTGTATTAAATTCGTATGCAATTTCTGTGTTTCGTCGTCAATAAGAAGGTCCAAGGGATACAGTAAACCTGAAGTGAAGCACCGGAAACTAAAACTGGACTCACAGGGGAGGTTCAAATCATAGAAAGTGAGAGTGTCAGTCCTCTTGTACTTAAGTCGCCATTGTGCCATTTGTATTAAATTCGGATGCAATTTCTGTTTTCATCGTCAATAAGAATTTCCAAGGGATACAGTAAACCTGAAGTAAAGCATCGGAATCTAAAACTGGACTCTCAGGAGAGGTTCAAATCATAGAAAGTTAAAGTGTCAGTCCTCTTGTACTTAAGTCGGCCTTGTGCCTTTTGTATTAAATTCGGATGCAAACTCTGTGTTTCATCGTCAATAAGAAGCTGCAAGGTATACAGTAAACCTGAAGTGAAGCTTCGGAATCTAAAACTGGACTCAGAGGAGAGGTTCAAATCATATAAAGTGAGAGTGTCAGTCCTCTTGTACTAAAGTCTTCATTGTACCTTTTGTATTAAATTCGGATGCAAACTCTGTGTTTCAACGTCAATTAGAAGGCCAAATGCATACAGTAAACCTGAAGTGAAGCATCGGAATGTAAAACTGGACTCACAGGAGAGGTTTAAATCATAGAAAGTAAGAGTGTCAGTCCTCTTGTACTTAAGTCGGCATTGTGCCTTTTGAATTTAATTCCGATGCAATTTCTGTGTTTTATCGTCAATAAGAAGCTGCAAGGTATACAGTAAACCTGAAGTGAAGCTCCGGAATCTAAAACTGGACTCAGAGGAGAGGTTCAAATCATATAAAATAAGAGTGTCAGTCCTCTTGTACTTAAGTCTCCATTGTGACTTTTGTATTAAATTCGAATGCAAACTCTGTGTTTCATCGTCAATAAGAAGGTCCAAGGGATACAGTAAACCTTAAGTGAAGCATCAGAATTTAAAACTGGACTCTTAGGAGAGGTTCAAATCATAGAAAGTTAGAATGTCAGTCCTCTTGTACTTAAGTCGGCATTGTTCCTTTTGAATTTAATTCCGATGCTTTTTCTGTGTTTCAATGTCAATAAGAAGGTCCAAGGGATACAGTAAACCTGAAGTGAAGCATCGGAATCCGAAACTGGACTTACAGGAGAGGTTCAAATCATAGAAAGTTAGAATGTCAGTCCTCTTGTACTTAAGTCGGCATTGTGCCTTTTGCATAAATTCGATTGCAATTTCTGTGTTTCATCGCCAATAAGAAGGTGCAGGGTATACAGCAAACCGGAAGTGAAGCATCGGAATCTAAAACTGGACTCACAGGAGAGGTTCAAATCATAGAAAGTGAGAGTGTCAGTCCTCTTGTACTTAAGTCGACATTGTGCCATTTGTATTAAATTCGAATGCAATTTCTGTGTTTCATCGTCAATAAGATGGTCCAAGGGATACAGTAAACCTGAAGTGAAGCATCGGAATCTTAAGCTGGACTCACAGGAGAGGTTCAAATCATAGAAAGTGAGAGTGTCAGTCCTCTTGTACTTAAGTCGACATTGTGCCATTTGTATTAAATTCGAATGCAATTTCTGTGTTTCATCGTCAATAAGAAGGTCCAAGGGATACAGTAAACCAGAAGTGAAGCATCGGAATCCAAAACTGGACTCACAGGTGAGGTTCAAATCATAGAAAGTGAGAGTGTCAGTCCTCTTGTACTTAAGTCGGTATTGTGCCTTTTGAATTTAATTCCGATGCAATTTCTGTGTTTCATCGTCAATAAGAAGTTCCAAGGAATACAGTAAACCTGAAGTGAAGCATCGGAATCTAAAACTGGACTCACAGGAGAGGTTCAAATCATAGAAAGTGAGAGTGTCAGTCCTCTTGTACTTAAGTCACCATTGTGACTTTTGTATTAATTTCGGATGCAATTTCTGTGTTTCATCGTCAATAAGAAGCTGCAAGGTATACAGTAAACCTGAAGTGAAGCTTCGGAATCTTAAACTGGACTCACATGAGAGGTTCAAATCATAGAAAGTGAGAGTGTTAGTCCTCTTCTACTTAGGTCGGCACTGTGCCTTTTGAATTTAATTCCGATGCAATTTCTGCGTTTCATCGTCAATAAGAACGTCCAAGGGATACAGTAAACCTGAAGTGAAGCATCGGAATCTAAAACTGGACTCACAGGAGAGGTTCAAATCATAGAAAGTGAGTGTGTCAGTCCTCTCGTACTTAAATCGGCATTGTGCCTTTTGAATTTAATTCCGATGCAATTTCTGTGTTTCATCGTCAATAAGAAGGTCCAAGGGATACAGTAAACCTGAACTGAAGCATCGGAATCTAAATCTGACCTCACAGGAGAGGTTCGAATCATAGAAAGTGAGAGTGTCAGTCCTCTTGTACTTAAGTCGGTATTGTGCCTTTTGTATTAAATTCGGATGCAAACTCTGTGTTTCATCGTCAATAAGAGGGTCCAAGGGATACAGTAAACCTGAAGTGAAGCATCGGAATCTAAAACGGGACTCACAGGAGAGGTTCAAATCATAGAAAGTGAGAGTGTCAGTCCTCTTGTACCTAAGTCGGCATTGCGCCATTTTTATTAAATTCGGATGCAATTTTTGTTTCATCGTCAATAAGAAGGTCCAAGGGATACAATAAACCTGAGGTGAAGCATTGGAATCTAAAACTGGACTCAGAGGAGAGGTTCAAATCATATAAAGTGAGAGTGTCAGTCCTCTTGTACTTAAGTCACCATTGTGACTTTTGTATTAATTTCGGATGCAATTTCTGTGTTTCATCGTCAATAAGAAGGTCCAAGGGATACAGTAAACCTGAAGTGAAGCATCGGAATCTAAAACTGGACTCACAGGAGAGGTTCAAATCATAGAAAGTGAGTGTGTCAGTCCTCTTGTACTTAAATCGGCATTGTGCCTTTTGAATTTAATTCCGATGCAATTTCTGTGTTTCATCGTCAATAAGAAGGTCCAAGGGATACAGTAAACCTGAAGTGAAGCATCGGAATCTAAATCTGACCTCACAGGAGAGGTTCGAATCATAGAAAGTGAGAGTGTCAGTCCTCTTGTACTTAAGTCGGTATTGTGCCTTTTGTATTAAATTCGGATGCAAACTTTGTGTTTCATCGTCAATAAGAGGGTCCAAGGGATACAGTAAACCTGAAGTGAAGCATCGGAATCTAAAACTGGACTCACAGGAGAGGTTCAAATCACAGAAAGTTATAGTGTCAGTCCTCTTGTACTTAAATCGGCATTGTGCCTTTTGAATTTAATTCCGATGCAATTTCTGTGTTTTATCGTCAATAAAAAGCTGCAAGGTATACAGTAAACCTGAAGTGAAGCTTCGGAATCTTAAACTGGAATCACAGGAGAGGTTCAAATCATAGAAAGTGATAGTGTTAGTCCTCTTCTACTTAGGTCGGCACTGTGCCTTTTGAATTTAATTCCGATGCAATTTCTGCGTTTCATCGTCAATAAGAACGTCCAAGGGATACAGTAAACCTGAAGTGAAGCATCGGAATCTAAAACTGGACTCACAGGAGAGGTTCAAATCATAGAAAGTGAGTGTGTCAGTCCTCTTTTACTTAAGTCAGCATTGTGCCATTTGTATTAAATTCGGATGAAATTTCTGTGTCTCATCGTCAATAAGAAGGTCAAAGGTATACAGTAAACCTGAAGTGAAGCATCGGAATCTAAAACTGGACTCACAGGAGAGGTTCAAATCATAGAAAGTTAGACTGTCAGTCCTCTTGTACTTAAGTCGGCATTGTGCCTTTTGTATAACTTCGGATGGAATTTCTGTGTTTCATCGTAAATAAGAAGGAGCAAGGTATACAGTAAACCTGAAGTGAAGCATCGGAATCTAAAACTGGACTCACAGGAGAGTTTCAAATCTTAGAAAGTTAGAGTGTCAGTTCTCTTTTACTTAAGTCGTCATTGTGCCTTTTGTATTAAATTCCAATGCAATTTCTATGTTTCATCGTCAATAAGAAGGTGCAAGGTATTCAGTAAACCTGAAGTGAAGCATCGGAATTTAAAACCGGTCTCACAGGAGAGGTTCAAATCATAGAAAGTGCGAGTGTCAGTCCTCTTGTACTTAAGTCGGCATTGTACCGTTTGTATGAAATTCGGATGCGATTTCCGTGTTTTATCGTCAATAAGAAGGTCCAAGGGATACAGTAAACCTGAAGTGAAGCATCGGAATCTAAAACTGGACTCACAGGAGAGGTTCAAATCGCAGAAAGTTATAGTGTCAGTCCTCTTGTACTTAAATCGGCATTGTGCCTTTTGAATTTAATTCCGATGCAATTTCTGTGTTTCATCGTCAATAAGAAGGTCCAAGGGATACAGTAAACCTGAAGTGAAGCAATGGAATCTAAAACTGGACTCACAGGAGAGGTTCAAATCATAGAAAGTGAGAGTGTCAGTCCTCTTTTACTTAGGTCGGCATTGTGCGTTTTGAATTTGATTCTGATGTAATTTCTGTGTTTCATCGTCAATTAGAAGGTCCAAGGGATACAGTAAACCTGAAGTGAAGCAATGGAATCTAAAACTGGACTCACAGGAGAGGTTCAAATCATAGAAAGTGAGAGTGTCAGTCCTCTTTTACTTAAGTCGGCATTGTGCGTTTTGAATATGATTCCGATGCAATTTCTGTGTTTCATCGTCAATAAGAAGGTCCAAGGGATACAGTAAACCAGAAGTGAAGCGTCGGAATCTAAAACTGGACTCACAGGAGATGTTCAAATCATAGAAAGTGGGAGTGACAGTCCTCTTGTACTTAAGTCGCCATTGTGATTTTGTATTAAATTCGGATGCAATTTCTGTGTTTCATCGTCAATAAGAAGGTCCAAGGATACAGTAAACCTGAAGTGAAGCATCAGAATCTAAAACTGGACTCACAGGAGAGGTTCAAATCATAGAATGTTAGAGTGTCAGTCCTCTCGTACTTAAGTCGGCATTGTACCTTTTGTATTAAATTGGGATGCAAATTCTGTGTTTCATCGTCAATTAGAAGATCCGAGGGATACAGTAAACCTGAAGTGAAGCATCGGAATTTAAAACTGGACTCTTAGGAGAGGTTCAAATCATAGAAAGTTAGAATGTCAGTCCACTTGTACTTAAGTGGGCATTGTGCCTTTTGAATTTAATTCCGATGCTTTTTCTGTGTTTCATTGTCAATAAGAAGGTCCAAGGGATACAGTAAACGTGAAGTGAAGCATCGGAATCCAAAACTGGACTCACAGGAGAGGTTCAAATCATGGAAAGTTAGAGTGTCAGTCCTCTTGTACTTAAGTCGGCATTGTACCTTTTGTATTAAATTCGGATGCAAACTCAGTGTTTCATCGTCAATTAGAAGGTCCGAGGGATACAGTAAACCTGAAGTGAAGCATCGGAATCTAAAACTGGACTCACAGGAGAGGTTTCTAATCATAGAAAGTGAGAGTGTCAGTCCTCTTGTACTTAAGACGGCATTGTGCCTTTTGAATTAAATTCCGATGCAATTTCTGTGTTTTATCGTCAATAAGAAGCTGCAAGGTATACAGTAAACCTGAAGTGAAGCTTCGGAATCTTAAACTGGACTCACAGGATATGTTCAAATCTAGAAAGTGAGAGTGTTAATCCTTTTCTACTTAGGTCGGCACTGTGCCTTTTGAATTTAATTCCGATGCAATTTCTGTGTTTCATCGTCAATAAGAACGTCCAAGGGATACAGTAAACCTGAAGTGAAGCATCGGAATCTAAAACTGTACTCACAGGAGAGGTTCGAATCATAGAGAGTGAGAGTGTCAGTCCTCTTGTGCTTAAGTCGGCATTGCGCCATTTGTATTACATTCGGATGCAATTTCTGTGTTTCATCGTCAATAAGAAGTTCCAAGGGATACAGTAAACCTGAGGTGAAGCATCGGAATCTATAACTGGACTCAGAGGGGAGGTTCAAATCATATAAAGTGAGAGTGTCAGTCCTCTTGCACTTAAGTTGGCATTGTGCCATTTGTATTAAATTCGGATGAAATTTCTGTGTTTCATCGTCAATAAGAAGGTCAAAGGTATACAGTAAACCTGAAGTGAAGCATCGGAATCTAAAACTGGACTCACAGGAGAGGTTCAAATCATAGGAAGTTAGACTGTCAGTCCTCTTGTACTTAAGTCGGCATTGTGCCTTTTGTATTAAGATCGGATGGAATTTCTGTGTTTCATCGTAAATAAGAAGGAGCAAGGTATACAGTAAACCTGAAGTGAAGCATCGGAATCTAAAACTGGACTCACAGGAGAGGTTCAAATCATAGAAAGTGAGAGTGTCAGTCCTCTTGTACTTAAGTCGACATTGTGCCATTTGTATTAAATTCGAATGCAATTTCTGTGTTTCATCGTCAATAAGAAGGTCCAAGGGATACAGTAAACCTGAAGTGAAGCATCGGAATCTTAAGCTGGACTCACAGGAGAGGTTCAAATCATAGAAAGTGAGAGTGTCAGTCCTCTTGTACTTAAGTCGACATTGTGCCATTTCTATTAAATTCGAATGCAATTTCTGTGTTTCATCGTCAATAAGAAGGTCCAAGGGATACAGTAACCAGAAGTGAAGCATCGGAATCCAAAACTGGACTCACAGGTGAGGTTCAAATCATAGAAAGTGAGAGTGTCAGTCCTCTTGTACTTAAGTCGGTATTGTGCCTTTTGAATTTAATTCCGATGCAATTTCTGTGTTTCATCGTCAATAAGAAGTTCCAAGGAATACAGTAAACCTGAAGTGAAGCATCGGAATCTAAAACTGGACTCACAGGAGAGGTTCAAATCATAGAAAGTGAGAGTGTCAGTCCTCTTGTACTTAAGTCACCATTGTGACTTTTGTATTAATTTCGGATGCAATTTCTGTGTTTCATCGTCAATAAGAAGCTGCAAGGTATACAGTAAACCTGAAGTGAAGCTTCGGAATCTTAAACTGGACTCACAGGAGAGGTTCAAATCATAGAAAGTGAGAGTGTTAGTCCTCTTCTACTTAGGTCGGCACTGTGCCTTTTGAATTTAATTCCGATGCAATTTCTGCGTTTCATCGTCAATAAGAACGTCCAAGGGATACAGTAAACCTGAAGTGAAGCATCGGAATCTAAAACTGGACTCACAGGAGAGGTTCAAATCATAGAAAGTGAGTGTGTCAGTCCTCTTGTACTTAAATCGGCATTGTGCCTTTTGAATTTAATTCCGATGCAATTTCTGTGTTTCATCGTCAACAAGAAGGTCCAAGGGATACAGTAAACCTGAAGTGAAGCATCGGAATCTAAATCTGACCTCACAGGAGAGGTTCGAATCATAGAAAGTGAGAGTGTCAGTCCTCTTGTACTTAAGTCGGTATTGTGCCTTTTGTATTAAATTCGGATGAAAACTCTGTGTTTCATCGTCAATAAGAGGGTCCAAGGGATACAGTAAACCTGAAGTGAAGCATCGGAATCTAAAACTGGACTCACAGGAGAGGTTCAAATCATAGAAAGTGAGAGTGTCAGTCCTCTTGTACCTAAGTCGGCATTGCGCCATTTTTATTAAATTCGGATGCAATTTTTGTTTCATCGTCAATAAGAAGGTCCAAGGAATACAGTAAACCTGAGGTGAAGCATTGGAATCTAAAACTGGACTCAGAGGAGAGGTTCAAATCATATAAAGTGAGAGTGTCAGTGCTCTTGTACTTAAGTCACCATTGTGACTTTTGTATTAATTTCGGATGCAATTTCTGTGTTTCATCGTCAATAAGAAGGTCCAAGGGATACAGTAAACCTGAAGTGAAGCATCGGAATCTAAAACTGGACTCACAGGAGAGGTTCAAATCATAGAAAGTGAGTGTGTCAGTCCTCTTGTACTTAAATCGGCATTGTGCCTTTTGAATTTAATTCCGATGCAATTTCTGTGTTTCATCGTCAATAAGAAGGTCCAAGGGATACAGTAAACGTGAAGTGAAGCATCGGAATCTAAATCTGACCTCACAGGAGAGGTTCGAATCATAGAAAGTGAGAGTGTCAGTCCTCTTGTACTTAAGTCGGTATTGTGCCTTTTGTATTAAATTCGGATGCAAACTTTGTGTTTCATCGTCAATAAGAGGGTCCAAGGGATACAGTAAAACTGAAGTGAAGCATCGGAATCTAAAACTGGACTCACAGGAGAGGTTCAAATCATAGAAAGTTAGAGTGTCAGTCCTCTTGTACTTAAGTCGGTATTGTGCCTTTTGAATTTAATTCCGATGCAATTTCTGTGTTTCATCGGCAATAAGAAGTTCCAAGGGATACAGTAAACCTGAAGTGAAGCATCGGAATCTAAAACTGGACTCACAGGAGAGGTTCAAATCATAGAAAGTGAAAGTGTCAGTCCTCTTGTACTTAAGTCACCATTGTGACTTTTGTATTAATTTCGGATGCAATTTCTGTGTTTTATCGTCAATAAAAAGCTGCAAGGTATACAGTAAACCTGAAGTGAAGCTTCGGAATCTTAAACTGGAATCACAGGAGAGGTTCAAATCATAGAAAGTGATAGTGTTAGTCCTATTCTACTTAGGTCGGCACTGTGCCTTTTGAATTTAATTCCGATGCAATTTCTGCGTTTCATCGTCAATAAGAACGTCCAAGGGATACAGTAAACCTGAAGTGAAGCATCGGAATCTAAAACTGGACTCACAGGAGAGGTTCAAATCATAGAAAGTGAGTGTGTCAGTCCTCTTTTACTTAAGTCAGCATTGTGCCATTTGTATTAAATTCGGATGAAATTTCTGTGTTTCATCGTCAATAAGAAGGTCAAAGGTATACAGTAAACCTGAAGTGAAGCATAGGAATCTAAAACTGGACTCACAGGAGAGGTTCAAATCATAGAAAGTTAGACTGTCAGTCCTCTTGTACTTAAGTCGGCATTGTGCCTTTTGTATAAATTCGGATAGAATTTCTGTGTTTCATCGTAAATAAGAAGGAGCAAGGTATACAGTAAACCTGAAGTGAAGCATCGGAATCAAAAACTGGACTCACAGGAGAGGTTCAAATCATAGAAAATGAGACTGTCAGTCCTCTTGTACTTAAGTCGACATTGTGCCATTTGTATTACATTCAGATGCAATTTCTGTGTTTCATCGTAAATAAGAAGGTCAAAGGGATACAGTAAACCTGAAGTGAAGCATCGGAATCTAAAACTGGACTCACAGGAGAGTTTCAAATCTTAGAAAGTTAGAGTGTCAGTTCTCTTTTACTTAAGTCGTCATTGTGCCTTTTGTATTAAATTCCAATGCAATTTCTATGTTTCATCGTCAATAAGAAGGTGCAAGGTATACAGTAAACCTGAAGTGAAGCATCGGAATTTAAAACCGGTCTCACAGGAGAGGTTCAAATCATAGAAAGTGCGAGTGTCAGTCCTCTTGTACTTAAGTCGGCATTGTACCGTTTGTATGAAATTCGGATGCGATTTCCGTGTTTTATCGTCAATAAGAAGGTCCAAGGGATACAGTAAACCTGAAGTGAAGCATCGGAATCTAAAACTGGGCTCACAGGAGAGATACAAATCATAGAAAGTGAAAGTGTCAGTCCTCTTGTATTTAAGTCGCCATTGTGCCTTTTGTATTAAATTCGGATGCAACTTCTGTGTTTTATCGTCAATAAGAAGGTCCAAGGAATACAGTAAACCTGAAGTGAAGCATCGGAATCCAAAACTGGACTCACAGTAGAGGTTCAAATCATAGAAAGTTAGAGTGTCAGTCCTCTTGTACTTAAGTCGGCATTGTGCCCTTTGTATTAAATTCGGATGCAACCTCTGTGTTTCATCGTCAATAAGAACGTCCAAGGGATACAGTAAACCTGAAGTGAAGCATCGGAATCTAAAACTGGACTCACAGGAGAGGTTCAAATCACAGAAAGTTATAGTGTCAGTCCTCTTGTACTTAAATCGGCATTGTGCCTTTTGAATTTAATTCCGATGCAATTTCTGTGTTTCATCGTCAATAAGAAGGTCCAAGGGATACAGTAAACCTGAAGTGAAGCAATGGAATCTAAAACTGGACTCACAGGAGAGGTTCAAATCATAGAAAGTGAGAGTGTCAGTCCTCTTTTACTTAAGTCGGCATTGTGCGTTTTGAATTTGATTCTGATGCAATTTCTGTGTTTCATCGTCAATTAGAAGGTCCAAGGGATACAGTAAACCTGAAGTGAAGCAATGGAATCTAAAACTGGACTCACAGGAGAGGTTCAAATCATAGAAAGTGAGAGTGTCAGTCCTCTTTTACTTAAGTCGGCATTGTGCGATTTGAATATGATTCCGATGCAATTTCTGTGTTTCATCGTCAATAAGAAGGTCCAAGGGATACAGTAAACCAGAAGTGAAGCGTCGGAATCTAAAACTGGACTCACAGGAGATGTTCAAATCATAGAAAGTGGGAGTGACAGTCCTCTTGTACTTAAGTCGCCATTGTGATTTTGTATTAAATTCGGATGCAATTTCTGTGTTTCATCGTCAATAAGAAGGTCCAAGGATACAGTAAACCTGAAGTGAAGCATCAGAATCTAAAACTGGACTCACAGGAGAAGTTCAAATCATAGAATGTTAGAGTGTCAGTCCTCTTGTACTTAAGTCGGCATTGTACCTTTTGTATTAAATTGGGATGCAAATTCTGTGTTTCATCGTCAATTAGAAGATCCGAGGGATACAGTAAACCTGAAGTGAAGCATCGGAATATAAAACTGGACTCTTAGGAGAGGTTCAAATCATAGAAAGTTGAATGTCAGTCCTCTTGTACTTAAGTGGGCATTGTGCCTTTTGAATTTAATTCCGATGCTTTTTCTGTGTTTCATTGTCAATAAGAAGGTCCAAGGGATACAGTAAACGTGAAGTGAAGCATCGGAATCCAAAACTGGACTCACAGGAGAGGTTCAAATCATGGAAAGTTAGAGTGTCAGTCCTCTTGTACTTAAGTCGGCATTGTACCTTTTGTATTAAATTCGGATGCAAACTCAGTGTTTCATCGTCAATTAGAAGGTCCGAGGGATACAGTAAACCTGAAGTGAAGCATCGGAATCTAAAACTGGACTCACAGGAGAGGTTTCTAATCATAGAAAGTGAGAGTGTCAGTCGTCTTGTACTTAAGACGGCATTGTGCCTTTTGAATTAAATTCCGATGCAATTTCTGTGTTTTATCGTCAATAAGAAGCTGCAAGGTATACAGTAAACCTGAAGTGAAGCTTCGGAATCTTAAACTGGACTCACAGGAGATGTTCAAATCTAGAAAGTGAGAGTGTTAATCCTTTTCTACTTAGGTCGGCACTGTGCCTTTTGAATTTAATTCCGATGCAATTTCTGTGTTTCATCGTCAATAAGAACGTCCAAGGGATACAGTAAACCTGAAGTGAAGCATCGGAATCTAAAACTGTACTCACAGGAGAGGTTCGAATCATAGAGAGTGAGAGTGTCAGTCCTCTTGTACTTAAGTCGGCATTGCGCCATTTGTATTAAATTCGGATGCAATTTCTGTGTTTCATCGTCAATAAGAAGGTCCATGGGATACAGTAAACCTGAGGTGAAGCATCGGAATCTAAAACTGGACTCAGAGGAGAGGTTCAAATCATATAAAGTGAGAGTGTCAGTCCCCTTGCACTTAAGTTGGCATTGTGCCATTTGTATTAAATTCGGATGAAATTTCTGTGTTTCATCGTCAATAAGAAGGTCAAAGGTATACAGTAAACCTGAAGTGAAGCATCGGAATCTAAAACTGGACTCACAGGAGAGGTTCAAATCATAGGAAGTTAGACTGTCAGTCCTCTTGTACTTAAGTCGGCATTGTGCCTTTTGTACTAAATTCGGATGGAATTTCTGTGTTTCATCGTAAATAAGAAGGAGCAAGGTATACAGTAAACCTGAAGTGGAGCATTGGAATCTAAAACTGGACTCACAGGAGAGGTTCAAATCATAGAAAGTGAGAGTGTCAGTCCTCTTGTACTTAAGTCGACATTGTGCCATTTGTATTACATTTCGATGCAATTTCTGTGTTTCATCGTCAATAAGAAGGTCCAAGGTATACAGTAAACCTGAAGTGAAGCAATGGAATCTAAAACTGGACTCACAGGAGAGGTTCATATCATAGAAAGTGAGAGTGTCGATCCTCTTTTACTTAAGTCGGCATTGTGCGTTTTGAATTTGATTCCGATGCAATTTCTGTGTTTCATCGTCAATAAGAAGGTCCAAGGGATACAGTAAACCAGAAGTGAAGCGTCGGAATCTAAAACTGGACTCAGAGGAGATGTTCAAATCATAGAAAGTGAGAGTGTCAGTCCTCTTGTACTTAAGTCGCCATTGTGATTTTTGTATTAAATTCGGATGCAATTTCTGTGTTTCATCGTCAATAAGAAGGTCCAAGGATACAGTAAACCTGAAGTGAAGCATCAGAATCTAAAACTGGACTCACAGGAGAGGTTCAAATCATAGAAAGTGAGAGTGTCAGTCCTCTTGTACTTAAGACGGCATTGTGCCTTTTGAATTTCATTCCGATGCAATTTCTGTGTTTCATCGTCAATAAGAAGGTGCAAGGTATACAGTAAACCTGAAGTGAAGCTTCGGAATCTTAAACTGGACTCACAGGAGAAGTTCAAATCATAGAAAGTGAGTGTGTTAATCCTCTTCTACTTAGGTCGGCACTGTGCCTTTTGAATTAAATTCCGATGCAATTTCTGTGTTGCATCGTCAATAAGAACGTCCAAGGGATACAGTAAACCTGACGTGAAGCATCGGAATCTAAAACGGTACTCACAGGAGAGACTCGAATCATAGAAAGTGAGAGTGTCAGTCCTCCTGTACTTAAGTCGGCATTGCGCCATTTGTATTAAATTCGGATGCAATGTCTGTGTTTCATCGTCAATAAGAAGGTCCAAGGGATACAGTAAACCTGAGGTGAAGCATCGGAATCTAATACTGGACTCAGAGGAGAGGTTCAAATCATATAAAGTGAGAGTGTCAGTCCTCTTGTACTTAAGTCGGCATTGTACCGTTTGTATTAAATTCGGATGCGATTTCTGTGTTTCATCGTCAATAAGAAGGTCCAAGGGATACAGTAAACCTGAAGTGAAGCATCGGAATCTAAAACTGGACTCACAGGAGTGGTTCAAATCATAGAAAGTTAGACTGTCAGTCCTCTTGTACTTAAGTCGGCATTGTGCCTTTTGTATTAAATTCGGATGGAATTTCTGTGTTTCATCGTAAATAAGTAGGAGCAAGGTATACAGTAAACCTGAAGTGAAGCATCGGAATCTAAAACTGGACTCACAGGAGAGGTTCAAATCATGGAAAATTAGAGGGTCAGTCCTCCTGTACTTAAGTCGGCATTGTACTTTTGTATTAAATTCGGATGCAAACTGTGTGTTTCATCGTCAATTAGAAGGTCCGAGGGATACAGTAAACCTGAAGTGAAGCATCGGAATCTAAAACTGGACTCACAGGAGAGGTTTCTAATCATAGAAAGTGAGAGTATTAGTCCTCTTGTACTTAAGACGGCATTGTGCCTTTTGAATTAAATACCGATGCAATTTCTGTGTTTCATCGTCAATATGAAGCTGCAAGGTGTATAGTAAACGTGAAGTGAAGCTTCGGAATCTTAAACTGGACTTACAGGAGAGGTTCAAATCATAGAAAGTGAGAATGTTAATCCTTTACTACTTAGCACCGCACTGTGCCTTTTGAATTTAATTCCAATGCAATTTCTGTGTTTCATCGTCAATAAGAACGTCCAAGGGATACAGTAAACCTGAAGTGAAGCATCGGAATCTAAAACTGTACTCACAGGAGAGGTTCGAATCATAGAAAGTGAGAGTGTCAGTCCTCTTGTACTTAAGTCGGCATTGCGCCATTTGTATTAAATTCGGATGCAATTTCTGTGTTTCATCGTCAATAAGAAGGTCCAAGGGATACAGTAAACCTGAGGTGAAGCATCGGAATCTAAACCTGGACTCAGAGGTGAGGTTCAAATCATATAAAGTGAGAGTGTCAGTCCTCTTGTACTTAAGTCGGCATTGTGCCATTTGTATTAAATTCGGATGAAATTTCTGTGTTTCATCGTCAATAAGAAGGTCAAAGGTATACAGTAAACCTGAAGTGAAGCATCGGAATCTAAAACTGGACTCACAGGAGAGGTTCAAATCATAGAAAGTTAGACTGTCAGTCCTCTTGTACTTAAGTCGGCATTGTGCCTTTTGTATTAAAATCGGATGGAATTTCTGTGTTTCATCGTAAATAAGAAGCAGCAAGGTATACCGTAAACCTGAAGTGAAGCATCGGAATCTAAAACTGGACTCACAGGAGAGGTTCAAATCATAGAAAGTGAGAGTGTCAGTCCTCTTGTACTTAAGTCGACATTGTGCCATTTGTATTACATTCCGATGCAATTTCTGTGTTTCATCGTCAATAAGAAGGTCCAAGGGATACAGTAAACCTGAAGTGAAGCATCGGAATCTAAAACTGGACTCACAGGAGAGTTTCAAATCATAGAAAGTTAGAGTGTCAGTCCTCTTCTACTTTAGTCGTCATTGTGCCTTTTGTATTAAATTCCAATGCAATTTCTATGTTTCATCGTCAATAACAAGGTGCAAGGTATACAGTAAACCTGAAGTGAAGCATCGGAATTTAAAACCGGGCTCACAGGAGAGGTTCAAATCATAGAACGTGTGATTGTCAGTCCTCTTGTGCTTAAGTCGGCATTGTACCATTTGTATTAAATTCGGATGCGATTTCCGTGTTTTATCGTCAATAAGAAGGTCCAAGGGATACAGTAAACCTGAAGTGAAGCAATGGAATCTAAAACTGGACTCACAGGAGAGGTTCAAATCATAGAAAGTGAGAGTCTCAGTCCTCTTTTACCTAAGTCGGCACTGTGCGTTTTGAATTTGATTCCGATGCAATTTCTGTGTTTTATCGTCAATAAGAAGGTCCAAGGGATACAGTAAACCAGAAGTGAAGCGTCGGAATCTAAAAGTGGACTCATAGGAGATGTTCAAATCATAGAAAGTGAGAGTGTCAGTCCTCTTGTACTTAATACGCCATTGTGATTTTTGTATTAAATTCGGATGCAATTTCTGTGTTTCATCGTCAATAAGAAGGTCCAAGGATACAGTAAACCTGAAGTGAAGCATCAGAATCTAAAACTGGACTCACAGGAGAGGTTCAAATCATAGAAAGTTAGAGTGTCAGTCCTCTTGTACTTAAGTCGGCATTGAACCTTTTGTATTAAATTCGGATGCAAATTCTGTGTTTCATCGTCAATTAGAAGGTCCGAGGGATACAGTAAACCTGAAGTGAAGCATCGGAATCTAAAACTGGACTCACAGGAGAGGTTCAAATCATAGAAAGTGAGAGTGTCAGTCCTCTTGTACTTAAGTCGGCATTGTGCCATTTGTTTTAAATTCGGATGCAAGTTCTGTGTTTCATCGTCAAAGAGAAGGTCGAAGGGATACAGTAAACCCGACGTGAAGCATCGGAATCTAAAACTGGACTCACAGGAAACGTTCAAATCATAGAAAGTTACAGTGTCAGTCCTCTTGTACTTAAGTCGGCATTGTGCCTTTTGAATTTAATTCCGATGCTTTTTCTGTGTTTCATTGTCAATAAGAAGGTCCAAGGGATACAGCAAACCTGAAGTGAAGCATCGGAATCTAAAACTGGACTCACAGGAGAGGTTCAAATCATAGAAAGTGAGAGTGTTAGTCCTCTTGTACTTAAGTCGACATTGTGCCATTTGTATTAAATTCGAATGCTATTTCTGTGTTTCATCGTCAATAAGAAGGTCGAAGGGATACAGTAAACCTGAAGTGAAGCATCGGAATCTAAAACTGGACTCACAGGAGAGGTTCAAATCATAGAAAGTGAGAGTGTCAGTCCTCTTGTACTTAGATCGCCATTGTGCCTTTTGTATTAAATTCGGATGCAATTTCTGTGTTTCATCGTCAATAAGATGGTCCAAGGGATACAGTAAACCTGAAGTGAAGCATCGGAATCCAAAACTGGACTCACAGGTGAGGTTCAAATCTTAGAAAGTTAGAGTGTCAGTCCTCTTGTACTTAAGTCGGTATCGTGCCTTTTGTATTAAATTCGGATGCAAACTCTGTGTTTCATCGTCAATAAGAGGGTCCAAGGGATACAGTAAACCTGAAGTGAAGCATCGGAATCTAAAACTGGACTCACAGGAGAGGTTCAAATCATAGAAAGTGAAGGTGTCAGTCCTCTTGTACTTAAGTCGGTATTGTGCCTTTTGAATTTAATTCCAATGCAATTTCTGTGTTTCATCGTCAATAGCAAGGTCCAAGGGATACAGTAAACCTGAAGTGAAGCATCGGAATCTAAAACTGGACTCACAGGAAAGGTTCAAATCATGGAAAGTGAGAGTGTCAGTCCTCTTGTACTTAAGTCGCCATTGTGCCTTTTGTATTAAATTCGGATGAAATTTCTGTGTTTCATCGTCAATAAGAAGGTCCAAGGGATACCGTAAACCTGAGGTGAAGCATCGGAATCCAAAACTGGACTCACAGGAGAGGTTCAAATCTTAGGAAGTGGGAGTGTCAGTCCTCTTGTACTTATGTCGCCATTGTGCCATTTGTATTAAATTCGGATGCAGTTTCTGTTTTCATCGTCAATAAGAAGGTCCAAGGGATACAGTAAACCTGAAGTAAAGCATCGGAATCTAAAACTGGACTCTCAGGAGAGGTTCAAATCATAGAAAGTTAAAGTGTCAGTCCTCTTGTACTTAAGTCGGCATTGTGCCTTTTGTATTAAATTCGGATGCAAACTCTGTGTTTCATCGTCAATAAGAAGGTCCAAGGGATACAGTAAACCTGAGGTGAAGCATCGGAATCTAAAACTGGACTCATAGGAGAGGTTCAAATCATGAAAAGTTAGAGTGTCAGTCCTCTTGTACTTAAGTCGCTATTGTGCTTTTTGAATTTAATTCCGATGCTATTTCTGTGTTTCATCGTCAATAAGAAGGTCCAAGGGATACAGTAAACCTGAAGTGAAGCAATGGAATCTAAAACTGGACTCACAGGAGAGGTTCAAATCATAGAAAGTGAGAATCTCAGTCCTCTTTTACTTACGTCGGCACTGTGCGTTTTGTGTTTGATTCCGATGCAATTTCTGTGTTTTATCGTCAATAAGAAGGTCCAAGGGATACAGTAAACCAGAAGTGAAGCGTCGGAATCTAAAAGTGGACTCACAGGAGAAGTTCAAATCATAGAAAGTGAGAGTGTCAGTCCTCTTGTACTTAAGACGCCATTGTGATTTTTGTATTAAATTCGGATGCAATTTCTGTGTTTCATCGTCAATAAGAAGGTCCAAGGATACAGTAAACCTGAAGTGAAGCATCAGAATCTAAAACTGGACTCACAGGAGAGGTTCAAATCATAGAAAGTTAGAGTGTCAGTCCTCTTGTACTTAAGTCGGCATTGAACCTTTTGTATTAAATTCGGATGCAAATTCTGTGTTTCATCGTCAATTAGAAGGTCCGATGGATACAGTAAACCTGAAGTGAAGCATCGGAATCTAAAACTGGACTCACAGGAGAGGTTCAAATCATAGAAAGAGAGAGTGTCAGTCCTCTTGTACTTAAGTCGGCATTGTGCCATTTGCTTTAAATTCGGATGCAAGTTCTGTGTTTCATCGTCAATAAGAAGGTCCAAGGGACACAGTAAACCTGACGTGAAGCATCGGAATCTAAAACTGGACTCACAGGAGACGTTCAAATCATAGAAAGTTACAGTGTCAGTCCTCTTGTACTTAAGTCGGCATTGTGCCCTTTGTATTAAATTCGAATGCAAACTCTGTGTTTCATCGTCAATAAAGAGGTCCAAGGGATACAGTAAACCTTAAGTGAAGCATCAGAATTTAAAACAGGACTCTTAGGAGAGGTTCAAATCATAGAAAGTTAGAATGTCAGTCCTCTTGTACTTAAGTCGGCATTGTGCCTTTTGAATTTAATTCCGATGCTTTTTCTGTGTTTCATTGTCAATAAGAAGGTCCAAGGGATACAGTAAACCTGAAGTGAAGCATCGGAATCCAAAACTGGACTCACAGGAGAGGTTCAAATCATAGAAAGTTAGAATGTCAGTCCTCTTGTACTTAAGTCGGAATTGTGCCTTTTGCATTAAATTCGAATGCAATTTCTGTGTTTCATCGTCAATAAGAAGGTGCAAGGTATACAGCAAACCTGAAGTGAAGCATCCGAATCTAAAACCGGACTCACAGGAGAGGTTCAAATCATAGAAAGTGAGAGTGTTTGTCCTCTTGTACTTAAGTCGACATTGTGCCAATTGTATTAAATTCGAATGCACTTTCTGTGTTTCATCGTAAATAAGAAGGTCGAAGGGATACAGTAAACCTGAAGTGAAGCATCGGAATCTAAAACTGGACTCACAGGAGAGGTTCAAATCATAGAAAGTGAGAGTGTCAGTCCTCTTGTACTTAGATCGCCATTGTGCCTTTTGTATTAAATTCGGATGCAATTTCTGTGTTTCATCGTCAATAAGAAGGTCCAAGGGATACAGTAAACCTGAAGTGAAGCATCGGAATCCAAAACTGGACTCACAGGTGAGGTTCAAATCATAGAAAGTTAGAGTGTCAGTCCTCTTGTACTTAAGTCGGTATTGTGCCTTTTGTATTAAATTCGGATGCAAACTCTGTGTTTCATCGTCAATAAGAGGGTCCAAGGGATACAGTAAACCTGAAGTGAAGCATCGGAATCTAAAACTGGACTCACAGGAGAGGTTCAAATCATAGAAAGTGAGTGTGTCAGTCCTCTTGTACTTAAGTCGGTATTGTGCCTTTTGAATTTAATTCCAATGCAATTTCTGTGTTTCATCGTCAATAGCAAGGTCCAAGGGATACAGTAAACCTGAAGTGAAGCATCGGAATCTAAAACTGGACTCACAGGAAAGGTTCAAATCATGGAAAGTGAGAGTGTCAGTCCTCTTGTACTTAAGTCGCCATTGTGCCTTTTGTATTAAATTCGGATGAAATTTCTGTGTTTCATCGTCAATATGAAGGTCCAAGGAATACCGTAAACCTGAGGTGAAGCATCGGAATCCAAAACTGGACTCACAGGAGAGGTTCAAATCTTAGAAAGTGGGAGTGTCAGTCCTCTTCTACTTATGTCGCCATTGTGCCATTTGTATTAAATTCGGATGCAATTTCTGTTTTCATCGTCAATAAGAAGGTCAAAGGGATACAGTAAACCTGAAGTAAAGCATCGGAATCTAAAACTGGACTCTCAGGAGAGGTTCAAATCATAGAAAGTTAAAGTGTCAGTCCTCTTGTACTTAAGTCGGCATTGTGCCTTTTGTATTAAATTCGGATGCAAACTCTGTGTTTCATCGTCAATAAGAAGGTCCAAGGGATACAGTAAACCTGAGGTGAAGCATCGGAATCTAAAACTGGACTCATAGGAGAGGTTCAAATCATGAAAAGTTAGAGTGTCAGTCCTCTTGTACTTAAGTCGCCATTGTGCCTTTTGAATTTAATTCCGATGCTATTTCTGTGTTTCATCGTCAATAAGAAGGTCCAAGGGATACAGTAAACCTGAAGTGAAGCATCGGAATCTAAAACTGGACTCACAGGAGAGGTTCAAATCATAGAAAGTGAGAGTGTTAGTCCTCTTCTACTTAGGTCGGCACTGTGCCTTTTGAATTTAATTCCGATGCAATTTCTGTGTTTCATCGTCAATAAGAACGTCCAAGGGATACAGTAAACCTGAAGTGAAGCATCGGAATCTAAAACTGGACTCACAGGAGAGGTTCAAATAATAGAAAGTGAGAGTGTCAGTCCTCTTGTACTTAAGTCGGCATTGTACCTTTTGTATTAAATTCGGATGCCAACTCTGTGTTTCATTGTCAATTAGAAGGTCCAAGGGATACAGTAAACCTGAAGTGAAGCATCGGAATGTAAAACTGGACTTACAGGAGAGGTTCAAATCATAGAAAGTGAGAGTGTCAGTCCTCTTGTACATAAGTCGGCATTGTGCCTTTTGAATTAATTTCCGATGCAATTTCTGTGTTTCATCGTCAATAAGAAGCTGCAAGGTATACAGTAAACCTGAAGTGAAGCTTCGGAATCTAAAACTGGACTCACAGGAGAGGTTCAAATCATAGAAAGTGAGAGTGTTAGTCCTCTTCTACATAGGTCGGCCCTGTGCCTTTTGAATTTAATTCCGATGCAATTTCTGTGTTTCATCGTCAATAAGAACGTCCAAGGGATACAGTAAACCTGAAGTGAAGCATCGGAATCTAAAACTGGACTCACAGGAGAGGTTCAAATAATAGAAAGTGAGAGTGTCAGTCCTCTTGGACTTAAGTCGCCATTGTGCCTTTCATATTAAATTCGGATGCAATTTCTGTGTGTCATCGTCAATAAGAAGGTCCAAGGGATACAGTTAACCTGAAGTAAAGCATCGGAATCTAGAACTGGACTCACAGGAGAGGTTCAAATCATAGAAAGTTAGTGTGCCAGTCCTCTTGTACTTAAATCGGCATTGTGCCATTTGTATTAAATTCGGATGCAAACTCTGTGTTTCATCGTCAATAAGAAGGTCCTTGGGATTCAGTACACCTGAAGTGAAGCATCGCAATCTAAAACTGGACTCACAGGAGAGGTTCAAATCAAAGAAAGTTAGAGTGTCAGTCCTCTTGTACTTAAGTCGGCATTGTGCCTTTTGAATTTAATTCCGATGCTATTTCTGTGTTTCATTGTCAATAAGAAGGTCCAAGGGATACAGTAAACCTGAAGTGAAGCATCGGAATCCAAAACTGGATTCGCAGGAGAGGATCAAATCATAGAATGTTAGAGTGTCAGTCCTCTTTTACTTAAGACGGCATTGTGCCATTTGTATTAAATTCGGATGCGATTTCCGTGTTTTATCATCAACAAGAAGGTCCAAGGGATACAGTAAACCTGAAGTGAAGCAACGGAATCTAAAACTGGACTCACAGGAGAGGTTCAAATCATAGAAAGTGAGAGTGTCAGTCCTCTTGTACTTAAGTCGGCATTGTGCCTTTTGAATATAATTCCGATGCTATTTCTGTGTTTCATTGTCAATGAGAAGGTCCAAGGGATACAGTAAACCTGAAGTGAAGCATCGGAATCTAAATCTGACCTCACAGGAGAGGTTCAAATCATTGAAAGTGAGAGTGTCAGTCCTCTTTTACTTAAGTCGGCATTGTGCGTTTTAAATTTATTTCCGATGCAATATCTGTGTTTCATCGTCAATGAGAAAGTCCATGGGATACAGTGAACCTGAAGTGAAGCATCGGAATCTAAAACTGGACTCACAGAGAGATTCAAATCATAGATAGTGAGAGTGTCAGTCCTCTTTTACTTAAGTCGGCATTGTGCGTTTTAAATTTAATTCCGATGCATTATCTGTGTTTCATCGTCAATAAGATGGTCCAAGGGATACAGTAAACCTGAAGTGAAGCATCGGTATCTAGAACTGGACTCACAGGAGATGTTCAAATCATAGAAAGTGAGAGTCTCAGTCCTCTTGTACTTAAATCGCCATTGTGCCTTTTGTATTAATTTCGGATGCAAACGCTGTGTTTCATCGTCAATAAGAAGGTCCAAGGGATACAGTAAACCTGAAGTGAAGCATTGGAATCTAAAACTGGAATCACAGGAGAGGTTCAAATCATAGAAAGTGAGAGTGTCAGTCCTCTTGTACTTAAGACGGCATTGTGCCTTTTGAATTTAATTCCGATGCATTTTCTGAGTTTCATCGTCAATAAGAAGGTGTAAGGTGTACAGTAAACCTGAAGTGATGCATCGGAATCTAAATCTGACCTCACAGGAGAGGTTCGAATCATAGAAAGTGAGAGTGTCAGTCCTCTTGTACTTAAGTCGGCATTGTGCCATTTGTATTAAATTCGGATGCAATTTCTGTGTTTCGTCGTCAATAAGAAGGTCCAAGGGATACAGTAAACCTGAAGTGAAGCATCGGAATCTAAAACTGGACTCACAGGGGAGGTTCAAATCATAGAAAGTGAGAGTGTCAGTCCTCTTGTACTTCAGTCGCCATTGTGCCATTTGTATTATATTCGGATGCAATTTCTGTTTTCAAAGTCAATAAGAAGGTCCAAGGGATACAGTAAACCTGAAGTAAAGCATCGGAATCTAAAACTGTATTCTCAGGTGAGGTTCAAATCATAGAAAGTTAAAGTGTCAGTCCTCTTGAACTTAAGTCGGCATTGTGCCTTTTGTATTAAATTCGGATGCAAACTCTGTGTTTCATCGTCAATAAGAAGGTCCAAGAGATACAGTAAACCTGAAGTGAAGCATCGGAATCTTAAACTGGACTCACAGGAGAGGTTCAAATCATAAAACGTTAGAGTGTCAGTCCTCTTGTACTTAAGTCGGCTTTGTGCCTTTTGTATTTAATTCCGATGCTATTTTCAGTGTTTCATTGTCAATAAGAAGGTCCAAGGGATACAGTAAACCTGAAGTGAAGCATCGGAATCTAAAACTGGACTCACAGGAGAGATTCAAATCATAGAAAGTGAGAGTGTCAGTCTACTTTTACTTAAGTCGGCATTGTGCGTTTTAAATTTAATTCCGATGCTATATCTGTGTTTCATCGTCAATAAGAAGGTCCAAGGGATACAGTAAACCTGAAGTGAAGCATCGGAATCTAGAACTGGACTCACAGGAGATGTTCAAATCATAGAAAGTGAGAGTGTCAGTCCTCTTGTACTAAAGCCGCCATTGTGATTATTGTATTAAATTCGGATCCAATTTCTGTGTTTCATCGTCAATAAGAAGGTCCAAGGGATACAGTAAAAACCTGTAGTGAAGCATCGGAATCTAAAACTGGACTCACAGGAGAGGTGCAAATCATAGAAAGTTAGAGTGTCAGTCCTCTTGTACTTAAGTCGGCATTGTGCCTTTTGTATTAAATTCGGATGAAACTCTGTGTTTCATCGTCAATTAGAAGGTCCAAGGGATACAGTAAACCTGAAGTGAAGCATCGGAATGTAAAACTGGACTCACAGGAGAGGTTCAAATCATAGAATGTGAGAGTGTCAGTCCACTTTTACTTAAGTCGGCATTGTGCGTTTTAAATTTAATTCCGATGCTATATCTGTGTTTCATCGTCAATAAGAAGGTCCAAGGGATACAGTAAACCTGAAGTGAAGCATCGGAATCTAAAACTGGACTCACAGGAGAGGTTCGAATCATAGAAAGTGAGAGTGTCAGTCCTCTTGTACTTAAGTCGCCATTGTGCATTTTGTATTAAATTCGGATGCAATTTCTGTGTGTCATCGTCAATAAGACTGTCCAAGGGATACAGGAAACCTGAAGTAAAGCATCGGAATCTAAAAATGGACTCACTGGAGAGGTTCAAATCATAGAAAGTTAGAGTGTCAGTCCTCTTGTACTTAAGTCGGCATTGTGCCTTTTGTATTAAATTCGGATGCAAACTCTGTGTTTCATCGTCAATAAGAAGGTCCATGGGATACAGTAAACCTGAAGTGAAGCATCGGAATCTAAAACTGGACTCACAGGAGAGGTTCAAATCATAGAACGTTAGAGTGTCAGTCCTCTTGTACTTAAGTCGGCATTGTGCCTTTTAAATTTAATTCCGATGCTATTTCTGTGTTTCATTGTCAATAAGAAGGTCCAAGGGATACAGTAAACCTGAAGTGAAGCATCGGAATCTATATCTGACCTCACAGGAGAGGTTCAAATCATAGAAAGTGAGAGTGTCAGTCCTCTTTTACATAAGTCGGCATTGTGCGTTTAAAATTTAATTCCGATGCAATATCTCTGTTTCATCGTCAATAAGAAGGTCCAAGGGATACAGTGAACCTGAAGTGAAGAATCGGAATCTAAAACTGGGTTCGCAGGAGAGGTTCAAATCATAGAATGTTAGAGTGTCAGTCCTCTTTTACTTAAGACTGCATTGTGCCATTTGTATTAAATTCGGATGCGATTTCTGTGCTTTATCGTCAACAAGAAGGTCCAAGGGATACAGTAAACCTGAAGTGAAGCATCGGAATCTAAATCTGACCTCAGAGGAGAGGTTCTAATCATAAAAAGTTAGAGTGTCAGTCCTCTTGTACTTAAGTCGGTATTGTGCCTTTTGAATTTCATTCCGATGCTATTTCTGTGTTTCATTGTCAATAAGAAGGTCCAAGGGATACAGTAAACCTGAAGTGAAGCATCGGAATCTAAAACTTGGCTCACAGGAGAGATTCAAATCATAGATAGTGAGAGTGACAGTCCTCTTTTACTTAAGTCGGCATTGTGCGTTATAAATTTAATTCCGATGCATTATCTGTGTTTCATCGTCAATAAGAAGGTCCAAGGGATACAGTAAACCTGAAGTGAACCATCGGAATCTAGAACTGGACTCACAGGAGATGTTCAAATCATAGAAAGTGAGAGTGTCAGTCCTCTTTTACTTAAGTCGCCATTGTGCCTTTTGTATTAATTTCGGATGCAAACTCTGTGTTTCATCGTCAATAAGAAGGTCTAAGGGATACAGTAAACCTGAAGTGAAGCATCGGAATCTAAAACTGGACTCACAGGAGATGTTCAAATCATAGAATGTGAGAGTGTCAGTCCTCTTGTACTTAAGTCACCATTGTGATTTTTGTATTAAATTCGGATGCAATTTCTGTGTTTCATCGTCAATAAGACGGTGTAAGGTGTACAGTAAACCTGAAGTGAAGCATCGGAATCTAAATCTGACCTCACAGGAGAGGTTCGAATCATAGAAAGTGAGAGTGTCAGTCCTCTTGTACTTAAGTCGGCATTGTGCCATTTGTATTAAATTCGGATGCAATTTCTGTGTTTCGTCGTCAATAAGAAGGTCCAAGGGATACAGTAAACCTGAAGTGAAGCATCGGAATCTAAAACTGGGCTCACAGGGGAGGTTCAAATCATAGAAAGTGAGAGTCACAGTCCTCTTGTACTTAAGTCGCCATTGTGCCATTTGTATTAAATTCGGATGCAATTTCTGTTTTCATCGTCAATAAGAAGGTCCAAGGGATACAGTAAACCTGAAGTAAAGCATCGGAATCTAAAACTGGAGTCACAGGAGAGGTTCAAATCATAGAAAGTGAGAGTGTCAGTCCTCTTGTACTTAAGACGGCATTGTGCCTTTTGAATTTAATTCCGATGCATTTTCTGAGTTTCATCGTCAATAAGAAGGTGCAAGGTGTACAGTAAACCTGAAGTGAAGCATCGGAATCTAAATCTGACTCACAGGAGAGGTTCGAATCATAGAAAATGAGAGTGTCAGTTCTCTTGTACTTAAGTCGGCATTGTACCTTTTGTATTAATTTCGGATGCAAACTCTGTGTTTCATTGTCAATTAGAAGGTCCAAGGGATACAGTAAACCTGAAGTGAAGCATCGGAATGTAAAACTGGACTCACAGGAGAGGTTCAAATCATAGAATTTGAGAGTGTCAGTCCTCTTGTACTTAAGTCGGCATTGTGCCTTTTGAATTTAATTCCGATGCAATTTCTGTGTTTCATCGTCAATTAGAAGCTGCAAGGTATACAGTAAACCTGAAGTGAAGCTTCGGAATCTAAAACTGGACTCACAGGTGAGGTTCGAATCATAGAAAGTGAGAGTGTCAGTCCTCTTGTACTTAAGTCGGCATTGTGCCTTTTGAATTTAATTCCGATGCTATTTCTGCGTTTCATTGACAATAACAAGGTCCAACGTATACAGAAAACCTTAAGTGAAGCATCGGTATCTAAATCTGACCTCACAGGAGAGGTTCAAATCATAGAAAGTGAGAGTGTCAGTCCTCTTTTACTTAAGTCGGCATTGTGCGTTTTAAATCTAATTCCGATGCAATATCTGTGTTTCATCGTCAATAAGAAGGTCCAAGGGATACAGTGAACCTAAAGTGAAGCATCGGAATCTAAAACTGGATTCGCAGGAGAGGTTCAAATCATAGTAAGTTAGAGTGTCAGTCCTCTTTTACTTAAAACGGCATTGTGCCATTTGTATTAAATTCGGATGCGATTTCTGTGTTTTATCGTCAATAAGAAGGTCCAAGGGATACAGTAAACCTTATGTGAAGCATCGGAATCTAAATCTGACCTCACAGGTGAGGTTCGAATAATAAAAAGTGAGAGTGTCAGTCCGCTTGTACTTAAGACGGCATTGTGCCATTTGTATTAAATTCGGATGCAATTTCTGTGTTTCATCGTCAATAAGAAGGTCCAAGAGATACATTAAACCTGAGGTGAAGCAGCGGAATTTAAAACTGGACTCACAGGAGAGGTGCAAATCATAGAAAGTGAGAGTGTCAGTCCCCTTGTACTTAAGTCACCATTGTGACTTTTGTATTAATTTCGGATGCACTTTCTGTGTTTCATCGTCAATAAGAAGGTCCAAGGGATACAGTAAACCTGAAGTGAAGCATCGGACTCTAAAACTGGACTCAGAGGAGAGGTTCAAATCATATAGAGTGAGAGTATCAGTCCTCTTGTACTTAAGTCACCATTGTGACTTTTGTATTAATTTCGGATGCAATTACTGTGTTTCATCGTCAATAAGAAGGTCCAAGGGATACAGTTAACCTGAAGTGAAGCATCGGAATCTAAAACTGGACTCACAGGAGAGGTTCAAACCATAGAAAGTGATAGTGTCAGTCCTCTTGTACTTAAGTCGCCATTGTGCCTTTTGTATTAAATTCGGATGCAATTTCTGTGTGTCATCGTCAATAAGAAGGTCCAAGGGATACAGTAAACCTGAAGTAAAGCATCGGAATCTAAAACTGGACTCACAGGAGAGGTTCAAATCATCGAAAGTTAGAGTGTCTGTCCTCTTGAACTTAAGTCGGCATTGTGCCTTTTGTATTAAATTCGGAGGCAAACTCTGTGTTTCATCGTCAATAAGAAGGTCCAAGGGATACAGTAAACCTGAAGTGAAGCATCGGAATCTAAACCTGGACTCACAGGAGAGGTTCAAATCATAAAACGTTAGAGTATCAGTCCTCTTGTACTTAAGTCGGCATTGTGCCTTTTGAATTAAATTCCGATGCTATTTCTGTGTTTCATTGTCAATAAGAAGGTCCAAGGGATACAGTAAACCTGAAGTGAAGCATCGGAATCTAAAACTGGACTCACAGGAGAGATTCAAATCATAGAAAGTGAGAGTGTCAGTCCTCTTTTACTTAAGTTGGCATTGTGCGTTTTAAATTTAATTCCGATGCTATATCGGTGTTTCATCGTCAATAAGAAGGTCCAAGGGATACAGTAAACCAGAAGTGCAGCATCGTAATCTAGAACTGGACTCACACGAGATGTTCAAATCATAGAAAGTGAGAGTGTCAGTCCTCTTGTACTTAAGCCGCCATTGTGATTATTGTATTAAATTCGGATCCAATTTCTGTGCTTCATCGTCAATAAGAAGGTCCAAGGGATACAGTAAACCTGAAGTGAAGCATCGGAATCTAAAACTGGACTCACAGGAGATGTTCATTTCATAGGAAGTGAGATTGTCGGTCCTCTTGTACTAAAGTCGCCATTGTGATTTTTGTATAAAATTCGGATGCAATTTCTGTAATTCATCGTCAATAAGAAGGTCCAAGGGATACAGTAAACCTGAAGTGAAGCATCGGAATCTAAAACTGGACTCACAGGAGAGGTGCAAATCATAGAAAGTAAGAGTGTCAGTCCTCTTGTACTTAAGTCGGCATTGTGACTTTTGTATTAAATTCGGATGCAAACACTGTGTTTCATCGTCAATAAGAAGGTCCAAGGGATGCAGTAAACCTGAAGTGAAGCATCGGAATGTAAAACTGGACTCACAGGGGAGGTTCAAATCATAGAAAGTGAGAGTGCCAGTCCTCTTTTACTTAAGTCGGCATTGTGCGTTTTAAATTTAATTCCGATGCAATGTCTGTGTTATATCGTCAATAAGCAGGTCCAAGGGATACAGTAAACCTGAAGTGAAGCATCGGAATCTAAAACTAGACTCACAGGAGAGGTTCAAATCATAGAAAGTTAGAGTGTCAGTCCTCTGGTAATTAAGTCGGCATTGTGCCTTTTGTATTAAATTCGGATGCAAACTCTGTGTTTCATCGTCAATAAGAAGGTCCAAGGGATACCGTAAACCAAAAGTGAAGCATCGGAATCTAAAACTGGCCTCACTGGAGAGGTTCAAATCATAGAAAGTTAGAGTGTCAGTCCTCTTGTACTTAAGTCGGCATTGTGCCTTTTGAATTTATTTCCGATGCTATTTCAGTGTTTCATTGTCAATAAGAAGGTCCAAGGGATACAGTAAACCTGAAGTGAAGCATCGGAATCTAAATCTGACCTAACAGGAGAGGTTCAAATCATATAAAGTGAGAATGTCAGTCCTCTTGTACTTAAGTCGGCATTGTGCGTTTTAAATTTAATTTCGATGCAATATCTGTGTTTCATCGTCAATAAGAAGGTCCAAGGGATACAGTAAACCTTATGTGAAGCATCGGAATCTAAAACTGGACTCATAGGAGCTGTTCATTTCATAGAAAGTGAGATTGTCGGTCCTCTTATACTAAAGTCGCCATTGTGATTTTTGTATTAAATTCGGATGCAATTTCTGTGTTTCATCGTCAATAAGAAGATCCAAGGGATACAAAAAACCTGAAGTGAAGCATCGGAAACTAAAACTGGACTCATTGGAGAGGTGCAAATCATAGAAAGTTAGAGCGTCAGTCCTCTTGTACTTAAGTCGGCATTGTACCTTTTGTATTAAATTCGGATGCAAACTCTGTGTTTCATCGTCAATTAGAAAGTCCAAGGGATACAGTAAACCTGAAGTGAAGCATCGGAATGTAAAACTGGACTAACAGGAGAGGTTCAAATCATATAAAGTGAGAATGTCAGTCCTCTTGTACTTAAGTCGGCATTGTGCATTTTGAATTTCATTGCGATGCAATTTCTGTGTTTCATCGTCAATAAGAAGGTGCAAGGTGTACAGTAAACCTGAAGTGAAGCATCGGAATCAAAATCTGACCTCACAGGAGAGGTTCGAATCATAGAAAATCAGAGTGTCAGTTCTCTTGTTATTAAGTCGGCATTGTACCTTTTGTATTAATTTCGGATGCAAACTCTGTGTTTCATTGTCAATTAGATGGTCCAAGGGATACAGTAAACCTGAAGTGAAGCATCGGAATGTAAAACTGGACTCACAGGAGAGGTTCAAATCATAGAATGTGAGAGTGTCAGTCCTCTTGTACTTAAGTCGGCATTGTGCCTTTTGAATTTAATTCCGATGCAATTTCTGTGTTTCATCGTCAATTAGAAGCTGCAAGGTATACAGTAAACCTGAAGTGAAGCTTCGGAATCTAAAACTGGACTCACAGGAGAGGTTCGAATCATAGAAAGTGAGAGTGTCAGTCCTCTTGTACTTAAGTCGGCATTGTGCCTTTTGAATTTAATTCCGATGCTATTTCTGCGTTTCATTGTCAATAAGAAGCTCCAACGTATACAGTAAACCTGAAGTGAAGCATCGGAATCAAAATCTGACCTCACAGGAGAGGTTCAAATCATAGAAAGTGAGAGTGTCAGTCCTCTTTAACTTAAGTCGGCATTGTGCGTTTTAAATCTAATTCCGATGCAATATCTGTGTTACATCGTCAAAAAGAAGGTCCAAGGGATACAGTGAACCTAAAGTGAAGCATCGGAATCTAAAACTGGATTCGCAGGAGAGGTTCAAATCATAGTAAGTTAGAGTGTCAGTCCTCTTTTACTTAAGACGGCATTGTGCCATTTGTATTAAATTCGGATGCGATTTCTGTGTTTTATCGTCAACAAGAAGGTCCAAGGGATACAGTAAACCTGAAGTGAAGCATCGGAATCTAAATCTGACCTCACAGGAGAGGTTCGAATCATAAAAAGTGAGAGTGTCAGTCCGCTTGTACTTAAGACGGCATTGTGCCATTTGTATTAATTTCGGATGCAATTTCTGTGTTTCATCGTCAATAAGAAGGTCCAAGAGATACATTAAACCTGAGGTGAAGCAGCGGAATCTAAAACTGGACTCACAGGAGAGGTGCAAATCATATAAAGTGAGAGTGTCAGTCCCCTTGTACTTAAGTCACCATTGTGACTTTTGTATTAATTTCGGATGCAATTTCTGTGTTTCATCGTCAATAAGAAGGTCCAAGGGATACAGTAAACCTGAAGTGAAGCATCGGAATCTAAAACTGGACTCAGAGGAGAGGTTCAAATCATATAAAGTGAGAGTATCAGTCCTCTTGTACTTAAGTCACCATTGTGACTTTTGTATTAATTTCGGATGCAATTTCTGTGTTTCATCGTCAATAAGAAGGTCCAAGGGATACAGTAAACCTGAAGTGAAGCATCGGAATCTAAAACTGGACTCACAGGAGAGGTTCAAACCATAGAAAGTGATAGTGTCAGTCCTCTTGTACTTAAGTCGCCATTGTGCCTTTTGTATTAAATTCGGATGCAATATCTGTGTGTCATCGTCAATAAGAAGGTCCAAGGGATACCGTAAACCTGAAGTAAAGCATCGGAATCTAAAACTGGACTCACAGGAGAGGTTCAAATCATAGAAAGTTAGAGTGTCAGTCCTCTTGTACTTAAGTCGGCATTGTGCCTTATGAATTTAATTCCGATGCAATTTCTGTGTTTCATCGTCAATAAGAAGGTCCAAGGGATACAGTAAACCTGAAGTGAAGCATCGGAATCTAAACCTGGACTCACAGGAGAGGTTCAAATCATAAAACATTAGAGTATCAGTCCTCTTGTACTTAAGTCGGCATTGTGACTATTGAATTAAATTCCGATGCTATTTCTGTGTTTCATTGTCAATAAGAAGGTCCAAGGGATACAGTAAACCTGAAGTGAAGCATCGGAATCTAAAACTGGACTCACAGGAGAGATTCAAATCATAGAAAGTGAGAGTGTCAGTCCTCTTTTACTTAAGTCGGCATTGTGACTATTGAATTAAATTCCGATGCTATTTCTGTGTTTCATTGTCAATAAGAAGGTCCAAGGGATACAGTAAACCTGAAGTGAAGCATCGGAATCTAAAACTAGACTCACAGGAGAGATTCAAATCATAGAAAGTGAGAGTGTCAGTCCTCTTTTACTTAAGTCGGCATTGTGCTTTTTAAATTTAATTCCGATGCTATATCGGTGTTTCATCGTCAATAAGAAGGTCCAAGGGATACAGTAAACCTGAAGTGCAGCATCGGAATCTAGAACTGGACTCACAGGAGATGTTCAAATCATAGAAAGTGAGAGTGTCAGTCCTCTTGTACTTAAGCCGCCATTGTGATTATTGTATTAAATTCGGATCCAATTTCTGTGCTTCATCGTCAATAAGAAGGTCCAAGGGATACAGTAAACCTGAAGTGAAGCATCGGAATCTAAAACTGGACTCACAGGAGATGTTCATTTCATAGAAAGTGAGATTGTCGGTCCTCTTGTACTAAAGTCGCCATTGTGATTATTGTATTAAATTCGGATGCAATTTCTGTAATTCATCGTCAATAAGAAGGTCCAAGGGATACAGTAAACCTGAAGTGAAGCATCGGAATCTAAAACTGGACTCACAGGAGAGGTGCAAATCATAGAAAGTTAGAGTGTCTGTCCTCTTGTACTTAAGTCGGCATTGTACCTTTTGTATTAAATTCGGATGCAAACTCTGTGTTTCATCGTCAATTAGAAGGTCCAAGGGATACAGTAAACCTGAAGTGAAGCATCGGAATGTAAAACTGGACTCACAGGAGAAGTTCAAATCATAGAAAGTGAGAATGTCAGTCCTCTTGTACTTAAGTCGGCATTGTGCCTTTTGAATTTCATTCCGATGCAATTTCTGTGTTTCATCGTCAATAAGAAGGTGCAAGGTGTACAGTAAACCTGAAGTGAAGCATCGGAATCTAAATCTGACCTCACAGGAGAGGTTCGAATCATAGAAAATGAGAGTGTCAGTTCTCTTGTACTTAAGTCGGCATTGTACCTTTTGTATTAATTTCGGATGCAAACTCTGTGTTTCATTGTCAATTAGATGGTCCAAGGGATACAGTAAACCTGAAGTGAAGCTTCGGAATCTAAAACTGGACTCACAGGAGAGGTTCGAATCATAGAAAGTGAGAGTGTCAGTCCTCTTGTACTTAAGTCGGCATTGTGCCTTTTGAATTTAATTCCGATGCTATTTCTGCGTTTCATTGTCAATAAGAAGGTCCAACGTATACAGTAAACCTGAAGTGAAGCATCGGAATCTAAATCTGACCTCACAGGAGAGGTTCAAATCATAGAAAGTGAGAGTGTCAGTCCTCTTTTACTTAAGTCGGCATTGTGCGTTTTAAATCTAATTCCGATGCAATATCTGTGTTACATCGTCAATAAGAAGGTCCAAGGGATACAGTGAACCTAAAGTGAAGCATCGGAATCTAAAACTGGATTCGCAGGAGAGGTTCAAATCATAGTAAGTTAGAGTGTCAGTCCTCTTTTACTTAAGACGGCATTGTGCCATTTGTATTAAATTCGGATGCGATTTCTGTGTTTTATCGTCAACAAGAAGGTTCAAGGGATACAGTAAACCTGAAGTGAAGCATTGGAATCTAAATCTGACCTCACAGGAGAGGTTCGAATCATAAAAAGTGAGAGTGTCAGTCCGCTTGTACTTAAGACGGCATTGTGCCATTTGTATTAATTTCGGATGCAATTTCTGTGTTTCGTCGTCAATAAGAAGGTCCAAGAGATACATTAAACCTGAGGTGTAGCAGCGGAATCTAAAACTGGACTCACAGGAGAGGTGCAAATCATAGAAAGTGAGAGTGTCAGTCCCCTTGTACTTAAGTCACCATTGTGACTTTTGTGTTAATTTCGGATGCAATTTCTGTGTTTCATCGTCAATAAGAAGGTCCAAGGGATACAGTAAACCTGAAGTGAAGCATCGGAATCTAAAACTGGACTCAGAGGAGAGGTTCAAATCATATAAAGTGACAGTATCAGTCCTCTTGTACTTAAGTCACCATTGTGACTTTTGTATTAATTTCGGATGCAATTTCTGTGTTTCATCGTCAATAAGAAGGTCCAAGGGATACAGTAAACCTGAAGTGAAGCATCGGAATCTAAAACTGGACTCACAGGAGAGGTTCAAACCATAGAAAGTGATAGTGTCAGTCCTCTTGTACTTAAGTCGCCATTGTGCCTTTTGTATTAAATTCGGATGCAATTTCTGTGTGTCATCGTCAATAAGAAGGTCCAAGGGATACAGTAAACCTTTAGTGATGCATCGGAATCTAAAACTGGACTCGCAGGAGAGGTTCAAGTCATAGAGTGTTAGAGTGTCAGTCCTCTTTGACTTAAGACGGCATTGTGCCATTTGTATTGAATTCGGATGCGATTTCTGTTTTTTATCGTCAAAAAGAAGGTCCAAGGGATACAGTAAATCTGAAGTGAGGCATCGGAATCTAAATCTGACCAAACAGGACATGTTCGAATCATAGAAAGTGAGAGTGTCAGTCCTCTTGTACTTAAGTCAGCATTGTGCCATTTGTAATAAATTCGGATGCAATTTCTGTGTTTCATCGTCAATAAGAAGGTGCAAGGGATACAGTAAACCTGAAGTGAAGCATCGGAATCTAAAACTGGACTCACAGGATAGGTTCAAATCTTAGAAATCGAGAGTGTCAGTCCTCTTGTACTTAAGTCGGAATTGTGCCTTTTGAATTTAATTCCGATGCAATTTCTGTGTTTCATCGTCAATGAGAAGGTCCAAGGGATACAGTAAACCTGAAGTGAAGCCACGGAATCTAAATCTGACCTCACAGGAGAAGTTCGAATCATGGAAAGTGAGAGTGTCAGTGCCCTTGTACTTAAGTCGGCATTGTGCCATTTGTATTAAATTCGGATGCTATTTCTGTGTTTCATCGTCAATAAGAAGGTGCAAGGGATACAGTAAACCTGAAGTGAAGCATCGGAATCTAAAACTGGACTCACAGGATAGGTTCAAATCATAGAAAGTGAGAGTGTCAGTCCCCTTGTACTTAAGTCGCCATTGTCCCTTTTGTATTAAATTCAGATGCAATTTCTGTGTTTCATCGTCAATAATAAGGTCCAAGGGATACAGTAAACCTGAAGTGAAGCATCGGAATCTAAAACTGGACTCACAGGAGAGGTTCAAATCATAGAAAGTTAGAGTGTCAGTCCTCTTGTAATTAAGTCGGCATTGTGCCTTTTGTATTAAATTCGGATGTAAACTCTATGTTTCATCGCCAATAAGAAGGTCCAAGGGATACAGTAAACCTGCAGTGAAGCATCGGAATCTAAAACTGGACTCACAGGAGAGATTCAAATCATAGAAAGTGAGAGTGTCAGTCCCCTTTTACTTAAGCCGGCATTGTGCGTTTTAAATTTAATTCCGATGCAATTTCTGTGTTTCATCGTCAATAAGAAGGTCCAACGGATACAGTAAACCTGAAGTGAAGCATCGGAATCTAAAAATGGACTCACAGGAGAGGTTCAAATCATAGAAAGTGAGTGTGTCAGTCCTCTTGTACTTAAGTCGCCATTGTGCCTTTTGTATTAAATTCGGAAGCAGTTTCTGTGTTTAATCGTCAATAAGAAGGTCCAAGGGATACAGTAAACCTGAAGTAAAGCATCGGAATCTAAAACTGGACTCACAGGAGAGGTTTAAATCATAGAAAGTTAGAGTGTCAGTCCTCTTGTACTTAAGTCGGCATTAGGCCTTTTGTATTAAATTCGGATGCAAACTCTGTGTTTCATCGTCAATAAGATGGTCCAAGGGATACCGTAAACCTGAAGTGAAGCATCGGAATCTAAAACTGGACTCACAGGAGAGGTACAAATCATAGAAAGTTGGAGTGTCAGTCTTCGTGTACTTAAGTCGGCATTGTGCTTTTGAATTTAATTCCGGTGCTATTTCTGATGTTCATTGTCAATAAGAAGGTCCAAGGGATACAATAAACCTGAAGTGATGCATCGGAATCTAAAACTGGACTCACAGGAGAGGTTCAAACCACAGAAAGTGAGAGTGTCAGTCCTCTATTACTTAAGTCGGCATTGTGCTTATTAAATTTAATTCCGATGCAATATCTGTGTTTCATCGTCAATAAGAAGGTCCAAGGGATACAGTAAACCTGAAGTGAAGCATCGGAATCTAAAACTGGACTCACAGGAGATGTTCAAATCATAGAAAGTGAGATTGTCGGTCCTCTTGTACTAAAGTCGCCATTGTGATTTTTGTATTAAATTCGGATGCAATTTCTGTGTTTCATCGTCAATAAGAAGGTCCAAGGGATACAGTAAACCTGAAGTGAAGCATCGGAATCTAAAACTGGACTCACAGGAGAGGTGCAAATTATAGAAAGTTAGAGTGTCAGTCCTCTTGTACTTAAGTCGGCATTATGCCTTTTGTATTAAATTCGGATGCAAACTCTGTGTTTCATCGTCAATAAGAAGGTCCAAGGGATACAGTGAACCTGAAGTGAAGCATCGGAATCTAAAACTGGACTCACAGGAGAGGTACAAATCATAGACAGTTAGAGTGTCAGTCCTCTTGTACTTAAGTCGGCATTGTGCCTTTTGAATTTAATTACGGTGCTATTTCTGTTGTTCATTGTCAATAAGAAGGTCCAAGGGATACAATAAACCTGAAGTGAAGCATCGGAATCTAAAACTGGGCTCACAGGAGAGGTTCAAACCATAGAAAGTGAGAGTGTCTGTCCTCTTTTACTTAAGTCGGCATTGTGCGTATTAATTTTAATTCCGATGCAATATCTGTGTTTCATGGTCTATAAGAAGGTCCAAGGGATACAGTAAACCTGAAGTGAAGCATCGGAATCTAAAACTGGACTCACAGGAGATGTTCAAATCATAGAAAGTGAGATTGTCGGTCCTCTTGTACTAAAGTCGCCATTGTGATTTTTGTATTAAATTCGGATGCAATTTCTGTGTTTCATCGTCAATAAGAAGGTCCAAGGGATACAGTAAACCTGAAGTGAAGCATCGGAACCTAAAACTGGACTCACAGGAGAGGTGCAAATCATAGAAAGTTAGAGTGTCAGTCCTCTTGTACTTAAGTCGGCATAGTGACTTTTGAATTTAATTCCGATGCAATTTCTGTGTTTAATCGTCAATAAGAAGGTGCAAGGTATACAGTAACCCTGAAGTGAAGCATCGGAATCTAAAACTGGACTCACAGGAGAGGTTCAAATCATAGAAAGTTAGAGTGTCACTCCGCTTGTACTTAACTCGGTAATGTGCCTTTTGTATTAAATTCGGATGCAATTTCTGTGTTCCATCGTCAATAAGAAGGTCCAAGGGGTACAGTAAACCTTAAGTGAAGCATCGGAATCTATAACTGGACTCGCAGGAGAGGTTCAAATCACAGAATGTTAGAGCGTCAGTCCTCTTTTACTTAAGACGGCATTGTGCTATTTGTATTAATTTCGGATGCGATTTCTGTGTTTTATCGTCAACAAGAAGGTCCAAGGGATACAGTAAACCTGAAGTGAAACATCGTAATGTAAAACTGGACTCACAGGAGAGGTTCGAATCATAGAAAGTGAGGGTGTCAGTCCTCTTGTATTTAAGTCAGCATTGTGCCATTTGTATTAAATTCGGATGCATTTTCTGTGTTTCATCGTCAATAAGAAGGTCCAACAGATACAGTAAACCTGAGGTGAAGCATCGGAATCTAAAACTGGACTCACAGAAGAGGTTCAAATCATAGAAAGTGAGAGTGTCAGTCCTCTTGTACTTAAGTCACCATTGTGAATTTTGTATTAATTTCGGATGCAATTTCTGTGTTTCATCGTCAATAAGAAGGTCCAAGGGATACAGTAAACCTGAAGTGAAGCATCGGAATCTAAAACTGGACTCACAGGAGAGGTTCAAATCATAGAAAGTTAGAGTGTCAGTCCTCTAGTAATTAAGTCGGCATTGTGCCTTTTGTATTAAAATCGGATACAATTTCTGTGTTTCATCGTCAATAAGAAGGTCCAACAGATACAGAAAACCTGAGGAGAAGCATCGGAATCTAAAAATGGACTCACAGGAGAGGTTCCATTCATAGAAAGTGAGAGTGTCAGTACTCTTGTACTTAAGTCGCAATTGTGCCTTTTGAATTTAATTCCAATGCAATTTCTGTGGTTCATCGTCAATAAGAAGGTGCAAGGTATACAGTAAACCTGAAGTGAAGCATCGGAATCTAAATCTGACCTCACAGGAGAAGTTCGAATCATGGAAACTGAGAGTGTCAGTGCCCTTGTACTTAAGTCGGCATTGTGCCATTTGTTTTAAATTCGGATGCAATTTCTGTGTTTCATCGTCAATAAGAAGGTCCAAGGGATACAGTAAACCTGAAGTGAAGCATCGGAATCTAAAACTGGACTCTCAGGAGAGATTCAAATCATAGAAAGTGAGAGTGTCAGTCCTCTTTTACTTAAGTCGGCATTGTGCGTTTTAAATTTAATTCCGATGCAATTTCTGTGTTTAATCGTCAATAAGAAGGTCCAACGGATACAGTAAACCTGAAGTGAAGCATCGGAATCTAAAAATGGACTCACAGGGGAGGTTCAAATCATAGAAAGTGAGAGTGTCAGTCCTCTTGTACTTAAGTCGCCATTGTGCCTTTTGTATTAAATTCGGAAGCAGTTTCTGTGTTTAATCGTCAATAAGAAGGTCCAAGGGATACAGTAAACCTGAGGTAAAGCATCGGAATCTAAAACTGGACTCACAGGAGAGGTTTAAATCATAGAAAGTTAGAGTGTCAGTCCTCTTGTACTTAAGTCGGCATTAGGCTTTTTGTATTAAATTCGGATGCAAACTCTGTGTTTCATCGTCAATAAGAAGGTCCAAGGGATACCGTAAACCTGAAGTGAATCATCGGAATCTAAAACTGGACTCACAGGAGAGGTACAAATCATAGAAAGTTGGAGTGTCAGTCTTCGTGTACTTAAGTCGGCATTGTGCCTTTTGAATTTAATTCCGGTGCTATTTCTGATGTTCATTGTCAATAAGAAGGTCCAAGGGATACAATAAACCTGAAGTGATGCATCGGAATCTAAAACTGGACTCACAGGAGAGGTTCAAACCACAGAAAGTGAGAGTGTCAGTCCTCTATTACTTAAGTCGGCATTGTGCGTATTAAATTTAATTCCGATGCAATATCTGTGTTTCATCGTCTATAAGAAGGTCCAAGGGATACAGTAAACCTGAAGTGAAGCATCGGAATCTAAAACTGGACTCACAGGAGATGTTCAAATCATAGAAAGTGAGATTGTCGGTACTCTTGTACTAAAGTCGCCATTGTGATTTTTGTATTAAATTCGGATGCAATTTCTGTGTTTCATCGTCAATAAGAAGGTCCAAGGGATACAGTAAACCTGAAGTGAAGCATCGGAACCTAAAACTGGACTCACAGGAGAGGTGCAAATCATAGAAAGTTAGAGTGTCAGTCCTCTTGTACTTAAGTCGGCATAGTGACTTTTGAATTTAATTCCGATGCAATTTCTGTGTTTAATCGTCAATAGGAAGGTGCAAGGTATACAGTAACCCTGAAGTGAAGCATCGGAATCTAAAACTGGACTCACAGGAGAGGTTCAAATCATAGAAAGTTAGAGTGTCACTCCGCTTGTACTTAACTTGGTAATGTGCCTTTTGTATTAAATTCGGATGCAATTTCTGTGTTCCATCGTCAATAAGAAGGTCCAAGGGGTACAGTAAACCTTAAGTGAAGCATCGGAATCTATAACTGGACTCGCAGGAGAGGTTCAAATCACAGAATGTTAGAGCGTCAGTCCTCTTTTACTTAAGACGGCATTGTGCTATTTGTATTAATTTCGGATGCGATTTCTGTGTTTTATCGTCAACAAGAAGGTCCAAGGGATACAGTAAACCTGAAGTGAAACATCGTAATGTAAAACTGGACTCACAGGAGAGGTTCGAATCATAGAAAGTGAGGGTGTCAGTCCTCTTGTATTTAAGTCAGCATTGTGCCATTTGTATTAAATTCGGATGCATTTTCTGTGTTTCATCGTCAATAAGAAGGTCCAACAGATACAGTAAACCTGAGGTGAAGCATCGGAATCTAAAACTGGACTCACAGAAGAGGTTCAAATGCTAGAAAGTGAGAGTGTCAGTCCTCTTGTACTTAAGTCACCATTGTGAATTTTGTATTAATTTCGGATGCAATTTCTGTGTTTCATCGTCAATAAGAAGGTCCAAGGGATACAGTAAACCTGAAGTGAAGCATCGGAATCTAAAACTGGACTCACAGGAGAGGTTCAAATCATAGAAAGTTAGAGTGTCAGTCCTCTAGTAATTAAGTCGGCATTGTGCCTTTTGTATTAAAATCGGATACAATTTCTGTGTTTCATCGTCAATAAGGAGGTCCAACAGATACAGAAAACCTGAGGAGAAGCATCGGAATCTAAAAATGGACTCACAGGAGAGGTTCAAATCATAGAAAGTGAGAGTGTCAGTACTCTTGTACTTAAGTCGCAATTGTGCCTTTTGAATTTAATTCCAATGCAATTTCTGTGGTTCATCGTCAATAAGAAGGTGCAAGGTATACAGTAAACCTGAAGTGAAGCATCGGAATCTAAATCTGCCTTCACAGGAGAAGTTCGAATCATGGAAACTGAGAGTGTCAGTGCCCTTGTACTTAAGTCGGCATTGTGCCATTTGTTTTAAGTTCGGATGCAATTTCTGTATTTCATCGTCAATAAGAAGGTCCAAGGGATACAGTAAACCTGAAGTGAAGCATCGGAATCTAAAACTGGACTCTCAGGAGAGATTCAAATCATAGAAAGTGAGAGTGTCAGTCCTCTTTTACTTAAGTCGGCATTGTGCGTTTTAAATTTAAATCCGATGCAATTTCTGTGTTTAATCGTCAATAAGAAGTTCCAACGGATACAGTAAACCTGAAGTGAAGCATCGGAATCTAAAAATGGACTCACAGGGGAGGTTCAAATCATAGAAAGTGAGAGTGTCAGTCCTCTTGTACTTATGTCGCCATTGTGCCTTTTGTATTAAATTCGGAAGCAGTTTCTGTGTTTAATCGTCAATAAGAAGGTCCAAGGGATACAGTAAACCTGAGGTAAAGCATCGGAATCTAAAACTGGACTCACAGGAGAGGTTTAAATCATAGAAAGTTAGAGTGTCAGTCCTCTTGTACTTAAGTCGGCATTAGGCTTTTTGTATTAAATTCGGATGCAAACTCTGTGTTTCATCGTCAATAAGAAGGTCCAAGGGATACCGTAAACCTGAAGTGAAGCATCGGAATCTAAAACTGGACTCACAGCAGAGGTACAAATCATAGAAAGTTGGAGTGTCAGTCTTCGTGTACTTAAGTCGGCATTGTGCCTTTTGAATTTAATTCCGGTGCTATTTCTGATGTTCATTGTCAATAAGAAGATCCAAGGGATACAATAAACCTGAAGTGATGCATCGGAATCTAAAACTGGACTCACAGGAGAGGTTCAAACCACAGAAAGTGAGAGTGTCAGTCCTCTATTACTTAAGTCGGCATTGTGCGTATTAAATTTAATTCCGATGCAATATCTGTGTTTCATCGTCTATAAGAAGGTCCAAGGGATACAGTAAACCTGAAGTGAAGCATCGGAATCTAAAACTGGACTCACAGGAGATGTTCAAATCATAGAAAGTGAGATTGTCGGTCCTCTTGTACTAAAGTCTCCATTGTGATTTTTGTATTAAATTCGGATGCAATTTCTGTGTTTCATCGTCAATAAGAAGGTCCAAGGGATACAGTGAACCTGAAGTGAAGCATCGGAATCTAAAACTGGACTCACAGGAGAGGTGCAAATTATAGAAAGTTAGAGTGTCAGTCCTCTTGTACTTAAGTCGGCATTATGCCTTTTGTATTAAATTCGGATGCAAACTCTGTGTTTCATCGTCAATAAGAAGGTCCAAGGGATACAGTGAACCTGAAGTGAAGCATCGGAATCTAAAACTGGACTCACAGGAGAGGTACAAATCATAGAAAGTTAGAGTGTCAGTCCTCTTGTACTTAAGTCGGCATTGTGCCTTTTGATTTTAATTACGGTGCTATTTCTGTTGTTCATTGTCAATAAGAAGGTCCAAGGGATACAATAAACCTGAAGTGAAGCATCGGAATCTAAAACTGGACTCACAGGAGAGGTTCAAACCATAGAAAGTGAGAGTGTCTGTCCTCTTTTACTTAAGTCGGCATTGTGCGTATTAAATTTAATTCCGATGCAATATCTGTGTTTCATGGTCTACAAGAAGGTCCAAGGGATACAGTAAACCTGAAGTGAAGCATCGGAATCTAAAACTGGACTCACAGGAGATGTTCAAATCATAGAAAGTGAGATTGTCGGTCCTCTTGTACTAAAGTCGCCATTGTGATTTTTGTATTAAATTCGGATGCAATTTCTGTGTTTCATCGTCAATAAGAAGGTCCAAGGGATACAGTAAACCTGAAGTGAAGCATCGGAACCTAAAACTGGACTCACAGGAGAGGTGCAAATCATAGAAAGTTAGAGTGTCAGTCCTCTTGTACTTAAGTCGGCATAGTGACTTTTGAATTTAATTCCGATGCAATTTCTGTGTTTAATCGTCAATAAGAAGGTGCAAGGTATACAGTAACCCTGAAGTGAAGCATCGGAATCTAAAACTGGACTCACAGGAGAGGTTCAAATCATAGAAAGTTAGAGTGTCACTCCGCTTGTACTTAACTTGGTAATGTGCCTTTTGTATTAAATTCGGATGCAATTTCTGTGTTTCATCGTCAATAAGAAGGTCCAAGGGGTACAGTAAACCTTAAGTGAAGCATCGGAATCTATAACTGGACTCGCAGGAGAGGTTCAAATCACAGAATGTTAGAGCGTCAGTCCTCTTTTACTTAAGACGGCATTGTGCTATTTGTATTAATTTCGGATGCGATTTCTGTGTTTTATCGTCAACAAGAAGGTCCAAGGGATACAGTAAACCTGAAGTGAAACATCGTAATGTAAGACTGGACTCACAGGAGAGGTTCGAATCATAGAAAGTGAGGGTGTCAGTCCTCTTGTATTTAAGTCAGCATTGTGCCATTTGTATTAAATTCGGATGCATTTTCTGTGTTTCATCATCAATAAGAAGGTCCAACAGATACAGTAAACCTGAGGTGAAGCAACGGAATCTAAAACTGGACTCACAGAAGAGGTTCAAATCATAGAAAGTGAGAGTGTCAGTCCTCTTGTACTTAAGTCACCATTGTGAATTTTGTATTAATTTCGGATGCAATTTCTGTGTTTCATCGTCAATAAGAAGGTCCAAGGGATACAGTAAACCTGAAGTGAAGCATCGGAATCTAAAACTGGACTCACAGGAGAGGTTCAAATCATAGAAAGTTAGAGTGTCAGTCCTCTAGTAATTAAGTCGGCATTGTGCCTTTTGTATTAAATTCGGATACAATTTCTGTGTTTCATCGTCAATAAGAAGGTCCAACAGATACAGAAAACCTGAGGAGAAGCATCGGAATCTAAAAATGGACTCACAGGAGAGGTTCAAATCATAGAAAGTGAGAGTGTCAGTACTCTTGTACTTAAGTCGGAATTGTGCCTTTTGAATTTAATTCCAATGCAATTTCTGTGGTTCATCGTCAATAAGAAGGTGCAAGGTATACAGTAAACCTGAAGTGAAGCATCGGAATCTAAATCTGACCTCACAGGAGAAGTTCGAATCATGGAAACTGAGAGTGTCAGTGCCCTTGTACTTAAGTCGGCATTGTGCAATTTGTCTTAAATTCGGATGCAATTTCTGTGTTTCATCGTCAATAAGAAGGTCCAAGGGATTCAGTAAACCTGAAGTGAAGCATCGGAATCTAAAACTGGGCTCTCAGGAGAGATTCAAATCATAGAAAGTGAGAGTGTCAGTCCTCTTTTACTTAAGTCGGCATTGTGCGTTTTAAATTTAATTCCGATGCAATTTCTGTGTTTCATCGTCAATAAGAAGGTCCAACGGATACAGTAAACCTGAAGTGAAGCATCGGAATCTAAAAATGGACTCACAGGGGAGGTTCAAATCATAGAAAGTTAGAGTGTCAGTCCTCTTGTACTTAAGTCGGCATTATGCCTTTTGTATTAAATTCGGATGCAAACACTGTGTTTCATCGTCAATAAGAAGGTCCGAGGGATACCGTAAACCTGAAGTGAAGCATCGGAATCTAAAACTGGACTCACAGGAGAGGTACAAATCATAGAGAGTTGGAGTGTCAGTCTTCGTGTACTTAAGTCGGCATTGTGCCTTTTGAATTTAATTCCGGTGCTATTTCTGTTGTTCATTGTCAACAAGAAGGTCCAAGGGATACAATAAACCTGAAGTGATGCATCGGAATCTAAAACTGGACTCACAGGAGAGGTTCAAACCACAGAAAGTGAGAGTGTCAGTCCTCTTTTACTTAAGTCGGCATTGTGCGTATTAAATTTAATTCCGATGCAATATCTGTGTTTCATCGTCTATAAGAAGGTCCAAAGGATACAGTAAACCTGAAGTGAAGCATCGGAATCTAAAACTGGACTCACAGGAGATGTTCAAATCATAGAAAGTGAGATTTGCGGTCCTCTTGTACTAAAGTCGCCATTGTGATTTTTGTATTACATTCGGACGCAATTTCTGCGTTTCATCGTCAATAAGAAGGTCCAAGGGATACAGTAAACCTGAAGTGAAGCATCGGAATCTAAAACTGGACTCACAGGAGAGGAGCAAATCATAGAAAGTTAGAGTGTCAGTCCTCTTGTACTTAAGTCGGCATTATGCCTTTTGTATTAAATTCGGATGCAAACTCTGTGTTTCATCGTCAATAAGAAGGTCCAAAGGATACAGTAAACCTGAAGTGAAGCATCGGAATCTAAAACTGGACTCACAGGAGAGGTACAAATCATAGAAAGTTAGAGTGTCAGTCCTCTTGTACTTAAGTCGGCATTGTGCCTTTTGAATTTAATTCCGGTGCTATTTCTGTTGTTCGTTGTCAATAAGAAGGTCCAAAGGATACAGTAAACCTGAAGTGAAGCATCGGAATCTAAAACTGGACTCACAGGAGAGGTTCAAACCATAGAAAGTGAGAGTGTCAATCCTCTTTTACTTAAGTCGGCATTGTGCGTATTAATTTAAATTCCGATGCAGTATCTGTGTTTCATGGTCTATAAGAAGGTCCAAGGGATACAGTAAACCTGAAGTGAAGCATCGGAATCTAAAACTGGACTCACAGGAGATGTTCAAATCATAGAAAGTGAGATTGTCGGTCCTCTTGTACTAAAGTCGCCATTGTGATTTTTGTAATAAATTCGGATTCAATTTCTGTGTATCATCGACAATAAGAAGGTCCAAGGGATACAGTAAACCTGAAGTGAAGCATCAGAATCTAAAACTGGACTCACAGGAGAGGTGCAAATCATAGAAAGTTAGAGTGTCAGTCCTCTTGTACTTAAGTCGGCATTGTGCCTTTTGAATTTAATTACGGTGCTATTTCTGTTGTTCATTGTCAATAAGAAGGTCCAAGGGATACAATAAACCTGAAGTGAAGCATCGGAATCTAAAACTGGACTCACAGGAGAGGTTCAAACCATAGAAAGTGAGAGTGTCTGTCCTCTTTTACTTAAGTCGGCATTGTGCGTATTAAATTTAATTCCGATGCAATATCTGTGTTTCATGGTCTACAAGAAGGTCCAAGGGATACAGTAAACCTGAAGTGAAGCATCGGAATCTAAAACTGGACTCACAGGAGATGTTCAAATCATAGAAAGTGAGATTGTCGGTCCTCTTGTACTAAAGTCGCCATTGTGATTTTTGTATTAAATTCGGATGCAATTTCTGTGTTTCATCGTCAATAAGAAGGTCCAAGGGATACAGTAAACCTGAAGTGAAGCATCGGAACCTAAAACTGGACTCACAGGAGAGGTGCAAATCATAGAAAGTTAGAGTGTCAGTCCTCTTGTACTTAAGTCGGCATAGTGACTTTTGAATTTAATTCCGATGCAATTTCTGTGTTTAATCGTCAATAAGAAGGTGCAAGGTATACAGTAACCCTGAAGTGAAGCATCGGAATCTAAAACTGGACTCACAGGAGAGGTTCAAATCATAGAAAGTTAGAGTGTCACTCCGCTTGTGCTTAACTTGGTAATGTGCCTTTTGTATTAAATTCGGATGCAATTTCTGTGTTTCATCGTCAATAAGAAGGTCCAAGGGGTACAGTAAACCTTAAGTGAAGCATCGGAATCTATAACTGGACTCGCAGGAGAGGTTCAAATCACAGAATGTTAGAGCGTCAGTCCTCTTTTACTTAAGACGGCATTGTGCTATTTGTATTAATTTCGGATGCGATTTCTGTGTTTTATCGTCAACAAGAAGGTCCAAGGGATACAGTAAACCTGAAGTGAAACATCGTAATGTAAGACTGGACTCACAGGAGAGGTTCGAATCATAGAAAGTGAGGGTGTCAGTCCTCTTGTATTTAAGTCAGCATTGTGCCATTTGTATTAAATTCGGATGCATTTTCTGTGTTTCATCATCAATAAGAAGGTCCAACAGATACAGTAAACCTGAGGTGAAGCAACGGAATCTAAAACTGGACTCACAGAAGAGGTTCAAATCATAGAAAGTGAGAGTGTCAGTCCTCTTGTACTTAAGTCACCATTGTGAATTTTGTATTAATTTCGGATGCAATTTCTGTGTTTCATCGTCAATAAGAAGGTCCAAGGGATACAGTAAACCTGAAGTGAAGCATCGGAATCTAAAACTGGACTCACAGGAGAGGTTCAAATCATAGAAAGTTAGAGTGTCAGTCCTCTAGTAATTAAGTCGGCATTGTGCCTTTTGTATTAAATTCGGATACAATTTCTGTGTTTCATCGTCAATAAGAAGGTCCAACAGATACAGAAAACCTGAGGAGAAGCATCGGAATCTAAAAATGGACTCACAGGAGAGGTTCAAATCATAGAAAGTGAGAGTGTCAGTACTCTTGTACTTAAGTCGGAATTGTGCCTTTTGAATTTAATTCCAATGCAATTTCTGTGGTTCATCGTCAATAAGAAGGTGCAAGGTATACAGTAAACCTGAAGTGAAGCATCGGAATCTAAATCTGACCTCACAGGAGAAGTTCGAATCATGGAAACTGAGAGTGTCAGTGCCCTTGTACTTAAGTCGGCATTGTGCCATTTGTCTTAAATTCGGATGCAATTTCTGTGTTTCATCGTCAATAAGAAGGTCCAAGGGATTCAGTAAACCTGAAGTGAAGCATCGGAATCTAAAACTGGGCTCTCAGGAGAGATTCAAATCATAGAAAGTGAGAGTGTCAGTCCTCTTTTACTTAAGTCGGCATTGTGCGTTTTAAATTTAATTCCGATGCAATTTCTGTGTTTCATCGTCAATAAGAAGGTCCAACGGATACAGTAAACCTGAAGTGAAGCATCGGAATCTAAAAATGGACTCACAGGGGAGGTTCAAATCATAGAAAGTTAGAGTGTCAGTCCTCTTGTACTTAAGTCGGCATTATGCCTTTTGTATTATATTCGGATGCAAACACTGTGTTTCATCGTCAATAAGAAGGTCCGAGGGATACCGTAAACCTGAAGTGAAGCATCGGAATCTAAAACTGGACTCACAGGAGAGGTACAAATCATAGAAAGTTGGAGTGTCAGTCTTCGTGTACTTAAGTCGGCATTGTGCCTTTTGAATTTAATTCCGGTGCTATTTCTGTTGTTCATTGTCAACAAGAAGGTCCAAGGGATACAATAAACCTGAAGTGATGCATCGGAATCTAAAACTGGACTCACAGGAGAGGTTCAAACCACAGAAAGTGAGAGTGTCAGTCCTCTTTTACTTAAGTCGGCATTGTGCGTATTAAATTTAATTCCGATGCAATATCTGTGTTTCATCGTCTATAAGAAGGTCCAAAGGACACAGTAAACCTGAAGTGAAGCATCGGAATCGAAAACTGGACTCACAGGAGATGTTCAAATCATAGAAAGTGAGATTTGCGGTCCTCTTGTACTAAAGTCGCCATTGTGATTTTTGTATTAAATTCGGACGCAATTTCTGCGTTTCATCGTCAATAAGAAGGTCCAAGGGATACAGTAAACCTGAAGTGAAGCATCGGAATCTAAAACTGGACTCACAGGAGAGGAGCAAATCATAGAAAGTTAGAGTGTCAGTCCTCTTGTACTTAAGTCGGCATTATGCCTTTTGTACTAAATTCGGATGCAAACTCTGTGTTTCATCGTCAATAAGAAGGTCCAAAGGATACAGTAAACCTGAAGTGAAGCATCGGAATCTAAAACTGGACTCACAGGAGAGGTACAAATCATAGAAAGTTAGAGTGTCAGTCCTCTTGTACTTAAGTCGGCATTGTGCCTTTTGAATTTAATTCCGGTGCTATTTCTGTTGTTCGTTGTCAATAAGAAGGTCCAAAGGATACAGCAAACCTGAAGTGAAGCATCGGAATCTAAAACTGGACTCACAGGAGAGGTTCAAACCATAGAAAGTGAGAGTGCCAATCCTCTTTTACTTAAGTCGGCATTGTGCGTATTAATTTAAATTCCGATGCAATATCTGTGTTTCATGGTCTATAAGAAGGTCCAAGGGATACAGTAAACCTGAAGTGAAGCATCGGAATCTAAAACTGGACTCACAGGAGATGTTCAAATCATAGAAAGTGAGATTGTCGGTCCTCTTGTACTAAAGTCGCCATTGTGATTTTTGTAATAAATTCGGATTCAATTTCTGTGTATCATCGTCAATAAGAAGGTCCAAGGGATACAGTAAACCTGAAGTGAAGCATCAGAATCTAAAACTGGACTCACAGGAGAGGTGCAAATCATAGAAAGTTAGAGTGTCAGTCCTCTTGTACTTAAGTCGGCATTGTACCTTTTGTATTAAATACGGATGCAATTTCAGTGTTTCATCGTCAATAAGAAGATCCAAGGGATACAGTAAACCTGAGGTGAAGCATCGGAATGTAAAACTGGACTCACAGGAGAGGTTCAAATCATAGAAAGTTAGAGTGTCACTCCGCTTGTACTTAACTCGGTAATGTGCCTTTTGTATTAAATTCGGATGCAATTTCTATGTTTCATCGTCAATAAGAAGGTCCAAGGGGTACAGTAAACCTTAGGTGAAGCATCGGAATCTAAAACTGGACTCGCAGGAGAGGTTCAAATCACAGAATGTTAGAGCGTCAGTCCTCTTTTACTTAAGACGGCATTGTGCTATTTGTATTAATTTCGGATGCGATTTCTGTGTTTTATCGTCAACAAGAAGGTCCAAGGGATACAGTAAACCTGAAGTGAAACATCGTAATGTAAAACTGGACTCACAGGAGAGGTTCGAATCATAGAAAGTGAGGGTGTCAGTCCTCTTGTATTTAAGTCAGCATTGTGCCATTTGTATTAAATTCGGATGCAATTTCTGTGTTTCATCGTCAATAAGAAGATCCAACAGATACAGTAAACCTGAGGTGAAGCATCGGAATCTAAAACTGGACTCACAGAAGAGGTTCAAATTATAGAAAGCGAGAGTGTCGGTCCTCTTGTACTTAAGTCACCATTGTGACTTTTGTATTAATTTCGGATGCAATTTCTGTGTTTCATCGTCAATAAGAAGGTCCAAGGGATACAGTAAACCTGAAGTGAAACATCGGAATCTAAAACTGGACTCACAGGAGAGGTTCAAATCATAGAAAGTTAGAGTGTCAGTCCTCTTGTAATTAAGTCGGCATTGTGCCTTTTGTATTAAATTCGGATGCAATTTCTGTGTTTCATCGTCAATAAGACGGTCCAACAGATACAGTAAACCTGAGGAGAAGCATCGGAATCTAAAACTGGACTCAAAGGAGAGGTTCAAATCATAGAAAGTGAGAGTGTCAGTCCTCTTGTACTTAAGTCGGAATTGTGCCTTTTGAATTTAATTCCAATGCAATTTCTGTGTTTCATCGTGAATAAGAAGGTGCAAGGTATACAGTAAACCTGAAGTGAAGCATCGGAAACTAAATCTGATCTCACAGGAGAAGTTCGAATAATGGAAAGTGAGAGTTTCAGTGCCCTTGTACTTAAGTCGGCATTGTGCCATTTGTTTTAAATTCGGATGCAATTTCTGTGTTTCATCGTCAATAAGATGGTCCAGGGGATACAGTAAACCTGAAGTGAGGCATCGGAATCTAAAACTGGAGTCACAGGAGAGTTTCAAAACATAGAAAGTTAGAGTGTCAGTCCTCTTGTAATTAAGTCGGCATTGTGCCTTTTGTATTAATTTCGGATGCAATTTCTGTGTTTCATCGTCAATAAGAAGGTCCAAGGGATACAGTAAACCTGAAGTGAAGCATCGGAATGTAAAACTGTACTCACAGGAGAGGTTCAAATCATAGAAAGTGAGAGTGACAGTCCTCTTGTACTTAAGTCGGCATTGTGCCTTTTGTATTAAATTCGGATGCAAACTCTGTGTTTCATCGTCAATAAGAAGGTCCAAGGGAAACAGTAAACCTGAAGTGAATCATCGGAATCTAAAACTGGACTCACTGGAGAAGCTCAAATCATAGAAAGTTAGAGTGTCAGTCCTCTTGTACTTAAGTCGGCATTGTGCCTTTTGAATATAATTCTGATGCAATTTCTGTGTTTCATCGTCAATAAGAAGGTCAAAGGGATACAGTAAACCTGAAGTGAAGCATCGAAATCTAAAACTGGACTCACAGGAGAGGTTCAAATCTTAGAAAGTGAAAGGGTTAATCGTCTTCTACTTAGGTCGGCACTGTGCCTTTTGAATTTAATTCCGATGCAATTTCTGTGTTTCATCGTCAATTAGAACGACCAAGGGATACAGTAAACCTGAAGTGAAGCATCGGAATCTAAAACTGGACTCACAGGAGAGGTTCGAATCATAGAAAGTGAGAGTGTCAGTCCACTTGTACTTAAGTCGGCATTGTGCCATTTGTATTAAATTTGGATGTAATTTCTGTGTTTCATCGTCAATAAGAAGGTCCAAGGGTACAGTAAACCTGAGGTGAAGCATCGGAATCTAAAACTGGACTCACAGGAGAGGTTCAAATCATAGAAAGTGAGAGTGTCAGTCCTCTTGTACTTAAGTCACCATTGTGACTTTTGTATTAATTTCGGATGCAATTTCTGTGTATCATCGTCAATAAGAAGGTCGAAGGGATACAGTAAACCTGAAGTGAAGCATCGGAATCTAAATCTGGACTCACAGGAGAGGTTCAAATCATTGAAAGTGAGAGTGTCAGTCCTCTTGTACTTAAGTCGCCATTGTGCCTTTTGTATTAAATTCAGATGCAATTTCTGTGTTTCATCGTCAATCAGAAGTTCCAAGGGATACAGTAAACCTGAAGTAAAGCATCGGAATCTAAAACTGGACTCACTGGAGAGGTTCAAATCATAGAAAGTGAGAGTGTCAGTCCTCTTGTACTTAAGTCGGCATTGTGCCATTTGTATTAAATTCGGATGCAATTTCTGTGTTTCATCGTCAATAAGAAGGTCCAAGGGATACAGTAAACCTGAAGTGAAGCATCGGAATCTAAAACTGGACTCACAGGAGAGGTTCAAATCATAGAAAGTTAGAGTGTCAGTCCTCTTGTAATTAAGTCGGCATTGTGCCTTTTGTATTAAATTCGGATGCAATTTCTGTGTTTCATCGTCAATAAGAAGGTCCAACAGATACAGAAAACCTGAGGAGAAGCATCGGAAACTAAAACTGGACCCACAGGAGAGGTTCAAATCATAGAAAGTGAGAGTGTCAGTACTCTTGTACTTAAGTCGGAATTGTGCCTTTTGAATTTAATTCCAATGCAATTTCTGTGGTTCATCGTCAATAAGAAGGTGCAAGGTATACAGTAAACCTGAAGTGAAGCATCGGAATCTAAATCTGACCTCACAGGAGAAGTTCGAATCATGGAAACTGAGAGTGTCAGTCCTCTTGTACTTAAGTCGGCATTGTGCCATTTGTTTTAAATTCGGATGCAATTTCTGTGTTTCATCGTCAATAAGAAGGTCCAAGGGATACCGTAAACCTGATGTGAAGCATCGGAATCTAAAACTGGACTCACAGGAGAGGTACAAATCATAGAAAGTTGGAGTGTCAGTCTCCGTGTACTTAAGTCGGCATTGTGCCTTTTGAATTTAATTCCGGTGCTATTTCTGTTGTTCATTGTCAACAAGAAGGTCCAAGGGATACAATAAACCTGAAGTGTAGCATCGGAATCTAAAACTGGACTCACAGGAGCGGTTCAAACCACAGAAAGTGAGAGTGTCAGTCCTCTTTTACTTAAGTCGGCATTGTGCGTATTAAATTTAATTCCGATGCAATATCTGTGTTTCATCGTCTATAAGAAAGTCCAAAGGATACAGTAAACCTGAAGTGAAGCATCGGAATCTAAAACTGGACTCACAGGAGATGTTCAAATCATAGAAAGTGAGATTGTCGGTCCTCTTGTACTAAAGTCGCCATTGTGATTTTTGTATTAAATTCGGATGCAATTTCTGCGTTTCATCGTCAATAAGAAGGTCCAAGGGATACAGTAAACCTGAAGTGAAGCATCGGAATCTAAAACTGGACTCACAGGAGAGGAGCAAATCATAGAAAGTTAGAGTGTCAGTCCTCTTGTACTTAAGTCGGCATTATGCCTTTTGTATTAAATTCGGATGCAAACTCTGTGTTTCATCGTCAATAAGAAGCTCCAAAGGATACAGTAAACCTGAAGTGAAGCATCGGAATCTAAAACTGGACTCACAGGAGAGGTACAAATCATAGAAAGTTTGAGTGTCAGTCCTCTTGTACTTAAGTCGGCATTGTGCCTTTTGAATTTAATTCCGGTGCTATTTCTGTTGTTCGTTGTCAATAAGAAGGTCCAAGGGATACAATAAACCTGAAGTGAAGCATCGGAATCTAAAACTGGACTCACAGGAGAGGTTCAAACCATAGAAAGTGAGAGTGTCAGTCCTCTTTTACTTAAGTCGGCATTGTGCGTATTAAATTTAATTCCGATGCAATATCTGTGTTTCATGGTCTATAAGAAGGTCCAAGGGATACAGTAAACCTGAAGTGATGCATCGGAATCTAAAACTGGACTCACAGGAGATGTTCAAATCATAGAAAGTGAGATTGTCGGTCCTCCTGTACTAAAGTCGAAATTGTGATCTTTGTAATAAATTCGGATTCAATTTCTGTATATCATCGTCAATAAGAAGGTCCAAGGGATACAGTAAACCTGAAGTGAAGCATCGGAATCTAAAACTGGACTCACAGGAGAGGTGCAAATCATAGAAAGTTAGAGTGTCAGTCCTCTTGTACTTAAGTCGGCATTGTACCTTTTGTATTAAATACGGATGCAATTTCTGTGTTTCATCGTCAATACGAAGGTCCAAGGGATACAGTAAACCTGAGGTGAAGCATCGGAATGTAAAACTGGACTCACAGGAGAGGTTCAAATCATAGAAAGTTAGAGTGTCAGTCCTCTTGTACTTAAGTCGGCATAGTGCCTTTTGAATTTAATTCCGATGCAATTTCTGTGTTTAATCGTCAATAAGAAGGTGCAAGGTATACAGTAACCCTGAAGTGAAGTATCGGAATCTAAAACTGGACTCACAGGAGAGGTTCAAATCATAGAAAGTTAGAGTGTCACTCCGCTTGTACTTAACTCGGTAATGTGCCTTTTGTATTAAATTCGGTTGCAATTTCTATGTTTCATCGTCAATAAGAAGGTCCAAGGGGTACAGTAAACCTTAGGTGAAGCATCGGAATCTTAAACTGGACTCGCAGGAGAGGTTCAAATCACAGAATGTTAGAGCGTCAGTCCTCTTTTACTTAAGACGGCATTGTGCTATTTGTTTAAATTTCGGATGCGATTTCTGTGTTTTATCGTCAACAAGAAGGTCCAAGGGATACAGTAAACCTGAAGTGAAACATCGTAATGTAAAACTGGACTCACAGGAGAGGTTCGAATCATAGAAAGTGAGGGTGTCAGTCCTCTTGTAATTAAGTCAGCATTGTGCCATTTGTATTAAATTCGGATGCAATTTCTGTGTTTCATCGTCAATAAGAAGGTCCAACAGATACAGTAAACCTGAGGTGAAGCATCGGAATCTAAAACTGGACTCACAGAAGAGGTTCAAATCATAGAAAGCGAGAGTGTCAGTCCTCTTGTACTTTAGTCGGAATTGTGCCTTTTGAATTTAATTCCAATGCAATTTCTGTGTTTCATCGTCAATAAGATGGTGCAAGGTATACAGTAAACCTGAAGTGAAGCATCGGAAACTAAATCTGACCTCACAGGAGAAGTTCGAATAATGGAAAGTGAGAGTGTCAGTGCCCTTGTACTTAAGTCGGCATTGTGCCATTTGTTTGAAATTCGGATGCAATTTCTGTGTTTCATCGTCAATAAGATGGTCCAGGGGATACAGTAAACCTGAAGTGAAGCATCGGAGTCTAAAACTGGAGTCACAGGAGAGGTTCAAAACATAGAAAGTTAGAGTGTCAGTCCTCTTGTAATTAAGTCGGCATTGTGCCTTTTGTATTAAATTCGGATGCAATTTCTGTGTTTCATCGTCAATAAGAAGGTCCAAGGGATACAGTAAACCTGAGTGAAGCATCGGAATGTAAAACTGTACTCACAGGAGAGGTTCAAATCATAGAAAGTGAGAGTGACAGTCCTCTTGTACTTAAGTCGGCATTGTGCCTGATGAATTTAATTCCGATGCAATTTCTGTGTTTAATCGTCAATAAGAAGGTGCAAGGTATACAGTAACCCTGAAGTGAAGCATTTGAATCTAAAACTGGACTCACAGGAGAGGTTCAAATCATAGAAAGTTAGAGTGTCACTCCGCTTGTACTTAACTCGGTAATGTGCCTTTTGTATTAAATTCGGATGCAATTTCTGTGTTTCATCGTCAATAAGAAAGTCCAAGGGGTACAGTAAACCTTAAGTGAAGCATCGGAATCTAAAACTGGACTCGCAGGAGAGGTTCAAATCACAGAATGTTAGAGCGTCGGTCCTCTTTTACTTAAGACGGCATTGTGCTATTTGTATTAATTTCGGATGCAGTTTCTGTGTTTTATCGTCAACAAGAATGTCCAAGGGATACAGTAAACCTGAAGTGAAACATCGTTATCTAAATCTGACCTCACAGGAGAGGTTCGAATCATAGAAAGTGAGGGTGTCAGTCCTCTTGTATTTAAGTCGGCATTGTGCCATTTGTATTAAATTCGGATGCAATTTCTGTGTTTCATAGTCAATAAGAAGGTCCAGCAGATACAGTAAACCTGAGGTGAAGCATCGGAATCAAAAACTGGACTCACAGAAGAGGTTCAAATCATAGAAAGCGAGAGTGTCGGTCCTCTTGTACTTAAGTCACCATTGTGACTTTTGTATTAATTTCGGATGCAATTTCTGTGTTTCATCGTCAATAAGAAGGTCCAAGGGATACAGTAAACCTGAAGTGAAGCATCGGAATCTAAAACTGGACTCACAGGAAAGGTTCAAATCATAGAAAGTGAGAGTGTCAGTCCTCTTGTAATTAAGACGGCATTGTGCCTTTTGTATTAAATTCGGATGCAAACTCTGTGTTTCATCGTCAATAAGAAGGTCCAAGGGAAACAGTAAACCTGAAGTGAAGCATCGGAATCTAAAACTGGACTCACTGGAGAAGATCAAATCATAGAAAGTTAGAGTGTCAGTCCTCTTGTACTTAAGTCGGCATTGTGCCTTTTGAATATAACTCTGATGCAATTTCTGTGTTTCATCGTCAATAAGAAGGTCAAAGGGATACAGTAAACCTGAAGTGAAGCATCGAAATCTAAAACTGGACTCACAGGAGAGGTTCAAAACAAAGAAAGTGAGAGTGTCATTCCTCTTTTGCTTAAGTCGGTATTGTGCGTTTTGAATTTAATTCCGATGCAATTTCTGTTTTTCATCGTCAATAAGAAGGTCCAAGGGATACAGTAAACCTGAAGTGAAGCATCGGAATCTAAAACTGGACTCACAGGAGAGGTTCAAATCATAGAAAGTGAGAGTGTCAGTCCTCTTGTACTTAAGTCGCCATTGTGCCTTTTGTATTAAATTCAGATGCAATTTCTGTGTTTCATCGTCAATCAGAAGGTCCAAGGGATACTGTAAACCTGAAGGGAAGCATCGGAATCTAAAACTGGACTCACAGGAGAGTTCAAATCATAGAAAGTGAGAGTGTCAGTCCTCTTGTACTTAAGTCGGGTTTGTGCCATTTGTATTAAATTCGGATGCAATTTCTGTGTTTCATCGTCAATAAGAAGGTCCAAGGGATACAGTAAACTAGAAGTGAAGCATCGGAATCTAAACCTGGACTCACAGGAGAGGTTCAAATCATAGAAAGTTAGAGTGTCAGTCCTCTTGTACTTAAGTCGCCATTGTGATTTTTGTATTAAATTCGGACGCAATTTCTGTGTTTCATCGTCAATAAGAAGGTCTAAGGGATACAATATACCTGAAGTGAAGCATCGGAATCTAAAACTGGACTCACAGGAGAGGTTCAAATCATGGAAAGTGAGAGTGTTAGTCCTCATGTACTTAAGTCGGCATTGTTCATTTTGTATTAAATTCAGATGCAATTTCTGTGCTTCATCGTCAATAAGAAGGTCCAACAGATACAGTAAACCTGAGGTGAAGCATCGGAATCTAAAACTGGACTCACAGGAGAGGTTCAAATCATAGAAAGTGAGCGTGTCAGCCCACTTGTACTTAAGTCGGCATTGTGCCTTTGGAATTTAATTCCGATGCAATTTCTGTGTTTCATCGTCAATAAGAAGCTGCAAGGTATACAGTAAACCTGAAGTGAAGCATCGGAATCTAAAACTGGACTCACAGGAGAGGTTCAAATCATAGAAAGTGAGAGTGTTAGTCGTCTTCTACTTAGGTCGGCACTGTGCCTTTTGAATTAAATTCGGATGCAATTTCTGTGTTTCATCGTCAATAAGAAGGTCCAAGGGATACAGTAAACCTGAGGTGAAGCATCGGAATCTAAAACTGAACTCACAGGAGAGGTTCAAATCATAGAAAGTGAGAGTGTCAGTCCTCTTGTACTTAAGTCACCATTGTGACTTTTGTATTAATTTCGGATGCAATTTCTGTGTTTCATCGACAATAAGAAGGTCCAAGGGATACAGTAAACCTGAAGTGAAGCATCGGAATCTAAAACTGGACTCACAGGAGAGGTTCAAATCATAGAAAGTGAGAGTGTCAGTCCTCTTGTACCTAAGTCGCCATTGTGTCTTTTGTATTAAATTCAGATGCAATTTCTGTATTTCATCGTCAATCAGAAGGTCCAAGGGATACAGTAAACCTGAAGTAAAGCATCGGAATCTAAAACTGGACTCACAGGAGAGGTTCAAATCATAGAAAGTTAGAGTGTCAGTCCTCTTGTACTTAAGTCGGCATTGTGCCTTTTGTATTAAATTCGGATGCAAACTCTGTGTTTCATCGTCAATAAGAAGGTCCAAGGGATACAGTAAACCTGAAGTTAAGCATCGGAATCTAAACCTGGACTCACAGGAGAGGTTCAAATCATAGAAAGTTAGAGTGTCAGTCCTCTTGTACATAAGTCGGCATTGTGCCTTTTGAATTTAATTTCGATGCTATTTCTGTGCTTCATTGTCAATAAGAATGTCCAAGGGATACAGTAAACCTGAAGTGAAGCATCGGAATCTAAGACTGTACGCACAGGAGAGGTTCAAATCATAGAAAGTGAGAGTGTCAGTCCTCATTTACTTAAGTCAGCATTGTTCCTTTTGAATTTAATTCCGATGCAATTTCTGTGTTTCATCGTCAATAAGAGGGTGCAAGGTATACAGTAAACCTGAAGTGAAGCATCGGAATCTAAAACTGGACTCACAGGAGAGGTTCAAATCATAGAAAGTGAGAGTGTTAGTCGTCTTCTACTTAGGTCGGCACTGTGCCTTTTGAATTTAATTCCGATGCAATTTCTGTGTTTCATCGTCAATAAGAAGGTCCAAGGGATACAGTAAACCTAAAGTGAAGCATCGGAATCTAAAACTGGACTCAGAGGAGAGATTCAAATCATAGAAAGTTAGAGTGTCACTCCTCTTGTACTGAAGTCGGTAATGTGCCTTTTGTATTAAATTTGGATGCAATTTCTGTGTTTCATCGGCAATAAGAAGGTCCAAGGGATACAGTAAACCTTAAGTGAAGCATCGGAATCTAAAACTGGACTCGCAGGAGAGGTTCAAATCATAGAATGTTAGAGTGTCAGTCCTCTTTTACTTATGACGGCATTGTGCCATTTGTATTAAATTCAGATGCGATTTCTGTGTTTTATTGTCAACAAGAAGGCCCAAGGGATACAGTAAACCTGAAGTGAGGCATCGGAATCTAAATCTGACCTCACAGGACAGGTTCGAATCATAGAAAGTGAGAGTGTCAGTCCTCTTGTACTTAAGTCGGCATTGTGCCATTTGTAATAAATTCGGATGCAATTTCTGTGTTTCATAGTCAAAAAGATGGTCCAAGAGATACAGTAAACCTGAGATGAAGCATCGGAATCTAAATCTGACCTCACAGGAGAAGTTCGAATCATGGAAAGTGAGAGTGTCAGTGCCCTTGTACTTAAGTCGGCATTGTGCCATTTGTATTAAATTCGGATGCAATTTCTGTGTTTCATCGTCAATACGAAGGTCCAAGGGATACAGTAAACCTGAAGTGAAGCATCGGAATCTAAAACTGGACTCACAGGATAGGTTCAAATCATAGAAAGTGAGAGTTTCAGTCCCCTTGTACTTAAGTCGCCATTGTCCCTTTTGTATTAAATTCGGATGCAATTTCTGTGTTTCATCGTCAATAAGAAGGTCCAAGGGATACAGTAAACCTGAAGTGAAGCATCGGGATCTAAAACTGGACTCACTGGAGAAGTTCGAATCATAGAAAGTTAGAGTGTCAGTCCTCTTGTACTTAAGTCGGCATTGTGTCTTTTAAATTTAATTCTGATGCAATTTCTGTGTTTCATCGTCAATAAGAAGGCCCAAGGGATACAGTAAACCTGAAGTGAAGCATCGGAATCTAAAACTGGACTCACAGGAGAGGTGCAAATCATAGAAAGTTAGAATGTCAGTATTCTTGTACTTAAGACGGCATTGTGATTTATGAATTTAATTCCGATGCAATTTCTGTGTTTCATCGTCAATAAGAAGGTGCAAGGTATACAGTAAACCTGAAGTGAAGCATCGGAATCTAAAACTGGACTCACAGGAGAGATTCAAATCATAGAAAGAGAGAGTGTCAGTCCTGTTATACTTAAGTCGGCATTGTGCGTTTTAAATTTAATTCCGATGCAATTTCTGTGTTTCATCGCCAATAAGAAGGTCCAAGGGATACAGAAAACCTGAAGTGAAGCATCGGAATCTAAAACTGGACTCACAGGAGAGGTTCAAATCATAGAAAGTGAGAGTGTCAGTCCTCTTGTACTTAAGTCACCATTGTGACTTTTGTATTAATTTCGGATGGAATTTCTGTGTTTCATCGTCAATAAGAAGGTCCAACGGATACAGTAAACCTGAAGTGAAGCATCGGAATCTAAAACTGGACTCACAGGAGAGGTTCAAATCATAGAAAGTTAGAGTGTCAGTCCTCTTGTACTTAAGTCGGCATTGTGCCTTTTGTATTAAATCCGGATGCAAACTCTGTGTCTCATCGTCAGTAAGAAGGTCCAAGGGATACAGTAAACCTGAAGTGAAGCATCGGAATCTAAAACTGGACTCACAGGAGAGATTCAAATCATAGAAAGTGAGAGTGTCAGTCCTCTTTTACTTAAGTCGGCATTGTGCCTTTTAAATTTAATTCTGATGCAATTTCTGTGTTTCATCGTCAATAAGAAGGTCCAAGGGATACAGTAAACCTGTAGTGAAGCATCGGAATCTAAAACTGGACTCACAGGAGAGGTGAAAATCATAGAAAGTTAGAATGTCAGTATTCTTGTACTTAAGACGGCATTGTGCCTTATGAATTTAATTCCGATGCAATTTCTGTGTTTCATCGTCAATAAGAAGGTGCAAGGTATACAGTAAACCTGAAGTGAAGCATCGGAATCTAAAACTGAACTCACAGGAGAGATTCAAATCATAGAAAGTGAGAGTGTCAGTCCTGTTTTACTTAAGTCGGCATTGTACGTTTTAAATTTAATTCCGATGCAATTTCTGTGTTTCATCGCCAATAAGAAGGTCCAAGGGATACAGAAAACCTAAAGTGAAGCATCGGAATCTAAAACTGGACTCACAGGAGAGGTTCAAATCATAGAAAGTGAGAGTGTCAGTCCTCTTGTACTTAAGTCACCATTGTGACTTTTGTATTAATTTCGGATGCAATTTCTGTGTTTCATCGTCAATAAGAAGGTCCAACGGATACAGTAAACCTGAAGTGAAGCATCGGAATCTAAAACTGGACGCACAGGATAGGTTCAAATCATAGAAAGTGAGAGAGTCAGTCCTCTTGTACTTAAGTCGCCATTGTGCCTTTTGTATTAAATTCGGATGCAGTTTCTGTGTTTAATCGTCAATAAGAAGGTGCAAGGTATACAGTAAACCTGAAGTGAAGCATCGGAATCTAAATCTGACCTCACAGGAGAGGTTCGAATCATAGAAAGTGAGAGTGTCAGTCCTCTTGTACTTAAGTCGGCATTGTGCCATTTGCATTATATTCGGATGCAATTTCTGTGTTTCGTCGTCAATAAGAAGGTCCAAGGGATACAGTAAACCTGAAGTGAAGCATCGGAATCTAAAACTGGACTCACAGGAGAGATTCAAATCATAGAAAGTGAGATTGTCGGTCCTCTTGTACTAATGTCGCCATTGTGATTTTTGTATTAAATTCGGATGCAATTTCTGTGTTTCGTCGTCAATAAGAAGGTCCAAGGGATACAGTAAACCTGAAGCGAAGCATCGGAATCTAACACTGGACTCACAGGGGAGGTTCAAATCATAGAAAGTGAGAGTGTCAGTCCTCTTGTACTTAAGTCATCATTGTGCCTTTTGTATTAAATTCGGATGCAATTTCTGTTTTCATCGACAATAAGAAGGTCCAAGGGATACAGTAAACCTGAAGTAAAGCATCGGAATCTAAACATGGACTCACAGGAGAGGTTCAAATCATAGAAAGTTAGAGTGTCAGTCCTCTTGTACTTAAGCCGGCATTGTGCCTTTTGTATTAAATCCGGATGCAAACTCTGTGTTTCATCGTCAATAAGAAGGTACAAGGGATACAGTAAACCTGACGTGAAGCATCGGAATCTAAAACTGGACTCACAGGAGAGATTCAAATCATAGAAAGTGAGAGTGTCAGTCCTCTTTTACTTAAGTCGGCATTGTGCGTTTTAAATTTAATTCCGATGCAATTTCTGTGTTTCATCGTCAATTAGAAGGTCCAAGGGATACAGAAAACCTGAAGTGAAGCATCGGAATCTAAAACTGGACTCACAGGAGAGGTTCAAATCATAGAAAGTGAGAGTGTCAGTCCTCTTGTACTTAAGTCGCCATTGTGCCTTTTGTTTTAAATTCGGATGCAGTTTCTGTGTTTAATCGTCAATAAGAAGGTCCAAGGGATACAGTAAACCTGAAGTAAAGCATCGGAATCTACAACTGGACTCACTGGAGAGGTTCAAATCACAGAAAGTTAGAGTGTCAGTCCTCTTGTACTTAAGACGGCATTATGCGTTTTGTATTAAATTCGGATGCAAACTCTGTGTTTCATCGTCAATAAGATGGTCCAAGGGATACAGTAAACCTGAAGTGAAGCATCGGAATCTAAAACTGGACTCACAGGAGAGGTTCGAACCATAGAAAGTGAGAGTGTCAGTCCTCTTTTACTTAAGTCGGCATTGTGCATATTAAATTTATTTCCGATGCAATATCTGTGTTTCATCGTCTATAAGAAGGTCCAAGGGATACAGTAAACCTGAAGTGAAGCATCGGAATCTAAAACTGGAGTCACAGGAGAGATTCAAATCATAGAAAGTGAGATTGTCGGGAATCTTGTACTAAAGTCGCCATTGTGATTGTTGTATTAAATTCGGATGTAATTTCTGTTTCATCGTCAATAAGAAGGTCCAAGAAATACAGTAAACCTGAAGTGAAGCATCGGAATCTAAAACTGGACTCACAGGAGAGGTGCAAATCATAGAACGTTAGAGTGTCAGTCCTCTTGTACTTAAGTCAGCATTGTACCTTTTGTATTAAATTCGGATGCAATTTCTGTGCTTCATCGTCAATAAGAAGGTCCAAGGGATACAGTAAACCTGAAGTGAAGCATCGGAATGTGAAACCGGACTCACAGGAGAGGTTCAAATCATAGAAAGTGAGAGTGTCAGTCCTCTTGTACTTAAGTCGGCATTGTGCCTTTTGAATTTAATTCCGATGCAATTTCTGTGTTTCATCGTCAATAAGAAGGTCCAAGGGATACAGTAAACCTGAAGTGAAGCATCGGAATCTAAAACTGGACTCACAGGAGAGGTTCAAATCATAGAAAGTGAGAGTGTCAGTCCTCTTGTACTTATGTCGCCATTGTGCCTTTTGTATTAAATTCAGATGCAATTTCTGTGTTTCATCGTCAATCAGAAGGTCCAAGGGATACAGTAAACCTGAAGTAAAGCATCGAAATCTAAAACTGGACTCACAGGAGAGGTTCAAATCATAGAAAGTGGGAGTGTCAGTCCTCTTGTACTTAAGTCGGCATTGTGCCATTTGTATTAAATTCGGATGCAATTTCTGTGTTTCATCGTCAATAAGAAGGTCCAAGGGATACAGTAAACCTGAAGTGAAGCATCGGAATCTAAACCTGGACTCACAGGAGAGGTTCAAATCATAGAAAGTTAGAGTGTCAGTCCTCTTGTACTTAAGTCGCCATTGTGATTTTTGTATTAAATTTGGACGCAATTTCTGTGTTTCATCGTCAATAAGAAGGTCTAAGGGATACAATATACCTGAAGTGAGGCATCGGAATCTAAAACTGGACTCACAGGAGAGGTTCAAATCATAGAAAGTGAGAGTGTTAGTCCTCATGTACTTAAGTCGGCATTGTTCATTTTGTATTAAATTCAGATGCAATTTCTGTGCTTCATCGTCAATAAGAAGGTCCAACAGATACAGTAAACCTGAGGTGAAGCATCGGAATCTAAAACTGGACTCACAGGAGAGGTTCAAATCATAGAAAGTGAGCGTGTCAGTCCTCTTGTACTTAAGTCGGCATTGTGCCTTTGGAATTTAATTCCGATGCAATTTCTGTGTTTTATCGTCAATAAGAAGCTGCAAGGTATACAGTAAACCTGAAGTGAAGCATCGGAATCTAAAACTGGACTCACAGGAGAGGTTCAAATCATAGAAAGTGAGAGTGTTAGTCGTCTTCTACTTAGGTCGGCACTGTGCCTTTTGAATTTAATTCCGATGCAATTTCTGTGTTTCATCGTCAATAAGAACGTCCAAGGGATACGGTACACCTGATGTGAAGCATCGGAATCAAAAACTGGACTCTCAGGAGAGGTTCGAATCATAGAAAGTGAGAGTGTCAGTCCCCTTGTACTTAAGTCGGCGTTGTGCCATTTGTATTAAATTCGGATGCAATTTCTGTGTTTCATCGTCAATAAGAAGGTCCAAGGGATACAGTAAACCTGAAGTGAAGCATCGGAATCTAAAACTGGACTCACAGGAGAGGTTCAAATCATAGATAGTGAGAGTGTCAGTCCTCTTGTACTTAAGTCGCCATTGTGCCTTTTGTATTAAATTCAGATGCAATTTCTGTATTTCATCGTCAATCAGAAGGTCCAAGGGATACAGTAAACCTGAAGTAAAGCATCGGAATCTAAAACTGGACTCACAGGAGAGGTTCAAATCATAGAAAGTTAGAGTGTCAGTCCTCTTGTACTTAAGTCGGCATTGTGCTTTTTGTATTAAATTCGGATGCAAACTCTGTGTTTCATCGTCAATAAGAAGGTCCAAGGGATACAGTAAACCTGAAGTGAAGCATCGGAATGTAAAACTGGACTCACAGGAGAGGTGCAAATCATAGAAAGTTAGAATGTCAGTATTCTTGTACTTAAGACGGCATTGTGCCTTATGAATTTAATTCCGATGCAATTTCTGTGTTTCATCGTCAATAAGAAGGTGCAAGGTATACAGTAAACCTGAAGTGAAGCATCGGAATCTAAAACTGGACTCACAGGAGAGGTTCAATTCATAGAAAGTGAGAGTGTTAGTCGTCTTCTACTTAGGTCGGCACTGTGCCTTTTGAATTTAATTCCGATGCAATTTCTGTATTTCATCGTCAATAAGAACGTCCAAGGGATACAGTAAACCTTAAGTGAAGCATCGGAATCTAAAACTGGACTCAGAGGAGAGATTCAAATCATAGAAAGTTAGAGTGTCACTCCTCTTGGACTGAAGTCGGTAATGTGCCTTTTGCATTAAATTCGGATGCAATTTCTGTGTTTCATCGGCAATAAGAAGGTCCAAGGGATACAGTAAACCTTAAGTGAAGCATCGGAATCTAAAACTGGACTCGCAGGAGAGGTTCAAATCATAGAATGTTAGAGTGTCAGTCCTCTTTTACTTATGACGGCATTGTGCCATTTGTATTAAATTCGGATGCGATTTCTGTGTTTTATTGTCAACAAGAAGGTCCAAGGGATACAGTAAACCTGAAGTGAGGCATCGGAATCTAAATCTGACCTCACAGGAAAAGTTCGAATCATGGAAAGTGAGAGTGTCAGTGCCCTTGTACTTAAGTCGGCATTGTGCCATTTGTATTAAATTCGGATGCAATTTCTGTGTTTCATCGTCAATACGAAGGTCCAAGGGATACAGTAAACCTGAAGTGAAGCATCGGAATCTAAAACTGGACTCACAGGATAGGTTCAAATCATAGAAAGTGAGAGTTTCAGTCCCCTTGTACTTAAGTCGCCATTGTCCCTTTTGTATTAAATTCGGATACAATTTCTGTGTTTCATCGTCAATAAGAAGGTCCAAGGGATACAGTAAACCTGAAGTGAAGCATCGGAATCTAAAACTGGACTCACTGGAGAAGTTCAAATCATAGAAAGTTAGAGTGTCAGTCCTCTTGTACTTAAGTCGGCATTGTGCCTTTTAAATTTAATTCTGATGCAATTTCTGTGTTTCATCGTCAATAAGAAGGTCCAAGGGATACAGTAAACCTGAAGTGAAGCATCGGAATCTAAAACTGGACTCACAGGAGAGGTGCAAATCATAGAAAGTTAGAATGTCAGTATTCTTGTACTTAAGACGGCATTGTGCCTTATGAATTTAATTCCGATGCAATTTCTGTGTTTCATCGTCAATAAGAAGGTGCAAGGTATACAGTAAACCTGAAGTGAAGCATCGGAATCTAAAACTGGATTCACAGGAGAGATTCAAATCATAGAAAGAGACAGTGTCAGTCCTGTTTTACTTAAGTCGGCATTGTGCGTTTTAAATTTAATTCCGATGCAATTTCTGTGTTTCATCGCCAATAAGAAGGTCCAAGGGATACAGAAAACCTGAAGTGAAGCATCGGAATCTAAAACTCGACTCACAGGAGAGGTTCAAATCATAGAAAGAGAGAGTGTCAGTCCTCTTGTACTTAAGTCACCATTGTGACTTTTGTATTAATTTCGGATGCAATTTCTGTGTTTCATCGTCAATAAGAAGGTCCAGCGGATACAGTAAACCTGAAGTGAAGCATCGGAATCTAAAACTGGACTCACAGGAGAGGTTCAAATCATAGAAAGTTAGAGTGTCAGTCCTCTTGTACTTAAGTCGGCATTGTGCCTTTTGTATTAAATCCGGATGCAAACTCTGTGTTTCATCGTCAATAAGAAGGTCCAAGGGATACAGTAAACCTGAAGTGAAGCATCGGAATCTAAAACTGGACTCACAGGAGAGATTCAAATCATAGAAAGTGAGAGTGTCAGTCCTCTTTTACTTAAGTCGGCATTGTGCCTTTTAAATTTAATTCTGATGCAATTTCTGTGTTTCATCGTCAATAAGAAGGTCCAAGGGATACAGTAAACCTGAAGTGAAGCATCGGAATCTAAAACTGGACTCACAGGAGAGGTGCAAATCATAGAAAGTTAGAATGTCAGTATTCTTGTACTTAAGACGGCATTGTGCCTTATGAATTTAATTCCGATGCAATTTCTGTGTTTCATCGTCAATAAGAAGGTGCAAGGTATACAGTAAACCTGAAGTGAAGCATCGGAATCTAAAACTGGACTCACAGAAGAGATTCAAATCATAGAAAGTGAGAGTGTCAGTCCTGTTTTACTTAAGTCGGCATTGTGCGTTTTAAATTTAATTCCGATGCAATTTCTGTGTTTCATCGCCAATAAGAAGGTCCAAGGGATACAGAAAACCTGAAGTGAAGCATCGGAATCTAAAACTGGACTCACAGGAGAGGTTCAAATCATAGAAAGTGAGAGTGTCAGTCCTCTTGGACTTAAGTCACCATTGTGACTTTTGTATTAATTTCGGATGCAATTTCTGTGTTTCATCGTCAATAAGAAGGTCCAACGGATACAGTAAACCTGAAGTGAAGCATCGGAATCTGAAACTGGACGCACAGGATAGGTTCAAATCATAGAAAGTGAGAGTGTCAGTCCTCTTGTACTTAAGTCGCCATTGTGCCTTTTGTATTAAATTCGGATGCAGTTTCTGTGTTTAATCGTCAATAAGAAGGTGCAAGGTATACAGTAAACCTGAAGTGAGGCATCGGAATCTAAATCTGACCTCACAGGAGAGGTTCTAATCATAGATAGTGAGAGTGTCAGTCCTCTTGTACTTAAGTCGGCATTGTGCCATTTGTATTATATTCGGATGCAATTTCTGTGTTTCGTCGTCAATAAGAAGGTCCAAGGGATACAGTAAACCTGAAGTGAAGCATCGGAATCTAAAACTGGACTCACAGGAGAGGTTCAAACCATAGAAAGTTAGAGTGTCAGTCCTCTTTTAATTAAGTCGGCATTGTGTATATTAAATTTAATTCCGATGCAATATCTGTGTCTCATCGTCTATAAGAAGGTCCAAGGGATACAGTAAACCTGAAGTGAAGCATCGGAATCTAAAACTGGACTCACAGGAGAGATTCAAATCATAGAAAGTGAGATTGTCGGTCCTCTTGTACTAATGTCGCCATTGTGATTTTTGTATTAAATTCGGATGCAATTTCTGTGTTTCATCGTCAATAAGAAGGTCCAAGGGATACAGTAAACCTGAAGTGAAGCATCGGAATCTAAAACTGGACTCACAGGAGAGGTGCATATCATAGAAAGTTAGAGTGTCAGTCCTGTTGTACTTAAGTAAGCATTGTAGCTTTTGTATTAAATTCGGATGCAATTTCTGTGTTGCATCGTCAATAACAAGGTCCAAGGGATACAGCAAACCTGAAGTGAAGCATCGGAATGTAAAACCGGACTCACAGGAGAGGTTCAAATCATAGAAAGTGAGACTGTCATTCCTCTTGTACTTAAGTCGGCATTGTGCCTTTTGAAATTATTTCCGATGCAATTTCTGTGTTTCATCGTCAATAAGAAGGTGCAAGGTATACAGTAACCCTGAAGTGAAGCATCGGAATCTAAAACTGGACTCACAGGAGAGGTGCAAATTATAGAAAGTTAGAATGTCAGTATTCTTGTACTTAAGACGGCATTGTGCCTTTTGAATTTAATTCCGATGCAATTTCTGTGTTTCATCGTCAATAAGAAGGTGCAAGGTATACAGTAAACCTGAAGTGAAGCATCGGAATCTAAATCTGACCTCACAGGAGAGGTTCGAATCATAGAAAGTGAGAGTGTCAGTCCTCTTGTACTTAAGTCGGCATTGTGCCATTTGTATTAAATTCGGATGCAATTTCTGTGTTTCGTCGTCAATAAGAAGGTCCAAGGGATACAGTAAACCTGAAGTGAAGCATCGGAATCTAAAACTGGACTCGCAGGGGGGGTTCAAATAATAGAAAGTGAGAGTGCCAGTCCTCTTGTACTTAAGTCATCATTGTGCCTTTTGTATTAAATTCGGATGCAATTTCTGTTTTCATCGTCAATACGAAGGTCCAAGGGATACAGTAAACCTGAAGTAAAGCATCGGAATCTAAAACTGGACTCACAGGAGAGGTACAAATCATAGAAAGTTAGAGTGTCAGTCCTCTTGTACTTAAGCCGGCACTGTGCCTTTTGTATTAAATCCGGATGCAAACTCTGTGTTTCATCGTCAATAAGAAGGTCCAAGGGATACAGTAAACCTGACGTGAAGCATCGGAATCTAAAACTGGACTCACAGGAGAGATTCAAATCATAGAAAGTGAGAGTTTCAGTCCTCTTTTACTTAAGTCGGCATTGTGCGTTTTAAATTTAATTCCGATGCAATTTCTGTGTTTCATCGTCAATAAGAAGGTCCAAGCGATACAGAAAACCTGAAGTGGAGCATCGGAATCTAAAACTGGACTCACAGGAGAGGTTCAAATCATAGAAAGTGAGAGTGTCAGTCCTCTTGTACTTAAGTCGCCATTGTGCCTTTTGTTTTAAATTCGGATGCAGTTTCTGTGTTTAATCGTCAATAAGAAGGTCCAAGGGATACAGTAAACCTGAAGTAAAGCATCGGAATCTACAACTGGACTCACAGGAGAGGTACAAATCATAGAAAGTTAGAGTGTCAGTCCTCTTGTACTTAAGCCGGCACTGTGCCTTTTGTATTAAATCCGGATGCAAACTCTGTGTTTCATCGTCAATAAGAAGGTCCAAGGGATACAGTAAACCTGACGTGAAGCATCGGAATCTAAAACTGGACTCACAGGAGAGATTCAAATCATAGAAAGTGAGAGTTTCAGTCCTCTTTTACTTAAGTCGGCATTGTGCGTTTTAAATTTAATTCCGATGCAATTTCTGTGTTTCATCGTCAATAAGAAGGTCCAAGGGATACAGTAAACCTGAAGTGAAGCATCGGAATCTAAAACTGGACTCACAGGAGAGATTCAAATCATAGAAAGTGAGATTGTCGGTAATCTTGTACTAAAGTCGCCATTGTGATTGTTGTATTAAATTCGGATGCAATTTCTGTGTTTCATCGTCAATAAGAAGGTCCAAGGGATATAGTAAACCTGAAGTGAAGCAATGGAATCTAAAACTGGACTCACAGGAGAGGTGCAAATCATAGAACGTTAGAGTGTCAGTCCTCTTGTACTTAAGTCAGCATTGTACCTTTTGTATTAAATTCGGATGCAATTTCTGTGTTTCATCGTCAATAAGAAGGTCCAAGGCATACAGTAAACCTGAAGTGAAGCATCGGAATGTAAAACCGGACTCACAGGGGAGGTTCAAATCATAGAAAGTGGGAGTGTCAGTCCTCTTGTACTTAAGTCGGCATTGTGCCTTTTGAATTTAATTCCGATGCAATTTCTGTGTTTAATCGTCAATAAGAAGGTGCAAGGTATACAGTAACCCTGAAGTGAAGCATCCGAATCTAAAACTGGACTCACAGGGAGGTTCAAATCATAGAAAGTGAATGTGTTAGTCGTCATCTACTTAGGTCGGCACTGTGCCTTTTGAATTTAATTCCGAAGCAATTTCTGTGTTTCATAGTCAATAAGAACGTCCAAGGGATACAGTAAACCTGAAGTGAAGCATTGGAATCTAAAACTGGACTGACAGGAGAGATTCAAATCATAGAAAGTTAGAGTGGTACTCCGCTTGTACTTAAGTCGGTAATGTGCCTTTTGTATTAAATTCGGATGCCAATTCTGTGTTTCATCGTCAATAAGAAGGTCCAAGAGATACAGTAAACCTGAGGTAAAGCATCGGAATCTAAAACTGGACTCACAGGAGAGGTTGAAATCATAGAAAGTGAGAGTGTCAGTCCTCTTGTACTTAAGTCGGAATTGTGCCTTTTGAATTTAATTCCGATGCAATTTCTGTGTTTCATCGTCAATAAGAAGGTGCAAGGTATACAGTAAACCTGAAGTGAAGCATCGGAATCTAAATCTGACCTCACAGGAGAAGTTCGAATCATGGAAAGTGAGAGTGTCAGTGCCCTTGTACTTAAGTTGGCATTGTGCCATTTGTTTAAAATTCGGATGCAATTTCTGTGTTTCATCGTCAATAAGAAGGTCCAAGGGATACAGTAAACCTGAAGTGAATCATCGGAATCTAAAACTGGACTCACAGGATAGGTTCAAATCATAGAAAGTGAGAGTGTCAGTCCCCTTGTACTTAAGTCGACATTGTGCCTTTTGTATTAAATTCGGATGCAATTTCTGTGTTTCATCGTCAATAAGAAGGTCCAAGGGATACAGTAAACCTGAAGTGAAGCATTGGAATCTAAAACTGGACTCACAGGAGAGGTTCAAATCATTGAAAGTTAGAGTGTCAGTCCTCTTGTAATTAAGTCGGCATTGTGCCTTTTGTATTAAATTCGGATGCAAACTCTGTGTTTCATCGTCAATAAGAATTTCCAAGGGAAACAGTAAACCTGAAGTGAAGCATCGGAATCTAAGACCGGAGTCACTGGAGAAGTTCAAATCATAGAAAGTTAGAGTGTCAGTCCTCTTGTTTTTAAGTCGGCATTGTGCCTTTTGAATTTAATTCTGATGCAAATTCTGTGTTTCATCGTCAATAAGAAGGTCAAAGGGATACAGTAATCCTGAAGTGAAGCATCGAAATCTAAAACTGGACTCACAGGAGAGGTTCAAAACAAAGAAAGTGAGAGTGTCAGTCCTCCTTTGCTTAAGTCAGCATTGTGCGTTTTGAATTTAATTCCGATGCAATTTCTGTAATTCATCGTCAATAAGAAAGTCCAAGGGATACAGTAAACCTGAAGTGAAGCATCGAAATCTAAAACTGGACTCACAGGAGAGGTGCCAATCATAGAAAGTTAGAGTGTCAGTATTCTTGTACTTAAGACGGCATTGTGCCTTTTGAATTTAATTCCGATGCAATTTCTGTGTTTCATCGTCAATAAGAAGGTGCAAGGTATACAGTAAACCTGAAGTGAAGCATCGGAATCTAAATCTGACCTCACAGGAGAGGTTCGAATCATAGAAGGTGAGAGTGTCAGTCCTCTTGTACTTGTCGGCATTGTGCCATTTGTATTATATTAAGATGCAATTTCTGTGTTTCGTCGTCAATAAGAAGGTCCAAGGGATACAGTAAACCTGAAGTAAAGCATCGGAATCTAAAACTGGACTCACAGGGGAGGTTCAAATCATAGAAAGTGAGAGTGTCAGTCCTCTTGTACTTAAGTCGCCATTGTGCCTTTTGTATTAAATTCGGATGCAATTTCTGTTTTCATCGTCAATAAGAAGGTCCAAGGGATACAGTAAACCTGAAGTAAAGCATCGGAATCTAAAACTGGACTCACAGGAGAGGTTCAAATTATAGAAAGTTAGAGTGTCAGTCCTCTTGTACTTAAGTAGGCATTGTACCTTTTGTATTAAATCCGGATGCAAACTCTGTGTTTCATCGTCAATAAGAAGGTCCAAGGGATACAGTAAACCTGAAGTGAAGCATCGGAATCTAAAACTGGACTCACAGGAGAGGTTCAAATCATAAAAAGTTAGAGTGTCAGTCCTCTTTTACTTAAGTCGGCATTGTGCGTTTTAAATTTAATTCCCATGCAATATCTGTGATTCATCGTCAATAAGAAGGTCCAAGGGATAAAGTAAACCTGAAGTGAAGCATCAGAATCTAGAACTGGACTCACAGGAGATGTTCAAATCATAGAAAGTGAGAGTGTCAGTCCTCTTGTACTTAAGCCGCCATTGAGATCTTTGTATTACATTCAGACGCAATTTCAGTGTTTCATCGTCAATAAGAAGGTCCAAGGGATACAGTAAACCTGAAGTGAAGCATCGGAATCTAAAACTGGACTCACAGGATAGGTTCATATCATAGAAAGTGAGAGTGTCAGTCCCCTTGTACTTAAGTCGACATTGTGCCTTTTGTATTAAATTCGGATGCAATTTCTGTGTTTCATCGTCAATAAGAAGGTCCAAGGGATACAGTAAACCTGAAGTGAAGCATCGGAATCTAAAACTGGACTCACAGGAGAGGTTCAAATCATTGAAAGTTAGAGTGTCAGTCCTCTTGTAATTAAGTCGGGATTGTGCCTTTTGTATTAAATTCGGATGCAAACTCTGTGTTTCATCGTCAATAAGAAGGTCCAAGGGAAACAGTAAACCTGAAGTGAAGCATCGGAATCTAAAACTGGACTCACTGGAGAAGTTCAAATCATAGAAAGTTAGAGTGTCAGTCCTCTTGTACTTAAGTCGGCATTGTGCCTTTTGAATTTAATTCTGATGCAATTTCTGTGTTTCATTGTCAATAAGAAGGTCAAAGGGATACAGTAAACCTGAAGTGAAGCATCGAAATCTAAAACTGGACTCACAGGAGAGGTTCAAAACAAAGAAAGTGATAGTGTCAGTCCTCTTTTGCTTAGGTCGGCATTGTGCGTTTTGAATTTAATTCCGATGCAATTTCTGTAATTCATTGTCAATAAGAAGGTCCAAGGGATACAGTAAACCTGAAGTGAATCATCGGAATCTAAAACTGGACTCACAGGAGAGGTGCCAATCATAGAAAGTTAGAATGTCAGTATTCTTGTACTTAAGACGGCATTGTGCCTTTTGAATTTAATTCCGATGCAATTTCTGTGTTTCATCGTCAATAAGAAGGTGCAAGGTATACAGTAAACCTGAAGTAAAGCATCGGAATCTAAATCTGACCTCACAGGAGAGGTTCGAATCATAGAAGGTGAGAGTGTCAGTCCTCTTGTACTTATGTCGGCATTGTGCCATTTGTATTAAATTAAGATGCAATTTCTGTGTTTCGTCGTCAATAAGAAGGTCCAAGGGATACAGTAAACCTGAAGTAAAGCATCGGAATCTAAAACTGGACTCACAGGGGAGGTTCAAATCATAGAAAGTGAGAGTGTCAGTCCTCTTGTACTTAAGTCGCCATTGTGCCTTTTGTATTAAATTCGGATGCAATTTGTGTTTTCATCGTCAATAAGAAGGTCCAAGGGATACAGTAACCCTGAAGTAAAGCATCGGAATCTAAAACTGGACTCACAGGAGAGGTTCAAATTAAAGAAAATTAGAGTGTCAGTCCTCTTGTACTTAAGTAGGCATTGTACCTTTTGTATTAAATCCGGATGCAAACTCTGTGTTTCATCGTCAATAAGAAGGTCCAAGGGATACAGTAAACCTGAAGTGAAGCATCGGAATCTAAAACTGGACTCACAGGAGAGGTTCAAATCATAAAAAGTTAGAGTTCAGCCCTCTTTTACTTAAGTCGGCATTGTGCGTTTTAAATTTAATTCCCATGCAATATCTGTGATTCATCGTCAATAAGAAGGTCCAAGGGATAAAGTAAACCTGAAGTGAAGCATCGGAATCTAGAACTGGACTCACAGGAGATGTTCAAATCACAGAAAGTGAGAGTGTCAGTCCTCTTGTACTTAAGCCGCCATTGAGATTTTTGTATTAAATTCGGACGCAATTTCTGTGTTTCATCGTCAATAAGAAGGTCCAAGGGATACAGTAAACCTGAAGTGAAGCATCGGAATCTAAAACTGGACTCACAAGATAGGTTCAAATCATAGAAAGTGAGAGTGTCAGTCCTCTTGTACTTAAGTCGGCATTGTACCTTTTGTATTAATTTTGGATGCAATTTCTGTGTTTCATCGTTCAATAAGAAGGTCCAAGGAATACAGTAGACTTGAAGTGAAACATCGGAATCTAAAGCTGGACTCACAGGAGAGGTTCAAATCATAGAAAGTTAGAGTGTCAGTCCTCTTGTAATTAAGTCGGAATTGTGCCTTTTGAATTTAATACCGATGCAATTTCTGTGTTTCATCGTCAATAAGAAGGTGCAAGGTATACAGTAAACCTGAAGTGAAGCATCGGAATATAAATCTGACCTCACAGGAGAAGTTCGAATCATGGAAAGTGAGAGTGTCAGTGCCCATGTACTTAAGTCGGCATTGTGCCATTTGTATTAAATTCGGATGCAATTTCTGTGTTTCATCGTCAATAAGAATGTCCAAGGGATACAGTAAACCTGAAGTAAAGCATCGGAATCTAAAACTGGACTAACCGGAGAGGTTCAAATCATCGAAAGATTGAGTGTCAGTCCTCTTGTACTTAAGTTGGCATTATGCCTTTTGAATTTAATTCTGATGCAATTTCTGTGTTTCATCGTCAATAAGAAGGTCCAAGGGATACAGTAAACCTGAAGTGAAGCATCGGAATCTAAAACTGGACTCACAGGAGAGGTTCAAACCATAGAAAGTGAGAGTGTCAGTCCTCTTTTACTTAAGTCGGCATTGTGCATATTAAATTTAATTCCGATGCAATATCTGTGTTTCATCGTCTATAAGAAGGTCCAAGGGATACAGTAAACCTGAAGTGAAGCATCGGAATCTAAAACTGGACTCACAGGAGAGGTGCAAATCATAGAAAGTTAGAGTGTCAGTCCTCTTGTACTTAAGTCAGCAATGTACCTTTTGTATTAAATTCGGATGCAATTTCTGTGTTTCATCGTCAATAATAGGGTCCAAGGGATACAGTAAACCTGAAGTGAAGCATCGGAATGTAAAACCGGAATCACAGGAGAGGTTCAAATCATAGAAAGTGAGAGTGTCAGTCCTCTTGTACTTAAGTCGGCATTGTGCCTTTTGAATTTAATTCCGATGCAATTTCTGTGTTTAATCGTCAATAAGAAGGTGCAAGGTATACAGTAACCCTGAAGTGAAGCATCGGAATCTAAAACTGGACTCACAGGAGAGGTTCAAATCATAGAAAGTGAGAGTGTTAGTCGTCTTCTACTTAGGTCGGCACTGTGCCTTTTGAACTTAATTCCGAAACAATTTCTGTGTTTCATCGTCAATAAGAACGTCCAAGAGATACAGTAAACCTGAAGTGAAGCATCGGAATCTAGAACTGGACTCACAGGAGATGTTCAAATCATAGAAAGTGAGAGTGTCAGTCCTCTTGTACTTAAGCCGCCATTGTGATTTTTGTATTAAATTCGGACGCAATTTCTGTGTTTCATTCTCAACAAGAAGGTCCAAGGGATACAGTAAACCTGAAGTGAAGCATCGGAATCTAAAACTGGACTCACAGGAGAGGTTCAAATCATAGCAATTTAGAGTGTCAGTCCTCTTGTAATTAAGTCGGCATTGTGCCTTTTGTATTAAATTCGGATGCAATTTCTGTGTTTTATCGTCAATAAGAAGGTCCAACAGATACAGTAAACCTGAGGTGAAGCATCGGAATGTAAAACTGGACTCACAGGAGAGGTTGAAATCATAGAAAGTGAGAGTGTCAGTCCTCTTGTACTTAAGTCGGAATTGTGCGTTTTGAATTTAATTCCGATGCAATTTCTGTGTTTCATCGTCAATAAGAAGGTGCAAGGTATACAGTAAACCTGAAGTGAAGCATCGGAATCTAAATCTGACCTCACAGGAGAAGTTCGAATCATGGAAAGTGAGAGTGTCAGTGCCCTTGTACATAAGTTGGCATTGTGCCATTTGATTTAAATTCGGATGCAATTTCTGTGTTTCATCGTCAATAAGAAGGTCCAAGGGATACAGTAAACCTGAAGTGAAGCATCGGAATCTAAAACTGGACTCACAGGATAAGTTCAAATCATAGAAAGTGAGAGTGTCAGTCCCCTTGTACTTAAGTCGCCATTGTGCCTTTTGTATTAAATTCGGATGCAATTTCTGTGTTTCATCGTCAATAAGAAGGTCCAAGGGATACAGTAAACCTGAAGTGAAGCATCGGAATCTAAAACTGGACTCACAGGAGAGGTTCAAATCATTGAAAGTAAGAGTGTCCGTCCTCTTGTACTTAAGTCGCCATTGTGATTTTTGTATTAAATTCGGATGCAACTTCTTTGTTTCATCGTCAATAAGACGGTCCAAAGGATACAGTAAACCTGAAGTGAAACATCGGAATCTAAAACTGGACTCACAGGAGAGGTTCAAATCATAGAAAGTTAGAGTGTCAGTCCTCTTGTACTTAAGTCGGCATTGTACCTTTTGTATTAAATTCGGATGCAAACTCTGTGTTTCATCGTCAATTAGAAGGTCCAAGGGATACAGTAAACCTGAAGTGAAGCATCGGAATCTAAAACTGGACTCACAGGAGAGGTTCAAATCATAGAAAGTGAGAGTGTCAGTCCTCTTGTACTTAAGTCGGAATTGTGCCTTTTGAATTTAATTCCGATGCAATTTCTGTGTTTCATCGTCAATAAGAAGGTGCAAGGTATACATTAAACCTGAAGTGAAGCATCGGAATCTAAATCTGACCTCACAGGAGAAGTTTGAATCATGGAAAGTGAGAGTGTCAGTGCCCTTGTACTTAAGTTGGCATTATACCATTTGTATTAAATTCGGATGCAGTTTCTGTGTTTCATCGTCAATAAGAAGGTCCAAGGGATACAGTAAACCTGAAGTGAAGCATCGGAATGTAAAACTGGACTCACAGGATAGGTTCAAATCATAGAAAGTGAGAGTGTCAGTCCCCTTGTACTTATGTCGCCATTGTCCCTTTTGTATTAAATTCGGATGCAAACTCTGCGTTTCATCGTCAATAAGAAGGTCCAAGGGAAACAGTAAACCTGAAGTGAAGCATCGGAATCTAAAACTGGACTCACTGGAGAAGTTCAAATCATAGAAAGTTAGAGTGTCAGTCCTCTTGTACTTCAGTCGGCATTGTGCATTTTGAATTTGTTTCCGATGCAATTTCTGTGTTTCATCGTCAATAAGAAGGTCCAAGGGATACAGTAAACCTGAAGTGAAGCATCGGAATCTAAACCTGGACTCACAGGAGAGGTGCAAATCATAGAAAGTTAGAATGTCAGTATTCTTGTACTTAAGACGGCATTGTGCCTTTTGAATTTAATTCCGATGCAATTTCTGTGTTTCATCGTCAATAAGAAGGTGCAAGGTATACAGTAAACCTGAAGTGAAGCGTCGGAATCTAAATCTGACCTCACAGGAGAGGTTCGAATCATAGAAAGTGAGAGTGTCAGTCCTCTTGTACTTAAGTCGGCATTGTGCCATTTGTATTAAATTCGGATGCAATTTCTACGTTTCGTCGTCAATAAGAAGGTCCAAGGGATACAGTAAACCTGAAGTGAAGCATCGGAATCTAAAACTGGACTCACAGGGGAGGTTCAAATCATAGAAAGTGACAGTGTCAGTCCTCTTGTACTTAAGTCGCCATTGTGCCCATTGTATTAAATTCGGATGCAATTTCTGTTTTCATCGTCAATAAGAAGGTCCAAGGGATACAGTAAACCTGAAGTGAAGCATCGGAATCTCTAACTGGACACACAGGAGAGGTTCAAATCATAGAAAGTTAGAGTGTCAGTCCTCTTGTATTTAAGTCGGCATTATGCCTTTTGTATTAAATTCGGATGCAAACTCTGTGTTTCATCGTCAATAAGAAGGTCCAAGGGATACAGTAAACCTGAAGTGAAGCATCGGAATCTAAAACTAGACTCACAGGAGAGGTTCAAATCATAGAAAGTGAGAGTGTCAGTCCTCTTGTACTTAAGTCGCCATTGTGCCTTTTGTATTAAATTCGGATGCATTTCTGTGTTTAATCGTCAATAAGAAGGTCCAAGGGATACAGTAAACCTGAAGTAAAGCATCGGAAACAAAAACTGGACTCACAGGAGAGGCTCAAATCATAGAAAGTTAGAGTGTCAGTCCTCTTGTACTTAAGTCGGCATTATGCCTTTTGAATTAAATTCGGATGCAAACTCTGTGTTTCATCGTCAATAAGAAGGTCCAAGGGATACAGTAAACCTAAAGTGAAGCATCGGAATCTAAAACTGGACTCACAGGAGAGGTACAAATCATAGAAAGTTAGAGTGTCAGTCCTCTTGTACTTAAGTCGGCATTGTGTCTTTTGAATTTAATTCCGGTGCTATTTCTGTGGTTCATTGTCAATACGAATGTCAAAGGGATACAATAAACCTGAAGTGAAGCATCGGAATCTAAAACTGGACTCACAGGAGAGGTTCAAACCATAGAAAGTGAGAGTGTCAGTCCTCTTTTACTTATGTCGGCATTGTGGGTTTTAAATTTAATTCCGATTCAATTTCTGTGTTTCATTGTCAATAAGAAGGTCCAAGGGATACAGAAAACCTGAAGTGAAGCATCGGAATCTAAAACTGGACTCACAGGAGAGGATCAAATCATAGAAAGTGAGAGTGTCAGTCCTCTTGTACTTAAGTCACCATTGTGACTTTTGTATTAATTTCGGATGCAATTTCTGTGTTTCATCGTCAATAAGAAGGTCCAAGGGATACAGTAAACCTGAAGTGAAGCATCGGAATCTAAAACTGGACTCACAGGAGAGGTGCCAATCATAGAAAGTTAGAGTGTCAGTATTCTTGTACTTAAGACCGCATTGTGCCTTTTGAATTTAATTCCGATGCAATTTCTGTGTTTCATCGTCAATAAGAAGGTGCAAGGTATACAGTAAACCTGAAGTGAAGCATCGGAATCTAAATCTGACCTCACAGGAGATGTTCGAATCATAGAAGGTGAGAGTGTCAGTCCTCTTGTACTTAAGTCGGCATTGTGCCATTTGTATTAAATTAAGATGCAATGTCTGTGTTTCGTCGTCAATAAGAAGGTCCAAGGGATACAGTAAACCTGAAGTGAAGCATCGGAATCTAAAACTGGACTCACAGGGGAGGTTCAAATCATAGAAAGTGAGAGTGTCAGTCCTCTTGTACTTAAGTCGCCATTGTGCCTTTTGTATTAAATTCGGATGCAATTTCTGTTTTCATCGTCAATAAGAAGGTCCAAGGGATACAGTAAACCTGAAGTAAAGCATCGGAATCTAAAACTGGACTCACAGGAGAGGTTCAAATTATAGAAAGTTAGAGTGTCAGTCCTCTTGTACTTAAGTAGGCATTGTACCTTTTGTATTAAATCCGGATGCAAACTCTGTGTTTCATCGTCAATAAGAAGGTCCAAGGGATACAGTAAATCTGAAATGAAGCATCGGAATCTAAAACTGGACTCACAGGAGAGGTTCAAATCATAAAAAGTTAGAGTGTCAGTCCTCTTTTACTTAAGTCGGCATTGTGCGTTTTAAATTTAATTCCCATGCAATGTCTATGTTTCATCGTCAACAAGAAGGTCCAAGGGATACAGTAAACCTGAAGTGAAGCTTCGGAATCTAGAACTGGACTCACAGGAGATGTTCAAATCATAGAAAGTGAGTGTGTCAGTCCTCTTGTACTTAAGCCGCCATTGAGATTTTTGTATTAAATTCGGACGCAATTTCTGTGTTTCATCGTCAATAAGAAGGTCCAAGGGATACAGTAAACCTGAAGTGAAGCATCGGAATCTAAATCTGGACTCACAGGAGAGGTTCAAATCATAGAAAGTGAGAGTGTCAGTCCTCTTGTACTTAAGTCGGCATTGTACCTTTTGTATTAATTTCGGATAGAATTTCTGTGTTTCATCGTTCAATAAGAAGGTCCAAGGAATACAGTAAACCTGAAGTGAAGCATCGGAATCTAAAACTGGACTCACAGGAGAGGTTCAAATCATAGAAAGTTAGAGTGTCAGTCCTCTTGTAATTAAGTCGGCATTGTGCCTTTTGTATTAAATTCGGATGCAATTTCTGTGTTTCATCGTCAATAAGAAGGTCCAACAGATACAGTACACCTGAGGTGAAGCATCGGAATCTAAAACTGGACTCACAGGAGAGGTTCGAATCATAGAAAGTGAGAGTGTCAGTCCTCTTGTACTTAAGTCGGAATTGTGCCTTTTGAATTTAATACCGATGCAATTTCTGTGTTTCATCGTCAATAAGAAGGTGCACGGTATACAGTAAACCTGAAGTGAAGCATCGGAATATAAATCTGACCTCACAGGAGAAGTTCGAATCATGGAAAGTGAGAGTGTCAGTGCCCATGTACTTAAGTCGGCATTGTGCCATTTGTATTATATTCGGATGCAATTTCTGTGTTTCATCGTCAATAAGAATGTCCAAGGGATACAGTAAACCTGAAGTGAAGCGTCGGAATCTAAAACAGGACTCAGAGGATAGGTTAAAATTATAGAAAGTGAGAGTGTCAGTCCCCTTGTACTTAAGTCACCATTGTGACTTTTGCATTAATTTCGGAAGCAATTTCTGTGTTTCATCGTCAATAAGAAGGTCCAACGGATACAGTAAACCTGAAGTGAAGCATCGGAATCTAAAACTGGACTCACAAGAGAGGTTAAAATCATAGAAAGTGAGAGTGTCAGACCTCTTGTACTTAAGTCGCCATTGTGCCTTTTGTATTAAATTCGGATGCAGTTTCTGTGTTTAATCGTCAATAAGAAGGTCCAAGGGATACAGTAAACCTGAAGTAAAGCATCGGAATCTAAAACTGGACTCACAGGAGAGGTTCAAATCATAGAAAGTTAGAGTGTCAGTCCTCTTGTACTTAAGTCGGCATTATGCCTTTTGAATTTAATTCTGATGCAATTTCTGTGTTTCATCGTCAATAAGAAGGTCCAAGGTATACAGTAAACCTGAAGTGAAGCATCGGAATCTAAAACTGGACTCACAGGAGGGTTCAAACCATAGAAAGTGAGAGTGTCAGTCCTCTTTTACTTAAGTCGGCATTGTGCATATTAAATTTAATTCCGATGCAATATCTGTGTTACATCGTCTATAAGAAGGTCCAAGGGATACAGTAAACCTGAAGTGAAGCATCGGAATCTAAAACTGGACTCACAGGAGAGATTCAAATCATAGAAAGTGAGATTGTCGGTCCTCTTGTACTAAAGTCGCCATTGTGATTTTTGTATTACATTCGGATGCAATTTCTGTGTTTCATCGTCAATAAGAAGGTCCAAGGGATACAGTAAACCTGAAGAGAAGCATCGGAATCTAAAACTTGAATCACAGGAGAGGTGCAAATCACAGAAAGTTAGATTGTCAGTCCTCTTGTACTTAAGTCAGCATTGTACCTTTTGTATTAAATTCGGATGCAATTTCTGTGTTTCATCGTCAATAAGAAGGTCCAAGGGATACAGTAAACCTGAAGTGAAGCATCGGAATGTAAAACCGGACTCACAGGAGAGGTTCAAATCATAGAAAGTGAGAGTGTCAGTCCTCTTGTACTTAAGTCGGCATTGTGCGTTTTGAATTTAATTCCGATGCAATTTCTGTGTTTAATCGTCAATAAGAAGGTGCAAGGTATACAGTAACCCTGAAGTGAAGCATCGGAATCTAAAACTGGACTCACAGGAGAGGTTCAAATCATAGAAAGTGAGAGTGTTAGTCGTCTTCTACTTAGGTCGGCACTGTGCCTTTTGAACTTAATTCCGAAGCAATTTCCGTGCTTCAACGTCAATAAGAACGTCCAAGGGATACAGTAAACCTGAAGTGAAGCATCGGAATGTAAAACTGGACTCACAGGATAGGTTCAAATCATAGAAAGTGAGAGTGTCAGTCCCTTTGTACTTAAGTCGCCATTGTCCCTTTTGTATTAAATTCGGATGCAATTTCTGTGTTTCATCGTCAATAAGATGGTCCAAGGGATACAGTAAACCTGAAGTGAAGCATCGGAATCTAAAACTGGACTCACAGGAGAGGTTCAAATCATGGAAAGTTAGAGTGTCAGTCCTCTTGTAATTAAGTCGGCATTGTGCCTTTTGTATTAAATTCGGATGCAAACTCTGTGTTTCATCGTCAATAAGAAGGTCCAAGGGAAACAGTAAACCTGAAGTGAAGCATCGGAATCTAAAACTGGACTCACTGGAGAAGTTCAAATCATAGAAAGTTAGAGTGTCAGTCCTCTTGTACTTCAGTCGGCATTGTGCCTTTTGAATTTAATTCTGATGCAATTTCTGTGTTTCATCGACAATAAGAAGGTCCAATGGATACAGTAAACCTGAAGTGAAGCATCGGAATCTAAAACTGGACTCACAGGAGAGGTGCAAATCATAGAAAGTTAGAATGTCAGTATTCTTGTACTTAAGACGGCATTGTGCCTTTTGAATTTAATTCCGATGCAATTTCTGTGTTTCAGCGTCAATAAGAAGGTGCAAGGTATACGGTAAACCTGAAGTGAAGCATCGGAATCTAAATCTGACCTCACAGGAGAGGTTCGAATCATAGAAAGTGAGAGTGTCAGTCCTCTTGTACTTAAGTCGGCATTGTGCCATTTGTATTAAATTCGGATGCAATTTCTGTGTTTCGTCGTCAATAAGAAGGTCCAAGGGATACAGTAAACCTGAAGTGAAGCATCGGAATCTAAAACTGGACTCACAGGGGAGGTTCAAATCATAGAAAGTCACAGTGTCAGTCCTCTTGTACTTAAGTCGCCATTGTGCCTTTTGTATTAAATTCGGATGCAATTTCTGTTTTCATCGTCAATAAGAAGGTCCAAGGGATACAGTAAACCTGAAGTGAAGCATCGGAATCTAAAACTGGACACACAGGAGAGGTTCAAATCATAGAAAGTTAGAGTGTCAGTCCTCTTGTATTTAAGTCGGCATTATGCCTTTTGTATTAAATTCGGATGCAAACTCTGTGTTTCATCGTCAATAAGAAGGTCCAAGGGATACAGTAAACCTGAAGTAAAGCATCGGAATCTAAATCTAGACTCACAGGAGAGGTTCAAATCATAGAAAGTGAGAGTGTCAGTCCTCTTGTACTTAAGTCGCCATTGTGCCTTTTGTATTAAATTCGGATGCATTTCTGTGTTTAATCGTCAATAAGAAGCTCCAAGTGATACAGTAAACCTGATGTAAAGCATCGGAAACAAAAACTGGACTCACAGGAGAGGCTCAAATCATAGAACGTTAGAGTGTCAGTCCTCTTGTACTTAAGTCGGCATTATGCCTTTTGTATTAAATTCGGATGCAAACTCTGTGTTTCATCGTCAATAAGAAGGTCCAAGGGATACAGTAAACCTGAAGTGAAGTATCGGAATCTAAAACTGGACTCACAGGAGAGGTTCAAACCATAGAAAGTGAGAGTGTCAGTCCTCTTTTACTTAAGTCGGCATTGTGCGTTTTAAATTTAATTCCGGTGCAATTTCTGTGTTTCATCGTCAATAAGAAGGTCCAAGGGATACAGAAAACCTGAAGTGAAGCATCGGAATCTAAAACTGGACTCACAGGAGAGGTTCAAATCATAGAAAGTGAGAGTGTCAGTCCTCTTGTACTTAAGTCACCATTGTGACTTTTGTATTAATTTCGGATGCAATTTCTGTGTTTCATCGTCAATAAGAAGGTCCAAGGGATACAGTAAACCTGAAGTGAAGCATCGGAATCTAAAACTGGACTCACAGGAGAGGTGCCAATCATAGAAAGTTAGAGTGTCAGTATTCTTGTACTTAAGACGGCATTGTGCCTTTTGAATTTAATTCCGATGCAATTTCTGTGTTTCATCGTCAATAAGAAGGTGCAAGGTATACAGTAAACGTGAAGTGAAGCATCGGAATCTAAATCTGACCTCACAGGAGAGGTTCGAATCATAGAAGGTGAGAGTGTCAGTCCTCTTGTACTTAAGTCGGCATTGTGCCATTTGTATTAAATTAAGAAGCAATTTCTGTGTTTCGTCGTCAATAAGAAGGTCCAAGGGATACAGTAAACCTGAAGTGAAGCATCGGAATCTAAAACTGGACTCACAGGGGAGGTTCAAATCATAGAAAGTGAGAGTGTCAGTCCTCTTGTACTTAAGTCGCCATTGTGACTTTTGTATTACATTCGGATGCAATTTCTGTTTTCATCGTCAATAAGAAGGTCCAAGGGATACAGTAAACCTGAAGTAAAGCATCGGAATCTAAAACTGGACTCACAGGAGAGGTTCAAATTATAGAAAGTTAGAGTGTCAGTCCTCTTGTACTTAAGTAGGCATTGTACCTTTTGTATTAACTCCGGATGCAAACTCTGTGTTTCATCGTCAATACGAAGGTCCAAGGGATACACAAAATCTGAAGTGAAGCATCGGAATCTAAAACTGGACTCACAGGAGAGGTTCAAATCATAAAAGGTGAGAGTGTCAGTACTCTTTTACTTAAGTCGGCATTGTGCGTTTTAAATTTAATTCCCATGCAATATCTGTGTTTCATCGTCAACAAGAAGGTCCAAGGGATAAAGTAAACCTGAAGTGAAGCATCGGAATCTTGAACTGGACTCACAGGAGATGTTCAAATCATAGAAAGTGAGAGTGTCAGTCCCCTTGTACTTAAGCCGCCATTGAGATTTTTGTATTAAATTCGGACGCAATTTCTGTGTTTCATCGTCAATAAGAAGGTCCAAGGGATACAGTAAACCTGAAGTGAAGCATCGGAATCTAAAACTGGACTCACAGGAGAGGTTCAAATCATAGAAAGTGAGAGTGTCAGTCCTCTTGTACTTAAGTCGGCATTGTACCTTTTGTATTAATTTCGGATGCAATTTCTGTGTTTCATCGTTCAATAAGAAGGTCCAAGGAATACAGTAAACCTGAAGTGAAGCATCGGAATCTAAAACTGGACTCACAGGAGAGGTTCAAATCATAGAAAGTTAGAGTGTCAGTCCTCTTGTACTTAAGTCGGAATTGTGCCTTTTGAATTTAATACCGATGCAATTTCTGTGTTTCATCGTCAATGAGAAGGTGCAAGGTATACAGTAAACCTGAAGTGAAGCATCGGAATATAAATCTGACCTCACAGGAGAAGTTCGAATCATGGAAAGTGAGAGTGTCAGTGCCCATGTACTTAAGTCATCATTGTGCCATTTGTATTAAATTCGGATGCAATTTCTGTGTTTCATCGTCAATAAGAATGTCCAAGGGATACAGTAAACCTGGAGTGAAACGTCGGAATCTAAAACTGGACTCAGAGGATAGGTTCAAATCATAGAAAGTGAGAGTGTCAGTCCCCTTGTACTTAAGTCACCATTGTGACTTTTGCACTAATTTCGGATGCTATTTCTGTGTTTCATCGTCAATAAGAAGGTCCAACGGATACAGTAAACCTGAAGTGAAGCATCGGAATCTAAAACTGGACTCACAGGAGAGGTTAAAATCATAGAAAGTGAGAGTGTCAGTCCTCTTGTACTTAAGTCGCCATTGTGCCTTTTGTATTAAATTCGGATGCAGTTTCTGTGTTTAATCGTCAATAAGAAGGTCCAAGGAATACAGTAAACCTGAAGTAAAGCAAAGGAATCTAAAACTGGACTCATAGGAGAGGTTCAAATCATAGAAAGTTAGAGTGTCAGTCCTCTTGTACTTAAGTCGGCATTATGCATTTTGAATTTAATTCTGATGCAATTTCTGTGTTTCATCGTCAATAAGAAGGTCCAAGGGATACAGTAAACCTGAAGTGAAGCATCGGAATCTAAAACTGGACTCACAGGAGAGGTTCAAACCATAGAAAGTGAGAGTGTCAGTCCTCTTTTACTTAAGCCGGCATTGTGCTTATTAAATTTAATTCCGATGCAATATCTGTGTTTCATCGTCTATAAGAAGGTCCAAGGGATACAGTAAACCTGAAGTGAAGCATCGGAATCTAAAACTGGACTCACAGGAGAGATTCAAATCATAGAAAGTGAGATTGTCGGTCCTCTTGTACTAAAGTCGCCATTGTGATTTTTGTATTAAATTCGGATGCAATTTCTGTGTTTCATCGTCAATAAGAAGGTCCAAGCGATACAGTAAACCTGAAGAGAAGCATCGGAATCTAAAACTGGAATCACAGGAGAGGTGCAAATCATAGAAAGTTAGAGTGTTAGTCCTTTTGTACTTAAGTCAGCATTGTACCTTTTGTATTAAATTCGGATGCAATTTCTGTGTTTCATCGTCAATAAGAAGGTCCAAGGGATACAGTAAACCTGAAGTGAAGCATCGGAATGTAAAACCGGACTCACAGGAGAGGTTCAAATCATAGAAAGTGAGAGTGTCAGTCCTCTTGTACTTAAGTCGGCATTGTGCCTTTTGAATTTAATTCCGATGCAATTTTTGTGTTTAATCGTCAATAAGAATGTGCAAGGTATACAGTAACCCTGAAGTGAAGCATCGGAATCTAAAACTGGACTCACAGGAGAGGTTCAAATCATAGAAAGTGAGAGTGTTAGTCGTCTTCTACTTAGTTCGGCACTGTGCCTTTTGAACTTAATTCCGAAGCAATTTCTGTGTTTCATCGTCAATAAGAACGTCCAAGGGATACAGTAAACCTGAAGTGAAGCATCGGAATCTAAAACTGGACTCCCAGGAGAGGTTCAAATCATAGAAAGTTAGAGTGTCAGTCCTCTTGTACTTAAGTCGGCATTGTGCCTTTTGTATTAAATTCGGATGCAAATTCTGTGTTTCATCGTCAATAAGAAGGTCCAAGGGACACAGTAAACCTGAAGTGAAGCATCGGAATCTAAAACTGGACTCACTGGAGAAGTTCAAATCATAGAAAGTTAGAGTGTCAGTCCTCTTGTACTTAAGTCGTCATTGTGCCTTTTGAATTTAATTCTGATGCAATTTCTGTGTTTCATCGTCAATAAGTAGGTCCAAGAGATACAGTAAACCTGAGGTGAAGCATCGGAATCTAATACTGGACTCACAGGAGAGGTTCAAATCATAGAAAGTAAGAGTGTCCGTCCTCTTGTACTTAAGTCGCCATTGTGATTTTTGTATTAAATTCGGATGCAATTTCTGTGTTTCATCGTCAATAAGAAGGTCCAAGGGATACAGTAAACCTGAAGTGAATCATCGGAATCTAAAACTGGACTCACAGGAGATGTTCAAATCATAGAAAGTTAGAGTGTCAGTCCTCTTGAACTTAAGTCAACATTGTACCTTTTGTATTAAATTCGGATGCAAACTCTGTGTTTCATCGTCAATTAGAAGGTCCAAGGGATACAGTAAACCTGAAGTGAAGCATCGGAATCTAAAACTGGACTCACAGGAGAGGTTCAAATCATAGAAAGTGAGAGTGTCAGTCCTCTTGTACTTAAGTCGGAATTGTGCCTTTTGAATTTAATTCCGATGCAATTTCTGTGTTTCATCGTCAATAAGAAGGTGCAAGGTATACAGTAAACCTGAAGTGAAGCATCGGAATCTAAATCTGACCTCACAGGAGAAGTTCGAATCATGGAAAGTGAGAGTGTCAGTGCCCTTGTACTTAAGTCGGCATTATACCATTTGTATTAAATTCGGATGCAATTTCTGTGTTTCATCGTCAATAAGAAGGTCCAAGGGATACAGTAAACCTGAAGTGAAGCATCGGAATGTAAAACTGGGCTCACAGGATAGGTTCAAATCATAGAAAGTGAGAGTGTCAGTCCCCTTGTAGTTAAGTCGCCATTGTCCCTTTTGTATTAAATTCGGATGCAGTTTCTGTGTTTAATCGTCAATAAGAAGGTCCAAGGGATACAGTAAACCTGAAGTAAAGCAAAGGAATCTAAAACTGGACTCATAGGAGAGGTTCAAATCATAGTAAGTTAAAGTGTCAGACCTCTTGTACTTAAGTCGGCATTATGCATTTTGAATTTAATTCTGATGCAATTTCTGTGTTTCATCGTCAATAAGAAGGTCCAAGGGATACAGTAAACCTGAAGTGAAGCATCGGAATCTAAAACTGGACTCACAGGAGAGGTTCAAACCATAGAAAGTGAGAGTGTCAGTCCTCTTTTACTTAAGCCGGCATTGTGCATATTAAATTTAATTCCGATGCAATATCTGTGTTTCATCGTCTATAAGAGGGTCCAAGGGATACAGTAAACCTGAAGTGAAGCATCGGAATCTAAAACTGGACTCACAGGAGAGATTCAAATCATAGAAAGTGAGATTGTCGGTCCTCTTGTACTAAAGTCGCCATTGTGATTTTTGTATTAAATTCGGATGCAATTTCTGTGTTTCATCGTCAATAAGAAGGTCCAAGCGATACAGTAAACCTGAGGAGAAGCATCGGAATCTAAAACTGGAATCACAGGAGAGGTGCAAATCATAGAAAGTTAGAGTGTCAGTCCTCTTGCACTTAAGTCAGCATTGTACCTTTTGTATTAAATTCGGATGCAATTTCTGTGTTTCATCGTCAATAAGAAGGTCCAAGGGATACAGTAAACCTGAAGTGAAGCATCGGAATGTAAAACCGGACTCACAGGAGAGGTTCAAATCATAGAAAGTGAGAGTGTCAGTCCTCTTGTACTTAAGTCGGCATTGTGCCTTTTGAATTTAATTCCGATGCAATTTCTGTGTTTAATCGTCAATAAGAATGTGCAAGGTATACTGTAACCCTGAAGTGAAGCATCGGAATCTAAAACTGGACTCACAGGAGAGGTTCAAATCATAGAAAGTGAGAGTGTTAGTCGTCATCTACTTAGTTCGGCACTGTGCCTTTTGAACTTAGTTCCGAAGCAATTTCTGTGTTTCATCGTCAATAAGAACGTCCAAGGGATACAGTAAACCTGAAGTGAAGCATCGGAATCTAAAACTGGACTCTTAGGAGAGGTTCAAATCATAGAAAGTTAGAGTGTCAGTCCTCTTGTACTTAAGTCGGCATTGTGCCTTTTGTCTTAAATTCGGATGCAAATTCTGTGTTTCATCGTCAATAAGAAGGTCCAAGGGACACAGTAAACCTGAAGTGAAGCATCGGAATCTAAAACTGGACTCACTGGAGAAGTTCAAATCATAGAAAGTTAGAGTGTCAGTCCTCTTGTACTTAAGTCGGCATTGTGCCTTTTGAATTTAATTCTGATGCAATTTCTGCGTTTCATCGTCAATAAGAAGGTCCAAGAGATACAGTAAACCTGAGGTGAAGCATCGGAATCTAATACTGGACTCACAGGAGAGGTTCAAATCATAGAAAGTAAGAGTGTTCGTCCTCTTGTACTTAAGTCGCCATTGTGATTTTTGTATTAAATTCGGATGCAATTTCTGTGTTTCATCGTCAATAAGAAGGTCCAAGGGATACAGTAAACCTGAAGTGAAACATCGGAATCTAAAACTGGACTCACAGGAGAGGTTCAAATCATAGAAAGTTAGAGTGTCAGTCCTCTTGTACTTAAGTCGACATTGTACCTTTTGTATTAAATTCGGATGCAAACTCTGTGTTTCATCGTCAATTAGAAGGTCCAAGGGATACAGTAAACCTGAAGTGAAGCATCGGAATCTAAAACTGGACTCACAGGAGAGGTTCAAATCATAGAAAGTGAGAGTGGCAGTCCTCTTGTACTTAAGTCGGAATTGTGCCTTTTGAATTTAATTCCGATGCAATTTCTGTGTTTCATCGTCAATAAGAAGGTGCAAGGTATACAGTAAACCTGAAGTGAAGCATCGGAATCTAAATCTGACCTCACAGGAGAAGTTCGAATCATGGGAGGAGAGTGTCAGTGCCCTTGTACTTAAGTCGGCATTATACCATTTGTATTAAATTCGGATGCAATTTCTGTGTTTCATCGTCAATAAGAAGGTCCAAGGGATACAGTAAACCTGAAGTGAAGCATCGGAATGTAAAACTGGGCTCACAGGATAGGTTCAAATCGTAGAAAGTGAGAGTGTCAGTCCCCTTGTACTTAAGTCGCCATTGTCCCTTTTGTATTAAATTCGGATGCAATTTCTGTGTTTCATCGTCAATAAGAAGGTCCAAGGGATACAGTAAACGTGAAGTGAAGCATCGGAATCTAAAACTGGACTCACTGGAGAAGTTCAAATCATAGATAGTTAGAGTGTCAGTCCTCTTGTACTTCAGTCGGCATTGTGCCTTTTGAATTTAATTCTGATGCAATTTCTGTGTTTCATCGTCAATAAGAAGGTCCAAGGCATACAGTAAACCTGAAGTGAAGCATCGGAATCTAAAACTGGACTCACAGGTGAGGTGCAAATCATAGAAAGTTAGAATGTCAGTATTCTTGTACTTAAGACGGCATTGTGCCTTTTGAATTTAATTCCGATGAAATTACTGTGTTTCATCGTCAATAAGAAGGTGCAAGGTATACAGTAAACCTGAAGTGAAGCATCGGAATCTAAATCTGACCTCACAGGAGAGGTTCGATTCATAGAAAGTGAGACTGTCAGTCCTCTTGTACTTAAGTCGGCATTGTGCCATTTGTATTAAATTCGGATGCAATTTCTGTGTTTCGTCGTCAATAAGAAGGTCCAAGGGATACAGTAAACCTGAAGTGAAGCATCGGAATCTAAAACTGGACTCACAGGGGAGGTTCAAATCATAGAAAGTGACAGTGTCAGTCCTCTTGTACTTAAGTCGCCATTGTGCCTTTTGTATTAAATTCGGATGCAATTTCTGTTTTCATCGTCAATAAGAAGGTCCAAGGGATACAGTAAACCTGAAGTGAAGCATCGGAATCTAAAACTGGACACACAGGAGAGGTTGAAATCATAGAAAGTTAGAGTGTCAGTCCTCTTGTATTTAAGTCGGCATTATGCCTTTTGTATTAAATTCGGATGCAAACTCTGTGTTTCATCGTCAATAAGAAGGTCCAAGGGATACAGTGAACCTGAAGTGAAGCATCGGAATCTAAAACTAGACTCACAGGAGTGGTTCAAATCATAGAAAGTGAGAGTGTCAGTCCTCTTGTACTTAAGTCGCCATTGTGCCTTTTGTATTAAATTCGGATGCATTTCTGTGTTTAATCGTCAATAAGAAGGTCCAAGGGATACAGTAAACCTGAAGTAAAGCATCGGAATCTAAAACTGGACTCACAGGAGAGGCTCAAATCATAGAAAGATAGAGTGTCAGTCCTCTTGTACTTAAGTCGGCATTATGCCTTTTGTATTAAATTCGGATGCAAACTCTGTGTTTCATCGTCAATAAGAAGGTCCAAGGGATACAGTAAACCTGAAGTGAAGCATCGGAATATAAAACTGGACTCACAGGAGAGGTACAAATCATAGAAAGTTAGAGTGTCAGTCCTCTTGTACTTATGTCGGCATTGTGTCTTTTGAATTTAATTCCGGTGCTATTTCTGTGGTTCATTGTCAATAAGAAGGTCAAAGGGATACAATAAACCTGAAGTGAAGCATCGGAATCTAAAACTGGACTCACAGGAGAGGTTCAAACCATAGAAAGTGAGAGTGTCAGTCCTCTTTTACTTAAGTCGGCATTGTGCGTTTTAAATTTAATTCCGATGCAATTTCTGTGTTTCATCGTCAATAAGAAGGTCCAAGGGATACAGAAAACCTGAAGTGAAGCATCGGAATCTAAAACTGGACTCACAGGAGAGGTTCAAATCATAGAAAGTGAGAGTGTCAGTCCTCTTGTACTTAAGTCACCATTGTGACTTTTGTATTAATTTCGGATGCAATTTCTGTGTTTCATCGTCAATAAGAAGGTCCAAGGGATACAGTAAACCTGAAGTGAAGCTTCGGAATCTAAAACTGGACTCACAGGATAGGTTCAAATCATAGAAAGTGAGAGTGTCAGTCCCCTTGTACTTAAGTCGCCATTGTGCCTTTTGTATTACATTCGGATGCAATTTCTGTGTTTCATCGTCAATAAGAAGGTCCAAGGCATACAGTAAACCTGAAGTGAAGCATTGGAATCTAAAACTGGACTCACAGGAGAGGTTCAAATCATTGAAAGTTAGAGTGTCAGTCCTCATGTAATTAAGTCGGCATTGTGCCTTTTGTATTAAATTCGGATGCAAACACTGTGTTTCATCGTCAATAATGAGGTCCAAGGGAAACAGTAAACCTGAAGTGAAGCATCGGAATGTAAAACTGGACTCACTGGAGAAGTTCAAATCATAGAAAGTTAGAGTGTCAGTCCGCTTGTACTTAAGTCGGCATTGTGCCATTTGAATTTAATTCTGATGCAATTTCTGTGTTTCATCGTTAATAAGAAGGTCCAAGGGATACAGTAAACCTGAAGTGAAGCATCGGAATCTAAAACTGGACTCACAGGAGAGGTGCCAATCAATGAATGTTAGAGTTTCAGTATTCTTGTACTTAAGACGGCATTTTGCCTTTTGAATTTAATTCGGACGCAATTTCTGTGTTTCATCGTCAATAAGAAGGTGCAAGGTATACAGTAAACCTGAAGTGAAGCATCGGAATCTAAATCTGACCTCACAGGAGAGGTTCGAATCATAGAAGGTGAGAGTGTTAGTCCTCTTGTACTTAAGTCGGCATTGTGCCATTTGTATTAATTTAGGATGCAATTTCTGTGTTTCGTTGTCAATAAGAAGGTCCAAGGTATACAGTAAACCTGAAGTGAAGCATCGGAATCTATAACTGGACTCACAGGGGATGTTCAAATCATAGAAAGTGAGAGTGTCAGTCCTCTTGTACTTAAGTCGCCATTGTGCCTTTTGTATTAAATTCGGATGCAATTTCTGTTTTCATCGTCAATGAGAAGGTCCAAGGGATACAGTAAACCTGAAGTAAAGCATCGGAATCTATAACTGGACACACAGGAGAGGTTCAAATCATAGAAAGTTAGAGAGTCAGTCCTCCTGTACTTAAGTCGGCATTATGCCTTTTGTATTAAATTCGGATGCAAACTCTGTGTTTCATCGTCAATAAGAAGGTCCAAGGGATACTGTAAACCTGAAGTGAAGCATCGGAATCTAAAACTTGACTCACAGGAGAGGTTCAAATCATAGAAAGTGAGAGTGTCAGTCCTCTTGTACTTAAGTCACCATTGTGACTTTTGTATTAATTTCGGATGCAATTTCTGTGTTTCATCGTCAATAAGAAGGTCCAAGGGATACAGTAAACCTGAAGTGAAGCTTCGGAATCTAAAACTGGACTCGCAGGATAGGTTCAAATCATAGAAAGTGAGAGTGTCAGTCCCCTTGTACTTAAGTCGCCATTGTGCCTTTTGTATTACATTCGGATGCAATTTCTGTGTTTCATCGTCAATAAGAAGGTCCAAGGCATACAGTAAACCTGAAGTGAAGCATCGGAATCTAAAACTGGACTCACAGGAGAGGTTCAAATCATTGAAAGTTAGAGTGTCAGTCCTCATGTATTTAAGTCGGCATTGTGCCTTTTGTATTAAATTCGGATGCAAACACTGTGTTTCATCGTCAATAATGAGGTCCAAGGGAAACAGTTAACCTGAAGTGAAGCATCGGAATGTAAGACTGGACTCACTGGAGAAGTTCAAATCATAGAAAGTTAGAGTGTCAGTCCGCTTGTACTTAAGTCGGCATTGTGCCATTTAAATTTAATTCTGATGCAATTTCTGTGTTTCATCGTTAATAAGAAGGTCCAAGGGATACAGTAAACCTGAAGTGAAGCATCGGAATCTAAAACTGGACTCACAGGAGAGGTGCCAATCAATGAATGTTAGAGTTTCAGTATTCTTGTACTTAAGACGGCATTTTGCCTTTTGAATTTAATTCGGACGCAATTTCTGTGTTTCATCGTCAATAAGAAGGTGCAAGGTATACAGTAAACCTGAAGTGAAGCATCGGAATCTAAATCTGACCTCACAGGAGAGGTTCGAATCATAGAAGGTGAGAGTGTTAGTCCTCTTGTACTTAAGTCGGCATTGTGCCATTTGTATTAAATTAGGATGCAATTTCTGTGTTTCGTCGTCAATAAGAAGGTCCAAGGTATACAGTAAACCTGAAGTGAAGCATCGGAATCTAAAACTAGACTCACAGGAGAGGTTCAAATCATAGAAAGTGAGAGTGTCAGTCCTCTTGTACTTAAGTCGCCATTGTGCCTTTTGTATTAAATTCGGATGCAGTTTCTTTGTTTAATCGTCAATAAGAAGGTCCAAGGGATACAGTAAACCTGAAGTAATGGATCGGAATCTAAAACTTGACTCACAGGAGAGGTTCAAATCATAGAAAGTGAGAGTGTCAGTCCTCTTGTACTTAAGTCGCCATTGTGCCTTTTGTATTAAATTCGGATGCATTTCTGTGTTTAATCGTCAATAAGAAGGTCCAAGAGATACAGTAAATCTGAAGTAAAGCATCGGAATCTAAAACTGGACTCACAGGAGAGGCTCAAATCATAGAAAGTTAGAGTGTCAGTCCTCTTGTACTTAAGTCGGCATTATGCCTTTTGTATTTAATTCGGATGCAAACTCTGTGTTTCATCGTCAAAAGAGGGTCCAAAGGGATACATTAAACCTGAAGTGAAGCATCGGAATCTAAAACTGGACTCACAGGAGAGGTACAAATCGTAGAAAGTTTGAGTGTCAGTCCTCTTGTACTTAAGTCGGCATTGTGCCTTTTGAATTTAACTCCGGTGCTATTTCTGTGGTTCATTGTCAATAAGAATGTCAAAGGGATACAATAAACCTGAAGTGAAGCATCGAAATCTAAAACTGGACTCACAGGAGAGTTTAAAACCATAGAAAGTGAGAGTGTCAGTCCTCTTTTACTTAAGTCGGCATTGTGCGTTTTAAATTTAATTCCGATGCAATTTCTGTGTTTCATCATCAATAAGAAGGTCCAAGGGATACAGAAAACCCTAATTGAAGCATCGGAATCTAAAACTGGACTCACAGGAGAGGTTCAAATCATAGAAAGTGAGAGTGTCAGTTCTCTTGTACTTAAGTCGCCATTGTGCCTTTTGTATTAAATTCGGATGCAGTTTCTGTGTTTAATCGTCAATAAGAAGGTCCAAGGGATACAGTAAACCTGTAGTGAAGCATCGGAATCTAAAACTAGACTCACAGGAGAGGTTCAAATCATAGAAAGTGAGAGTGTCAGTCCTCTTGTACTTAAGACGCCATTGTGCCTTTTGTATTATATTCGGATGCAGTTTCTGTGTTTAATCGTCAATAAGAAGGTCCAAGGGATACAGTAAACCTGAAGTGAAGCATCGGAATCTAAAACTAGACTCACAGGAGAGGTTCAAATCATAGAAAGTGAGAGTGTCAGTCCTCTTGTACTTAAGTCGCCATTGTGCCTTTTGTATTAAATTCGGATGCAGTTTCTTTGTTTAATCGTCAATAAGAAGGTCCAAGGGATACAGTAAACCTGAAGTAATGGATCGGAATCTAAAACTGGACTCACTGGAGAGGTTCAAATCATAGAAAGTTAGAGTGTCAGTCCTCTTGTACTTAAGTCGGCATTATGCCTTTTGTATTAAATTCGGATGCAAACTCTGTGTTTCATCGTCAATAAGAAGGTCCAAGAGATACAGTAAACCTGAGGTGAAGCATCGGAATCTAAAACTGGACTCACAGGAGAGGTACAAATCATAGAAAGTTAGAGCGTCAGTCCTCTTGTACTTATGTCGGCATTGTGCCTTTTGAATTGAATTCCGGTGCTATTTCTGTGGTTCATTGTCAATAAGAAGGTCCAAGGGATACAATAAACCTGAAGTGAAGCATCGGAATCTAAAACTGGACTCACAGGAGAGGTTCAAACCATAGAAAGTGAGAATGTCAGTCCTCTTTTACTTAAGGCGGCATTGTGCGTATTAAATTTAATTCCGATGCAATATCTGTGTTTCATCGTCTATAAAAAGGTCCAAGGGATACAGTAAACCTGAAGTGAAGCATCGGAATCTAAAACTGGACTCACAGGAGAGATTCAAATCATAGAAAGTGAGATTGTCGGTCCTCTTGTAATAAAGTCGCCATTGTGATTTTTGTATTAAATTCGGATGCAATTTCTGTGTTTCATCGTCAATAAGAAGGTCCAAGAGATACAGTAAACCTGAAGTGAAGCATCGGAATCTAAAACTGGACTCACAGGAGAGGTTCAAATCATAGAAAGTTAGAGTGTCAGTCCTCTTGTACTTAAGTCGGCATTGTGCCTTTTGTATTAAATTCGGATGCAAATTCTGTGTTTCATCGTCAATAAGAAGGTCCAAGGGAAACAGTAAACATGAAGTGAAGCATCGGAATCTAAAACTGGACTCACTGGAGAAGTTCAAATCATAGAAAGTTAGAGTGTCAGTCCTCTTGTACTTAAGTCGGCATTGTGCCTTTTGAATTTAATTCTGATGCAATTTCTGTGTTTCATCGTCAATAAGAAGGTCCAAGAGATACAGTAAACCTGAGGTGAAGCATCGGAATCTAAAACTGGACTCACAGGAGAGGTTCAAATCATAGAACGTAAGAGTGTCCGTCCTCTTGTACTTAAGTCGCCATTGTGATTTTTGTATTAAATTCGGATGCAATTTCTGTGTTTCATCGTCAACAAGAAGGTCCAAGGGATACAGTAAACCTGAAGTGAAACATCGGAATCTAAAACTGGACTCACAGGAGAGGTTCAAATCATAGAAAGTTAGAGTGTCAGTCCTCTTGTACTTAAGTCGGCATTGTACCTTTTGTATTAATTTCGGATGCAAACTCTGTGTTTCATCGTCAATTAGAAGGTCCAAGGGATACAGTAAACCTCAAGTGAAGCATCGGAATCTAAAACTGGACTCACAGAAGAGGTTCAAATCATAGAAAGTTAGAGTTTCACTCCTCTTGTACTTAAGTCGGTATTGTGCCATTTGTAATACATTCGGATGCAATTTCTGTGTCTCATCGTCAATAAGAAAGTCCAAGGAATACAGTAAACCTGAAGTGAAGCATCGGAATCTGAAACTGGACTCACAGGAGAGGTTCAAATCATAGAAAGTGAGAGTGTCAGTCCTCTTGTACTTAAGTCGGAATTGTGCCTTTTGAACTTAATTCCGATGCAATTTCTGTGTTTCATCGTCAATAAGAAGGTGCAAGGTATACAGTAAACCTGAAGTGAAGCATCGGAATCTAAATCTGACCTCACAGGAGAAGTTCGAATCATGGAAAGTGAGAGTGTCAGTGCCCTTGTACTTAAGTCGGCATTATACCATTTGTATTAAATTCGGATGCAATTTCTGTGTTTCATCGTCAATAAGAAGGTCCAAGGGATACAGTAAACCTGAAGTGAAGCATCGGAATGTAAAACTGGGCTCACAGGATAGGTTCAAATCATAGAAAGTGAGAGTGTCAGTCCCCTTGTACTTAAGTCGCCATTGTCCCTTTTGTATTAAATTCGGATGCAATTTCTGTGTTTCATCGTCAATAAGAAGGTCCAAGGGATACAGTAAACCTGAAGTGAAGCATCGGAATCTAAAACTGGACTCACAGGAGAGGTTCAAATCATAGAAGGTTAGAGTGTCAGTCCTCTTGTAATTAAGTCGGCATTGTGCCTTTTGTATTAAATTCGGATGCAAACTCTGTGTTTCATCGTCAATAAGAAGGTCCAAGGGAAACAGTAAACCTGAAGTGAAGCATCGGAATCTAAAACTGGACTCACTGGAGAAGTTCAAATCATAGAAAGTTAGAGTGTCAGTCCTCTTCTACTTCAGTCGGCATTGTGTCTTTTGAATTTAATTCTGATGCAATTTCTGTGTTTCATCGTCAATAAGAAGGTCCAAGGGATACAGTAAACCTGAAGTGAAGCATCGGAATCTAAAACTGGACTCACAGGAGAGGTTCAAACCATAGAAAGTGAGAGTGTCAGTCCTTTTGTACTTATGTCGGCATTGTGTCTTTTGAATTTAATTCCGGTGCTATTTCTGTGGTTCATTGTCAATAAGAAGGTCAAAGGGATACAATAAACCTGAAGTGAAGCATCGGAATCTAAAACTGGACTCACAGGAGAGGTTCAAACCATAGAAAGTGAGAGTGTCAGTCCTCTTTTACTTAAGTCGGCATTGTGCGTTTTAAATTTAATTCCGATGCAATTTCTGTGTTTCATCGTCAATAAGAAGGTCCAAGGGATACAGAAAACGTGAAGTGAAGCATCGGAATCTAATACTGGACTCACAGGAGAGGTTCAAATCATAGAAAGTGAGAGTATCAGTCCTCTTGTACTTAAGTCACCATTGTGACTTTTGTATTAATTTCGGATGCAATTTCTGTGTTTCATCGTCAATAAGAAGGTCCAAGGGATACAGTAAACCTGAAGTGAAGCTTCGGAATCTAAAACTGGACTCACAGGATAGGTTCAAATCATAGAAAGTGAGAGTGTCAGTCCCCTTGTACTTAAGTCGCCATTGTGCGTTTTGTATTACATTCGGATGCAATTTCTGTGTTTCATCGTCAATAAGAAGGTCCAAGACATACAGTAAACCTGAAGTGAAGCATCGGAATCTAAAACTGGACTCACAGGAGAGGTTCAAATCATTGAAAGTTAGAGTGTCAATCCTCATGTAACTAAGTCGGCATTGTGCCTTTTGTATTAAATTCGGATGCAAACACTGTGTTTCATCGTCAATAAGAAGGTCCAAGGGATACAGTAAACCTGAAGTGAAGCATCGGAATCTAAAACTGGACTCACAGGAGAGGTGCCAATCAATGAATGTTAGAGTTTCAGTATTCTTGTACTTGAGACGGCATTTTGCCTTTTGAATTTAATTCGGACGCAATTTCTGTGTTTCATCGTCAATAAGAAGGTGCAAGGTATACAGTAAACCTGAAGTGAAGCATCGGAATCTAAATCTGACCTCACAGGAGAGGTTCGAATCATAGAAGGTGAGAGTGTTAGTCCTCTTGTACTTAAGTCGGCATTGTGCCATTTGTATTAAATTAGGATGCAATTTCTGTGTTTCGTCGTCAATAAGAAGGTCCAAGGTATACAGTAAACCTGAAGTGAAGCATCGGAATTTATAACTGGACTCACAGGGGTGGTTCAAATCATAGAAAGTGAGAGTGTCAGACCTCTTGTACTTAGGTCGCCATTGTGCCTTTTGTATTAAATTCGTATGCAATTTCTGTTTTCATCGTCAATGAGAAAGTCCAAGGGATACAGTAAACCTGAAGTGAAGCATCGGAATCTAAAACTAGACTCACAGGAGAGGTTCAAATCATAGAAAGTGAGAGTGTCAGTCCTCTTGTACTTAAGTCGCCATTGTGCCTTTTGTATTAAATTCGGATGCAGTTTCTTTGTTTAATCGTCAATAAGAAGGTCCAAGGGATACAGTAAACCTGAAGTAATGGATCGGAATCTAAAACTGGACTCACTGGAGAGGTTCAAATCATAGAAAGTTAGAGTGTCAGTCCTCTTGTACTTAAGTCGGCATTATGCCTTTTGTATTAAATTCGGATGCAAACTCTGTGTTTCATCGTCAATAAGAAGGTCCAAGAGATACAGTAAACCTGAGGTGAAGCATCGGAATCTAAAACTGGACTCACAGGAGAGGTACAAATCATAGAAAGTTAGAGTGTCAGTCCTCTTGTACTTATGTCGGCATTGTGCCTTTTGAATTGAATTCCGGTGCTATTTCTGTGTTTCATTGTCAATAAGAAGGTCCAAGGGATACAATAAACCTGAAGTGAAGCATCGGAATCTAAAACTGGACTCACAGGAGAGGTTCAAACCATAGAAAGTGAGAATGTCAGTCCTCTTTTACTTAAGGCGGCATTGTGCGTATTAAATTTAATTCCGATGCAATATCTGTGTTTCATCGTCTATAAAAAGGTCCAAGGGATACAGTAAACCTGAAGTGAAGCATCGGAATCTAAAACTGGACTCACAGGAGAGATTCAAATCATAGAAAGTGAGATTGTCGGTCCTCTTGTAATAAAGTCGCCATTGTGATTTTTGTATTAAATTCGGATGCAATTTCTGTGTTTCATCGTCAATAAGAAGGTCCAAGAGATACAGTAAACCTGAAGTGAAGCATCGGAATCTAAAACTGGACTCACAGGAGAGGTTCAAATCATAGAAAGTTAGAGTGTCAGTCCTCTTGTACTTAAGTCAGCATTGTGCCTTTTGTATTAAATTCGGATGCAAATTCTGTGTTTCATCGTCAATAAGAAGGTCCAAGGGAAACAGTAAACATGAAGTGAAGCATCGGAATCTAAAACTGGACTCACTGGAGAAGTTCAAATCATAGAAAGTTAGAGTGTCAGTCCTCTTGTACTTAAGTCGGCATTGTGCCTTTTGAATTTAATTCTGATGCAATTTCTGTGTTTCATCGTCAATAAGAAGGTTCAAGAGATACAGTAAACCTGAGGTGAAGCATCGGAATCTAAAACTGGACTCACAGGAGAGGTTCAAATCATAGAACGTAAGAGTGTCCGTCCTCTTGTACTTAAGTCGCCATTGTGATTTTTGTATTAAATTCGGATGCAATTTCTGTGTTTCATCGTCAACAAGAAGGTCCAAGGGGTACAGTAAACCTGAAGTGAAACATCGGAATCTAAAACTGGACTCACAGGAGAGGTTCAAATCATAGAAAGTTAGAGTGTCAGTCCTCTTGTACTTAAGTCGGCATTGTACCTTTTGTATTAAATTCGGATGCAAACTCTGTGTTTCATCGTCAATTAGAAGGTCCAAGGGATACAGTAAACCTCAAGTGAAGCATCGGAATCTAAAACTGGACTCACAGAAGAGGTTCAAATCATAGAAAGTTAGAGTTTCACTCCTCTTGTACTTAAGTCGGTATTGTGCCATTTGTAATACATTCGGATGCAATTTCTGTGTCTCATCGTCAATAAGAAAGTCCAAGGAATACAGTAAACCTGAAGTGAAGCATCGGAATCTGAAACTGGACTCACAGGAGAGGTTCAAATCATAGAAAGTGAGAGTGTCAGTCCTCTTGTACTTAAGTCCGAATTGTGCCTTTTGAACTTAATTCCGATGCAATTTCTGTGTTTCATCGTCAATAAGAAGGTGCAAGGTATACAGTAAACCTGAAGTGAAGCATCGGAATCTAAATCTGACCTCACAGGAGAAGTTCGAATCATGGAAAGTGAGAGTGTCAGTGCCCTTGTACTTAAGTCGGCATTATACCATTTGTATTAAATTCGGATGCAATTTCTGTGTTTCATCGTCAATAAGAAGGTCCAAGGGATACAGTAAACCTGAAGTGAAGCATCGGAATGTAAAACTGGGCTCACAGGATAGGTTCAAATCATAGAAAGTGAGAGTGTCAGTCCCCTTGTACTTAAGTCGCCATTGTCCCTTTTGTATTAAATTCGGATGCAATTTCTGTGTTTCATCGTCAATAAGAAGGTCCAAGGGATACAGTAAACCTGAAGTGAAGCATCGGAATCTAAAACTGGACTCACAGGAGAGGTTCAAATCATAGAAGGTTAGAGTGTCAGTCCTCTTGTAATTAAGTCGGCATTGTGCCTTTTGTATTAAATTCGGATGCAAACTCTGTGTTTCATCGTCAATAAGAAGGTCCAAGGGAAACAGTAAACCTGAAGTGAAGCATCGGAATCTAAAACTGGACTCACTGGAGAAGTTCAAATCATAGAAAGTTAGAGTGTCAGTCCTCTTCTACTTCAGTCGGCATTGTGTCTTTTGAATTTAATTCTGATGCAATTTCTGTGTTTCATCGTCAATAAGAAGGTCCAAGGGATACAGTAAACCTGAAGTGAAGCATCGGAATCTAAAACTGGACTCACAGGAGAGGTTCAAACCATAGAAAGTGAGAGTGTCAGTCCTTTTGTACTTATGTCGGCATTGTGTCTTTTGAATTTAATTCCGGTGCTATTTCTGTGGTTCATTGTCAATAAGAAGGTCAAAGGGATACAATAAACCTGAAGTGAAGCATCGGAATCTAAAACTGGACTCACAGGAGAGGTTCAAACCATAGAAAGTGAGAGTGTCAGTCCTCTTTTACTTAAGTCGGCATTGTGCGTTTTAAATTTAATTCCGATGCAATTTCTGTGTTTCATCGTCAATAAGAAGGTCCAAGGGATACAGAAAACGTGAAGTGAAGCATCGGAATCTAATACTGGACTCACAGGAGAGGTTCAAATCATAGAAAGTGAGAGTATCAGTCCTCTTGTACTTAAGTCACCATTGTGACTTTTGTATTAATTTCGGATGCAATTTCTGTGTTTCATCGTCAATAAGAAGGTCCAAGGGATACAGTAAACCTGAAGTGAAGCTTCGGAATCTAAAACTGGACTCACAGGATAGGTTCAAATCATAGAAAGTGAGAGTGTCAGTCCCCTTGTACTTAAGTCGCCATTGTGCGTTTTGTATTACATTCGGATGCAATTTCTGTGTTTCATCGTCAATAAGAAGGTCCAAGACATACAGTAAACCTGAATTGAAGCATCGGAATCTAAAACTGGACTCACAGGAGAGGTTCAAATCATTGAAAGTTAGAGTGTCAATCCTCATGTAACTAAGTCGGCATTGTGCCTTTTGTATTAAATTCGGATGCAAACACTGTGTTTCATCGTCAATAAGAAGGTCCAAGGGATACAGTAAACCTGAAGTGAAGCATCGGAATCTAAAACTGGACTCACAGGAGAGGTTCAAATCATAGAAAGTTAGAGAGTCAGTCCTCCTGTACTTAAGTCGGCATTATGCCATTTGTATTAAATTAAGATGCAATTTCTGTGTTTCGTCGTCAATAAGAAGGTCCAAGGTATACAGTAAACCTGAAGTGAAGCATCGGAATTTATAACTGGACTCACAGGGGTGGTTCAAATCATAGAAAGTGAGAGTGTCAGACCTCTTGTACTTAGGTCGCCATTGTGCCTTTTGTATTAAATTCGTATGCAATTTCTGTTTTCATCGTCAATGAGAAAGTCCAAGGGATACAGTAAACCTGAAGTAAAGCATCGGAATCTATAACTGGACACACAGGAGAGGTTCAAATCATAGAAAGTTAGAGAGTCAGTCCTCCTGTACTTAAGTCGGCATTATGCCTTTTGTATTAAATTCGAATGCAAACTCTGTGTTTCATCGTCAATAAGAAGGTCCAAGGGATACAGTAAACCTGAAGTGAAGCATCGGAATCTAAAACTTGACTCACAGGAGAGGTTCAAATCATAGAAAGTGAGAGTGTCAGTCCTCTTGTACTTAAGTCGCCATTGTGCCTTTTGTATTAAATTCGGATGCATTTCTGTGTTTAATCGTCAATAAGAAGGTCCAAGGGATACGGTAAACCTGAAGTAGAGCATCGGAATCTAAAACTGGACTCACAGGAGAGGCTCAAATCATAGAAAGTTAGAGTGTCAGTCCTCTTGTACTTAAGTCGGAATTGTGCCTTTTGAATTTAATTCCGATGCAATTTCTGTGTTTCATCGTCAATAAGAAGGTGCAAGGTATACAGTAAACCTGAAGTGAAGCATCGGAATCTAAATCTGACCTCACAGGAGAAGTTCGAATCATGGAAAGTGAGAGTGTCAGTGCCCTTGTACTTAAGTCGGCATTATACCATTTGTATTAAATTCGGATGCAATTTCTGTGTTTCATCGTCAATAAGAAGGTCCAAGGGATACAGTAAACCTGAAGTGAAGCATCGGAATGTAAAACTGGGCTCACAGGATAGGTTCAAATCATAGAAAGTGAGAGTGTCAGTCTCCTCGTACTTAAGTCGCCATTGTCCCTTTTGTATTAAATTCGGATGCAATTTCTGTGTTTCATCGTCAATAAGAAGGTCCAAGGGATACAGTAAACCTGAAGTGAAGCATCGGAATCTAAAACTGGACTCACAGGAGAGGTTCAAATCATAGAAGGTTAGAGTGTCAGTCCTCTTGTAATTAAGTCGGCATTGTGCCTTTTGTATTAAATTCGGATGCAAACTCTGTGTTTCATCGTCAATAAGAAGGTCCAAGGGAAACAGTAAACCTGAAGTGAAGCATCGGAATCTAAAACTGGACTCACTGGAGAAGTTCAAATCATAGAAAGTTAGAGTGTCAGTCCTCTTCTACTTCAGTCGGCATTGTGTCTTTTGAATTTAATTCTGATGCAATTTCTGTGTTTCATCGTCAATAAGAAGTTCCAAGGGATACAGTAAACCTGAAGTGAAGCATCGGAATCTAAAACTGGACTCACAGGAGAGGTGCAAATCATAGAAAGTTAGAATGTCAGTATTCTTGTACTTAAGACGGCATTGTGCCTTTTGAATTTAATTCCGATGAAATTTCTGTGTTTCATCGTCAATAAGAAGGTGCAAGGTATACAGTAAACCTGAAGTGAAGCATCGGAATCTAAATCTGACCTCACAGGAGAGGTTCGAATCATAGAAAGTGAGAGTGTCAGTCCTCTTGTACTTAAGTCGGCATTGTGCCATTTGTATTAAATTCGGATGCAATTTCTGTGTTTCGTCGTCAATAAGAAGGTCCAAGGGATACAGTAAACCTGAAGTGAAGCATCGGAATCTAAAACTGGACTCACAGGAGAGGTTCAAACCATAGAAAGTGAGAGTGTCAGTCCTCTTGTACTTATGTCGGCATTGTGTCTTTTGAATTTAATTCCGGTGCTATTTCTGTGGTTCATTGTCAATAAGAAGATCAAAGGGATACAATAAACCTGAAGTGAAGCTTCGGAATCTAAAACTGGACTCACAGGAGAGGTTCAAACCATAGAAAGTGAGAGTGTCAGTCCTCTTTTACTTAAGTCGGCATTGTGCGTTTTAAATTTAATTCCGATGCCATCTCTGTGTTTCATCGTCAATAAGAAGGTCCAAGGGATACAGAAAACCTGAAGTGAAGCATCGGAATCTAATACTGGACTCACAGGAGAGGTTCAAATCATAGAAAGTGAGAGTGTCAGTCCTCTTGTACTTAAGTCACCATTGTGACTTTTGTATTAATTTCGGATGCAATTTCTGTGTTTCATCGTCAATAAGAAGGTCCAAGGGATACAGTAAACCTGAAGTGAAGCTTCGGAATCTAAAACTGGACTCACAGGATAGGCTCAAATCATAGAAAGTGAGAGTGTCAGTCCCCTTGTACTTAAGTCGCCATTGTGCCTTTTGTATTACATTCGGATGCAATTTCTGTGTTTCATCGTCAATAAGAAGGTCCAAGGCATACAGTAAACCTGAAGTGAAGCATCGGAATCTAAAACTGGACTCACAGGAGAGGTTCAAATCATTGAAAGTTAGAGTGTCAGTCCTCATGTAATTAAGTCGGCATTGTGCCTTTTGTATTAAATTCGGATGCAAACACTGTGTTTCATCGTCAATAAGAAGGTCCAAGGGAAACAGTAAACCTGAAGTGAAGCATCGGAATCTAAAACTGGACTCACTGGAGAAGTTCAAATCATAGAAAGTTAGAGTGTCAGTCCGCTTGTACTTAAGTCGGCATTGTGCCATTTGAATTTAATTCTGATGCAATTTCTGTGTTTCATCGTTAATAAGAAGGTCAAAGGGATACAGTAAACCTGAAGTGAAGGATCGAAATCTAAAACTGGACTCACAGGAGAGGTTCAAAACAAAGAAAGTGAGAGTGTCAGTCCTCTTTTGCTTGAGTCGGCATTGTTCGTTTTGAATTGAATTCCGATGCTATTTCTGTGTTTCATCGTCAATAAGAAGGTCCAAGGGATACAGTAAAAGTGAAGTGAAGCATCGGAATCTAAAACTGGACTCACAGGAGAGGTGCCAATCAATGAATGTTAGAGTTTCAGTATTCTTGTACTTAAGACGGCATTTTGCCTTTTGAATTTAATTCGGGTGCAATTTCTGTGTTTCATCGTCAATAAGAAGGTGCAAGGTATACAGTAAACCTGAAGTGAAGCATCGGAATCTAAATCTGACCTCACAGGAGAGGTTCGAATCATAGAAGGTGAGAGTGTTAGTCCTCTTGTACTTAAGTCGGCATTGTGCCATTTGTATTAAATTAGGATGCAATTTCTGTGTTTCGTCGTCAATAAGAAGGTCCAAGGTATACAGTAAACCTGAAGTGAAGCATCGGAAACTATAACTGGACTCACAGGGGAGGTTCAAATCATAGAAAGTGAGAGTGTCAGTCCTCTTGTACTTAAGTCGCCATTGTGCCTTTTGTATTAAATTCGGATGCAATTTCTGTTTTCATCGTCAATGAGAATGTCCAAGGGATACAGTAAACCTGACGTAAAGCATCGGAATCTATAACTGGACACACAGGAGAGGTTCAAATCATAGAAAGTTAGAGAGTCAGTCCTCCTGTACTTAAGTCGGCATTATGCCTTTTGTATTAAATTCGGATGCAAACTCTGTGTTTCATCGTCAATAAGAAGGTCCTAGGGATACAGTAAACCTGAAGTGAAGCATCGGAATCTAAAACTTGACTCACAGGAGAGGTTCAAATCATAGAAAGTGAGAGTGTCAGTCCTCTTGTACTTAAGTCGCCATTGTGCCTTTTGTATTAAATTCGGATGCATTTCTGTGTTTAATCGTCAATAAGAAGGTCCAAGGGATACAGTAAACCTGAAGTAAGGCATCGGAATCTAAAACTGGACTCACAGGAGAGGCTCAAATCATAGAAAGTTAGAGTGTCAGTCCTCTTGTACTTAAGTCGGCATTATGCCTTTTGTATTAAATTCGGATGCAAACTCTGTGTTTCATCGTTAATAAGAAGGTCCAAAGGGATACATTAAACCTGAAGTGAAGCATCGGAATCTAAAACTGGACTCACAGGAGAGGTACAAATCGTAGAAAGTTAGAGTGTCAGTCCTCTTGTACTTAAGTCTCCATTGTGCCTTTTGAATTTAACTCCGGTGCTATTTCTGTGGTTCATTGTCAATAAGAAGGTCAAAGGGATACAATAAACCTGAAGTGAGGCATCGGAATCTAAAACTGGACTCACAGGAGAGGTTCAAACCATAGATAGTGAGAGTGTCAGTCCTCTTTTACTTAAGTCGGCATTGTGCGTTTTAAATTTAATTCCGATGCAATTTCTGTGTTTCGTCATCAATAAGAATGTCCAAGGGATACAGAAAACCTGAAGTGAAGCATCGGAATCTAAAACTGGACTCACAGGAGAGGTTCAAATCATAGAAAGTGAGAGTGTCAGTCCTCTTGTACTTAAGTCGCCATTGTGCCTTTTGTATTAAATTCGGATGCAGTTTCTGTGTTTAATCGTCAATAAGAAGGTCCAAGGGATACAGTAAACCTGTAGTGAAGCATCGGAATCTAAAACTAGACTCAGAGGAGAGGTTCAAATCACAGAAAGTAAGAGTGTCAGTCCTCTTGTACTTAAGTCGCCATTGTGCCTTTTGTATTAAATTCGGATGCAGTTTCTGTGATTAATCGTCAATAAGAAGGTCCAAGGGATATAGTAAACCTGAAGTGAAGCATCGGAATCTAAAACTAGACTCACAGGAGAGGTTCAAATCATAGAAAGTGAGAGTGTCAGTCCTCTTGTACTTAAGTCGCCATGTGCCTTTTGTATTAAATTCGGATGCAGTTTCTTTGTTTAATCGTCAATAAGAAGGTCCAAGGGATACAGTAAACCTGAAGTAAAGGATCGGAATCTAAAACTGGACTCACAGGAGAGGTTCAAATCATAGAAAGTTAGAGTGTCAGTCCTCTTGTACTTAAGTCGGCATTATGCCTTTTATATTAAATTCGGATGCAAACTCTGTGTTTCATCGTCAATAAGAAGGTCCAAGAGATACAGTAAACCTGAAGTGAAGCATCGGAATCTAAAACTGGACTCACAGGAGAGGTACAAATCATAGAAAGTTAGAGTGTCAGTCCTCTTGTACTTATGTCGGCATTGTGCCTTTTGAATTGAATTCCGGTGCTATTTCTGTGGTTCATTGTCAATAAGAAGGTCCAAGGGATACAATAGACCTGAAGTGAAGCATCGGAATCTAAAACTGGACTCACAGGAGAGGTTCAAACCATAGAAAGTGAGAGTGTCAGTCCTCTTTTACTTAAGTCGGCATTGTGCGTATTAAATTTAATTCCGATGCAATATCTGTGTTTCATCGTCTATAAAAAGGTCCAAGGGATACAGTAAACCTGAAGTGAAGCATCGGAATCTAAAACTGGACTCACAGGAGAGATTCAAATCATAGAAAGTGAGATTGTCGGTCCTCTTGTAATAAAGTCGCCATTGTGATTTTTGTATTAAATTCGGATGCAATTTCTGTGTTTCATCGTCAATAAGAAGGTCCAAGGGATACAGTAAACCTGAAGTGAAGCATCGGAATCTAAAACTGGACTCACAGGAGAGGTGGGAATCATAGAAAGTTAGAGTGTCAGTCCTCTTGTACTTAAGTCAGCATTGTACCATTTGTATTAAATTCGGATGCAATTTCTGTGCTTCATCGTCAATAAGAAGGTCCAAGGGATACAGTAAACCTGAAGTGAAGCATCGGAATGTAAAACTGGACTCACAGGAGAGGTTCAAATCATAGAAAGTGAGAGTGTCAGTCCTCTTGTACTTAAGTCGGCATTGTGCCTTTTGAATTTAATTCCGATGCAATTTCTGTGTTTAATCGTCAATAAGAAGGTGCAAGGTATACAGTAACCCTGAAGTGAAGCATCGGAATCTAAAACTGGACTCATAGGAGAGGTTCAAATCACAGAAAGTGAGTGTCTTAGTCGTCTTCTACTTAGGTCTTCACTGTGCCTTTAGAATTTAATTCCGAAGCAATTTCTGTGTTTCATCGTCAATAAGAACGTCCAAGGGATACAATAAACCTGAAGTGAAGCATCGGAATCTAAATCTGACCTCACAGGAGAAGTTCGAATCATGGAAAGTGAGAGTGTCAGTGCCCTTGTACTTAAGTCGGCATTGTGCCATTTGTTTTAAATTCGGATGCAATTTCTGTGTTTCATCGTCAATAAGAAGGTCCAAGGGATACAGTGAACCTGAAGTGAAGCATCGGAATCTAAAACTGGACTCACAGGAGAGGTTCAAATCATTGAAAGTTAGAGTGTCTGTCCTCTTGTAATTAAGTCGGCATTGTGCATTTTGTATTAAATTCGGATGCAATTTCTGTGTTTCGTCGTCAATAAGAAGGTCCAAGGTATACAGTAAACCTGAAGTGAAGCATCGGAATCTATAACTGGACTCACAGGGGAGGTTCAAATCATAGAAAGTGAGAGTGTCAGTCCTCTTGTACTTAAGTCGCCATTGTGCCTTTTGTATTAAATTCGGATGCAATTTCTGTTTTCATCGTCAATGAGAAAGTCCAAGGGATACAGTAATCCTGAAGTAAAGCATCGGAATCTATAACTGGACACACAGGAGAGGTTCAAATCATAGAAAGTTAGAGAGTCAGTCCTCCTGTACTTAAGTCGGCATTATGCCTTTTGTATTAAATTCGGATGCAAACTCTGTGTTTCATCGTCAATAAGAAGGTCCAAGGGATACAGTAAACCTGAAGTGAAGCATCGGAATCTAAAACTTGACTCACAGGAGAGGTTCAAATCATAGAAAGTGAGAGTGTCAGTTCTCTTGTACTTAAGTCGCCATTGTGCCTTTTGTATTAAATTCGGATGCATTTCTGTGTTTAATCGTCAATAAGAAGGTCCAAGGGATACAGTAAACCTGAAGTAAAGCATCGGACTCTAAAACTGGACTCACAGGAGAGGTACAAATCGTAGAAAGTTAGAGTGTCAGTCCTCTTGTACTTAAGTCTTCATTGTGCCTTTTGAATTTAACTCCGGTGCTATTTCTGTGGTTCATTGTCAATAAGAAGGTCAAAGGGATACAATAAACCTGAAGTGAAGCATCGGAATCTAAAACTGGACTCACAGGAGAGGTTCAAACCATAGAAAGTGAGAGGGTCAGTCCTCTTTTACTTAAGTCGGCATTGTGCGTTTTAAATTTAATTCCGATGCAATTTCTGTGTTTCATCATCAATAAGAAGGTCAAAGGGATACAGTAAACCTGAAGTGAAGCATCGGAATCTAAAACTGGACTCACAGGAGAGGTTCAAAACAAAGAAAGTGAGAGTGTCAGTCCTCTATTGCTTAAGTCGGCATTGTTCGTTTTGAATTGAATTCCGATGCAATTTCTGTGCTTCATCGTCAATAAGAAGGTCCAAAGGATACAGTAAACCTGAAGTGAAGCATCGGAATCTAAAACTGGACTCACAGGAGAGGTGCCAATCATAGAAAGTTAGAGTGTCAGTATTCTTGTACTAAAGACGGCATTGTGCCTTTTGAATTTAATTCCGATGCAATTTCTGTGTTTCATCATCAATAAGAACGTGCAAGGTATACAGTAAACCTGAAGTGAAGAATCGGAATCTAAATCTGACCTCACAGGAGAGGTTCGAATCATAGAAGGTGAGAGTGTCAGTCCTCTTGTACTTAAGTCGGCATTGTGCCATTTGTATTAAATTAGGATGCAATTTCTGTGTTTCGTCGTCAATAAGAATGTCCAAGGGATACAGTAAACCTGAAGTGAAGTATCGGAATCTAAAACTGGACTCACAGGGGAGGTTCAAATCATAGAAAGTGAGAGTGTCAGTCCTCTTGTACTTAAGTCGCCATTGTGCGTTTTGTATTAAATTCGGATGCAATTTCTGTTTTCATCGTCAATAAGAAGGTCCAAGGGATACAGTAAACCTGAAGTAAAGCATCGGAATCTAAAACTGGACACAGAGGAGAGGTTCAAATCATAGAAAGTTAGAGTGTCAGTACTCTTGTACTTAAGTCGGTATTGTGCCTTTTGAATTTATTTCCGATGCAATTTCTGTGTTTAATCGTCAATAAGAAGGTGCAAGGTATACAGTAACCCTGAAGTGAAGCATCGGAATCTAAAACTGGACTCACGGGAGAGGTTCAAATCATAGAAAGTGAGAGTGTTTGTCGTCTTCTACTTAGGTCGGCACAGTGCCTATAGAATTTAATTCCGAAGCAATTTCTGTGTTTCATCGTCAATAAGAACGTCCAAGGGATACAGTAAACCTGAAGTGAAGCATCGGTATCTAAAACTGGACTCACAGGAGAGGTGCCAATCATAGAAAGTTAGAGTGTCAGAATTCTTGTACTTAAGACGGCATTGTGCCTTTTGAATTTAATTCCGATGCAATTTCTGTGTTTCATCGTCAATAAGAAGGTGCAAGGTATACAGTAAACCTGAAGTTAAGCATCGGAATCTAAATCTGACCTCACAGGAGTGGTTCGAATCATAGAAGGTGAGAGTGTCAGTCCTCTTGTACTTGAGTCGGCATTGTGCCTTTTGTATTAAATTCGGAAGCAATTTCTGTTTTCATCGTCAGTAAGAAAGTCCAAGGGATACAGTAAACCTGAAGTAAAGCATCGGAATCTAAAACTGGACACACAGGAGAGGTTCAAATCATAGAAAGTTAGAGTGTAAGACCTCTTGTACTTCAGTCGGCATTATGCCTTTTGTATTAAATTCGGATGCAAACTCTGTGTTTCATCGTCAATAAGAAGGTCCAAGGGATACAGTAAACCTGAAGTGAAGCATCGGAATCTAAAACTTGACTCACAGGAGAGGTTCAAATCATAGAAAGTGAGAGTCTCAGTCCTCTTGTACTTAAGGCCCCATTGTGCCTTTTGTATTAAATTCTGATGCATTTCTGTGTTTAATCGTCAATAAGAAGGCCCAAGGGATACAGTAAACCTGAAGTAAAGCATCGGTATCTAAAACTGGACTCACAGGAGAGGCTCAATTCATAGAAAGTTAGAGTGTCAGTCCTCTTGTACTTATGTCGGTATTTTGCCTTTTGTATTAAATTCGGATGCAAACTCTGTGTTTCATCGTCAATACGAAGGTCCAAGGGATACAGTAAACCTGAAGTGAAGCATCGGAATCTAAAACTGGACTCACAGGAGAGGTACAAATCATAGAAAGTTAGAGTGTCAGTCCTCTTGTACTTAAGTCGGCATTGTGCCTTTTGAATTTAATTCCGGTGCTATTTCTGTGGTTCATTGTCAATAAGATGGTCAAAGGGATACAATAAACCTGAAGTGAAGCATCGGAATCTAAAACTGGACTCACAGGAGAGGTTCAAACCATAGAAAGTGAGAGTGTCAGTCGTCTTTTACTTAAGTCGGCATTGTGCGTTTTAAATTTAATTCCGATGCAATATCTGTGTTTCATCGTCAATAAGAAGGTCCAAGGGATACAGAAAACCTGAAGTGAAGCATCGGAATCTAAAACTCGACTCACAGGATAGGTTCAAATCATAGAAAGTGAGAGTGTCAGTCCCCTTGTACTTAAGTCGCCATTGTGCCTTTTGTATTAAATTCGGATGCAATTTCTGTGTATAATCGTCAATAAGAAGGTCCAAGGGATACAGAAAACCTGAAGTGAAGCATCGGAATCTAAAACTGGACTCACAGGAGAGGTTCAAATCATTGAAAGTTAGAGTGTCTGTCCTCTTGTAATTAAGTCGGCATTGTGCCTTTTGTATTAAATTCGGATGCAAACTCTGTGTTTCATCGTCAATAAGAAGGTCCAAGGCATACAGTAAACCTGAAGTGAAGCATCGGAATGTAAAACTGGACTCACAGGAGAGGTTCAAATCATAGAAACTGAGAGTGTCAGTCCTCTTGTACTTAAGTCGGCATTGTGCCTTTTGAATTTAATTCCGATGCAACTTCTGTGTTTAATCGTCAATAAGAAGGTGCAAGGTATACAGTAACCCTGAAGTGAAGCATCGGAATCTAAAACTGGACTCACAGGAGAGGTTCAAATCATAGAAAGTGAGAGTGTTAGTCGTCTTCTACTTAGGTCGGCATTGTGCCTTTAGAATTTAATTCCGAAGCAATTTCTGTGTTTCATCGTCAATAAGAACGTCCAAGGGATACAGTAAACCTGAAGTGAAGCATCGGAATCTAAAACTGGACTCACAGGAGAGGTGCCAATCATAGAAAGTTAGAGTGTCAGAATATTTGTACTTAAGACGGCATTGTGCCTTTTGAATTTAATTCCGATGCAATTTCTGTGTTTCATCGTCAATAAGAAGGTGCAAGGTATACAGTAAACCTGAAGTGAAGCATCGGAATCTAAATCTCACCTCACAGGAGAGGTTCGAATCATAGAAGGTGAGAGTGTCAGTCCTCTTGTACTTAAGTCAACATTGTGCCTTTTGTATTAAATTCGTATGCAATTTCTGTGTTTCATCGTCAATAAGAAGGTCCAAGGGATACAGTAAACCTGAAGTGAAGCATCGGAATCTAAAACTGGACTCACAGGAGAGGTGCCAATCACAGAAAGTTAAAGTGTCAGTATTCTTGTACTTAAGACGGCATTGTGCCTTTTGAATTCAATTCCGATGCAATCTCTGTGTTTCATCGTCAATAAGAAGGTGCAAGGTATACAGTAAACCTGAAGTGAAGCATCGGAATCTAAATCTGACCTCACAGGAGAGGTTCGTATCATAGAAGGTGAGAGTGTCAGTCCTCCTGTACTTAAGTCGGCATTGTGCCATTTGTATTAAATTAGGATGCAATTTCTGTGTTTCGTCGTCAATAAGAATGTCCAAGGGATACAGTAAACCTGAAGTGAAGCATCGGAATCTAAAACTGGTCTCACAGGGGAGGTTCAAATCATAGAAAGTGAGAGTGTCAGTCCACTTGTACTTAAGTCGCCATTGTGCCTTTTGTATTGAATTCGGATGCAATTTCTGTTTTCATCGTCAATAAGAAGGTCCACGGGATACAGTAAACCTGAAGTAAAGCATCGGAATCTAAAACTGGACACACAGGAGAGGTTCAAATCATAGAAAGTGAGAGTGTCAGTCCTCTTGTACTTAAGTCGCCATTGTGCCTTTTGTATTAAATTCGGATGCATTTCTGTGTTTAATCGTCAATAAGAAGGTCCAAGGTATACAGTAAACCTGAAGTAAAGCACCGGAATCTAAAACTGGACTCACAGGAGAGGCTCAAATCATAGAAAGTTAGAGTGTCAGTCCTCTTGTACTTAAGTCGGCATTATGCCTTTTGTATTAAATTCGATGCAATCTCTGTGTTTCATCGTCAATAAGAAGGTCGAAGGGATACAGTAAACCTGAAGTGAAGCATCGGAATCTAAAACTGGACTCACAGGGGAGGTACAAATCATAGAAAGTTAGAGTGTCAGTCCACTTGTACTTAAGTCGGCATTGTGCGTATTAAATTTAATTCCGATGCAATATCTTTGTTTCATCGTCTATAAAAAGGTCCAAGGGATACAGTAAACCTGAAGTGAAGCATCGGAATCTAAAACTGGACTCACAGGAGAGATTCAAATCATAGAAAGTGAGATTGTCGGTCCTCATGTAATAAAGTCACCATTGTGATTTTTGTATTAAATTCGGGTGCAATTTCTGTGTTTCATCGTCAATAAGAAGGTCAAAGGGATACAGTAAACCTGAAGTGAAGCATCGGAATCTAAAACTGGACTCACAGGAGAGGTGCAAATCATAGAAAGTTAGAGTGTCAGTCCTCTTGTTCTTAAGTCAGCATTGTACCTTTTGTATTAAATTCGGATGCAATTTCTGTGTTTCATCGTCAATAAGAAGGTCCGCGGGATACAGTAAACCTGAAGTGAAGCATCGGAATGTAAAACTGGACTCACAGGAGAGGTTCAAATCATAGAAACTGAGAGTGTCAGTCCTCTTGTACTTAAGTCGGCATTGTGCCTTTTGAATTTATTTCCGATGCAATTTCTGTGTTTAATCGTTAATAAGAACGTGCAAGGTATACAGTGACCCTGAAGTGAAGCATCGGAATCTAAAACTGGACTCAAAGGAGAGGTTCAAATCATAGAAAGTGAGAGTGTTAGTCGTCTTCTACTTAGGTCGGCACTGTGCCTATAGAATTTAATTCCGAAGCAATTTCTGTGTTTCATCGTCAATAAGAACGTCCAAGGGATACAGTAAACCTGAAGTGAAGCATCGGTATCTAAAACTGGACTCACAGGAGAGGTGCCAATCATAGAAAGTTAGAGTGTCAGGATTCTTGTACTTAAGACGGCATTGTGCCTTTTGAATTTATTTCTGATGCACTTTCTGTGTTTTTTATCGTCAATAAGAAGGTCAAAGAGATACAGTAAACCTGAAGTGAAGCATCGAAATCTAAAACTGGACTCATAGGAGAGGTTCAAAACAAAGAAAGTGAGAGTGTCAGTCCTCTTTTGCTTAAGTCGGCATTGTTCGTTTTGAGTAGAATTCCGGTGCTATTTCTGTGGTTCATTGTCAATAAGAAGGTCCAAGGGATACAATAAACCTGAAGTGGAGCATCGGAATCTAAAACTGGACTCACAGGAAAGGTTCAAACCATAGAAAGTGAGAGTGTCAGTCCTCTTTTACTTAAGTCGGCATTGTGCGTCTTAAATTTAATTCCGATGCAATATCTTTGTATCATCGTCTATAAAAAGGTCCAAGGGATACAGTAAACCTGAAGTGAAGCATCGGAATCTAAAACTGGACTCACAGGAGAGATTCAAACCATAGAAAGTGAGGTTGTCGGTCCTCTTGTAATAAAGTCACCATTGTGATTTTTGTATTAAATTCGGATGCAATTTCTGTGTTTCATCGTCAATAAGAAGGTCCAAGGGATACAGTAAACCTGAAGTGAAGCACCGGAATCTAAAACTGGACTCACAGGAGAGGTGCAAATCATAGAAAGTTAGAGTGTCAGTCCTCTTGTAATTAAGTCAGCATTGTACCTTTTGTATTAAATTCGGATGCAATTTCTGTGTTTCATCGTCTAAAAGAAGGTCCAAGGGATACAGTAAACCTGAAGTGAAGCATCGGAATGTAAAACTGGACTCACAGGAGAGGTTCAAATCATAGAAGCTGAGAGTGTCAGTCCTCTTGTACTTATGTCGGCATTGTGCCTTTTGAATTTAATTCCGATGCAACTTCTGTGTTTAATCGTCAATAAGAAGGTGCAAGGTATACAGTAACCCTGAAGTGAAGCATCGGAATCTAAAACTGCACTCACAGGAGAGGTTCAAATCATAGAAAGTGAGAGTGTTAGTCGTCTTCTACTTAGGTCGGCGTTGTGCCTTTAGAATTTAATTCCGAAGCAATTTCTGTGTTTCATCGGCAATAAGAACGTCCAAGGGATACAGTAAACCTGAAGTGAAGCATCGGAATCTAAAACTGGACACACAGGAGAGGTTCAAATCATAGAAAGTGAGAGTGTAAGTCTTCTTGTACTTAAGTCGGCATTATGCCTTTTGTATTAAATTCGGATGCAAACTCTGTGTTTCATCGTCAATAAGAAGGTCCAAGGGATACAGTAAACCTGAAGTGAAGCATCGGAATCTAAAACTTGACTCACAGGAGAGGTTCAAATCATAGAAAGTTAGAGTGTAAGTCCTCTTGTACTTACGTCGGCATTATGCCTTTTGTATTAAATTCGGATGCAAACTCTGTGTTTCATCGTCAATAAGAAGGTCCAAGGGATACAGGAAACCTGAAGTGAAGCATCGGAATCTAAAACTTGACTCACAGGAGAGGTTCAAGTCATAGAAAGTGAGAGTGTCAGTCCTCTTGTACTTAAGTCGCCATTGTGCCTTTTGTATTAAATTCGGATGCATTTCTGTGTTTAATCGTCAATTAGAAGGTCCAAGGGATACAGTAAACCTGAAGTAAAGCATCGGTATCTAAAACTGGACTCACAGGAGAGGCTCAATTCATAGAAAGTTAGAGTGTCAGTCCTCTTTTACTTAAGTCGGCATTGTGCGTTTTAAATTTAATTCCGATGCAATTTCTGTGCTTCATCGTCATTAAGAAGGTCCAAGGGATACAGAAAACCTGAAGTGAAGCATCGGAATCTAAAACTGGACTCACAGGAGAGGTTCAAATCATTGAAAGTTAGAGTGTCTGTCCTCTTGTAATTAAGTCGGCATTGTGCCTTTTGTATTAAATTCGGATGCAAACTCTGTGTTTCATCGTCAATAATAAGGTCCAAGGGAAACAGTAAACCAGAAGTGAAGCATCGGAATCTAAAACTGGACTCACTGAAGAAGTTCAAATCATAGAAAGTTAGAGTGTCAGTCCTCTTGTACTTAAGTCGGCATTGTGCCTTTTGTATTAAATTCGGATGCAAACTCTGTGTTTCATCGTCAATAATAAGGTCCAAGGGAAACAGTAAACCTGAAGTGAAGCATCGGAATCTAAAACTGGACTCACTGGAGAAGTTCAAATCATAGAAAGTTAGAGTGTCAGTCCTCTTGTACTTAAGTCGGCATTGTGCCATTTGAATTTATTTCTGATGCAATTTCTGTGTTTTTTATCGTCAATAAGAAGGTCAAAGGGATACAGAAAACCTGAAGTGAAGCATCGGAATCTAAAACTTGACTCACAGGAGAGGTTCAAATCATAGAAAGTGAGAGTGTCAGTCCTCTTGTACTTAAGTCGCCATTGTGCCTTTTGTATTAAATTCGGATGCATTTCTGTGTTTAATCGTCAATGAGAAGGTCCAAGGGATACAGTAAACCTGAAGTAAAGCACCGGAATCTAAAACTGGACTCACAGGACAGGTTCAAATCATAGAAAGTGAGATTGTCGGTCCTCTTGTAATAAGGTCACCATTGTGATTTTTGTATTAAATTCGGATGCAATTTCTGTGTTTCATCGTCAATAAGAAGGTCCAAGGGATACACAAAATCTGAAGTAAAGCATCGGAATCTAAAACTGGACTCACAGGAGAGGTACAAATCATAGAAAGTTAGAGTGTCAGTCCTCTTGTACTTAAGTCGGCATTGTGCCTTTTGTATTAAATTCGGATGCAATTTCTGTTTTCATCGTCAGTAAGAATGTCCAAGGGATACAGTAAACCTGAAGTAAAGCATCGGAATCTAAAACTGGACACACAGGAGAGGTTCAAATCATAGAAAGTTAGAGTGTAAGACCTCTTGTACTTAAGTCGGCATTGTGCCTTTTGAATTTATTTCCGATGCAATATCTGTGTTTAATCGTCAAAAGAAGGTGCAAGGTATACAGTAACCCTGAAGTGAAGCATCGGAATCTAAAACTGGACTCAAAGGAGAGGTTCAAATCATAGAAAGTGAGAGTGTTAGTCGTCTTCTACTTAGGTCGGCACTGTGCCTATAGAATTTAATTCCGAAGCAATTTCTGTGTTTCATCGTCAATAAGAACGTCCAAGGGATACAGTAAACCTGAAGTGAAGCATCGGTATCTAAAACTGGACTCACAGGAGAGGTGCCAATCATAGAAAGTTAGAGTGTCAGAATTCTTGTACTTAAGACGGCATTGTGCCTTTTGAATTTAATTCCGATGCAATTTCTGTGTTTCATCGTCAATAAGATGGTGCAAGGTATACAGAAAAACCTGAAGTGAAGCATTGGAATCTAAATCTGACCTCACAGGAGAGGTTCGAATCATAGAAGGTGAGAGTGTCAGTCGTCTTGTACTTAAGTCGGCATTGTGCCTTTTGTATTAATTTCGGATGCAATTTCTGTTTTCATCGTCAGTAAGAAGGTCCAAGGGATACAGTAAACCTGAAGTAAAGCATCGGAATCTAAAACTGGACACACAGGAGAGGTTCAAATCATAGAAAGTTAGAGTGTAAGACCTCTTGTACTTAAGTCGGCATTATGCCTTTTGTATTAAATTCGGATGCAAACTCTGTGTTTCATCGTCAATAAGAAGGTCCAAGGGATACAGTAAACCTGAAGTGAAGCATCGGAATCTAAAACTTGACTCACAGGAGAGGTTCAAATCATAGAAAGTGAGAGTGCCAGTCCTCTTGTACTTAAGTCGCCATTGTGCCTTTTGTATTAAATTCGGATGCATTTCTGTGTTTAATCGTCAATAAGAAGGTCCAAGGGATACAGTAAACCTAAAGTAAAGCATCGGTATCTAAAACTGGACTCACAGGAGAGGCTCAATTCATAGAAAGTTAGAGTGTCACTCCTCTTGTACTTAAGTCGGTATTATGCCTTTTGTATTAAATTCGGATGCAAACTCTGTGTTTCATCGTCAATAAGAAGGTCCAAGGGATACACAAAATCTGAAGTAAAGCATCGGAATCTAAAACTGGACTCACAGGAGAGGTACAAATCATAGAAAGTTAGAGTGTCAGTCCTCTTGTACTTAAGTCGGCATTGTGCCTTTTGAATTTAATTCCGGTGCTATTTCTGTGGTTCATTGTCAATAAGATGGTCAAAGGGATACAATAAACCCGAAGTGAAGCATCGGAATCTAAAACTGGACTCACAGGAGAGGTTCAAACCATAGAAAGTGAGAGTGTCAGTCCTCTTTTACTTAAGTCGGCATTGTGCGTTTTAAATTTAATTCCGATGCAATATCTGTGTTTCATCGTCAATAAGAAGGTCCAAGGGATACAGAAAACCTGAAGTGAAGCATCGGAATCTAAAACTGGACTCACAGGAGAGGTTCAAATCATAGGAAGTGAGAGTGTCAGTCCTCTTGTACTTAAGTCACCATTGTGACTTTTGTATTAATTTCGGATGCAATTTCTGTGTTTCATCGTCAATAAGAACGTCCAAGGGATACAGTAAACCTGAATTGAAGCATCGGAATCTAAAACTGGACTCACAGGATAGGTTCAAATCATAGAAAGTGAGAGTGTCAGTCCCCTTGTACTTAAGTCGCCATTGTGCCTTTTGTATTAAATTCGGATGCAATTTCTGTGTATAATCGTCAATAAGAAGGTCCAAGGGATACAGTAAACCTGAAGTGAAGCATCGGAATGTAAAACAGGACTCACAGGACATGTCAAATCATTGAAAGTTAGAGTGTCAGTCCTCTTGTAATTAAGTCGGCATTGTGCCTTTTGTATTAAATTCGGATGCAAACTCTGTGTTTCATCGTCAATAAGAAGGTCCAAGGGAAACAGTAAACCTGAAGTGAAGCATCGGAATCTAAAACTGGACTCACTGGAGAAGTTCAAATCATAGAAAGTTAGAGTGTCAGTCCTCTTGTACTTAAGTCGGCATTGTGCCATTTCAATTTATTTCTGATGCAATTTCTGTGTTTTTTATCGTCAATAAGAAGGTCAAAGGGATACAGTAAACCTGAAGTGAAGCATCGAAATCTAAAACTGGACTCACAGGAGAGGTTCAAAACAAAGAAAGTGAGAGTGTCAGTCCTCTTTTGCTTAAGTCGGCATTGTTCGTTTTGAATAGAATTCCGGTGCTATTTCTGTGGTTCATTGTCAATAAGAAGGTCCAAGGGATACAATAAACCTGAAGTGAAGCATCGGAATCTAAAACTGGACTCACAGGAGAGGTTCAAACCATAGAAAGTGAGAGTGTCAGTCCTCTTTTACTTAAGTCGGCATTGTGCGTATTAAATTTAATTCCGATGCAATATCTTTGTATCATCGTCTATAAAAAGGTCCAAGGGATACAGTAAACCTGTAGTGAAGCATCGGAATCTAAAACTGGACCCACAGGAGAGATTCAAATCATAGAAAGTGAGATTGTCGGTCATCTTGTAATAAAGTCACCATTGTGATTTTTGTATTAAATTCGGATGCAATTTCTGTGTTTCATCGTCAATAAGAAGGTCCAAGGGATACAGTAAACCTGGATTGAAGCATCGGAATGTAAAACTGGACTCACAGGAGAGGTGCAAATCATAGAAAGTTAGAGTGTCAGTCCTCTTGTACTTAAGTCAGCATTGTACCTTTTGTATTAAATTCGGATGCAATTTCTGTGTTTCATCGTCTAAAAGAAGGTCCAAGGGATACAGTAAACCTGAAGTGAAGCATCGGAATGTAAAACTGGACTCACAGGAGAGGTTCAAATCATAGAAACTGAGAGTGTCAGTCCTCTTGTACTTAAGTCGGCATTGTGCCTTTTGAATTTAATTCCGATGCAACTTATGTGTTTAATCGTCAATAAGAAGGTGCAAGGTATACAGTAACCCTGAAGTGAAGCATCGGAATCTAAAACTGGACTCACAGGAGAGGTTCAAATCATAGAAAGTGAGAGTGTTAGTCGTCGTCTACTTAGGTCGGCATTGTGCCTTTAGAATTTAACTCCGAAGCAATTTCTGTGTTTCATCGTCAATAAAAACGTCCAAGGGATACAGTAAACCTGAAGTGAAGCTTCGGAATCTAAAACTGGACTCACAGGAGAGGTGCCAATCATAGAAAGTTAGAGTGTCATAATTCTTGTACTTAAGACGGCATTGTGCCTTTTGAATTTAATTCCGATGCAATTTCTGTGTTTCATCGTCAATAAGAAGGTGCAAGGTATACAGTAAACCTGAAGTGAAGCATCGGAATCTAAATCTGTCCTCACAGGAGAGGTTCGAATCATAGAAGGTGAGAGTGTCAGTCCTCTTGTACTTAAGTCGCCATTGTGCCTTTTGTATTAAATTCGGATGCAATTTCTGTTTTCATCGTCAGTAAGAAGGTCCAAGGGATACAGTAAACCTGAAGTAAAGCATCGGTATCTAAAACTGGACTCACAGGAGAGGCTCAATTCATAGTAAGTTAGAGTGTCAGTCCTCTTGTACTTAAGTCGGCATTATGCCTTTTGTATTAAATTCGGATGCAAACTCTGTGTTTCATCGTCAATAAGAAGGTCCAAGGGATACAGTAAACCTGAAGTGAAGCATCGGAATCTAAAACTGGACTCGTAGGAGAGGTACAAATCATAGAAAGTTAGAGTGTCAGTCCTCTTGTACTTAAGCCGGCATTGTGCCTTTTGAATTTAATTCGGGTGCTATTTCTGTGGTTCATTGTCAATAAGAAGGTCTAAGGGATACAATAAACCTGAAGTGAAGCATCGGAATCTAAAACTGGACTCACAGGAGAGGTTCAAACCATAGAAAGTGAGAGTGTCAGTCCTCTTTTACTTAAGACGGCATTGTGCGTTTTAAATTTAATTCCGATGCAATATCTGTGTTTCATCGTCAATAAGAAGGTCCAAGGGATACAGAAAACCTGACGTGAAGCATCGGAATCTAAAAACTGGACTCACAGGAGAGGTTCAAATCATAGAAAGTGAGAGTGTCAGTCCTCTTGTACTTAAGTCGCAATTGTGATTTTTGTATTAATTTCGGATGCAATTTCTGTGTTTCATCGTCAATAAGATGGTCCAAGGGATACAGTAAACCTGAATTGAAGCATCGGAATGTAAAACTGGACTCACAGGATAGGTTCAAATCATAGAAAGTGAGAGTGTCAGTCCCCTTGTACTTAAGTCGCCATTGTGCCTTTTGTATTAAATTCGGATTGAATTTCTGTGTTTCATCGTAAATAAGAAGGTCCAAGGGATACAATAAACCTGAAGTGAAGCATCGGAATCTAAAACTGGACTCACAGGAGAGGTTCAAATCATTGAGAGTTAGAGTGTCAGTCCTCTTGTAATTAAGTCGGCATTGTGCCTTTTGTATTAAATTCGGATGCTAACTCTGTGTTTCATCGTCAATAAGAAGGTCCAAGGGAAACAGTAAACCTGAAGTGAAGCATCGGAATCTAAAACTTGACTCACAGGAGAGGTTCAAATCATAGAAAGTGAGAGTGTCAGTCCTCTTGTACTTAAGTCGCCATTGTGCCTTTTGTATTAAATTCGGATTCATTTCTGTGTTTAATCGTCAATAAGAAGGTCCAAGGGATACAGTAAACTGAAGTAAAGCATCGGAATCTAAAACTGGACTCACAGGAGAGGCTCAAATCATAGAAAGTTAGAGTGTCAGTCCTCTTGTACTTAAGTCGGCATTATGCCTTATGTATTAAATTCGGATGCAAACTCTGTGTTTCATCGTCAATAAGAAGGTCCAAGGGATACAGTAAACCTGAAGTGAAACATCGGAATCTAAAACTGGACTCCCAGGAGAGGTACAAATCATAGAAAGTTAGAGTGTCAGTCCTCTTGAACTTA